>NW_020837947.1:49964971-50568323 GCF_003676395.1 Aethalodelphis obliquidens | reverse complement strand
AAAAAAAAAAAAAAAAAAAAAAAAAAAAAAAAGAGTTTCAGGTTTCTTCACTTCATGACTCCTCAGAGCCTTGAGTAAACTACAATATATTGTAATTTGCAGAAATTTTTATTATGGAACTCTGGAGGGTTTTGTAGGAATAGTGTTCCTTGAAATACACATGATGTGAGGTCACATATATTAGCGTTACCCTCGTTGGCCTATACAAGTTCTTCAATGACTGGCACTATAGTCATCAATCTTACCTTACAGCAGAAAATACATGCAACATCCTCACAAAAAGCAGGACGGTAAAGAGGTTAAATGCATAGCTGAATGACCTAGAACAATATTCTTCACCTCTCTGTGGGCCTTGGTTTCTTCATATGTGCCTGACACACAGTCAGCATAGTAATGTGTGTGAGCTAGTACTATTACTACCCTCAAATGTCTGAATGAAAACAACAGCTATATAAATGGTGCCAATGCTAAAACCAAGGATATATAAGCAAACCCACCAGCTAAACAAAGCTTTATGTATGTACTGGTTTAGGGCTTGGGAACCACATTACCTGAGTTCCATCCTAGCTCTGTCACTTACTGTGTATCCTTGGGCTCAGTTTCTTCATCTATAAAATGTGCTTAAAAACAGCACTTATTTATGGGGGCATACAAAGATTAAATGAGTTAATACATGCATAGTGGCTAGCAATGCCTGGCAATGACAAATACTCAAGAAATCCTAGCTGGTATTATTACAAAATTAGCCCACAAGAAGTTTTACCATAAAATTTCTGGAGGGAAAAAAATATGTATTGATATATACATATAGCTGAGTAAAATGGGAATAACAGAACTACAGATTAAGACATATGATAAAGGGTGTTAGCATTTTCCTCCAGCTTTAGCTATAATGAACTGAATATCCCTAAAACTATTAAATGGAATTTCTCCAGTTGAATATATATCAACTCTACATAAACGACTCAGAAAATAATCTAATATCACAGTTACTTAAATTTACTTACGTTTCATATCCATATTTCGGGTTTTATAAACAAAGTATGTATAAATCTGTGTTGTGCGTATTAGAATCTGGTCTCCACTATAGCGTATTGAGCGATACCACCAAGAGCCCTAAAACACAAAATTAAACCAGAAATAAAGCATAAAAACCATGATAAATGTTAATTTTGATGCAGAATGGTCAAATTTTCTAAATGTTCATAAACCAATAAAAAGACCTGCTCTTTAGAACAAATGCCTTTGTTACATATTTCAAATGATTTATTTGGTAAATATTTATGCTGCCTGAGGCCTAAACACCAACCTACCTCATTACATATATATGATTAAAACATTTAAGTTTCAGCTAGAAATTGTTTAAAGACAAAATAGGAATGAAACAACCCACTGCTATAAGCAAAAAGCTGGTTCCTCACACATAGCATGTCTTCAATAAATATTTGACAAATAAGCGAAGAGGCAATTTTATAGTTGATATACTACTTTCATTCACATTATTCCACACAAGTGGATTCTCACACAACAATCCTATGAAGAAGGCAAGACAGGTTAATTGTTAGCCTCACTATGGGACCCATAGGAACTGTAAGATCAGTAAGAATACCACCAGTCATAAGAGTAATAAACAATAAAATCATAAACTTTATGGTACCTCAATATTGAGGTACTATGCAACTGTTTTTAAAAATGAGGTCGTTCTACATGTTGTACCCCTATATGAAGCAAAAAAAGTCACAGAACAATACATATAGTAAGATCACATTTAAAAAAAAATGTGCACATGTATATATACATAATGCATAGAAAAATATCTGAAAAGGAAGCAAACTTAGCAGTGATTATCTCTGACAGAGAAATGGAGTTGGGGGAGGTGGTAACGGAAGATTTTCATTTTAAATTCTAAATACATCTGTACTATCTCATCTGTGTGTAATTTTTGCATCAGGAGGAGATTCACTTTAATATACTAAAGAGATGTCACCTTTAGAAGACCTTTAAAGTATAACTGAATATAAGATTCTTAAAATTCAAGGATTAATGGATTATATTCTAATACAAATTACAATCTTATAAGGAGACTCCAAAGCATGCACCGATTCCCTTCCCTAAAAAATGTTAATAAAAAGAGCTGGAACTTACCACAACAACTGGAAGGATAACCATGAATGCCAATCCATATACAAGTAAAACCTTGAATTGAAAAGGAAAGAAAAAGTTATGGCCTTCACCAGGTAAATGATGACAACATCCATGAACACTTATTTTGAGGCTTACATGGGGGAGGCACTATTAAAAGCACTCCTCATGCAGTACTTCATTTAATCCTTATTTTCAAACTCTAAGAGGAAGGTACCATTATTATTTTCCTTTTGCAGATAGGGAACCTTCAGCATATATAGTCATCCCTTGGTATCCATGGGAAACTGGTTTTAAGGCCCCAAGGATACCAAAATTCAGGGATGCTCAAGTCCTTTATATAAAATGCTGATAAAAGAGTAGGGCCTCTTTACCCACGGATGCAAAACATGCCGAAAGGGAGGGCCAACTTCAGCTGACCCTTGAACAATGTGGGGCTTGGCTCCCCGACCTCCTTGCAGTGGAAAATCCAACTCTAACTTCAGAGTTGGCCCCCCATTACCTGTGGCTCTGCATCCGCAGATTCAACCAACCATGGATTGTGCAGTACTGTAGTCCGTATTTATCAAAAAAATCCACGTATTAAGTGGACCCACACAGTTCAAGCCCCGGTTGTCCAAGGGTCAACTGTATTATATATCCACACTTTGGCAAGTAGTTAGTGCCTTCCAAATAAATGGTAGAAGCTGGTTTCTTTGCCTAAATATCAAACAGAACACATAATGTTCTGTTTGCAAGTAATTTCTATCTATTGGTCTTAGATTTCTGTCCTACTGCTTGATCCCAAATCTGGTAGCTAACTATCTTTTCTCTTCTCTAGTATTCCCTGAATAACCCCAAGCATAATAAACATGCTTATATACAGCAACTATATACCCTGGAAAATAACATGTAAATAAACAGCCATAAAATAACACTAAATAGCCATTTTCAAAACAAAACATGGATTTTTTTATTGCTTCAAAGATAGCTCCTAGATAAGTATTTTCAAGAAAGGAGAAGTAGGGAATTCCTGAACAATAGGTTAGGATAATTCCTGATGTTTTAGGAGTTGCAGCCTCTATATTACAGACTGAAGTCTGATATCCCACTGTCTCCTGAAGTGCCACATATAATATATATCATTATGTTAGCACACATTAAAATTAATTTAGCCTGGGTAAATGTGGAATAAAAGATAACTTAAATTTTGAGCGCTACGTAAGATAAATGTAGATACCATAAAAAAACAGTGGTTCCCTAAACCAAGAGTAGGACCCAATCTGAAACCACCTCCACAAGAAATCGCCACAACTGTAAGGAATTCCTTAAACAGTGCGGGGGGGGGGGGGGGACGGACCCTATACTAGAACACACTGCCCCAAACCAACAACCTAATAATAGGAACCGATTCTTTTCTCCATTATGCAAAAACAGTTTTCACAATACACAGTTAAATTGAAAACAGCACACCAGTATTTTCTTTGTAAAGCTCTCTATATATTACCAAGATATATCGAACACATTATAGTGTCTTATTTAAATGTACTCACCAAAATTGAATTTTTCTGGTCAACTATCCAAGCTGGCAGGGCAATTCCAAAGCTTGTGGCTAAAATAGGAAGAATATTTTTGAAGAGTCTCCATTTCCAGTTTTATTTCTTTATATCCCCAAATTCTGTCTCCCCCAGCCCCTCCAAAAAAGCTTTAAGATTATCTTATTATGTGTTTCCATTACACAAAAGTTGATGGACATGGTTTATATTTGAAACTTTAAATTTTTCCAGAAGAAAAAAAAATTCTAAGTATGTGAATTCCTTCTTCCCAGAACACTTAAATTATTTTATATGTCCTGAGTTTATGTAAACACTATGAATATATGAGAAAATGTTTAGTCAGTAAAGAAAAACAGATTTTATTCATCCAATTTTTATCAACTACTAACTGGAAATGAAGAATAATGACAGTGACTACTTTCCTCATCAAATCAAAGTTCTATCTTTCAAACCAATCTCTAGAAAGAAGAATAAAGTAAAAATTAAAGGGAACTCAATTTACATATTTGTTTAACTCCTTGTGGTTGTAATTTTCCTATTCACAAACTAAGAAAATCAAAACATTCTTTTCAATCTAGTTTAACATTTTTATAATATACACATATCATAACCCCAGTATTTTTTAATCATCATTTACCACACCTTGAGGCCCATCTGGATTTCCAAACTCTTCCCAATTTTTCCGGGACTCTTCATCAGTTAAACTAGCATAAAAGGAACAAAGGTGCAAAATTAGAAAGCCACATCTGAAAAATAAGTACTCATATACACAAACTCCATTAACTAACCAACTCACTTCCTAAAGATAATTTCAGAGAATCAAGAAAAGAACTCTCTGAAATCAGAAAAAAAGGGGGAGAGGAAAATAAGAAATTCAGCATTAACAGAAAATGCTAACTATTGAGCCCAGATACAAATTCCTAGTTGGCCCATGGGTTCTCAGGTTTAGCCAGTTCAAGCCAGAAGATGCAACTTTAAAGGCTACTACATTTTCTAAGGAGGCAGGGAGGATTATACGTTACTTTTAAAAATCTTATACACTCAGATATTTCCCAAAATTTCTTCAATGTTCATGTTTTTACTTTAATAATGATATATATCTATTTTTTAAATATAAACTTAATACATGATTAATAATAATCCCTCCAAAACTGGTACCACATTCTCAAAGAAAAAAATAATAACACCTATAAAATTCCACTGCTTTGGAAAAGGTCATTTGCATTGTGCTAAGATCACAATTTTCTCCTAAGCCAACTTCCAGCAAGACTAAGAAAATACCTGCTAAAGCAACAGCTTCTTAACCCAAGCAATATGAAAGTGACAGTGATTTTTTAAACACCTAACATGAATATAACCCCTGACCTGGGCAATGGCTCAAGGCACAGGGTAAGAGTAGTTTTATTCCAGGTCCCAGTATAGATGTTAAAAAAAAAAAAAAACATTAAAAGAAATTTTCAATTCCTTCAAAAACTTGACAATGCTGTTAAGGAGACAAGGCAGACACATACACACAAAATGACCAATAACATAATAAGGAAGGCATTCTTGCAGACCAATTGGCAAAAGATTATGTTTATGTCCAAATCTAATTTTAGCCATATTTCTATTTCCCAGAACATATGCACTTAAGATACAATGAATTTTCTATTCAACAAAGCTCCAATTGAGAGAGCGAATGCAGAAGAATCTTCATAAAATTGCAAAATTTTTCAATGATTTGAAAATATTTTTAAACTTACCAATTTGGTCATTTATGAAAACAAGAGCCTTGATGTCTTTAGTCCTTATTCAACTGTAACTCCACTTACACTGTTTGACCTAAGGCCGCAGTAAAATACAGGAGCCAATGAAAGGCATTATTAGAGAGACTGCAAGTTAATAAGGAGTGGTGCTAAGATTCCTTTCTGCTAAGGGAGGGATGTTTTTCAAAAACTTTTGCCTTTGTTTCCCTGTACAATTGTCCACCCCACCCAGAGCTTTAGCTATTGTTTCTTTCAATTTTCTGTCTCCTAATCAGTGTCTTTTCCCCAAAATAATTATCTCTGTCCCCTCCTGACTTTCTGATGATGGCAGCACCATAAACTGTTCTGTTCTCTATACAATGCCCTTACGTTTTGCAAAATAAAGCACAGCTCTCATCAGAGAAGCACTTGATTTTTCAACCTGCATACACACCTGATTAAAATTCCATTAACTCATTCATTAAACCATCTGTACAACTGTTGTGTAACCATCCTGTATACTCAAAGGAATTATCCATTTTTTAAAAAGTCAGTGTAAGAAAGCAACTGATTTTGGGCTACTTATTAGTGCTTCAGTATCCATTCCTAAGACTTAAGGTACTTAAAAGCTATGTGATTTCAGTATAATTTATATATAACAAGCTTAAACAACACCAATGGTGCTAACATAATTTTTTTTAATTCAATGAGTATAAAGCTTCCTAAACATGATTATACCCCTTGACTTTGGGGGTGGGAGGTTATATCATAGATCCTATTAGGAATCTAATGAAACCTATGCCCCTCCTGCCCTGGAAAAAAACGCACATTTACAAACACACATAAATTCTGTATACAGTTTCAGGGACCTCAGTTTATAAATCCTAATCCAGAGAATGTTTTCACTAAATTATATGCGAAGGGCCTGAGTTGGCTATGTAGAGCTAAGTTATATATTCATATGTAAGAACACATGAAAACATACTTTTTAAAAATCAAAATATCTTTAAGGATGTAAATCATGCTGCCCACTTGTTACAAAGTAGTTTAAACATAGATTTTACACCCAAAAGCAAAATCCCAACTATATCCAGAAGAATGAATCAGATATCAATAGTTGGTCTAACTCCTCAAAAATAGCCATACCTCCTTTCCTTTAAGTTACAATCTGGTCTGAAGAAATAGGAATGACCCAGCTTGTTTATTATAATGAGTGAATAAGGGAAGAGAAACCAGCCTGAATAACCAAGGCAAATTCTGAAAAACCTTGTAGATCATGCAGTTTTTTATAACTGCATTCTACACGTTCCTTGAATTACATAACTTAGGCTGGTAGAGTTATACATACATAAGATAGCAGCTTCAATCACTCAGAACCTATATTCAGTAAAATGCACCCTTTTAACTAATCTAATTATACTTGTACAAGTTACAATAACTCAAAGTTCTGGGTCCCATAATCATTTTACTTCTTCACTTGTCTGATAGACCATCAACTATTTAAGACATTTTACATACAAAACATTCTACATCTTGAACATGTAACTGAGTTAAAACCAAAGGCCATATATTATTCTTCTGTACTTCTTAGAATAGTGACCATACATCATAGAGTCAGATTTCCAGTAACCTGAGAACAAAATCATGAACTTGAAAGTGTTACAATACCTGAAAACTCAGGGGGGAAAAAAAAATAACTGTACCAAAAGCACTAAAATTAAAACTACTAATTATTTTTGGGGAAAAGAATCTGATTAGGAGACAGAAAGTTGAAAGAAACAATAGCTAAAGCTCTGGGTCGGGTGGACAATTGTACAGGGAAACCAAGGCTATCTGACTTCCTCTGGAAATCTTCAGTTCTTCTTAAATTACCTGAAGACAGCAACTAAGGCACTGCAATACTTGTGCAACAAGGGTAAATGCTTAAAGGAGACACTGAAAAAAGGGGAAAAGGAGACACCAACTGAAAGACAGCAATCTGGAGGACATCTGCTGCGTAGAAAAGAAAATGTAGTATACACTTCAGAAGCTCCTGAAAGTATTGCTTTATTACAGAATCATATTCACATAGATAACAAGCAATCCACAAAGGGGGGGCAGGCTAGGCAGAGAGGAGACACGGTCAATATACTTTTATTACGCACAAAAATGCGTAAGATGATATTTCCCAAACTTTTGTCATTCACATTCCACTTTCACAGCCTGCTATTATATCTGCATATCCTATTATTTACTTATATTTTTTAAGTTAGCTTACAAAATTATATACATCACCGAGTCCTCAAAAAACAGATAACATCTTGTCTGTATTTTACTCTTTAATTCAACATAAGAGCTGTGTGGGATATATCTATGATTCCTGAAGAGTCCAGCTAACTTTTTAACTCTTGTAATATTAATACTCAAGGAATTACTTCAAATTTTATATACCCTATCCTGTTTCCCCAAAATTAAACTCATCTTTAGTTTATAGTTTAAATGAGACAAGCTATAAGCCAAAATAAAAGAAATAGATCTAGCCTAACAAAAAGCCTAGAAATGAAAACAAGGTGCAAGTAGATCTCTTCTAATCAGGATGCTTTGAAAATAGCTCAATTAACACATCACTTATTACTTAATTTAACCAACTTACATGGCAAAAGCACTACTGTAAGTTATTTAAAATTAAGGTTTGGCTAAATTAACACTTCAGGGTTGCCAGGTAGTTCCATAAATGATAGACTCAACATATGAGGCGCTTAATAAAAGTGTATGACAACTATTTTATTACTACTTTATTCAAATAGAAAACTATCTTTACCACTCTTAAAAATGTGTAACGGGTCCTATAATACTTACGCTGCATAAGCTTTTGCTATCCTCATGAACATAACTTCATCACCTCCTTTATCTGGATGATACTTAAGTGACAGCAAACGATACTGTTTCTTAATTTCTGCTACTGTCGCCCCCTAAAAGAAAAGGCTTTGTTTTAGTAAAAATAAGCACAATGCTGTAAAAACATAATCCATCCCACTTTGAACTTAAAATATTGAACTACTCAATATTTTCAGAAACAGAAAATGAAGTTTTCATCCTATATATACCTTGTCCTATAAATTTCACCCACATATTTTTAAAATAAAAATATTCATTTTGTCCAAGATATTTTATTTTATTGAGCACCTAGTATGTGCCACGCAGTACCCTAGGCACCGACCATTTTAGACTGATACTATATAATGCCATTTAAAGAAAATAAAATGATAGTGACATTTAAATACCAAAGAATGATCACAGTAAATTAAGTCTGGCTGAAAAAAAACTCAAATCAAAGGTTAACTTCCTTTCTAAGAAAAAAATCTGAAGAATTTCTGGTTTCACCTGCTTGTCAATATTTTAATGTTAAGTAAATACTTAATAAGTTTACCTTAGTTGTTTCCTAATTAGATTCAATTTCTATGAATAAATTTTTCACATTGATTTTTTATGGCATTAAATTGCCCCCAAACGTTTTAATCTTAAAAAATCCCTCTTGATAACCATGATCATCACAATAAGAAAACTCAGATGATATGCAAACTTTTCTTCTACAAAGCAGAAAACTACAAGATTAACACACTCCTTACTGTGTATCATATGAGTCTCTGGATCAAGCCATCTACTGAGGAGAGACTAGAAGTAAAAAAAAAAGTAGTATGGCAGAAAAAATGGAAAGGGCACTAGATTCACCTTTGTTACTAAGAAGTTATGGGACCCCAGACAAACACAAATTTTCCAGGCCTCATTTTCTCCATGAGAAAAAAAGGGTAGATGATCGCTAGCATTCATTTCAGTTCTAACTTTCCACTGATTAACTTAAAAGACCAATTTTCTACTGCGACCCATCACTCAAGTTCAATCAAGAAAGTCAGCTAACAGGTACACTCAAGATTAACCTGAATTTCTATGACAAAGACACCAACACACTGCCTTAGTGTCAACTAACACAGGGTCCCATCCAACTAACATAAATAGACCTCCTGCTTCTAACTTTGCATTAAACCAACCTTAGAAATGTCTTTTAAAAATATACTAACTTCTCATCTCATCTTCAGATATTTTTACATTTTAGCAATTACAAACCAACTCTTAATAGGATGGCAATCAACATCTGTGGCTTAAAAAATATATGCTGGGGCTTCCCTGGTGGCGCAGTGGTTGAGAGTCCACCTGCTGATGCAGGGGACACGGGTTCGTGCCCCGGTCCGGGAGGATCCCACATGCCGCGGAGCGGCTGGGCCCGTGAGCCACGGCCACTGAGCCTGCGCGTCCGGAGCCTGTGCTCCGCAACGGGAGAGGTCACAACAATGAGAGGCCCGCGTACCACAAAGAAAAAACAACCAAAAAAAACATATATGCATTAGAATAATAATGGATTAGGTATCTTTTTTAACTGACCAGAGTCTGATTTCTTTAGGCACAGCTCAATTTCTTTTAGGCTGTGGGCCCAGAGTATTTTCAAGGGACTATATAAAATACTACTTACGGGATCCAAATTTAATACTTCATAAGGATTGTATTCTTGATATTCTCGGTCTGTTTTGGAAACTTTGTATGTAAGGAATAATAACAATGCCCATCCTGCAAGCAGAACTATTTTCCTGTTTAGAAAAAAGATAAGTGAAGTATAAATAAATACAACTATATGGTTTTCCTTTAAGATTCTAAAGACACTATGGCAAGGCATAAAACGATCTTAAGTAGTCTCATGTCACTGTGCTATTGACTCAAATTCTATAACCACTGAATTGTAAGACACAATAAGGACTGCATCTTTTTTCACCTTTGAATTCTCTAGAACCTAGCAGTGCCTGGCATATAATATTCTCTCAGTTACTATTTGCAGAATTTTAAGTAAGAAGTTAATGTACTCATAAACTTATTGGACCCATTCCATTAGATCAAAATATATTAATACTTAGTATTCAGTTAACCATTTAATGTAAAAAAGAATTGCTCTTGACCTTGTAATTACACTTAGTAAGATAATTATGAAAAATAATGGGTCAATTGTGCAAAGATGAATAAGTAGCCTTGTTTATAACAGTAAAAATTTGGAAACAACCTTCAATGTCCATTTATAAGGAACTAATTAAATAAACCATTTATAGGAGACTAATTAAATAAACCAAGATATAGCCACACAATAGAACATTTTTAGCTAACAGATATAGAAAGACGTGCATAACAGGGTAAAAAAAGATATAAAAGAACATATAGTTTGAAAAAAAACTAATTTCTTTTCTCCTCAATATGTTCTATTTAGTAAAAATATTTAAAAGATTGATATTATCAGTGTTGGAGAGGCTAAGGTAAAAAGGAACTCTCATACATTCTACACTCTAAAGGAATATCTGGCAATAAGGTTATCAAAAGCCCTAAAGAAGTATATACCTTTTTAACTATCATCTATTCCACTTCAAGAAATTTAGAAGGAAATAAACTAAAATTAAGTTTATAAAGTATAAAAGGGTGGTTACAGGTATAATTCATAGCTGAAAACATACACACATAAATGTCCATCAATACAGTACTGAAAAGATAAATAACAGTACATCCATAGAGAGATACTATCTAGACACTAAAAATATTTGCTGTGGAAGATTATCTACCTTGTACTGTTAAATTAGAAAAACAGCTTTCAAAGCTGTATGTATAATATAATCCTATTCTTTGTAAATAAAAGTTTATTATAAGTAAAAATATAGAAGGTAAATCATCTTTTTTTAAACATCTTTATTGGAGTATAATTGCTTTACAATGGTGTGTTAGTTTCTGCTTTATAACAAAGTGAATCAGTTATACATATACATATGTTCCCATACCTCTTCCCTCTTGCGTCTCCCTCCCTCCCACCCTCCCTACTCCACCCCTCTAGGTGGTCACAAAGCACCGAGCTGGAGCTGATCTCCCTGTGCTATGTGGCTGCTTCCCACTAGCTATCTATTTTACATTTGGTAGTGTATATATGTCCATGCCACTTTCTCGCTTTGTCACAGCTTACCCTTCCCCCTCCCCATATCCTCAAGTCCATTCTCTAGTAGGTCTGTGTCTTTATTCCTGTCTTACCCCTAGGTTCTTCGTGACATTTTTTTTTCTTAAATTCCATATATATGTGTTAGCATACGGTATTTGTCTTTCTCTTTCTGACTTACTTCACTCTGTATGACAGACTCTAGGTCCATCCACATCCACCTCATTACAAATAGCTCAATTTCGTTTCTTTTTATGGCTGAGTAATATTCCATTGTATATATGTGCCACATCTTCTTTATCCATTCATCCCACGATGGACACTTAGGTTGTTTCCGTCTCCGGGCTATTGTAAATAGAGCCGCAATGAACATTTTGGTACATGACTCTTTTTGAATTATGGTTTTCTCAGGGTGTATGCCCAGTAGTGGGATTGCTGGGTCATATGGTAGTTCTATTTGTAGTTTTTTAAGGAACCTCCATACTGTTCTCCATAGTGGCTGCACCAATTCACATTGCCACCAGCAGTGCAAGAGTGTTCCCTTTTCTCCACACCCTCTCCAGCATTTGTTTCTAGACTTTTTGACGATGGCCATTCTGACTGGTGTGAGATGATATCTCGTTGTAGTTTTGATTTGCATTTCTCTAATGATTAATGATGTTGAGCATTTTACATGTGTTTGTTGGCAGTCTGTATATCTTCTTTGGAGAAATGTCTATTTAGGTCTTCTGCCCATTTTTGGATTGGGTTGTTTTTTTGTTATTGAGCTGCATGAGCTGCTTATAAATTTTGGAGATTAATCCTTTGTCAGTTGCTTCATTTGCAAATATTTTCTCCCATTCTGAGGGTTGTCTTTTGGTCTTGTTTATGGTTTCCTTTGCTGTGCAAAAGCTTTGCAGTTTCATTAGGTCCCATTTGTTTATTTTTGTTTTTATTTCCATTTCTCTAGGAGGTGGGTCAAAAAGGATCTTGCTGTGATTTATGTCATAGAGTGTTCTGCCTATGTTTTCCTCTAACAGTTTGATAGTTTCTGGCCTTACATTTAGGTCTTTAATCCATTTTGACCTTATTTTTGTGTATGGTGTTAGGGAGTTATCTAATAAGGTAAATCATCTTAATGGTGGTTACCTTTAATGATGAGATTGAATAATTTTTTTATACCTTTTGTATCACAATTTGTTACATTAGGTAGGAACTGTTAAACAAAGACATAAATGAATCATAGGAGACCTAATCAAACAAAACTGAAGTGACCTATTTTCAAATACAGAAAGAAAACATTCCGTGTGTTTAAGCTCTCTTGATAGGAACCTAGCTTAAATGTGTTTATTTGGAGTTTCCAGGATCCATTTCCAACCTACCTCCTTACTTTTATCACCCTAGTATTTCAAACAAAATAAATCCCCATATCCCACAGTCCCCTAAGCTTTTCCCACCATTATGCTTTTGCTCTCTTGGGTCTTTCAACCTAGAATTCCCATTCCCCATTGCTGCGTATCCAAACTATATTCATCCTTCAAGACTCAACTCAAATTATGTATCCTCCAAGAAGCAATCCTTAACCCTTGTTAAGATGATCAATGGGGAGATCATGGTTACAGTCACAAAGAAGCACAAACCATGACCTTCCTCCTCTGGCTAGTTGCAAACTCCTTGAGCACATGGACAGGATCCTATTCAGTTCTGACTAACTTCAGAGTAACAAACAGAGATGGCACTCAGATGCAAATTTCTTTCTATCTGACCAAATTAATGCTCTAAACCTTATTAAGGGCATAATACTACAAGCTGCTTTCCATACTATCTGTATGCCCAAAGACGAAGAGGGAGGCCTACCTGGAATACTCCCACTTTTACCTGGCTATCTAGGGAGAGGTAGTTAAGAACATAGGCTCTGGAGCAAAAACTACCTGAAGTCAAATCCCAACTTTATCACTTATTAACTTAGAGATCTTGGCAAGCTGCTTAGCCTTTTACAATTCAACTTCCAACTTTTAGGGTGGGTCTGAGAATTAAATAAGATTAGGTATGTAAAGCCCCTAAAAGGTGCCTCACAGATAGTAAACAACCAATTCCTGGTAGCTATTTGCTGTTATTAGTAACTCTAACCCAAGTCTCAGCTTTCAACTAGGACCTCACTTACAAGGAAATCTTCTCTATCTCATGCCAGTTAAGAGCCCTCCCTCTGTTCTTTCATGGCACACCCTCCCCGCCCCTTACAACCCTTATTAAATTCTATTATCATCACTTGTTTACTTGTTAGTTATTTGTTACTCAGGTATATCAGCGCCTAGTATAATACCTGACACATACATAGCACACAATAACTACTTATTTTATGAATAATGAAAATAATTTAAAACAGTAACTTTTGACTCAAACCCAAAGTTTGCTAATACCCTCAATATGCTAAAGAACACTTGAAAATATATTTTATTTCCACACAAACTTAGTAACTCCACATTTTGTTTTGTGAACTTCCCCAAAAGGCTACAAAGCTCAAAAAACAATGATAAAAGTAAAATTGAAAACCACTAAAGTAAAATTTTAAAGCAAACAAGGGTAGAAGAGAAAGGGAACAAAACACCTAAAACACACTACACCCTGTGTTAGATGCTCTTCATGTAGCATCTAGCTCTCTGAGCCAAAGAATAAAGGGAAGAGAGAAGAGGTTAATGACAGAATCCCCAGGCTGATGAAAACTACCACAACCAATAAAACCACGCTCTAATTTCCTGAGAGCCATACCAAAGGTAGAAACATAACAGATTACATCATACTGTGCCCAATTTTTTAAAAACATGTTTGGTTTCTCTTAAAAGACAAACATTTTCCCTACATACGGCTTCAGTAATTAAGTTGAGGTCTTGTGTTTTTTCTTTTAAGCAACTTCCAGAAATTAGAGTATTATACAATGACTACTTAATTTTGAAAGAATGCTTCAAGGTTAAGTAGCAAAAAGGTTTTGATGGTTCCTGACCTTATCTAAAATTTTACCAGTATTATTTAATTCTTCCTTATTTAAACATGCATTAATCTGTACTTCTATTTAAGTAAATCTCTTTACTAATTATTAAAGAGAACATCACAAGGTTGGGTTTTTTTCTTGAAAACTGAGGTTCAGATACCCACAATGTGTTGACCAAGGCCCAAAACAGAAGAGACTGGAAAGCCAAAAATATCTGCCTGCTGCCTCATAAAAGTTTAATTTAAAACGAGAAGCAAGGACTTCCCTGGTGGCGCAGTGGTTAAGAATCCACCTGCCAATGCACAGCACATGGGTTCGAGCCCTGGTCCGGGAAGATCCACATGCCACGGAGCAACTAAGCCCATGCGCCACAACCACTGAGCCTGTGCTCTAGAGCCCGCGACCCACAACTACTGTGCCCACGGGCCACAACTACTAAAGCCCGCGTGCCTAGAGCCCATGCTCCGCAACAAGAGAAGCCACTGAATGAGAAGCCCACGCACCGCAACGACAAGTAGCCCACACACCACAACGACAAGTAGCCCCTGCTTGCCGCAACTAGAGAAAAGCCCGCGTGAGCAATGATGACCTAATGCAGCCAAAATAAATAAATTAAAAAAACAAAACAAAAAATGAGAATAGCAAGGAATACATAGTGAACATGAAACTACTCTTGTAAACACTAATTTTGCCTTTTAGTTTCACACCATTGAAGAACTCTTAACACCAAAGCTAAGATTTCCCTCCCTCTACAAAAGAACTAATCCAGGCACATATGTTGAAAACTATCATCATCATTTAAACCAATTTTTTTTTTTTTTTTTTTTTTTGCGGTACACGGGCCTCTCACTGTTGTGGCCTCTTCCCGTTGCGGAGCACAGGCTCCAGACGCGCAGGCTCAGCGGCCATGGCTCACGGGCCCAGCCACTCCACGGTATGTGGGATCTTCCCGGACCGGGGCACGAACCCGTGTCCCCTGCATTGGCAGGCGGACTCTCAACCACTGCGCCACCAAGGAAGCCCTAAACCAATTTTTAAAAATAACTGGATCCACTTTTACTAATATCCTCTGCTAGGTCTTGCCCTCCTATCTACTGGATAGATATATGTAGGTAATTCACAGGATATAGTCCTCCAATAATGGCAGCTCTTTCACTTCCTCTCAGTTTCATCTGTTACCTGTAAATTGATGACTTAGGGTGAAGGTCCAAAGCCCAGGCTAACCAGCATACCCGACAGCCTCAAAAAATCAAAGACACCTACTCAAACATGCTAATGGCCTGTTTAAGCAGATGGCCCTGCAAAAATAAAGGGTAACTAGGTTCCTACTCCACCACCTCTTGCTGCAGGAACTTGGTCATGTTACCTCATCTTCTTAGTCTCAGTTTCCTCATCTGAGAAAAAGCAAAAATATCTACCTTAAAGTTAACATAAAACTAATGAGATAAAATATAAAATCCTAGCACAGCCCCTGGCACACAGTATGTGCTCAAAAACTTCAATCACCATGAAATGCAAACTTGACCCTGTCACCTCCATGCTTTTGATAACCTTTTAAAGATTCCTCCATAGTCTTTAAGACAAAATTCAAATCCTGACACAAGATATACAAGATCTTCCTTCAAGATTTGACTTCTCTTTCTCCCCTCCTCCCCCAAGTCAGAAGTACACTCTCTCTCTTTTGAACTTCTAAACCATTCTCTGTTCAGACTGTTCTCAAATTTACTAATCACATCTTACCCCTACTAAGGTTACAATTTCTTTACAAACACATGTTTTTATTCATCATTATACCCCTATTTTATATGATACCTAGCAAAGAGTAAGCACTAAGTATGTTTTTTACTGAAATCAATTACTTACTTTACTGTAGGAATAATATTTGGCTGAGGTTTTAATAACCGTAAACGATACCACATACATCTTCCATATACTTTTCTGATATTCTTTAATCGATTTTGCTCTGTCAAAAGAAAGAAAAATAAGGTGATAAGTTCAACGATTTCCACAGTGAAGGCAAAACCAGAGTTAAAACCATACTAACCTTCATTATCATGCTAATATTATATTGGAACAAAGTACTCTCTACTTAAACTTTTAAGAAAAATTCACAAGATAGGCTAAATTTTCTACCACTTAGAACAAATGATCTATCTGGAAAATTTTATTCAACTACCAGGCAATCATTTTTCATGTGAGACTTAACTTCTAACTGAAAAAATTAAAAACTGACTTGAACCCGAAATATTTAGTTATATAATCAGTAATTTCTGAGAATTTCTCTCCTCCTTTCCCTTCTGCTATAAAAGTAACAAAAAGTGCAAAATAGTTGGAATGTGCACTTTATTAAGGAAGCCAAGCAGAAATGATAGTCTTCAAATATGAAAATAATTATGTTAAATGAGAAAAGTCACCCAAACCCTTAAGAAGTTAAAATAGGTTTATATAAGAGTTATAACAAAAGGTATTATTTTAGTCCCCAGGGAAAAGTCTGCAATTCAATTAAAAAGGAATTAAACCAAAGCCAACATATCATATACTGTTTTACTAAGCTCACTACAATCACTTGGTTTGAATAACTCTCCCAAGTTTAAAAAAAAAATTAGGTAAGTTTTAAAATAAAAATCTACCTTTTCATGAAGATGGCATATAGAAAGCAAAGAAAGAAGCCCATGCCACTCCAAAGCCAAAGACAAAAACAAAAGCTTGGAAGGCCAAGAAGGCAGTGCTAAAAAGCATCCATATCCACACACACACAAAAAGAAGATTGCATGTTACCCATTTTCTGGGTGGCTCAAGACACCCCGAAGGCAGCCCGTTTATCCTTGGAAGAGCGACAAGCTTAACCACTATGTCATCATTAAGTTCCCCTTGAGCAGGGAGTTGGTCATGAAGAAGACAGAAGACAGCAATACACCTGGGTTCATTATGAATGTCAAAGCCAACAAGCACCAGATCAAACTGTCTATGAAGAAGCTCTACAACATTGACATGGCCAAGGTCAACACCCTGATCAGGGCTGATGGAGAGAAGAAGGTATGTTCGACTGGCTACTGACTATGATGCTTTGGATGTTGCCAACAAAACTGAGATCATCTCAACTGAGTCCAGCTGCTTAATACTAAATAAAAATTTTTTCACAATATTAAAAAACTACAAAACCAAAGTCCTTAAATGAGATCTCAGGTAAGTAAAAGAACTTTGCATATAATAGAACGTTCCAAAGCTGCCATATAAGAAGCCCACCAACCCTGTTATCACCATGCTTCCAGGAAAGAATCCACATGAGAGAGCTATGTGGCAGGAGGTATCAGAAACAGGTGTGGTGAAGAAGGATCCATGTAGGGGGAGGGGTGGTGGCAGAAAAGGAGACTGGTAATATGCAGGGAGAATTATCAAGTAAGTTAATATATTAAGGATAACTGCAGTCAGTTTTTCACTGTCAGAGAAGGGAGTTACATATGTGAAAAATTAGAAAACATGAAGTAACTCTGTGGTATTAGAGTGGAACTGAAGATATGAGTAAGAACTAGTTAATATCTTTTAATATAGAAATATAGATGTAGATCTATACACATACATACACATTCTCTAACTCTATTAAGTGAGCCTAGGAACAATGACATCTCAATAGCAGTGAGCACACCTAGCACCCAGATCTTGATTTCTAAATAGCATTCTCTGCTAATGGGAACCAGAGATCCAAGTATCTTCCCACCAAATATTACAAAAGGGAAAGAATGATTTTACAGTGGGGAAGTGTGATAGGCTGAATAATTGCCCCCTGTCAAGATGTCCACCACATCCTAAAACCCAGAACCAGTGAATATATTATCTTACATGGCAAAAGGGACTTCACAGATGTGACTAAATTAAAGATTTGAGATGGGAAGATTATCCTATATTATCTGGGTGATCCCAATATAATCACAGGGGTCCTTATAAGGAAGCAGGAGGGTCAAAGAGAAGATGATGTAACAATGCAAGCAGAGGTTGGAGTGATGTTCTTTGAAGATGGAAGGAGAGGTCACAAACCAAAGAATACAGGCTGTCTCCAGAAGCTGGAAAAGGCAAGGATTCTATTCTAAACCCTGCAGAAAGAACCTGCCCTGCCAACACAATCACTAGCCCAGTAAAACCACCCTTGGAAGTCTGGCCTCCAAAACTATGAATTTGTGTAATATTAAGCCACTAAGGTTGTGGTTTGTTACAGCAATGATAGGAAACTAATACAAAAAATCTGGTGGACAACATTTTCAGGTGATCGGTGAACATCACCAGCAATGAGACAAAATGCAATCATATACCATCTAATAGAATGCAATGAGAAGAACACAGAATCAGTTTTGTGAAATTCTTCTCTAAGATACATAATCTGAATCTAATAATGAGAAAATACCAGACAACCAAAATTCAGGTCCATTCTACAAAATAATTGGCCTATGATCTTTAAAGTCAAGGAAAAACTAAAGAACTGTTCCAGACTGAAGGAGACTAAAGAAACATGTCAACTAAATGTGATGATGTGTGATTCTGAAATGGATCATATGCCATAAAGGACATCATTGAGACAAGTGACAAAACTTGAATAGGTCTGAAAATGAAATGGTAGTAATGTAAATTTTCTGATTTTCACAGTTAAATTATGGACACTTTTGAAAACACCACGGGTGATTTTTTAATCTGGATTTCATTAAATTAAGTCTCCCATTTTAAGTATGAAACCAAGGAAACATGTTATAAGAACATGCTGAAGTCTCTATTAACCACATGGCTTGATCTATTCAAAGGAATAATATTCTCCCAACGTTTCTGTCCAAGAGAAAGTACACATGGTTTTCAGCCCCCAAAGTCTTGCACGACGTATACACGCACCTTGTATGCCTCACTCTTCCAATCCAAAATTTATATCTTAACCTTTTAGCAGAATATTTAAATAATCAGTAAGTACTATGGGGTATAGTTTACACAGTAACACAGTAATATCCAGCACCACTCAATATTCATAGTACACATTCCAAAATTCTATACTAATGACCTCAAGTCAAAGTAACTATCAAAAGTAAAGTCCTTTGGGCTTCCCTGGTGGCGCAGCGGTTGAGAGTCCGCCTGCCGATGCGGGGGACACGAGTTCGTGCCCCAGTCCAGGAAGATCCCACATGCCGCGGAGTGGCTGGGCCCGTGAGTCATGGCCGCTGAGCCTGCACTTCTGGAGCCTGTACTCCGCAACGGGAGAGGCCACAACAGTGAGAGGCCCGTGTACCACAAAAAAGAAAAAGTAAAGTCCCTCCACAAGGAGGGATGGATTGGGACTTTGGGAACAGCAGATACAAACTATTATATATAGAATAAACAACAAGGTCCTATTGTGTAGCACAGGGCACTATATTTAATATCCTGTAATAAACCATAATGGAAAAGAAAAAAAAAGTAAAGTACTTTGAGAGTTTTTTAAAGGCACTTAGAATAAAAAGAAATTCATTTATCAACTTCTAGTTTATAGAATTACTAGTTTCATGGCCAGCAAAAATTACCTAAGTAATGTCATTAACTTATAATATAGTTTTTAAAGAAATTATTCACATTTATAGAAAAGGGAAATTACAAGGTCATAAAACAATTCTGTGATTTAAAAAAAAATAACAACATATGATGATTGCTCTCAGCAATCATGAAGTTTGTATGTCCACGGGAGTAGTCCAGGCTTGGGGGCAGGTTATTATGGTTGTGCTTCACAAGCTATACAGTGCCTTTGCTAAAACAGTCATA
This sequence comes from Aethalodelphis obliquidens, assembly GCF_003676395.1. Lineage (NCBI taxonomy): Eukaryota > Metazoa > Chordata > Mammalia > Artiodactyla > Delphinidae > Aethalodelphis > Aethalodelphis obliquidens. The sequence continues at coordinate 50,548,190 of NW_020837947.1, read as the reverse complement.
TCCACCTGTAATGCAGAATGATCTGTCAGTCTGTAATATAACTGAGTGAACCCCCCTTAGCACCATATTCCTAGAACCTAAAGAGCTGAAAGAATGCTAGCCAGATCCGGTCTTCAAACCTGTGTGCCTGCTTACTACAAAAGAATTTTTTAAAAATCATGTACCCTCGGGCTTCCCTGGTGGCACAGTGGTTGAGAGCCTGCCTGCCGATGCAGGGGACACGGGTTCGTGCCCCGGTCCAGGAAGATCCCACATGCCGCGGAGTGGTTAGGCCCGTGAGCCATTGCCGCTGAGCCTGCGCCGTCCGGAGCCTGTGCTCCGCAACGGGAGAGGCCACAACAGTGAGAGGCCCGCATACCGCAAAAAAAAAAAAAAAAAAAAAAAAATCATCTACCCTCTTGTAGAGTTCTAATTTGACATCTAAAATTTTCATCGTAAGTTTGAAGAGTTGCAAAAGATGTTGTTTCTGACATAAGTTGATATTTTAAAATAAAATAGTTTCATTGCTTTTAAATGTACCAATGAAATCTAAAAATCATAATGGCAATTTCATATCCACCATCATCCATTTACAGAAATTTATGAACAAGCTCTTCATTCTACTTCCCCCACATAATTTTATCCTAATGTAATATATTTTTACCCTGGTAAGTCATTTCTTATAATACTGACACATACTTCTTCAAGTTAATTTGTTTTATTCCCTGTGACTATTTTTCCCAAATTTTTATATTGAAAATTTTCAAGCCTTCAGAAAAGTTGAAAGAATATTACAATGAACAATACCCTTCACCTAAACCCACCAACTATTAACATTCTGCAACTCTTGGCTTTATCTCTAGTTCCTTCTTTCCCTCCCTCTCCCCTTTTTTTAGAATAAGTTGCAGACATCAAGACACTTCACTTCCAAATGCTTTGGCACGCATGACCAAAGAACATCAGTAATTTCACCACAGTGAAGTTTAACACATCCATAAGGTTTTTTATGTGCTAAAATTTCTGCTGCTACTTTTATCCGTATGTGTGTGTGTGTTATCAAGGCAACATAAATATTACAAATTGATAAACTATTAAAATAAGAGTAAAATATCCGTTACGCTTTCACTTATAAGCAACTTGTAAATATCCCATATGTTCAAAGAGTTGAAACTCTAAACACTGAAACTTAGTTTTAAAAATAAAAAGTACACTGTTGTCAATAATGGCACAATGTTAGGTAAAATCGCTTTATCTTTTACTTTAAGTATGTTTTTTCAAAACTTGGAAGTTGCAGATTATCTTCAGTTATTCAATTTATAGAAAAAACATGCTCCATAACCTAACTGACAAAGGCAGTCCTCACTGTTAAACCAATCAGGCAAACCAAACTTGGTCCAAAAAGTCTGACTTCATTTTTCAGTTCAAATAAATATATCAATATATTTTGAGGATTATAAAAATCACTGAGAAATAAATTTTAGAATATACCTTGCAAAATAGATTACTAAAATTAATAAAGCTAAATGATATAGAGATAACATAATTTACTTAAAAGAAAAAAATGTACCACACTTCTTTCTAAAATTCAGTGACTCCTAAAAACTATTCCTAAATCCCTTAAGGGGTCCAAGAAAATAGTACCAAGAATCAAAAGGTTATATTCAATACCCCAAAAAGTCTAGAAGACATTATATATCAGTTTTCTAGCTACCCAAAGTCTCTCTGCAGCTAGTTGAGAATATATTATTACCTCAATGTGATGACCCTGGCTCACTCGTTGTTGGGACAATTTCGTTCTTTTATTTAAAAAAACAGGAAAACACGTTTCACTGTAATAGTGCAGTTTGGTTCCTAGAATACTTCAAAATAGAAAAGGCATGAAAATGATCATTTGGAAATGAAAAACTGAGAATTCAGTGCTCCAGACCTCCAAAACTATCGCTTACCTAGTCACCCTAATCTCAAAACAGACTAAGAGAAACTAAAGCTTCTGTTATGCTCTTAACCTGAATCTGAATAGTTAGCCATAGTGTGTCATTCTCAAGGCCAGGTCAGAACTGTTTGGATTTGGGATAGATAAGACATTTAACGCTACTCACCATCACTACCACCCAGTGCACACAATCACAGATTACCTAAATTGGAAGGATTTCAGAAACCTGGGTTCAGTTGCCACCTACCCCCCTATGCATACCCTGGCAACAGAGAAGGAAACCCAGAAAGCAGCTGAAAATGTTTGGATCAGAGTAGAACCACCCCACCAGAACCAAAGTTCATAATCCTCAGGAATGCCTAAGGATTATATAAGTGCAACGTAAGTGCAAACCAATACAAACCAAGTGGTTCAAATAGATTCAGCTGGTGCTTGACTGGACAGCAGCATACAACTATACCATATGCTTACCCACCTCAATTTTATTTTCCCTTTAGAGTACTGAAACGAGTACTATAGAGCAGTTTTTCAGCTCAGCACTATGGATTTTGGACTAGGTAACAGTTGTGGGGAGCTGCCCTGTGTATTAGAGTATGTTTGGCAGCATTATGGTCTCTACCCACTAGATGCCAAGAGCACCTCCCCACTGGAGACAATATTAAACACACACACACCAAAACACATGGCTATAGCGGGGTCATGGAAAGCAGCTGAATGCTATGGCCTGAAGACAAGGGACACAGGGAGAAGAAAGGAAAGGTTGGGAGAATAAACAGAGGTGATAAGGCAACAATTCTCTTTTTCCATTCCCCTACAAGTATCCTTCAGGCAAAGAGAATCACTATATATTTGAGTACTTATGAACACCTTGAGGGAGGGGGAGGTTGGGGAGCTTGATTATTTTAAAAGAAGAAAAAAGCCAGACAACAAAAAAAAGCTGGAGGAAGAAAGCCCACAACAATCTCAATTAATAGTAGTTTAGCACACTTCAGAGGTCATCTGAAGGCAAAAATATTAAGATATTCCATAATTATCCCTGGGGGTATATCTCACAATTACAAGTGTTAAGCTGTCATTGTAAGCAACCTTTGTAAAGACCACTTAAAAAATTTAGCAAGTGGCTACATTATGGAGATTAAAAATATATACTTACAGGATGATCAAACACCTAATGTTATATAATACTGCACTTGTGGCTTGGAATAAAATTTCCAGTGATGGTATCATATTCAGAGCCCAAAAGTGCTATATCACAAACGTAGATGAAACATATACATTCTGAAAAACTGTTAGATGACTCCTAAAATAGCTCTGGTGATCACAAAGACACTGAGGTTGAATACATGAGGAGTTTGAAAATAATTGTTTCCTGAAATGTAAGGGGATAAAATTGTATTTTTAAGTACTATATTTTACAGTATATGATTTTTAAATATTTTAAGTAGATACGACTTCATCCTTTAAAGGGTATATATCCATGCTGGCCAAAAAACCTTTTTCACCTCATTAAGAAATAGGAGACCTTGTCAACTTCTCTGCTTAGAAACTTTCAATAGCTTCCAACTGCACCTAAAATAAAATCTAAGCTTCGTACCAGGCTTACAGACATTATCAGCATCCCAGCTCCCTCTCTGACTTTATCCCTGATTCTTCTCCTCACCTGCCACACTCTTGCCACTTTGTTCTTCTCTGTTCCTGGAATATGTCCAACTCTTTCTTCCCTTGAAGACTTTGAACACTGTTTCCCCAGCCTGAAACAGGCTTTTCCACTCAAATCAGATCTTTGAATGGCTGGCTCCCTTTTGTCACTCAGCTTGAAGAAACTTTCTCAGGAAAATTTTCTCTGAATATTCTACTTCTCTACACAGTATTTATCACTATCTGATTTTGTTTGTTTATTTGTTTAGATGTCAATCATCTCCCCCACACTAAGATGTAAGCTTCAAGAGAGCAGGGATCCTGTCTATATTGTTCACTCCCATATTCCATTGCCTAACATAATGCCTGGCAAATAGTAGGTGCTTAACAAATATTTGTTGAATGTTTTAATTACCTCATTTAGACCTCCCAACCACCCTGGGGGTACGTATGTATGGATGGATGATTATACTTCAAAACAAAATGAAAAAACCTGAGGCTCAGTGAGGTTAAGTAACTTGCCCAAAGTTACAGACGGTACCAAAGGAATTGCAAATAACCACTAAAGAATACAGATGAGACTTGTGCCCAGGTTTAAATTCATAGGCCTGTGCACATAATCACTTTAACTGTCTTTCCTAATCAAAGAATAGTTAGATTGCCTTGACAATTCTCAAAAGCAGCTAAAATATATTATGTCCCTATTCTCATTAACTTAACCAGACCAGACTATATCTCCGAAGCAGAAAATGTAATACGAAGAAATTCAAGTCAAAATATTTAAGAACAAGGAGTAGCTAAAAAAAACTGATTAGATGACACCTCTAAACTTCTGAAACAGAAGTTTACAGACCAGGGATTCCCTGGCGGTCCAGTGGTTAGGACTCGGCGCTTTCACTGCCATGGCCCGGGTTCAATCCCTGGTGGAGGAACTAAGACCCCGCAAGCCATGCGGCGTGGCCCAAAACAAACAAACAACAACAAAAAAAACAATAAAAATTTATTTTAAAAAAAAAGTACTACAGGGCTTTCCTGGTGGCGCAGTGGTTGAGAGTCCGCCTGCTGATGCAGGGGACACGGGTTCGTGCCCCGGTCTGGGAAGATCCCACATGTCGTGGAACGGCTAGGCCCGTGAGCCATGGCCGCTGAGCCTGCGCGTCCAGAGCCTGTGCTCCGCAACGGGAGAGGCCACAACAGTGAGAGGCCTGCGTACCGCAAAAAAAAAAAAAAAAAAAGTACTACAAATAAAACCGCCACAAGAACTTCAGTATTAAAGAGTGTGGGACAAGGCAATGTAGCACATAAATTTGAGGGGGAGGGGATGGTAAACCAGTTCTTTTTCGTTTGTTTTAGCTCAATTTGCTACAGAAGTGTCACGATCCAAAAGAAAAGCAAACCATCCCTCATATCTGTAGGACACAGGGGTTTTTGTGAGCCATTTGTCTCTAAGCCAGAAGATAATACTAAGGAAAGAAGGGGAGTCTCAACTGCAGGAACGATTCATTTCAAGCTACATTTCTTTTTTTTTTTTTTAACAGATTTTATTTATTTATTTAGGCTGCATCGGGTCTTAGTTGCAGCATGCAGGATCTTTTGCTTCGGCACATGGGCTTTTCTCTAGTTGTGGCGTGCAGGTTTTCTCTTCTCTAGTTGTGGCGCGGGCTCCACAGCTCGTGGGCTATCTAGTTTGTGGCACGCAGGCTCTCTAGTTGAGGTGCACGGGCTCAGTAGTTGTGGCGCGCAGGCTTAGTTGCCCCACAGCATGTGGGATCTTAGTTTCCCGACCAGGGATCTCAAACCCGCGTCCCCTGCATTGCAGGGGAGATTCTTTACCACTGGACCACCAAGGAAGTCCCTCAAATTACATTTCTTAAACTGAACTAGAGGTGCAAGATAGTGGAGAATTCTAAATGAACTATAGTGTGCTGCAAATGGGTCCCCGAGAAGGATGCTATGTCTCCTTAGCATACTCTCAAACATGACCCAAGACCCTATTAAAGGGTCCTCTCTACCCTGCCATCTCATCAGCCAACAGCACAGCTACTCTCTTAGCTACCTTACTCTTCATCCATTCCTCTACCATTACCACTCTATTTTTCTTTTCACCTTTATCTCAAGTGATAATCCATAGCCCAAGTCAAAGGTTAATTATTTCTAAGACAAAACAAGAGAAAAAGAAATAGAGAAACTCAAATACTGTTACAGTAAAGAAATACTAGCTTTAAAAAAAAAAATGGCAATTTAAAACACAAGGATGGGGTTTCCCTGGTGGGGCAGTGGTTAAGAACCCGCCTGCCAATGCAGGGGACACAGGCTTCAAGCCCTGGTCCGGGAAGATACCACGTGCCGCGGAGCAACTAAGCTCGTGCACCACAACCACTGAGCCTGCGCTCTAGAACCCACGAGCCACAACTACTGAAGCCTGTGCACCTACAGCCTGTGCTCTGCAACAAGAGAAGCCACTGCAATGAGAAGCCCGCATACTGCAACGAAGAGTGGCCCCCACTCACCGCAGCTAGAGAAAGCCCGCACGCAGCAACAAAGACGCGACACAGCCAAAAATAAAAATAAAATTAATTAATTTAAAAAAAAAACACACAAGGATATATGTCCCACTGGGACCTTAAACACTACATACCCCAAAGTAAAGACAATTCACTGAGCTGAAAGGGCCTGCAGACATAAGAGGTACAGAGAATGTCTTCCTCCTTCTATGGCTATGATTGGCTCATTCCATCATAGCCAATCTAGCCAAAGATTCTTTGAATAAGCTTTTAGACATTAATACAAATTCATACAGTAAACTGAACATATACATAAGAGCAGAAGGAAGAAAGTATTCACCATTCTGACACCCAGATAATAATCAATAATAACATTTTAATGTGTTTCCTTTGTAGTCCTCTTTCAGAGAACATCTGGGAAGGAGGAAGGAAGAAAGGAAAGTTGGCAAGGTTGAAGTTACATACTCAGGAAAGACTTCTCTACGAACAAGATAATTCCAGCAACTAATTTCTAGGGGCAATGTGCTTCCCTCAATCAGAGGGCTGTGGGGCTGCTTCAATCAAGGCCCTCAAGAACACTTCTGCAGTAATGATGACATCTACTACTTCTCCCCAGTGCAGCAGATGCCCAAGAGATAGTTTCTCAGACAGAAGAACAAGCAGGACATACAAATGCTAATTTAAGGGCAGCACTCTATAATGTACCAGCGTACAAACTGACAGACACAAACACATAAAGCTAAAGTTTGTGTTAAAATCACATTACCTGTAATTTTTAATTTCTAAATATCTCCCATGTTTAGAAACTCAATGTAAACATCATTTAATGACTACTAATAACCAAATGAATTGACACCATAATATACCTACCATCCTATAATTCGACATACAAATTGTTTCTGATTTTTTGGTATTATGGGCATTTAAATAGGATGTTCTGAGACTCAATTTCCAACGCAGGGGTGGGGAGGGTCCCCACACCTTCGACAAGTAATTCTTGGAATACCAGCTAGGTGTCCGAAAATTCAACTCAGTTCTGACACTATCTACCCAGAGTTAGCATCAGACTCCACAGGTTGAGGGCTCAGTCCCACAAGACGGTACATCCATGCCCCCCTACTTTAGATGCCAGTCGCAAGCCCAGGTTATAGACTGGGCGGTTCCAACCACCTCCTCCTTTGGTTTGATTAATTTGCTAAAGTGGCTCACAGAACTCAGAGAAACATTTCACTTACTATATCACCGGTTTACTATAAAAGGATACAACTGAGGAAAAGCCAAATGGAACAGATGCATAGAGCAAGGTTTGGGGAAAGGGTGAGGAGCTTCCATGCCCTCTCTAGGTGCACCTCTCTCCCAAAATCTCCATGTGTGCACCAACCCAGAAGCCTCTCTGAACCCTATCCTTTTGGGGTTTTATAGAGGCTTCATATAGGCACGGTTGATTAAATCACTGGCCATTGGCATTTGAGCTCAATCCCTAGCCCCTCTACCATCCCTGGAGATCAGGGGTAGGACTGAAAGTTCCAACCCCCTAATCACATGGTTGGTTCTCCTGGTGACCAGCAGGGTCCCTTTTCAGTGCTTCCAAAAGTCACCTCATTCACATAACAAAAGATACCTGTATCACTCTTAACACTTAGGAAATTCCAAGGATTTTGGAAGTTGTGAGCAGGAACTGTGGACAAAGGCCAAATATATACAAGAACCATACATCTGGTCATTCAGATGACCAAAACATATTTTTATAAGTCACAATATCACAGTATCTTTCTTTGGTCCTATGAGTATTTAGAACTATATCCTTAGAACAGTGTCCCAGAAGTAGAATTACTAAATTTAAAATTTTTAACATTTTTATAGCTTTCTTCTAAAAAAGGAAGTAGGACTATACATTCTTTTCAGCAGTTGGCATGAATGGCACCACCATTCTTCAGCAGCCAGTATTAAATCCAATTTTTACTAATCTGTACTCAAACTCTTGAAGGCAGACATTGTTGTCATATACATAATCAGCCCTGCCCTTTCCAGTTGCCAAGAATATAGCAAGCACTACATAAATATTTGTATAGAATGTAGAGAACACCTTTATTAAATAAATATTGGTGGGTACCTACTATGTGCCTGGATGTTTCTGGACACTGATACAGCAGAAAACAAAACAAAAACCCCTGCTCTCACACACCATACTTTCTAGCAGAGGAGAAAGCAATAAACAAATTAAGTAAACTATATAGTATATTAGAAGATGATAAGTGTTATGAAGAGAAATAAAACAGAAAAAGGGAAGAGCTTCTTTGAAGGTAGAAAAAAACTTAACAATTTTAAATAAGGTGCTCAAAGAAGGCAACACTGAGAAGATGGTGTTTGAGCAAGGACATAACGGAGATGGGGGAGGTCGTAATGTGGCTACTAGAGAAAAAGCATTCCAGGCATAGGGAGCAGCAACTATAAAGGTTCAAAAGAAGTGTGCCTCGTGTGCCCTAAGAACAGCAGAGCAGCTAGCATGACTGGAATGGAAGAAACAAGAGAGAAAGTATAAGAAATGAAGTCAAAAAGCTCATGAAGGACTTCACAGGCCACTCTAATGACTTTAGCTTCTACTGTGATTGAGATGGGAGAGGCTTAAATGGTTCTGAGCAGAAGAGTGACATGGGCCAGCTTCAGTTCTAAAAGGATCACTCTGCTACTATTTTGAGAAAAGACTGCAAGGAGTAAGGGTAGAAACAATGAGACTAGTTGGAAGGCTAATGATAATCCAGGCAATAAAACAGGGTGGTGGTGGTGGTGGAGCAATAAGAAATGGTCAGACTAGATATAATAATTTGAAGGTAGAGCCAACAGGACACACTAAAAGTCTGGAAGTGACATATGAGACAAAGAGATGAACCAAGAATAACTCTAAGGCTTCTTGCCAGAACAGTTGAAGAAACAGATGTGATTAACTGAGATGGAGAAGACTATAAGTCAAGAAGGTTGGGGAGAGGGGAGACAGAAATCACATCAGTATTTTGCATATTAAGATGTCTATTAGATATGCAAATGGAAATGTGGACTCGGAACTTACATATACAGAAGTCTGGAGTTCAAGGAAAGAGTTCTAGACTGGAAATATAAGTTTTTATGAGTCACACAGCTGATATTTAAAGCCATGAGACCAGATGAGATCACCATAGGAATAAGTGTGGATGGAAAAGAAGTCAAGGACTCAGCCTTGAGGTATTCTAAAATTAAGAGGTCCTCACTAGTAAACTATGCTCAATAAATTATCCCACAAAAATAGAGACTACCCACATGTCTAGAGCCAACTGATTTTTGAAAAGGCTATTGTTCATTCAATGAAAAATGAACAGTCTCTTCAACAAATACTGCTTGAAAAACTGGATTTCCACCCCTAGGAATATACCCCAAAGAACTGAAAATAAGAACTCAGACATTTGAATGCCAATGTTCACTGCAGCATTATTCACAAAAGACAAAGAACAGAAACAACCCATGTGTTCATCAACAGATGAGTGAATAAAAATGTGGTATATCTGTACAACGGAATATTATTCAGCCATAAAAAGAATGAAGTTCTGATACATGCTACAACACGGATGAATCTAGAAAACATTATGCTAAATGAAATAAGCTAAACACAAAAGGACAAATATTGTATGATTCCACTTATATGAAATATCTAGAATAGGCAAATTTACAGAGACAAAAAGTAGCTTAGAGTTTACCAGGGGCTGAAGGAAAGAGAGAATGAGAAGTTATTGCTCAACAGGTACACAGTTTTATTTGGGATGACGAAAAATTTTGGAAAGATGATGGCTGCACAACATTGTGAATGTAATTAATGCTAATGAACTGTACATTTTAAATGGTTAAAACTACAAATTTTATGTTTTATATACATACTACCACAATAAAAATTTTAAAAGAAAAGTAATATATCAAGTAATATCTCAAGTATGTCCCTTACCTTCCTATTGCTACCACCATTGTTTGGGCCCATATTATTTCTTGTCTGCTTCTCAATCTCTATACTGTCTCATCCTATGAGATGTTATTACATTAACTTGCATATAGCACAGTTGCAAAAGTGTTCTAAAATGTTGAAAATGACACACTGTCAACCAAATCACATATACACTCTTCAGCTGAACATATAAGGTTTTCTATATGACTTAATCAAGTCTTCTGGCCTTTTCTCACACTTTTTCACTCTGGGAACTCTGCTGCAACTGGTTTGATCTGTACTTTAAACATGTCTCATGCTTTCCAGGCTCTACACTTTTGCTCATGTGACTTCTTCTTTGCACCTCTTCCCTCCATTGCACCCATTAAATCCTTCTCATCCTTTAACAGTCCAGTCAAAATCAACTTACTCTGAAGAGCCTTTTCTCACCTCTAGATACCCACTACCACCCCCAACTAGATGCAAATACTTTATCCAACTAACTTCCATAGCACTTGCTTTCACTTCTCTTACACTTTCTTTGTTGTGCTTTGGATATAATAATTTGTGTATTTGTCTAATCCTAATTCTCCCACCCCATCCAGATTATAAACTCTATCAAAAGACTATATTTACACTGCATTCATCTTTGTACCATCTGCTGCTCCTAGTACAGGCAAACAGTGAATGCTCAATCAATAACTACTAGATTTAACTAAAGAGGCAAAAATCTAAAGTGAAAAACATCTGGAATCTACACAAGAAAATTCCTTCATCCATACTGACAAATATAATTCCAAAATGTAAGGAACACCTTATGTTACCAAACCCAAGTTTGGGTTTGCTCACCTGCCACAGCAAAGCCAATTTACTGACGCTGGGTTGTGGTGAAGGAGAGTACAGCATTTACTGCAGGTGCCAAGCAAGGAGTAGGGTAGTTTATGCTCAAAAGACCCAAACTCCCCAACTGTTTTCAGGCAAGGGTTTTTAAAGGCAGCATCTGGGGGTGAGGGCTGCAAGTCACCACAGGGTTGGGGGCGGGGAACAGGTCTTAGTTCCTGAAGAACAACTCCAAGAGATCCTTCAGATAGTTCTGTATATCCCTTGAGGAGGAACTAGGACTCTGTTTTATCCCTGAACTATTGTCATTACTTTTCTTGTTTAACTGCTTTTCCTTTGTTTCTGCATTCCCTCACTTCCCTACTTAGTAGCTACCTATGCCTACTCTTTGGAACTCAAGGAAGGCCTAGGAGACTAAAGTCTTTTTCTGCAAACAAGAAATGGGGGACATGGAGGGGCTTTTGTACCTGGCAGGGTCCTGCTTGGTTTCAATCCCCCTTTCCTTTGATACTCCTCAATCTTGAGGGGAACAGATATGGGACAAGAAAGGGAATAATGTTTTGAATAGATAGGTTAATCATAAACTCGGCAGAGGAACTCGGGGTTTAGGGGGACTTGGTTTCGCTTATTAAGAGAATGAACAATAATGCCTTTCAACAATGTGACGGTGAGATGGTGTAACAACATTTGTCATGAACAGAGTCTGGTAATGGGACGTTTTTTTAAAAGGAAGTCTGAGTACAATATGGATATATTTGTTATGACCTGTAAAGTATAATTAAGGGAATGAACATCTGAAAATTTTATTTTATATGAAAGTAAGCCTATCTTTGTCTTTCAGGTTCTCCGAGATCAAGCAAGAATGCAAGATGGCCTTTAAAAACAATTTTATAAATGCATTTACTAATCCAATGTCTGTCACCGCATTTATAAAACCTAAATGTTGTACTATAATTCATACTGCCAAGTTTCCTCTATGACGTGGGACTTAAATGTGTATATGCTCACGTCTGATACCTTTTCTGTCCAGACAGAACCCAGAGGGAATGACTACTTTAAAATGACTCAAACTTCTCAGATCTCTAATACCCCTTCAAAATCTAAAATCTTAGGAAGACTATATGTTCTAAGTGGAATATGAACATTCATAAAATATACTCCTTTGAACACAAAACTGATAACTAGCTAGTTTTTTCTGTTAAAAAATCCACTCAACAAGAGATTGAGATAACTCTACTGTAATTAGAAATTATCTAGATAAATCAATAGATAAAGCCAACATTTCATTTTAAATAAAAATGTTCATCCCCATCCTTTTCCCTGCACTCAACCCTAAAACTGATAAAAGTTAATATGTTATTATTGGACCAATCACCAAACAGCTTTTAAGAGGAAGAGAAACAAAACAGAAATGAATGAAAAATTCAAAATCTGCACTCCAGGGCTTTCCTGGTGGCACAGTGGTAGAGAGTCCACCTGCCGATGCAGGGGACACGGGTTCGTGCCCCGGTCCGGGAAGATCCCACATGCCGCAGAGCAGCTAGGCCCGTGAGCCATGGCCACTGAGCCTGCGTGTCCGGAACCTGTGCTCCGCAACGGGAGAGGCCACACAACAGTGAGAGGCCCGTGTACCGCAAAAAAATACCAAAAAACAAAATCTGCACTCCACTCTCTCATTCCCTCCACGGTACTTATATTCCACAAACAGCCCATGCTATCTTAGAATTCTCTTTCTAACCTGCTCATTCCCCTATATGCTGACATCTCAAAGGACTAATAAGCCTCTGAAATGGATTCCTTCTCCATCTAGTTTTTCCCCACCCAGACACCACCACCTCCTACCAAACCATTCTCCACTCAAAGCTCCACAAAAGCAAAACTGACCATGTAAATTATCCTACTTAAAAACCTCCATTATTTACCCAATAACTTATAGGATGAAGTATAAAATGGTTGATTTGCTCCTAAGTGCCAATCACATTAAATCTTTACCACTTACTGAACATCTCCACGCTTTTGCATATGCTTTCCCCTACAACTGGAATGCACTTCTCCCATTTACCTTTTAAGACCTATCTCAAATCAACTCCTCTACATTAAACACCCAAATCCCCAAACAGAATTATTCTCTCCTTCCTCTGTGCTCCCACAGCACTTTCCACTTATCATTTTAATACTTATTATAATGTGTTATAGTAATTACAGGAGAGAGTATAAGGTAGTGGCTAACAAGAGAAGCTTTGGCATAAGATGGATTTGGGTCCAACACTCAATCTTCCACCTAGTAGCAATATAGCTTTAGACAAGCTGGTTACCTCCTCTAGGGCTCAATTTTCTCATTAATAAAATTGGGATAACACTTGAGTCTAGTTTAAAGTGCTATAGTGAGTGCATTCAGCACTACCCATCCTTGAGGCTAGTCAACATTCAATGAACAGCAGCAATGCTGAGGTGAGGATCACAATTATCTGTCTAAGACTGGAGGAGGATGTGGGGTCTCCCCCCCAACAAGAAAAGGGACTATGTCTAAAGTCATCCCAAGGGGATGCACACACCAAAATGTTTAATCACTTCTGGGTGATTTGGGTGATGGAATTACAAGCAATTTTTGTTCTGTTCCTTTGATCTTTTCTGCACTGAGTATATGCAACTTACTAAGAAAAAAGCTATAAGCCCTTAAATACCTGATCCATTGGCCTTCCCTCGTGGCGCAGTGGTTGAGAATCCGCCTGCCAATGCAGGGGACACAGGTTCAATCCCTGGTCTGGGAAGATCCCACGTAGCTCTAGAGCCCGCGAGCCACAACTACTGAGCCTGCGTGCTGCAACTACTGAAGTCCATGTGCCTAGAGCCTGTGCTCCATAACAACAGAGGCCACCACAGTGAGAAGCCCACGCACCGCAACGAAGAGTAGCCCCGGCTCGCCACAACTAGAGAAAGCCCACGTGCAGCAACGAAGACCCAATGCTGCCCCAAATAAAAAAATAAATATAAAAAAAAAAGCTTTAAAAAAAAAAATCTGATCCATCACCTAGAAGCAGCATCTAGCACAAAGTATTATGCTCTATAAATACTTGCAAAATGAAGAAAATTCTACAGCATATTTAGTTTTACAAGCAAGCATGTTTATATGCATTTATTTCTTTGCTTCTCATAATCACTTCTTGGGTAGGTAGGGCAGGTTATTATTATCACCCCTAGAAAATGAGGATGAGAGTTCAGAAACAACTAAACAGGGACTAGACTGGAACTTAAAACCAAAACTTCTAACTTCAAATACAGCGTTTTTTACTTTACTACTAAACACTAAAAGTGAACTCCTATTCACATTCCCAAGTCAGAGAGCTAAATCACTTGTACACTATTTGAGAGGGAGCAAGCAAAGAAGAATAAAGGAATGTAACTTTTTTTTAAAAAGTTTCATTAATCCTTTCAAACAATGGGGGAAAAAATCTGAGTACATAAGTGTACCAAATCAAACTGTTCCACAAAGTCTAAGTAACCAGCAAAAACAGCAGGAGCTAAGAACCCCAATATGTGTCAGACACTGTTCTAAACATTTTACATATATCTATTTTATTAATTTAATTCTATAAAACAGATAACTACTGTCTCTAGTTCACAAATGAGTAAACTAAAACACAGAAATTAAATCACTTGCCTAAGATAACACAGTAATTGGCAGATCCAGGTTTCAAAACTTGGCAGTTTTGAAAAAGTAAGATCAAGGAGTCAAAAAAAAAAACCTCCAAAATCTGGGGAAAGCAGTGATATATTTTATCTCAATTCAAAGGATCTATAATCCTTAACTTATGGAAAGAATAAAAGCCCTCTCTGGATTATTTGAATTTCTAATAATTAGAAACAGTTATTTTCTCTTGTCAAATATCATTATAAACCTATTAAAGTTGCTTTAACAAAAATATTCTACTTTCAACTACAAGAATTTTACAGCCCTATTCTACAGTAAGTACTTCTTAGCTTTGTAAAATAAAAAAGCTAAGACATTAGAGGTTTTTTTGTTTTCAGGAAAGTGCACATATCAAAAGAAATACACCACCTCCCAAAATGACAACTCCAACAAAAGACCACTACCTACCTTAGCAACACTACTCAAACCTAGTTACAATTTACAATTACATACGGACTTTTAAAAAACCAATACATAGCACCCACTCCAGACCAACTAAATCACAATATCTGGTGATGGGTCTAAGTGTTTTTAAAAGGTCCCCCAAGTGATTCTAATGAGTAGTCAGGTTTAAGAACCACTATTCTAAGGAAATCCAAACCCTCCATATTATTACTTCACACAGAGCTTTTGCCCATAAAGGTCTGAAAAAGTATTCAGTCATCTTATTCAGCCAATTTGCAAACAACCAAGAGAGTAAGATAAATAGGACCCTTCAACTACCAAAAGGGGTATTAATTATAAGCACACTTAGCCCAACGGATTAGACAAAAATCAAGGCAAAAGGATTCCAATGATAATGTTTTGGATAACAGAGTAACTTCAATTAACACGTCAAATATGCCAATGACAAAGCTATTTCTATTTGTCAAACCCTACATTTTCCAATCTGAAATGACGCCATACTTTCTGATGGACTCAAGAGCCCAACAATTCCAAAAGAGCAACATTGAAACAACTGTCACCTTGAAACTGAAAGCCCCCAAATGTGTCATCTTTTAAAAAAGCTAAACAAAGATTAAACTCAACTTTAATGTTGTACAATTGCTGGGTAAATCTTTTTATGCTTTCATATAGAAGATACCCCTGAAAAGTCAATATTGCCATAAGAACTCTGAAATTCAAAATTACACGCCTAGATGTTTGCAGGAACATAATTTGGTGACTCGGACTGATAGAAGGCTACTTATAACCTTTATTCATAGTCATATTTTGCTGTTGGGATATTAATTTGATTATTGGTGCTGTTTTAGACCCTTAAAGGCTTGTTAGGGTAGGCACTATCTTTCTAAAATTTGAAAAACTCTGTAGCATACCTGTCCTCAAGCGTTTTGAATAAAGCATGTGGATCTGTAGTAGTAATTTTGAATAACACAACAGGATATTTTAATATTTGATTTTTGAAGCTTACTTAGTTTTCCTGTGAAACTGTAAGTAGCTAAAAGCACTGAATCAGTCTTAAAGCATAACAAGTTCCGATTTGATTCCATGTTTCACTGGTAACAGTGTCCCCTAAGTACAGTATACCACCTGGACAACCCAGACTCCCACCACACCCAACTTGAGAGAATCTGTTTATTCAAGTTAGCATAGCTCTTGTGAAACAGAAAGCCTTCCCTAAATGTTCTTACTCAAAAGCTACTTGTTACTGTTAACGCTACCACAAACAACCTACTAAGGCCTTGCAGTTCTATCGGTTTTAAGAATATCACCTGCCATATATCCTAGTAGAGTGCAACAAACGGAATCCAAAACCCAAACATAAAATGCCTTGCAAAGAATCTAAATAATTCTGTGTTCTAATCCGATGTTGTTTAATGTGAAAAGATTCAGAACTAAAAGCAAACGTACCAGCTACCTCACAACTGGACTACCTAGAAGACTTAATCCTTCCTTCATACTTGCACTTTTTCCGCCATAAACAGGAAACTCCAAAGAAACGGAAATAGAGAGAAAAGCCTAATTTTTCCTAAGGGGAATAACGGCATTGCTTCCAACCCCCCCCCCCCCAAGTGTGAGTGAACAAATGAAAAAGCAACGGGGGAAAGGCACGGGGGGAGGGGCGGTTGGCGAGCTCAGATGGAGTCCTATACCTGCCACCCAGCTCACACGGTGCCCGAAACATCTGTAACGACCGCTGCAACAGGGAAACTGGGCTGTGGGGGTAAGAAGACCGTGGCCTGGGGGCTCAGAGTGGAGCCTGCACGCTCGGCTTCCTCCTTGGCCAACTCTTCTCTCACCTCCCAATTCCCATCCACCCTATCCCACCCTGCTCCCTCCGTAAAGAAAAATACCCAATAAAACTGGAGGCAGAGAAGACAAAGAGGCAAAACGAGGCTGTAAGGAGCGTCCAGAACAATGGGGGACAGGGTGCAAAGCGAAACTCCCGAGGAGGACAATGAAGGGGGTGGAGAGGAACCCGGAGAGGCACAGAGGGAAACACCGCCGAGTTCGGGCCCCGCCAGCGGCGGACGCCTGGACTTGAGGCCCGGCCGCGCGGGCGGTATCACCCCGGGCGCGGCGGGCTGGGCCGGAGCGGGTGGGAACGGCGCGGCCCGGTGGGGCCGGCGGAGCCTGCGCGTGTCCACGGGCTGCTGCCGGCAGGACTCACCGGCATTCTGATCTCGGGGCCAGAG
Organism: Aethalodelphis obliquidens; assembly: GCF_003676395.1. Lineage (NCBI taxonomy): Eukaryota > Metazoa > Chordata > Mammalia > Artiodactyla > Delphinidae > Aethalodelphis > Aethalodelphis obliquidens. The sequence continues at coordinate 50,531,023 of NW_020837947.1, read as the reverse complement.
GTAGTATGTGGCCGGGATCACGATGAGCCCCACGAAGGAGGTGAGGAAGTAGAAGAAGGTGTTCCCGCTGTCATCGTACTGGAACTGCTGCCCCGCCATGGCACCCCCTCCTCCGCCTCCCTCGTCTCACCACCGCCGCCACGACCCCGCTCTGCTTTCGAGCTCCCAGCGCCCCGGCCGCGTGTGGCGTAGCTCCTACGCCGCCGCCGCCTCTCCTCCCCGCCCCCACGCTACTCTCACGGACCCGCCGCCGCCACCGCCGCTGCGGTCCCAGCTCTCGCGAGAAGAGATAGCTCCCTCCCCGCGCGGTTTTTCCCTCCTCTGCCCCCCGCCTCTCCCCAACCAGCTCGCAGAGAGAGACGTGGCGCGCGCAGCCGAAGGATTCTGCGAGCTCCCGCCCTTAGCCCTGCCCGCTTAGCCTCAGCTCCGCCCCTCAAGCTCTGGTAGACCCTCCCTGAAGGCCCCGCCCCTACCCCTAAAGTCCCTCCCCCTCCCTCCTCAGTTTCCTTTCCCAGGGTCCAGCTCCGGGTCCTGAGGGTCGGTTTACAGGGTCCCAGCCGAGGCTTACCGGCCGAGCAGTGGGCGCGGGCGGTTCACCTGACTGCGACCGGGTTCGCACCCATTCGAAGCAGCGGTGAGGCTTCCTTGCCTCCCCTGTCTCCCATCCCTACCCACCCTGTCCTGCACTCTCACTTTTCAATTTCCCTGGTTGATAAGAATGTTTCCTTAAATTCCGGATCCGCTCCTCCAGTTTGGAAACACTGGTCGGTCAGAATAGGGCGCGGGAGCAGGGCGGTGGGGAGGGATGGTGAGGGGTTTGGCTGTAGGGGTTTTCTGGCAAAGCAACGTTTGCTATTAAGAGACTGCAATCTACATTGCGCCCATTTTGCAGATGGAGATTCCCCAAGCCGGTAGAGATGGTCACCTACCTATCCCAGAGCTAATAATATTTATAGCATTTTCTTCGACACAGGCAGTAGGCAAAGACTTTTATTGCTTTAAATCATTCAATGGTCTGCGAACCCCTTGGAATGAATCAAAGCATGCCCGCTCTCCAGATGGGGAAATGGAGGCTCAGAGAGATTGCCTAAAGTGAAGCACAATAAAGAAACGTCTGGGGATTTAAACCCAGATCACGCTGACGCCACAAAGCCAGTGCCCTGACCACCGCCTCGTCGCCGACCTTCGCATTTCCCTGAGAGCGGCCGGCCCTCGCGTGCGGAGTGTGGAGAGGAATCCGCGCTGCGAGGAGAGACGGCTGGGGGAGCAGTCGCTCTCCGCGGCCTCTGCCCTCGCCAGCTGTGAGATCCCAGAGGCTGGTGTCAGCTAAGCTGGGAGCTGAGGGGGCTGGTGCCCTGATCCGTGAATGACCCCCACGGTCCCGCGGCAGCCCTGGCTGGAGCCTATCCCAGCATCTCCACCTCCCCTCAGGGGACCAAAAGGAAAGGCCCACCCGAGTCACCTCACAGAGTCGTTGTGAAGATTAGAGGGAGTTATAGTGAAAACTGGAAAACCAATGCAATAAGCAAATATTACACTGTATTTTTAAAAACTCATTTTAAGGCTCTGTAGTCTATTTACTAGGTTCCTTTCAATATGCCTTCCAGTATTGGAAGAGAAATCTGGTCACATGTCATCTTTTATTTCATGTCCTCAAAAATATTATTTATCATAATCAGTGACGACTTCCTTCATAATAGATTATATTCACATGTATTCTGTCTTCCCTCTCAAATGTCCTAACTACCCATTTTGAAAGGAAATTTCAGAAAATCATTTGCTCTGCATTCCCCTCCTCACTTTTTTCTGTGTGAAGTTTTCAAAGACTATATTAGAGGGGAAGAAATAAAACAGAGAGGTGAGGGGGAGAGGATTGGACAATGAAGTCAGCACAGCACTGTGATCACCCAAGGCTGATATGCCCAAAACAATCTGCCTTGCTTCAGAAACAAGTCTGTCATAAAATTGGCTCAACTGCAGTGCGTAGGATCCTGAAGTTCCTTTTGTTTATGCTGAATTTGTTATTAAGTCTTGTTTTAATAATGCTGAACTGGTTGTTTTTTATTACCCTGATTATACATTTTACTCTGCATTTGGATAAAGATAATACATCAGTTTTATAACCTTGTGTCAATATAAATTATTCATGATAAATATTCCCCTTCTGACTTTTTTTTCTGCAGGAGTAATCTTTTCCCTGCAGTTTGGGGTCATGCATATGAGTGGTTTGTACAGAACTGAACCATGAAACCAAATTTTGAACAAATCACATTTATTTGCTAAACTCCATACCTATATAAATATGAATTTTTAACCAAATTAAACGATTAAAGATTTGAAAATGTATAAACACAGTCTGTCTTAGAACTTAATGCTATTCATCATAGATAAACTCAGATCACCCAAATATTCCCCAAAGCAAATCTGAATCATACCTTTAATTAATCACAATTTTTTCTGACTGATTTTTTTAATTGCTTTTTAAACAGTTGTTTCTTTTAAGATATCATTTCAGTGAAATATTTAATAGTACTGAGTGAATATGGTAGAACCAGAGCTACAAACACATTTTGTTTAGTCTGATAGGACATGTTAAAAGACATTTTTGTATTTCTCTATATGTGTCTGTAAAGGATTATTTTAATCAATTTCATTTTAATTTCTAGGTAGATATTTCCTCTCAAGTGTAGAAAACCTGACTATTTTTTGGTTCCTCCTAATAATTTGCTTTTTCCTTAAAGTGAATCTTTCCTTCCTTGCAAGTCATGCTTATAACTACTGGTGTTGACTTAACATTTATACATACCAAAATACATTTGTGTAGCTATAGTCAACATGATTTAATTTTCTGCTTATTGTAGTTAGCCTCAAAGAGACTGGAAAGAACCAAATAAATAAGTAGGTACATGCAATTATTTCCAGTCTTTTCCCCCTCTCTCTACCCTACAATAACCTTCACTGTCAAAGCCTAGCAAATCATCTTTAATGTTATGCCTCTTATTACTTTGTTTCAGTGCCAGGATTTTCTCCATTAAGAGCTAAATCTCTTCTGATACAAAGTGAACAATTCTTTTTATTTGATCTTACAGAAATGAAAAGTTATGCCCATCATAATGACAACAGTAACATCAACAAAGTAACCTTTGTACAACATTTATTATTTACAAAAAACTTCCTCAGCATTATTCCAGTTGAAATTTCAAAGCACGACCCACATGTTGGAACTTTGACTAGGTAAAAGGTACTAACCCATTGCAATCCTTTCATTCCCTAGCTTCCTAAGGCCCTTATGACCCAATGAAACCCCAGTCTTACACTTGGAGAGAATGTGAAGGGAGGTACGGGTTACAAAGACATTGGAACTGGATTATGCTCCACTCTGAAAGCATGAAAACAATGTTAAAAGAGGAATTGAAGGCTGTGGTTTTCTTTAGTGTTGGGATCAGGTTTGCATTTGGGCTCCTCTCTTTTCATGAGTATGTTGGACTTGTAAATATTGTTCTTGTTCTATACCTACTTTTGTGATTACAAAGCTGAGAATTATTGTACTAAAACCAGTTGTCAACGATGTATCAACAAACTTAGGTTATTCCTTTATGAATTAATTTTATGCATTACCAACATATCTAAACTGCTTAAAGAAAAAATGATTGACATTTCACAGTGAGCCATAAAATAGCACTTAATGAAATTTTCCGCCCAGATTGAAATATAATTTGGAAGAGTGGCCATAAATAAACAGGAGAGATCACTATGGGCAATTTCAAGTTTGTATATTTGCGTAAGGAGAAAAAACAATATCTCAATAGAGATTAGAACTTAAGGGAAAACATAAATCATCTTGTTGAAAAACAAATATTTGTGGATCCTGAAGTTTATAAAATTGGGGAGCCTTAATTAATAAAAAATATAAAATTATGATTATAAAATTAGGTACAAAAGTTCATATTCACTATGAACTCTGGTGATAATGATGTGTCAAGGTAGGTTCATCATTTGTAACAAATGTACCACTCTAGTGGGGGATGTTGAAAATGGAGGAGGCTCTGGGGCCAGGAGAGGGAGAGAGTGGGAAATATATAAGAAATCTCTGTACCTTCCACTCTGTTTTGCTGTGAACCTAAATCTGCTCTAATGAAAGTCTACTAAAAAATAGCTAATATTGGGCTTCCCTGGTGGCACAATGGTTGAGAGTCCACCTGCCGATGCAGGGAACACAGGTTCGTGACCCGGTCTGGGAAGATCCCACATGCCGCGGAGCGGCTGGGCCCGTGAGCCATGGCCGCTGAGCCTGCGCCTCCGGAGCCTGCACCTCCGGAGCCTGTGCTCCGCAATGGAAGAGGCCACAACAGTGAGAGGCCCGCGTACCGCAAAAAAAAAAAAAAAGCTAATATTTATAATAATTATAATTGCTATAGGTTTGTGTTCTACAAACAAAAGAATTCTGATAAATTCTATTTTTGCATGATTTCCATCAGGATTCTTTTTAATATGGTAACATTTACAATTGTATAAACTGCATATTGAATATATTTCTACTGAGAGAGATTTTTCCTTTTTGACAAGGCTCAATGACAACCAAATTCTCTGCTTACAATTTTAACATCTCATGAGTGGAAGAATTTTCCACAGAGTAGTTTCTGACTCTGTACATTTCAAACAATATTTCTCCTCTATTACCTACATACTTCAGGTACCAGGCCTAGTGGAATATATTCATATCATGAATCAAGATGTATCACTCTTTCATGTTGCAATGCTCAGTAAGTTTGCCCCAGGGGTAGAGGTGGAAGAAGTATTCCTGGAAGTGCTAACAACTATACACAGAAGTAACTGTGAACTACATAAAAATATCACCCTAGCTCCAAAATGAATGTATCCCCTTACTTTCAAATATACAGATTATTATAAGGAAGAAAATCAGTCATTCAACATTTAACATTCATTGAAATCACATATACTATTAGCGAGGGTGGGGAGCACAGGAATGTTTAAGACAGGGTCTCTGACCTCTGGAAACTTGCCTACAGTCTAATGAGAAGGGCATACTTTTTTCAATAAGTAACAAAAACCAGAGGAAGGAATTGATAAATGCTGTACGGAATATACAAATAAAATTATTTCCAGGTTCATAGGAAAGAGTCCTTTCTCTTGGCAGAGAGAATCAGAAGGCTTCAAGGATGAGGTGGTAATTGAGCTAGGCCTCGAAACTTAAATAGAAATTGAAGGAAAAATTCCAGGTGGAATCAGCTCAGAGAACATTTGAAGAATAGCATGAAGTCCAGTCTGGTTGTAAATGGCAATCACAGAAGTGGGAAAATACTTTTAAAGTCCAGCTTCCAGGTTACAGGCAACATGTTAGCAGTATTGCCATTTAAAGAGCTTTGTTAAAGGAGTCCATAAGTGGGAGATATTGCAGTCTCCTTTAGATACCTTAAAAAAAAGAGAGAGAAAAAAAGAAATGGTTTTAACTAGCATGGTTTAAGTAAGGGCCTGCAGAAAACAAGAGGGTGAACTAGGTCATGATTTCTACTATTTTCTTCTTCCTCCTTTACCCAGCATATAGTTTCCACTCTTTGATATCAATCAAATCTGAAGATCTAATACAATAGTTATGTCCCCAAAAAGATTTCTTTGACATACCTTACCTCACTCTGCTGGCTCCTATATTTCACACCGTGTTCACTCTCTACTTCCAATCCTGCTTTCCCACCTCTCTCCTGCCTCACATCTGTTCTCTACACAGCAGCCAGGGATCCTTTTCTTCTTTTAACTTTCTATTTTGAAATAATTATAGATTCACAAGAAGCTGCAAAAACAGTAGAGACAAGACCCATTTACCCTTCACTGCTGGCCTGCACAGGGCTGAGTTGTTATGGTCACTGTGGGGTCCTCAGCTCTCATGGCTCAGTCAGATTAGCACGGACTCAGAGTAGCCATCCTAGAGCTGACTGATAGCCAGTGAGGAGGTGTCAGCATCAGCAAGCATTTCCAGTTCACCAAAAGTTTGGTGTGTGCCCTCCCTGCCAATGTTAAATAATCAGATCAAGGAAGGGAAACTTTGACCTACAGGCTGACTAGATTCAACCCTCATTTTAATCTCTGATTCACTGGACAGGTTGGCTAGAGACCATAAATATTAAATACATGAATAAACTTGCCTTCCGGGTTCAGTAGTTGCCTTGCTTTATGGGGAGTGAGACAATGGCCAGACCAATCTGACAATAGAACTCTAACCCACAACGCTTACAGCAAGCAATCCAGGAAGCCAAAACACAACCTCTTCAGCAATTGGCCCAGAGCATCAGGACTAGCTTCCCAATTTTTTGCCCCTATTTGCTAATTAGGATCAACCAGCCAAATGTGCTGCCTTAATCAGTCATGCAGGATACCCAACTCCTAGTCAACCTGTCTCTAGCTTCTCCATCAAAGCACACCGAAGCCTTCCCTTTTTTCACCGTAAATCTTCCCCACTCCCCTGCCTGGCTTCGAGACTCTGCCAAACCCAAGCAATGGTGGCAGAATCTTTTGCTATAGCAAGGTCTGAATAAACAGCCTTTGTTTGTTCTCATTTGGAAGACCTTCACTTATTTCCACATTATGTAAATACTAAATGAATTGCTTTTAACAGTTGTTAGGTATACATAGTATTACACACATAGTAGTAGTCTAGCATAGACGTCTTCATGATTTGCCAAGTGCCTACCTCTACTCCCACTAAAACCTAGACACTGAGGAAAAAACAGCCAACCAACCAGCCTATGAAATCAAACTCACTACCTGAGTCTGAGACAGGACTACAGAAATAAAAAGCCTTTTTAGAATCTAAGGAATGTTCTTCCTTAGCAGGGATTACCAATTTGATCCTTAAAATTAGCCCTTCTGTATGCCTATTCACCTGTTCGTACGGATAAGAACTACCAAACTTTGTGCCATATACAGCTGTGCTTTTAAAATTGTTTTTGACCATTATTCGTAGCAAGAGATGTATGTTACATTATGGCTCAGTACAAGTGTCATAAAAGAATACTTAACCCTCACCATGTACAATGTGGTGTGATATTTTTCTATCGTACACTATACATTTATTCATATTAAATGTATATGTAATAAATTATACTTATGTGTGAAATGCTTTATTAAAGAAACACTGGGGCTTGCCTGGTGGCGCAGTGGTTAAGAGTCCTCCTGCCGATTCAGGGGACATGGGTTCGTGCCCCGGTCCGGGAAGATCCCACATGCCGCAGAGCGGCTAGGCCCGTGAGCCATGGCAGCTGAGCCTGCGCGTCCTGTGCTCCGCAACGGGAGGCCACAACAGTGAGAGGCCCGCGTACTGCCAAAAAAAAAAAAAAAGAAAGAAACACTGAACTACGGTCTGGAAGATTTCTGAAGATGCATAGAAAAGCTCAATCATAGAATACAGATAAGGTCTCCTTTGACAGTAAGTATGTTCTTGAACATTCTTTTACCAGGTGGGGAGCTTCTCATTTAAAGAAATGCTCTAGCACAGTAGTTCTCAAACTTTAGTTGCAGGAGAATCACCTAGAAGGCTCATTAAAGCTCAGAATGCTGGGCCTCACCCCCAGAGTTTCTGAATCAGGCTGTGGTAAAGGGCAGCCTGAAAATTTGCATTTCTCACAAGTTCCCAGGTGATGCTGAAGCTGCTAGTCTGGAAACCACACTGTTTTAGTGAATCATTTTTATAAATCATATCATCCTTTTGCACAATGACTAACCACTTCCCAATTTGTCTGTTTGTCATATGTTGAGTTTACTGAAGCAACATATGTTGTAGTGGTTAGATGTGTGTGACTATAATTTGTGTCTGAGCAGAAGGTCAAAAGTCAGGAATTAAGGGAGACCATCTGTTTGCTGATTCCTTCCTCCAGCCCTCTGGTGCTCCTTTCCAGAGTTATTTAACCACTCATTCATTTATTTCACAAATATTTGTGACCCTGTGCCAAGATCTGTGCTAGGCTTTAGATTACCATCCGCCTGAGCATTTTATAAGAAAACAGTTCCCTTCAGAAAGCTGTAGAATGGGGACTTCCCTAGCGGCACAATGGTGAAGAATCCGCCTGCCAATGCAGGGGACACATGTTCGATCCCTGGTCCGGGAAGATTCCACATGCCACGAAGCCACTAAGCCCATGCGCCACAACTACTGAGCCTGCACTCTAGAGCCCACAAGCCACAACTACTGAAGCCCACGTGCCACAACTACTGAAGTCCACGTGCCTAGAGCCTGTGTTCTGCAACAAGAGAAGCCACCGCAATGAGAAGCCCACAAACCTCAACGAAGAGTAGACCCTCCTCGACCCCGCTCGCTGCAACGAGAGAAAGCCCGTGCACAGCAATGAAGACCCGACACAGCCAAAAATTTTTTAAAAATTTAAAAATAAAAGCTGTGGAATGATGCTGAGTTCCTTTTTCTGTTCTTTTATAACCATTTTGTTCCTGATGGGTGAGGATCAGGTGCCCTTCCAGAAACAGGAAGATGACAAAATCAAGCAGCTGTTGCAAGTTTTAGAGCTCCTGATTCACTGGTCTTTGAAGGCAGTGTTTTCCAAACCTCCTCTCTGAGGAGGAGCAGAGAACCCAGGTGCTAGTTAAAATTATAGCTCCCAGGCCCTTGGCGATTCTGACACAGTTAGCTGGGGAGGAAGCATGGTTGTTATATTTTTAGCAATTACTCCAGGTGAGTCCTAAAATCAAAGAAGTATGGGAAACCTCGTTTTAAAACACACTATTACATATAAAATAGATAACTAATAAGGACCTACTGTATAACACAGGGAACTCTACTCAATACTCTGTGATGACCTATATGGGAAAAGAATCTAAAAAAGAGTGGATATATGTATATGTATAACTGATTCACTTTGCTGTGCCACAGAAACTCACACAACATTGCAAATCAGCTATACTCCAATACAAATTTTAAAAAAATAAAATAAAACTATCTTTGAATACAATATAGACCCTAGAATTATATTAACTGAAAGAAGAAGGTATTCACAGTAGGTAAGTGGTCCTCAAACTTTGCTGCGTGCAAGAACCACTTGGGGAATTTCCAATGCCTAGGTCATTCCCTATATCAATTATATCAGAATTTTCCTTCCTATCTCCCTCGTGAGTCCAATTGGCAGCCAAATTTTAAAACCAGTACAATCATTTATGTAAGTTAAACCCCTCTTCATACTGAAGCACTTTTCACAGTCTCTTCCTATTGAGTTGCTTTCCATCATCATGAAAAACTACATCCTGTTTAAATATTGGGGACTTAAGTATTGGGGCAGGTGAAGTATTATCAGGTGATCTTGAGTGCTCTTGTTCTGCTGACGCCAGCAGCCTATTAGTTTTTGAAAGCTCTGGACTAGATCAGGAACTACCCCAAAGCTTGGTGGCTTCAGGGATTCTGCTCAAAGATTTGGACTAGTGCCTCTCAGATTTCAATGTACATTTGAATCGCATGGAGAATCTTAATAAAATGAAGGTTCTAATTCAGTAAGTCCAGAGTGTGATCCTTGCGTCCACATTTCTAACAAGCTCCAGGTAATGCCTATGCTACTGGACCACAAACTACACTTGGAGTAGCAAAGCTGTAGATCGTCCCCCAAATCTAGTGTCAATAAATAAAAGCAGGAGTATATATAGCTATGGCAAATAAACTAAGATAGAAGGGACAGTTGACTGTGACTCTCATGTAGGCAGGGCACAACAAAGCTTAGTGAACATTGTAAAAATGGTGTTTAAGGGGCTTCCCTGGTGGCGCAGTGGTTGAGAGTCCACCTGCTGATGCAGGGGACACAGGTTCGTGCCCTGGTCCGGGAAGATCCCACATGCCGCGGAGCGGCTGGGCCCGTGAGCCATGGCCGCTGAGCCTGCGCGTCCAGAGCCTGTGCTCCGCAACAGGAGAGGCCACAACAGTGAGAGGCCCGCGTACCGCAAAAAAAAAAAAAAAAAAAAATGGTGTTTGAGGCAACACAGGTGGAAAGAACTGCAGACCAAATCTGATGAGACAGATTTGAGACAGTCAAAGTTCAACTAAAGAGTGTGTCCAATACTGAAAAATATGGCCAGGGTGCAGATGGAGAAAAGCAGGGTAGCATAGAAGGTAAGAGCTTGGGTTTCCAAATCAGCTTAAAATTTAAATCCTGGCTCTACCACTTACTACCTATGTAACCTTAGGGAAATAGCTTAATTTCACCTGTGAAATAGAAAGAACTTTGTGTGTGTGTGCTTAGTAAATTACAGGTTGCCCGGCCCAGGGCCTGGCAACCGTAGGTCTTCAACAAATGATTGTTACAACTATACAACTGTAGCCCAAGTGTGCAGGGCTTCACCAGATTTGGGTTCATTCATCCAATCTTTTTTTTTAAAATTTTATTGGAGTATAGTTGATTTATAATGTGTTAGTTTCAGGTGTACAGCATAGTGATTCAGTTATACATAGAATATTCATTCTTTTTCAGATTTTTTTCAGAATATTGAGTAGAGTTCCCTGTGCTATAGAGTAGGTCCTTGCTGGTTATCTATTTTATGTATAGTAGTGGGTGTATGTTAATCCCAAGTTTCTAATTTATACCTCTCCCCGGCCATGTTTCCACTTTGATCACCATAAGTTTGTTTTCAAAATCTGTGAGTCTGTATCTGGTTTGTAAATAAGTTCATTTATATCATTCATCCAGTCTTGATGGCTCTTCGTTCCTGCTTGGCAGGCTGTAGGAAATCCAGCCTCATGCAAAAGAGGGAGCTCTCTCGTGTGACCATTTTGGACTTGCTCATTGCTCTCAGCCATGGCTAATTAGGTTACAACCCTGCAGGTTTAGACTACAACAGAACCCAGAGAGGCCACTGCCCAGCCCTCACCACCACTGCTGTCATTGCCTAAATGCTAGATCCTTTGCATCTGATTGTTGAAATCCATGCCATTGCTTTTGCAAAAAGAATATATCCTAGTATTACTATGTTGTTTGTCCAGGATTTGGTGATGGCAGTAGAGTTCTCTGAAGTTAGAGTGGGGATAGAGGAACAAGTGGAGCGGTCCACAGGAAGGATTCTTGAGTGCCAAAGGATCACAGAACCTTGAGTCCACACACATAGGCACCTTGTCCCCAGAGCACACAAATGAAGTGGAAGTTCCAGGGTCAACCACCGCTCTATCCAGAACTGCTCACTACTGGCTCCTTAATGCTAAAGCCTTACGGCTGACAACAGGAATATTCACTAAGTGCTTTACGTACTTTAACTCATTTCATTCTCAAACAGCCCTATGAAGTAGGGACTAGCAGTGCTCCCATTTTCCACATGAGGAAAAGGGAGGCTTAAACAGATAAAGAAATATGCCCAGGGACACACAAGTGGTCAGCAGTCAGCCAAGCAGTCTGACTCCAGGACAGAGATGTTCCTCTTTGCCTCCAATCCCTATCCTGCTCCCTGCACCAGATTCCTCTTACTTACCAGTGTGCTTTCCCAGAAACCTAGCTTCTACCTGGAACCCCCAGTTAATCAGACATGTCTGTATATGTCTTAGCCCCAGTTGTGGACAGGGTTCAAGTACTTTGCCCAGAGGGCTCCCCAGTTGTGATGCATGTCAGTGAATGCAAATAGCTACAAGGTGAAGAGGGTCACCAGGCTTCCTTCTCCTAGAGTATCTGACTCTCACCTCTGGCCCAGCAAAGTCACCCAGTTATGGAATTAAGATGATAATGATGGAGCCAGTTTGTAAAGGGTTTGAAGATCAAATCAGAATAAGGAATCTGGACTTTAATCTATGGGCAAATTCTATGACTATATCACTAATAAAATGGACAGGGCGTGAGGAGGATAAAAAAGGGGAAAAGGAAGAAAAGATTTAATTTCAGGTCCGTTTGCTCAGGCTGTCAATGCTATGTGTTCCAACACCAGTGATGAGGGCAGCCCCAGGTGCTTCAGATAGAGTTCCATCTCCAATAAATGAACGTAAGAACAAGTGAAGAGTTGCTGGACGGTCGGATTAACTAATACAATGTGAGAGCTGCTGTGATTCACCCCTCACTTGAAGGTGTCAGATAAAGATGTCCTAAACTGGAATCAGGCAGGGAGAGAAAACTCGGAGAAGAGAGGGGATTGTAGTACACCCCAAAATCTTTGGTCTGTGAATAAGAATGTAAATCTCTAAGATGAGGCTTCTCAAATTATTTGACCATTGCCTCCTTTTAAAAAATAGGCATGACAAGGGTCTACAGAAATGCACTTTGGGAAATGCTGGTCTAGTAGTTTTAGCAAAATGGTTGCCACCGATGGATTACTTTATCAAGAGTAGTTGCAATAGAGTAGTTGGGAGGGGAGAAGCCAGTGTGTAATGACTAGAAGGAAAAGGAAAGACAGAGACAAGCATCTGCACTGTTCTGTCAGGAGGGGAAGGAACAGGAACGAGAGCTGGAAGAAGGGGCATGGATCGGGAATGAGAGACTGAGCGAGAACCAATTGCTGAGGTTTTTTTCTTTTTAAACATGGATGACTTTGCCATGTTTATATGACATGCTCTCAGTCCCTCTGTTTTCTATCCCTCATAAGATGTTCCTAGCTGCTCTTCTGGGTAGAACATTATATAAATCACCCCTGCTGATCTCCTCTGGGGCTGGGCCCCTCCTGGTCAGCCATGAACTTCCCATACAAGCAAGGGCCTCTCAGTTTTAGATACAGCCTTATCTCCAATCCCTACAGAAGGTTTAGGCAATAGTTTACTCAAAGGTCCAGGAGAGAAGTCCAGAACGAAGCTTTACAGAGGATGGGAATTAGGGAGGAGTGTAGTTAAGGTACCTATCCTCAGTTCCCTAACCAAACACTTTGCCCCCAGGCAGCATTCACAAACCAAATCCCCACTGCAGGGTTTTCTGAAATCTTACAGTCTCATAGCCTCTAGCTTTGGTGCTCAATGGCCAGTGAAGGGTCAAGCTCTGGTCTCATGGATGAAGGGAAGAATAAATGCTATCACTTATGTGTGTGCGTGCTTGGGGCGGGGGGCTTGGATTTTGGGGGTTTTTTTGTTTTGGGGGGATGCGCCACTCACGGGATGTTAGTTCCCTGACCAGGGATTGAACCCGTGCCCTTAGCAGTGAAATCATGGAGTCCTAACCACTGGACCACCAGGGAATTCCCTCATCTGTACTTAATGGGTCTTACATTTGGGTGTTCTGATCTCTAGCATCTAAAATGCTAGCATCCACTGGTCCAACCACTGGACCACCAGGGAATTCCCTCATCTGTACTTAATGGGTCTTACATTTGGGTGTTCTGATCTCTAGCATCTAAAATGCTAGCATCTGCTTCTGATCTCTAGCATCTAAAATCAAGTACATTTAATCACCTTGAAGAGTGATTTTCAAATGCTGTGTAGTCACCTTAAGACATTCATCTTTCTCCTAGTAACTGCACTCTGACTCTATCGTAAGAGCTAAGATCTGGTCTCATTCTGTTAAGTTGATGAATATCTCTTCCCTGTGTTAACTAAGAGGGATCTGAAGGCTGATGGCTCCTCCCTGATTCCTGGAGTGTGAATATGAAGGTCTATTAGTGACTGGGAGTTAGAGAATAGGGAAAGAATGGGGAGGAGAAGGAAGGTACCTCTGGAGTGAGTGGAATTGAAAATACAGAAGAAGGGATAATTTGAAGATTTATTTATGAGCACTAACCTGTTTTTAACTCTAATAATTAATCTAGTTATTAATACGCTTGGCAAGAAAAATACTTACAGAATTTATCATCCTAAAAAAAGTACAAAACTTTAAAAATGTGGGTACTAGTTCTGAATATACCATTACTAACTTTGTGACCTTGGGCAAGTCACTTTACTTTGCACTTCACAATTGCATGCGTTTGCTTTTGTCTACAGAATGTTATAATATTACACACCTTATCTCTCTCACAGCAATACCATGGAGGTCAAATCAGATTACATTAAAATAGTTATAATTACTTTCATTTGCATAGTACTTTATCATCCACAAAGCACTTCTGCGTATATTATTCCATTTTCATGAAAGAGCTTTGAAAAGTTATAAAGTGTTATCAAAGGATAATACTTAGGTTTATATTTAAATATCAGCTCCATCTCTCTCTACTTCAATTTTCTCATCAGTAAAATGGGGATAACAGTGGTATCTACCTCCTAGGTGGTTGAGGGGATTAAAGTTATATCACCCCGAAAAGAAACCTTGTACCAATAGCAGTCATTCCTCATTCTCCCTCATCTCCCTCCAGCCCATGGCAACCACTAGTCTACTTCCTATCTGTGCGAATTTGTCTTTTCTGGATATTTCATATAAATACAGTCATATGCCATGTGGTCTTTTGTGACTGGCTTCTTTCAGTTTGCATAATGTTTCTAAGGTTCATCCATGCTGTAGCATATACCAGCACTTCATTCCTTTTTATGGCTGAGTAATATTCTAGTATATGGACATTCCACATTTTGTTTATCCAATCAGTTGACGGATATTTGGGTTGTTTCTACCGTTTGGCTGAATGATACTGCTAGGAGCACTCATGTATAGGTTTTTGTGTGGTTGCCTGTTTTCAGTTCTCTTGGGTACATACCTAGGAAAGGAATTGTTAAGTCATATAGTAACTCTGTGTTTAACATTTTGAAGAACTGCCAAACTGTTTTCCAAAGTGTCTGAACCATTTATAATTCTGTAACAAAGAACAAACCTGACTCCACATTGGATCTAGTCCTTTAGCTCTAACCTTCTTGTTCTGTTGCCTGTGCTTAGTCATGCTGGTTCTGCAGCTTTGTAAAGGAATGCTTCCTGTTATAGCCTGAAATATACATAATAGCCCATACTCAAGGCTCTTCCTCCCAGGCCTTTAAAGGTATAACACTTTTCATTCATATAGAGATAAAAAGTTGTGGAACAGAGAACATTTGTCTTGTTGGAGGTTTTCAGGAACTTTGTTAGCAGACCTATATAGATAGCTGTAAGAACAAAGGATCATCACACCCTTCCCAGGGTCTGGCCAGTGCTAAGAAGTTGGCAACAACCAGCCACAACGCCTCCCTTTTTAGTATAAAAGAAGTCTGAACTCTAACTCCAGTGAGATGGGTTTTGGGGACAGTAGTCCACGATCTTCTTGGTCTGCTGGTTTTCCAAATAAGATCACTATTCCTTGCCCCAACCCCTTGTCTCTCAATTTATTGGCCTGTTGTGTGGCAAGCACTATAAGCTTGGACTGGTAACAATCCCACAGCAATCTGTAAGGCTTACAATTTCCTCACATCTTCATGAACACTTGTTATAGTCTTTTTTTAAATTTTAGTCATCCCAGTGGGCATGAAATGATAACTAATTGCGGGTGGTCTTTTTGTTTTTGTTTTTGTTTTTGCTGTGTTGGGTCTTCATTGCTGCACATGGGCTTTCTCTAGTTGTGGTGAGCAGGGGCTACTCTTCATTGTGGTGCACAGCCTTCTCACTGCAGTGGCTTCTCTTGCTGCAGAGCATGGGCTCTAGGTGCGTGGGCTTCAGTAGTTGCAGCACTGTGGGCTCAGTAGTCGTGGCTCATGGGCTCTAGAGCGCAGGCTCAGTAGTTGTGGCGCATGGGCTTAGTTGCTCCGCGGCATGTGGGATCTTCCCGGACCAGGGATCGAACATGTGTCCCCTGCATTGGCAGGCGGATTCTTAACCACTGCACCACCAGGGAAGCCCCCTACTAGTTGCGGTTTTGATTTGCATGTTCCCGATGACTAATGATGTCGATCATCTTGTCATATGCTTATAGGCCATATGTATGCCCTCTTTAGAGACAAGTTGATCCAGATCTTTTGCCCTTTTTAAAATGGAGTTATTTGTCTTATTATTGTTAAGTTGTAAAATGTCTTTACTCTGGTACAAGTCCCATATTAGATATAGGATTTACAAATATTTTCTCCCTTTCTGTGGGTTGTCTTTTCACTTTTTTGATGGTGTCCTTTGAAACACAAAGGTTTATAGCTTTGATGAAGTCTGGTTTATCTATTTTGAATTCACTTTTGAAATTTCTTCTCTTTAAGACCAAAGACGATTGATCTTTGTCCTATTGCCCCAAGAGCTGGCATGTCATTCTTGTCAGGAGCTGCTGTGATATAGGCAGTATGACTATATATTCAGCCTATTTCTTGTGTTCTGTGCCATGACATGTGCTGCTTCCTTACTTGAAATTCCATCTCTGCCTCCATCTTCTCTGCCTAGCCAGGTCTTTATTGCCCTTGAAGACTTAGCTCAGACATTTTCTCCTCCTGTTTGGGGATCCCCGGTCCCCCCACTTCAGCAGAGGGAGCCACGTCCCATTCCTCACCGTAGACGGTGTGCAGCTCTGTCTTCCCTCATAGAAGTCATCAAAGGCAGGAATTTGGGTTTATTGTTTTTGTTATTTGGGAGTGGAGTCTAAACGGGTCTGCATTTGAATTTCAGCCCCATAATTAGCTGTATAAATCTGGGCAATGCAATATTTCTGATCCTTGGTCATTTTTATAAAATGAAAATAATTTCTAAAATAGGATAATTGTAAGATTATAGATATAGTAATAAAGTTAAACTATTTAGTTTGCTGGATTCTTAATAAGTCCCAGCTACTGTTTTTAGCATTATTATTATTATTTCTTTTTAATGTGGGAGCTAACAGTATCAGGCACATGGTAAGTTCTCAAGAAATGTTAGTTTTCTTATTTTCTAATTCCAGCTCCAATAATGGATGTCTGGTGGCAAAGAGAACCACTATAGGCCTGTCATATCTCCTGTGTGGGCACCTCAGCTACACTCCTTTCAAAGTTTCCAGGGAGCTGTTTCCTGATGCATCTTGGAGCATGTGATGAAAACAATGAACCATACCCCCATAAAATGCACATTACCCAATAGTTTGTTTATTATTTTGGTGGGATTTCTGAATGCCTGAAGCCCATCATGGGTCCAGGGACTAAAGGTTAAGTAGATTTTAACAGATTTTACAGCCAGTACTGCTCACTTAGTCCTTTTAAAAATGAGCAACCTTTACCATACCATCCAACAATGGCACTCCTTGGTATTTACACAAATAAGTTGAAAACTTATATCTACACAAAAACCTGAACACGAATGTTTAGAGCAGCTTTATTCATAATTGTCAAAACTTGGAAGCAACCAAGATTTACTAGATGAATGGATAAACTGTGCTACATCCGCACAATGGAATATTATCCAATGTTAAAAAGAAATGAGCTATCAAGACATGAAAAGACAAAGAGGAAACTCAGATGCATACTACTAAGTGAAAGAAGCTAACCTGGAAAGGTTACATACTGTGTGATTCCAACTAAATGACATTCTGGAAAAGGCAAAACTATGGAGACAGTAAAACAATCAGTGGTTGCCAGGGGTTAGGGAGGGATGAACAGATGGAGCACAGGGGATTTTTAGGGCAGTGAAACTATTCTGTATGATACTACAGTGGTGGACACATGTCATGATACATTTGCCAGAATCCATAGATCTTACAACACAAAGAGTGAACCCGAATGTAAACTATTTATCTCTTTGGGTGACGAAGATGCGTCAATATAAGTTCATTGATTGTAACAAACATACTACTCTGGTGCCAGATGTTGGCAGCGGGGGAAGCTGTGCGCGTGTGAGGGCAGGAAGCACATAGGAACTCTCTGTAAACTCCACTCGATCACTCAGTTTTGCTGTGAACCTAAAATTACTCTAAACAATAAAGTCTTTTTTGTTTTTTAAACAAGCGCCTGGCCCTGTAGAGTGATGCCCGGTAGCTGTGCAACCATCTTCCCAGGAAACAACAACACAACGTACAAATATATTTTTTTGAGAGATACGTTCTCTGGAACTTTGGCATGACTCTCTGGTATCACCGTGGGCATGAAAAATACCGTTCTCTTTGGGGTTTCGAGAACTACTTAAACCAAGCAATAACCAGATTGTTGCAATCTTCCTGGGAATTTTTATTTTCTAGTACAGAGGATTACCAGCAGATGGCAATCAAAGAATATGAAACCTGAGTTTATCCTATTCAAGATATTTGACAAGTGGTTGAAGAATGATAAGATGATAGATTGAAGGTGGGCAGACCACTGCATTCGACCGGTTTTTTTTGTTTGTTTGTTTTTTTCCGGTACGTGGGCCTCTCACTGTCGTGGCCTCTCCCGTTGCGGAGCACAGGCTCTGGACACGCAGGCTCAGCGGCCATGGCTCACGGGCCCAGCCGCTCCGCGGCATGTAGGGATCTTTCCGGACCGGGGCACGAACCCATGTCCCCTGCATCGGCAGGCGGACTCTCAACCACTGCGCCACCAGGGAAGCCCTGCATTCGACTTCTTGAATACCAGTTCTCCATAGAGCCACAGTTTCTTATGCTCCAAACAAACAAGTCTTCTTCCACCAGGAATTGAAATAAATGTCTAGCCACAGAAGAGACACCAGGGACAAACTCCTAGATTTTTTTAGTTAATCAAATGGGGACTCTATGTGAAAATGAATTAGAAGAGCTTGTTTTTATTTAGACATTGCATTTCCTTTAGATTTTCTGCTTACATTGTGAGCCAGGGTAAATGTTCTTTGGTATAAAACTGAACATTTGTGTAAATGAGTTCCTAATGATAGAAAATAGACAGCTGTAGTAGAATAGAGCTGCAAAATAACCAGAGGGAAGGAATTTGCTCAAAACCGTCCGGTGTGTGTGCGTGGGAATGGGAGTGAGAAGGGTTCGTGAGGGTGTTCTTACCAAACTTAGGATTTTACAACCGATTTTACAAAAATAGGAATTTCTTCTTTCCTCCTTTTGCTTCTGGAGATGTACTAGTAAGTAGATTCTCAATTAAATCAAGCATTCTCAATAACGTGTCTATTAAGCATGGAAGACTTTGTCCCTGTTGGGTAAATTCTGGTATTTATGCTTTCCATTTGCTAAACTCACCATGAGTCCACAGAGAGAGCTGCAGTATAGCAGAGCCTACAGAATATGAATATTGCTAATTTGTCTATTGAGACAAAGAAAATTTTGGTTTATAGTTTACAGTTCGGGCATATTTGATGGCATAAGAGGACCCCGTTATACATGGCATGTAGATCATCGCAGAAAATGATTAATCTGTTTTGTTTTGTTTATTGACAATATCTTTATGAAAAAAGCCTCATAAAGCACTTGAAAAAAATAGACCTGGAGAGTTTGGGGAATATTCAATGTTTAAGAGAAGCAATGAACAGTAAATAATATTTTTTGGACTCCTACTATGTATTAGGCAATATTATCTCAAGACAGATAAATTATTTAGTCACATATTTACAGATTACGAAACTAAGGTTCAAAGAGATTCATAATTTGCCAAAGTTACATAGCTAGTAAGTAGCTGAGCTGGCATTTGAACCCAGGCCTGTTTAGGTAAATGTAAGTACTTCCCTACATTTTAATTTTTTATCTTATTCTGACAGGTGATGTTAAGCATTTGAAACCTAGCTAATTCAGAAATTTAACCAAATCAGCTGGGTAACTGTGAAAGAATCAGAGTCCCAGGTCATTCCCCAGAGGTTCGAATTCAGAAGATTCAGATGGGGCCCAGGAATCTGAGTTTTTAACACGCTTCCCCTGCCCTCCCAGTGGTTCTGCAGCAGGTAATCTTCTGACCTCAAACAATTGAAGAAAACACAGGCCCAACTCAGCGGACCAACTTTTCATGATCAAAGAATCCTCTGAGGACCTGATGAAAGCCCTGGACGATTTTTTCAGAAAAATGCACATTTTACACCCAAAACTTTGCATACAACTTTAGGGAGTTCACAGATACTCTGAAGCCATGGACACTTGGTCTCCTACATGTCCCAATTAAAAGTGGCCTAATAAGAAGCCCCTTCCATCTCCCCACCGAAAGATGTCACTCTTCAGCCTCAAACAGCCTCAAAAAGCCGCCTCAAACAGCCTCAAAAAGCCACCCCAAAAGTTGCCAGTGTTTTTATTTTTTTCCTTTCTCCTCAACTACAAAGGGAAGAGTTTCCCAGGAAAATGAGTTTACTGTTTGTAAAGGAGCTTCTCCTGTAAATACAGTAGACTCTGTTTCAGTGCTTCAAAAAATTAGGTTGAAACAAATGATAATATTTTCTACAATCACGATGAAAGCTGATCTGGAAATTAAGGTGTTGCGATTAAAACCAACAGTAGGGACCACAGATTAATATGGGCACAACCAGAATGAAGGATCATGAAGTTTACTTTCCCAAAAGCCCCTTCTCTAACTTCGTTTCAATCTCTAGGTTTTCTCTTAGGTCTCCCCCTTAAAGCTAGCTTTTGCATCATTAAGTAACTAAAGGCTTATGCAGCATATCTTTTGAAACATGTACATAAAAGACAGAGTCCTCAAAAATTTTTACCATTAATAGGTTCTGGATTCTGTAAAATAGGAAAAGCATACGGAGAACATGTAGTTCTCTGTGTAGGACTGGCATCTTGATAAACCTATGGCTAGAAGTAAGAGGGGAAGTGTCTGCAAACACCCTGATTTGTACATAAATGTCATATGTTTACTATCTTTTCTGGGGAAAGAGTCCATGGCTCTCATCAAATTCTTAAAGGAATCTTGAACTAAAATTTAAAATGTAATCATTTGTAGGAGGAGTCTTGTCTCACAAGACCAAGACAAGCAAACAGGGTGACAGAGCCACGTGGTATGGGCTTGGTGAGCATTTTCTTCAAACATAAAGCAATAGTCAACATTGTATATGAAGTATGGACACAGCATTGTCAGAACACGTGTCCTGATTTTGGTGCCCTTCTTCACCACTCTACCGGAAGGTCCACTTTTCCAGAAACATGTTTTCCTTGGTATGAGAACAGAAGCATGTATTTTGGATCAGGAAGACTTTTATCAGTGACAACGCAGATTATACGTACCTCTCTGACACCGAATGTACTTGTAAATCAAGAATAATCATTCCTAATTCATCAGGTTACTGGGAGGCAGAAATAAAATAGCATATGTAAAGCTCCCGGCACAGTGTCTGCACAGAGGAGGCACTCAGAGATGTTTGTTTTTGTCCCTCTTGCCCACCACCACACTAAGATTTCCCCCATGACAGGAATGCTGAGCTCACACTATCTATTGCTCAGCTAGGGCTGCACCTAACGGCCTGAAGGAAATCAGGTTTCCTTAGGAATTCCCACTTTCCAGTCTCCCCTCTGTCACTATTGTAAAGGTAAGCGAGGACCTCAGGCACAGAACATGCCTGAGGCTAACAGGAAGTCACAAGGGATGAAAAGACATCATCCCTCTCCTTGGAGTTGCCAGACCCTAATAGGGCAGACAGTGCCAAAAATTAGTTAGCAGAAGCCACAGGGCATGGAATGCTAACAACACACATATAAGCACCAATATTCTACACACATGAAAACAAGTTGTCATAGAAAGGACAAAGCCATGTGGAGTTGATTTAGGAAACTGTCACAAAGAAAATAATTATTGAGCAATATTTTTTAAAGTAGGGGAAGGGATATAATTTGAGACAAAGAAAGAGGAGGGGAAAAAGCTAAGAAAGGAGGCTAGAGTGCCATAGGGGCGGGCTTAGGAAGGAGGTGGGCATGGAGCAGATTTGCGGGGCAGCAGGAGAAGCCAGACTTGAGGGCCTGTGAAAAGCTGACAGCAGTTCTGTGTGGGGGAAGGCAGGCAGCTAATTGGTAGAGACCCTTGAAACCCATGATTAGGAGTTTTAATTTAATTCAAGAGGCAATTGGAGCTATTGTAGGCTTCTAAGAAGGGGAGTGATATGATCAAAACGATGCTTGAGGACAATGGTTCTTGCCGCTGTGAGCAGGGTGGATTAGATGAAGGAGACTCTCAGGCCGGGAGGCTGATCTGAGGTTATTCCAGGAATGCAGGGTTACAGGCACATGGCCTAGAGCAGGGCTCTGGGCGTGGGATGGAAGGAGCAGAACCGAAATATATTACGGAGGGTAAACATTCATTCTTTCTTTTTAGAACCAGACACTGGGTTAGGTGCTGTGATAATATGGGGAACAGGCACAGAAGCTGGGATGGGGAGAGACAATTAGGCAATTATAATATGGTGAGAAAAGTGCTGTGACCATTGAACCAGAGACATATAAGAGTGCATAGCAGGAGCAGCACTTAACAGTCACGGGGAGGGATACAGGTGGTCAGGGAAGCCTTCCCTGAGGAAGTAGAGTTTACCCTGGCAATTTAATGAAGGATCGGAAATTAACTGACTGAAAAATCACTGGGGGAAATGTTCTAGGCAGGAAGCCTCAAGATGAAAGGGTAGGAGTGGAGCCATGAAGGAAAGGAAAGAATGCTTTCTAGAAAGGCTCAAAGGAGCAAGAAGGGTGGGACCAGACCAGGAAGGGCCTTGGGTCTGCAATATGAACTGTGGACTTTGTCCTTAGGGCAGTGAAAGGCCAGGAGAGAGACATGGTTCATTTTTCATCTTAGAAAAATCTCTCCGGCAATTGTGGGAGAAAAGGATTGGTGATGATTAGGATAGGAGACTTGCATAGTCTAGGCAGAGATGATTGGGAAATAGAGACGGAGACGTAGATATTTAGGATAGAGAATTTATGGGATGAGAAAGAGATTGAGAGGAAGAGAGTATTAGCAGGATGTCATTAGCCCAGTGAGGGAAGGTCATTCACTAGGGTCATACAGCCAACCTGTGGAAGCATCAATGTTAGAATCCAAGTCTCCCATTCTTTTTGGTTTTTTGATTGTTTGTTTGTTTGTTTGTTTTTTGGCCACACCGCAAGGCTTGTGGGATCTTAGTTCCCCCACCAGGGATCAAACCCTGGGCCCCCTGCAGTGGAAGCAGGGAGTCCTAACCACTGGACTGCCAGGGAATTCCCACCTGATTCTTTTTAAAATAAGTATCTTTCATACCTCTCCTCATCATGCTCATGTTTTCCTTTACATTGTCCAATATACCTGTATGATTTGTAATGGTTTTAAGCTCTTTGTCTGCTAATTCCATTACCTCTGTCATTTCTGGATCTGTCTCTACTGGTTGATTTTTCTCCTTGGTGTGGGTCATATTTTCCTGCTTCTTTGTATGGCTGGTAATTTTTATCAGATGCCAGACATTGTGCATTTTACATTGTTGGACACTAGATTTTGTTGTATTCTTAAAGAGTCTGGGACTTTGTTCTGACGTGCAGCTAAGTTATTTGAGTTTGATCCTGTCAATGCTTTCTTTTAAGCTTCTTTAGGGCAAATTTAGAGGAGGCTTTAGGACTTCTGCTTTCAGCCATGATGGAGTGTAAACAGGGACTGGATCTACTCTCCCACCTGAAACAATAATAATGAACCAGATTAAATGTATGAAACATTGGTCATCAGGCAATGAAGGACAGTGATCCCTGAGAGATAGGAAACGAATGAGGTGAGTCCTATGACTGCCCCAGTTTTCTGCCTTGAAACGTTCCCAGGCCATAGCACAGAAAAGTCGAACTCGTGTGGATCCTGCTGGACTCGTGAATCGAGGAGATGGAGCTGAGAGTCTGGGGAGATAAAGGCAGCTAAAGTTCACAGGACAGAGTGCCAGAGAAGAGAGAGCTGAACAAAGAAAGAACTCCAGAGATTTTCAGAAAATCACCTTCAAATATTCAAGAGTATTTATCAGCACAAGCATGTGGAAAAATGATCCAAGGCTGAAGAAAGAACGATCTAACAGGATCAGAGAGAATACTACCTGGCACTTGCTCAGGGCTAAGAATAATGTCTGTTCCCACCAGCCAGCATAGAAAACCTCATAATTCATGGAGCATTGGTAGAGTCCTCAGAAGGTCTTGCCTCAATAATGGGGAATGATTATTAGTCCTGGACTAAACACTGCTCTAGTTTACTCTAAAATATCATAAATGCGAGGGCCCAAAAGAGCAAATGATTTCTAAGTAACTTAACTGCATTTCAGAACAATGTTGAAGAATATTTATAAAAATTCAAAAATACCCATCATCCAACAAGGTAAAATTTCTAATGCCAGTCATCCAATCAAAGATTACCAGGTATGTAAAGAAACAAGAAAATATGCTCTATTTTGACGAGAAAAAAAATCAATTAATTGAAACCAATCCAGAACTAGAGGAAATGTTAGAATTAACAGAAAATATTAAAACTGTATTTTCCGTATGTTCAAAAAGTTACGTAGAGACATGGAAGGTATTTTAAAAGACCCAAATCTAGAGATTAAACCTGAGATAAATTATACACTGCATGAGATTAGTAGCAGATTAGACATCACAAATTAGTGAGATTGAAGAAAATATTCAAAATGAAATATAGAGAGAAAAAAGAAATTTAAAAAATGAACAGAGCATCAGTGATCTGTGGCACAACTTCAAGCAGACTATATGCACATAATTAAAGCCTCCAAAGAAAGGGAATGGGTACAGAAAAATATTTGGAGAAATAATTTCCAAACTTTGATGAAAACTACAAGCTCACAGATCCAAGGAGCTCTAAAAACAAAACAAAACAAAACAAAAAAACCCAAGCATGAGAAACATAAAGAAAACTACTCCAAGGCATACCATAATCAAATTGCTGAAAATCAGTGATAAAGAGAAAATCATAGAAGCAGGAGAGGA
Organism: Aethalodelphis obliquidens; assembly: GCF_003676395.1. Taxonomy (NCBI): domain Eukaryota; kingdom Metazoa; phylum Chordata; class Mammalia; order Artiodactyla; family Delphinidae; genus Aethalodelphis; species Aethalodelphis obliquidens. The sequence goes on along the minus strand of NW_020837947.1, from coordinate 50,506,429 downwards.
GAAAAAATATACATTATATACAAAGGAACAATTAAAATGACAGCAGATTTTTCATTGGCAGTTAAACAATGGAACAACACTTTAAAGTACCGAGAAAAAAAAAAAAACCAACAAACTGTCAGCCTAGAATTCTACATGCAGCAAAAATATCTTTGAGCAAACCACAAAAAAAATGTTTTCAGACAGACAAAAGCTGGAAAAATTCATTACCAGCAGAACTGCACTACATAGGACTCAATATTGTAGAGTTAATTTTGCCCCTCTACAAGAGCAAGCACTCTATCTAAGGTCTCTATTCTGACTGGATGAAATACAGCTACTCCTAACCCTGTGTGGGCTTTGAGCATTGATCATCCTTACCGTTTTCACAAGGCCGTTATTCCCAGGCCTTGCGGGGTTTCCTCTTAATACATGTTCAGATCAGTACTCAGCCAAACACTCAAAGGGGGCTCCCCTGAAGCTCTCTTTTTGTTTACCTCCCTCCACTCTGGTACTGTATGCCACAAATTCCCCAGACTCTGATCTCTGTCTTTCAACTTGGCAAGACTATCAGATTGTTTAGATTCCTTCTTCTTGCAACCAGACAATGAGCTAGAGTGCTGATAAGGCATTCCTTGTTTCGTTCCCTTTTCTCAGGGATTACAGTTCATAACCTGTTGTCCAATGTCAGGAAACTGTTTCAAATATCTTGTCTGGTTTTCCAGTTGTTTATGGTAAAAGGAAATTCCTGTAGTATTTAATCCTTCATAGACTGCAACAAAAATCTTTCAGGTTAATTTTAACTCTTTCAATTGTCACTGTGCTCACTGTCTTTGGGATTCAAACTCTGCCAAGTAAAATGCGACTCTAGTCCAGATTATAGGGGAAATTTGGGGTGGGTGGGGGGAATGTTTACCTGGAGGGGGACCTGAATGAATGAGGGGCAGAAAGAAAGCAGAGAAAGAAGTCAGGATGATGTCCAGGTCTCTGACTTGGGTGTTGAGGGGGTGGTGGTGCTATTAAAATAGCATGAGTAGAATCTGGGCATGTTGACATTGAAGTTTTGATAGACGATAACTGAAATCTTGGGAAAAGAGATCTGGGCTGGGCTGGGCTGGAAAAACAGATTCCAGTGTTATCATTGTACAGGTGACCATTCAAGTGTGGGAATAAATGTAATTAGGAAGAGAGATATAAAGGAAAAGAAAAGTAAGTCAAGGGCAGAATCTTGAGTAATGACATTTTGGAGGATAACAGATAAAGAGAGAGGTGTACAAAAAAGAGACTGAGAAAGAGCTTTGGGAGAATTGGAAGAAAACCTGGAAGAGAAAAGGATGATCAGCTATATGAATGAAACAAAGATAGTACTGAAAATTGACCATTTGCCTTGGCAGTTATGAGTTCAGTGGGTTCAGGGGGTTACAATCAGGTGAGTCATGGGCACAAGAGAGGTTTGGTGCAAATGCTGGGAGAGTGGAAGAGGGAAATATTTGATTTTCATGAGTGGGGGAAGTTAGAGAAGATGTTGTGCAAGAGGAAGTCTTCAAGTTGGGTCTCAAAAAATGGGTAGAATTTTGAAGGCAAAGACTGGAAAGGGCAGTGAGATGATAGCTTTTCAATTTCACCATCTCTACCATCACTTACACAACTTTTGATGGAGTTGCTAATGAGTTGAGAAATAGTTCTTTCTATGCCGAAAAATAAAATTTTTAAAAAGAGAGTGTGGGACACAGAAAAGCAGAAAGGAAGAGTCAGGATAATTCACTATCTGGATAATTTGGAGAACAAGTGAATCACGCCAATAAGATTTTAAGAAAACAGGGACAAAATCACTTCCTTGATCAGATGTGTCACAAAGGGAACAAAACCAAAAATCATCCAAGCGAGTAACTCTGCTGACTCCTGGACTTCGACCTGGGATTTGAAGATCCTGGATAAGCAGGATTCCTACATAAAGGCTGGCAGTCATGCTGGCTTGCAGAGCTTGCCTACATTTTAAATAAAACTGTCAGATTAAGCAATGCCTGGCTGAAGTATATTAATACAAATTCTTAACTGTCAATTAGCTAACTTGCTAGTAAAAAGAACCTGGTTTATAAGATTGCTGCTAATGAATATAATGCTTTGTTCTCAGGCAAAACATCTGCTTTGGATATGTAATTAGAGGAAAGGCCCCCTCCCACACTCCCCATAGGGAGAACATGTGCCGCTTTATTCAAAGGAGCTTATTATACCTGTGAGGGGTCAAAGTCTGTGGATTTGTGGCTTATGGTATTATGACAGATTACAAAATCACTCCATTATGCTAGTCAATCTGTTTCCAAGCACCTAGCGGGGAGCTAGCCGGCGGCACTGGATGCTCTGAAACAAGATTCCCATTGGTTTACTTCCTAAGGTCTTATGATAGGTCAGCTGTTGTTGACATCACCCGACAGCTCACATGTCAGAGCCTTTCTGTCTGACTTCTGCCTCTGTTACTGCCAAGCTCTCCTCTGAGAGCCGGCCTGTGCCTCAGGCCACAACCAGGCCCTAAGAAGAGCTTAAGTGGATTTGAAATACACGGGTAGCCCCATCATTTGCGCTAATGACAAGGAAAAGGAAGCAGAACACTTAAACCCTATGTGTCCTTTGTTTCTGACTCTTCCTCTCTCCTACCCTTCCCCCATCCCCCCTCTTTTTATTTTCTATTATTTCCCTAGTTCCTCATCCCACTCCTCCCATAGGCATATGCCTTCTTATGAAACATATTTAGAGAGGAGAGCAGCTAGTTCCAAAAGCCTTTGTTTCGAAGTCAATTGTCACATGTACCTACAAAACCATTTCAAACTCAAGAGGTTGAAAGATATTTGATATTTGCCTGATACTCCAAAGAAGTGGTTTGAAGGAAAGTCAATGTTATTTCCTCAGCAGAGTAATAATTACTTTTAAAGGGTTTTCTCCCTCATAGTCTACTTTTCCAGCAGTGCCTTGCTATGGGCTGGATAGTGTGTGCAGGAAGCGGGGGGGTGACTGTCTTCATTCCTGCCAACTATGCCCTCCCTGTCTAATTTCTGCAGTTGTCCAAAGAACCCAGAGTTTACGAAGGTGAAATTGACTGGGGGATGTGACATGCCAAATCATAATATTTATAAGACTTAATGAGCTGGAATAAAACCACAATTTTCAAGTAGTAACATCTGAAAGAAAAAAATAAAAACCATATCCACAGGGGCTAGGAGGAATGGAACTGCTTCCCTGAGATGGAGGAAGAGTTTGGCTCCAGTGGGAAACCAGCACTCACTGTTGCCAGTCGTTGGGGAAGTCACACCCCTTGGAAGACACAGCTGCTTTTCATCAATGAATACTATTTAGGTGACCATTAGGAACTGAAAATACCTATGCTAAGACAAGACATGAGAGAAACCTGAATGGACCTAGGGGATAAATGGTGTCACCCAGAAGGGCTCTGCAGTTACCAAAGTGGGAACAGAAGCTGAGCCGATTAAGGGTCTTGTATCAGTCACATCTGTAATTGATAGTTTAGTGTTATTTTTGCCCCGTGTCTTCTACGTATCCTTAGAGCTCCTGCAGCCTTATTCAATGGTTCCATTAGTACAGTGTGCCATTGGACTGCACCCTCTTTGTAAGGAAGACTGCCTGGATCTACAGGGCTTTTACCTGGTGTGTATAAGATGTTCTCTAACACGTATAGAGAAGGGAAGTTAGGAAGAGATCCACTGTAGGTGAAAAATGGAGGAACTGGGTCCTGGAATATTTGAAACAAGAGCCTGTGGTATAGTGCAAGGAACATGGGCTCTGGCACTAGAAACACTGGGATCTGATTCATGGCTTTCACTTACTAGTTGTGTAACCTCGAACCAGCTACTGAATTTTCCTGAGTCTCAGTCTCATCATATGTAAAAATGAGTTTAATATAATTGGAACTACTTTGGGAGAAAAACAATGTAAAAAATGCCCAGGGGGTGTTTCCCTGGTGACGCAGTGGTTGAGAGTCCGCCTGTCGATGCAGGGGACACAGGTTCGTGCCCCGGTCCGGGAAGATCCCACATGCTGCGGAGCGGCTGGGCCCGTGAGCCATGGCCACTGAGCCTGCACGTCCGGAGCCTGTGCTCCGCAACGGGAGAGGCCACAACAGAGAGAGGCCCGCGTATCGCAAAAAAAAAAAAAAAAAAAAAAAAAAAAAATTGCCCAGGGTAGGGTCTAGCACATAACAGGAGCTCAGTAATGGGTAGCATTTTTTTTTCAAAAAATCATTATTTGTTTTGAAACACTGGGCACTTTTGTGGAGTCCAAAGGATCCTAGGCTTTGAAAGGTGAAGGATTCAGAAACCATTTCAAAATCTCATATTGTAGAACAACACTCCTGAGACTGCTTCATGTACTAATGAAAATTCTGTGGTCTGGGCAATTTACAAAAGACAAAGCCCCTTATGTCTTTACTCCCTTAGAGTACAAGATCTCTCAGGAAAGGGATGGAGGCTTCCTCATCTCTGTGTCTCTAGAACCTCCCAATACTGCTTGCATATTCTCTTATTGAGGAATTCAGACTGATATGTCTTGGGAAACATTACAAGGGACTGTTAGAATGCAGCCTAGTTTTAGGAAAATTCCAATTAGAAGAAATTGCCTTGGGGGTGGGGGGCAGGATGAATTGGCAGACTGGGATTGACATAAACATACTACTATGTATAAATAGATAACTAATGAGAACCTGCTGTATAGCCCAGGGAACTCTACTCAGTGATCTGTGGTGACCTAAATGGGAAGGAAATCCAAAAAAGAGGAGATATATGTATACATATAGCTGATTCACTTTGCTGTACGGCAGAAACTAACACAACATTGTAAAGCAACTATACTCCAATAAAAATTAATAAAATAAATAAATGAAGTTGGATAGAAGAATGCCAAAATAAAAGAAAAGAAAGAAATTGCCTTGGGCCGATGAGTCTGTGTTTTCCTGTCCACATCGATATTCTTGGAGACTTCATTCCTGGCAGGCAATTCTGAATCCAGTTGACATCATAATTGCACAGCTCATCGCTATTTGAACAATAATCTACTATCCTCCAGCTTGTTTTATTTGTTACTTCGTATATTCAACAAATACTTATGAAGCATCTACACTGTGCCAGGTAGAGATGCTGGGGCTATGTACGGTGAACAAGACAAGAAAATTTTTACAGAACTTACCTTCTGGGGCGAGGGGAGAGGGCAGACAAACAGTAAAAAATTAACTCAGTTTCAGATTATGGCAGGTCTATGAAGGAAACAAATAGGATCATGGCCTGGAGACTGAGTGGATAGAGGTGGTGCCTGCTTCAGGTAAAGTGCCTCAGAAAGGCTTCCCTTGGGATGAGCAGCCAGTCCTAGGAAGGAAAAGCGTTCTAGGTCAAGGTATCAGGTGAGGACAGGGGCAGGGCCTGGAAGTGTGGAACAGCAGCTGGAATCTGAGGAACACAATAGAAAACAGCTGGGCTGGAGCATGGTGAACAAGGGGAGAGCGGTCAGCAATGAGCCTGGGCGAAGCAGGTGGGGTCAGTTCACGAGGACAATGCAGGCTAAACAAAGTGAGGGGTTTGGGTTGACTGCGTGATTCTCTCATAGACTGTTCGGAGGATGCTTTCCATTTGTGTACACTGGCTCCTCTGCAGGCTACCAAGAGGGCAGTCTGGATCTCTATAAACCCCAGTATACTATAAGCATTATTAAGTCAGTCTTTGTCTACCCCATGAGCCACAGATCCTAATGAATTGGGAGCAGCCCTCCCTAGGAATATTTTTATTAAGGATAATCTATTTGATATTTTATTTTTGTTTCAACTTTAATTTTTAATGGTGCACCTGAATAAAGAGACATTGAATAGGTACCTTTCAAACATTTGGGAAGTAGTCAACAAAATCCATGAAAAGAAAGTAAAGAAACAAGTAAGGCATGTGAGAGAGTTCTAAGCCTCTTGCATTAGTCTAGGGCTAAGCGTCCCCGTGGCTCAATAGAGTATGATTAGAAGGACATTATCAGAGTTTTGAACTTAAGAACTACTGGGCAGCTAACTAGTGAACTGGAGAAACAAATCAGAGGTCTAATGATAAACTTCTACTCAAAGTATTTTTATTTTCTCATTTAATCAGGATTTCTCTTTTGTTTTGTGACCTGAGTTTAACTCTTTAACTCAGGAAATTAATATTTTGAAAGCACAAATTCATGTTATATTTTTTTTTCAAATAAAAGAAAAATAAACTTTTTTTTTCCTGCCAGTACTGGAGACTTCTTTCTTCTTACTATTCTGTTAGAGAAAGAAGCAAGGCAGCAGTACATAGTGGGACAAATTAGCCGTCATCAATGAAAAACTGGTCTCCAACTTCTGTGGGCAAATCATTTCAAGTCTCTGAGCCTAGGTTTTCGCCTCAGGGGATGTTAAGCCAGATACTAGAGAGTCTGTTGAGTCCCTTCCAGCTCTAAGAGCTGTGATTTTAGAAAGCAAGGAGATGTTTCTGAGGAAGGATGAAGAAAATATAATGAAAGATGAAGGAGGCAAGAAGAGACAGAATATGAGAAAAATAAAGTGAAGGTAGCTTTCCCTCCTTACCCGACAAATTGACCCTGAAGTCCAAAAGATTAAAAGGGATCTCTACTCTGCCTGGGCTTCTCCCAACAACCTTAATTCAAAAGTATCCTGGTTGCTTAAATTATCCAGAATCGCCTCTTAAGCCCTTTGCAGTGCACTTCATCAAGGATTTCGACATGACAAAAAAGCCCTGAAGATTCTTTGATAGGTGAAGCTTAGAAAAGTTTCTTGGTTCTAAATCAAGTCTTATATTTTACTGTCTAAACTGATTAGGATTCATTTCAGGTCAAGTTATCCTTCGAAATATATCTGTGGGTTTTTTTTCTGTTTGTTTTTAGTGTCCAGAGGCCAGCCCTAGGCAAAGAATATTCTCGTTGAGTATACTAAGTAGAATTCCCAACTTCCGGTCTCCAGCAGTGACTTAGAAAATAGTGTCACTCAGATTCACTCATCTATTCGATACACCAGGCCCTGAGCTTGTGTGAGAGGAGGCAGGTGAGTAAACAGCATTTACAGCTCATGGCCAGGGGATGGTACAGGTGCTGAGGGGCTCATAGGAGGGCATTGCCAATGAGCTATGAGGGAGGCTTGCACTAGGATGGTGCAGGCGAAAGGGAGAGAAGTAGATAGACTTGAGATACGTTGGAGGAAAAACTGACAAGAAGTGGCGATGGACTGCATGAGGAATACAGGGAAAGGGTGTGATTTTAATTTAAGCAACCGTGTGGGCATTGGTACTCGTTTACCAAGATGGGAAATCATCTCAGTTTTTGACATGTTATCTGATAAACTATAACTCCTAAATTAAGCTATAACTCCTCCAAGGAGTACACGATTTTACAAAAGAAAGCTCTCAAGAATCAAAAAAGGTGGGGACTTCCCAGGTGGCACAGTGTTTAAGAATCCGCCTGCCAACACGGGGGACATGGGTTCGAGCCCTGGTCCGGGAAAATCCCACATGCCGCGGAGCAGCTAAGCCCGTTGCACCACAACTACTCAGTCTGCACTCTAGAGCCAGTGGGCCACAACTACTGAAGCCTATGCACCTAGAGCCCATGCCCCGAAACAAAGAGAAGCCATCACAATGAGAAGCCCGTGCACCGCAACGAAGAGTAGCCCCGGCTCTCTGTAACTAGAGAAAGCCCGCGTGCAGCAACAAAGACCCAGTGCAGCCAAAAATAAATAAATAAATTTATAAAAAACAAACAATCAAAAAGGGTGAAGCTAGAGTAGTAGATGGGTGGGCAGCTGCATTGACTGTTGTTTGTTTTTTGTTTGGGGGATGTTTTTGTTTTTTAATTTAGATATAATTGACATATTACATTAGTTTTTTAGGTGTATGACATAATATTCCAATATTTATATATATTACAAAATGATCCCCACAATAAGTCTAGTTAACATCACCATCACCATACATAGTTAAAATTTTTTTTTCTTGTGATGAGCACTTTTTTTTTTTTTTTTCGCGGTACGCGGGCCTCTCACTGTTGTGGCCTCTCCCGTTGCGGAGCACAGGCTCCGGACGTGCAGGTTCAGCGGCCACGGCTCACGGGCCTAGCCGCTCCGCGGCATGTGGGATCCTCCCGGACCGGGGCACGAACCCCTGTCCCCTGCATCGGCAGGCGGACTCTCAACCACTGCGCCACCAGGGAAGCCCTGATGAGTACTTTTGAGATCTACTTTCTTAGCAAGTGTCAAATATACAATACAGTACTATTATCTATAGTCACTGTGCTGTACATTACATCCCAGGACTTATTCATGGGCTGTCATTTTTGAATCAAGGGCCTATGGGTAAGGGTACTTGGGGCATAATGACCATATTTTATGGAGGTGAGCACTTCCTCCTCTAAGTCCTCTAGTCTAGACACACACCCTCCTTTAAAAAAAAAAAAAAAAAGGGCTTCCCTGGTGGCGCAGTGGTTGAGAGTCCGCCTGCTGATACAGGGGACACGTGTTCGTGCCCTGGTCTGGGAAGATCCCACATGCAGCGGAGCGGCTAGGCCCGTGAGCCATGGCTGCTGAGCCTGCGCGTCCGAAGCCTGTGCTCCGCAACGGGAGAGGCCACAACAGTGAGAGGCCCGCGTACCGCAAAAAAAAAAAAAAAAAAAAAATTTTGTTCTGGTGCTAGGAACCTGAGGTTTGGTGGAGAATTTTCCCCGAGTTGCTCCTGACTATATCTTGACCTAAAAGCCTGTATAAAATCTGTCTCACACAAAATGGCTTGTGGAAATGACCACCATTCCCCCCTCAAAAGCAGCACCTCACCTCCAGCCCCTAAGCCCACCACCTTGAGGGAGGGAACAGCTGAAGCTTCCAAAAAGCTGCCAGTCTCTGTGTCTGGAAAAGGAGAAGTTGGGATAGGTAGAATTTCATATTCACAGAGAGCAAGGAAGAGAAAGAGACCATTGTCTGCCTGAAGCCAGGTTTTCTGATCCGATTCCCAGAAACCTCACTCTTCTCCAAATACCCAAGCACAGCAGTTCCTTCCAAACCCATCCTGAGGAGCACCTTTAAAAAAATCACAATCATCAGTTCAAAAGAATTTGTACCTAAAAATGTTCTTCATAAAAAATTTTTGTCTTGGGCTTCCCTGGTGGTGCAGTGGTTAAGAATCCGCCTGCCAATGCAAGGGACACGGGTTCGAGCCCTGGTCCAGGAAGATCCCACATGCCGCAGAGCAACTAAGCCCATGCGCCACAACTACTGAGACTGCGCTCTAGAGCCCGCAAGCCACAACTACTGAGCCCACGTGCCACAACTACTGAAGCCCGTGCACCTAGAGCCCGTGCTCCACAACAAGAGAAGCCACCACAATGAGAAGCCCACACACCACAACGAAGAGTAGCCCCTGCTCGCCGCAACTAGAGAAAGCCTGCGTGCAGCAACGAAGACCCAAGGCAGCCAAAAATAAATACATAAATAAAAAAGAAAGATTCTTAAAAAAAAAAATTTTTTTTCTCTACATATGTGAACACCTACCATTCACTTAGCACTTAAAAGTTTTGAGTTATAACACCAGTCCTGAAGAAGATTTTAACTGGTCTCTACTTATTTTACTGAAATTAGAATACGCAGCCACCAAGTAAACTTGTTTACCCTTATATTATCCATAAGATCGGTTAATCTAGAGGGAAATCATCATGAGTTTATAGCCAACTTTGCTTTTCATATAAAATTAAAACACCCAAAGAAACAAAAACCACTTTACTGAAAAGGATATACAATTTTAAATTTTAAATAAAATATAATTGCCTATTATGACTAAATTACAGTCTCCCTGCTCTTTATTAGTTAGTAATCCCTGGTTTTCTTACCTAGGACCTGCCTGGTTCCTGACATTGGCATTCTCATTAGATCAAGAACTCTGTGAACTCAGGCTCATGTCTGTCTGGGTCACTGCAGGAGCCCCAGGGCCTGGCATACTGCCTGCCTCACCTTAGGGGGCCAGAAATATCCCTTCAAAGACTGAGTGAGTGGACACAATCCAGCACCAGGGCTTTAGAATAAGCTGAATATGGTTGGATTATTTCTGGAGTGTCTGGAAGGAGACAGATAGAATTTAAGGGATAAATGTGAATCAGAGCAGAGGAAGGGAGCTAAGACCAAAGGATTATCAAATGTGTTTTGGTTTTTGTCTCCCCAAGCCCTCCCTAGGGGATTTTTATGAGGCCAAAAATAAGAGATAAGGGGAAAGTTCAGGCAGAGGACATCAGGAACTTCTCAGGAACTCAGGTGTGAATAGGGCAAAGAACAAAGCAAGGGTCTTGGATGTCATTCTTGCTGGTGCCTGGGGATGTGACATAAAGACCAGTTCTCCTACTTAAAGATTCGATTTGGTTCATTGAAATCAGACTCTTCCTGGGATGGCTTAAAAATTTCAAAACAATTTGACAACAAAAATCTTTACAGTGAGTTATACTGTAGTTAGGGGAACTTCAATTCAAGGCCACATTCCCCAAAGTATATTTTTTGTTTTTTTTTAATAATTTCAATGGGGAATTATAGGGTTTTGTGGAAGGAAAAATAATGGTAAAACAAATGTTAAGCAGATTACTTTCTTGCAGTAATTCTCAGAGCCTTTAATATGTTAATGTACATTATGAGTCAGAGAGAGAGAGAGAGAGAGAGAGAGAGGAGAGAGAGAGTAGCATCTCTTTGGGGGGAAAATATTGACTTAGTAATTCCACCTTCCTCTTAAGCACTCTTTGCTAAAAGAAATTCCCCATCTATGTCAACACTTTTCAGAGGGCGTCATTTTCTTTTTTTGTGGCATGGCAAAAGCCCAAATGAAAATGCAAAGACCAGAAGTATATATTTTTTCAGTAAGAAAGAAATATTCTTTTCTCCTAAATTTTGCCTATTGAAGCCAGAACTGGTATGATTACTTTATATAAATATAATAGCTGTTCAGTGATCATGACAAACAGAAAAATATGACAAAACTGCTTTGTGAAAGAACACAAAGTTAGAAAAATGATTTACCAAAATATAACTTTAAAACATACTTTAAAAATAAAACTTGGGCTTCCCTGGTGGTGCAGTGGTTGAGAGTCCGCCTTCCGATGCAGGGGACACGGGTTCGTGCCCCGGTCTGGGAGGATCCCACATGCCGCAGAGCGGCTGGGCCCGTGAGCCATGGCCGCTGAGCCTGCGCGTCCGGAGCCTGTGCTCCGCAACGGGAGAGGCCACAACAGTGAGAGGCCCGCGTACCGGAAAAAATAAATAAATAAATAAATAAAACTTAACCATAAAAACAGAGATATAATGTGGTTTTATTACCAAGTATTTGAAAAATAGAATGACTCATTATTTTTGTAATTCCTAAGGGTACCATTTTATAATTTGCCCAAGGATTTGATTTGATATTCTAGTGGCCCCAAAGGTGGCAACATCTGCTTATAAAAGACCTGATTTGGACTGTGTGGGCTGCTGAAGTTTTTTCAGGCTTTTTCTCATTAAAACAAGATTGTACGGTAGACTGGCAGTGTCACTTTCTCACTCATGCTTCCCAAAGGCTTAAGCGGTCAGAATTTACCTTTTCCTTTTCTTTGTAATACCAATTTTGTTTCATAGTTAATGGGTGTAAAATATCCTCTGGGGAGAAGCTACAGAGTTTAGAATTTTTCCTTTCTCAGAAGTCAAAAGATAATAGATTATCAATTTATTTATCCTTCATTTCCCAAAAAATATTTTCTCACAGATTCCCTGCACCCCTCTTACCACCTTTTAACAAAAAATTCATGAATAATATGAAGTAAACACAACTGATAGTGGTACGGGCCTTGGCCCATCATTGCTTACCATTTAAGAGGTGCCTACTGCAGTTGGAAACTAATTTTTGGTTCCTGCGGATATAATATCCATGGATTTTCCAAAAATAAATGACTAGACTGGGCCCAAGTAAAAAATATGTCTTAATCACTGAAGCAGCTTTTTGTCTGACCATCATCTACTCACTTCTTTACTCTGACAGCTGCCTCCCCTCCTGTGGCATGAAAGGATACAGCACTAAAGGCGGAGACTGTCCTAAAGGATGGCTGGAGAGGCTACATGGAGGAAAAGAGAACCCTGGGATTGCAGGGCTGAACTGCCTATGCTGCCCTGAAGATTCCCTGCAGCAGGGTTATCCTTGCAAAGCAGGGTAAGAAAGGGAGTGGATCCTGAGCTCTGAGAGCTGCTCTCAGTCCTGTGGGATTTTTCCCTCAAAGAATTGCCCAAAGAGTCTGTTTTCTAGAAAAGTCTGAATGATGGCTGGATTACAGAGCTCTTGTAGCTCAGAGATGGACGGTGCTGGCTGTAATTCCTCTGCTTGCCTTCCTGACCCATTCTCCATCTTTCCCAGCCCTGCTCTGTGCCCAAGGAGACTGACCCCTTCTGATGAGAGGGCAAGAGGAGAGAGGGGTCAGGCTTTATTCTTTGCCCTCCCTCCTTAGTAGCTGCATCTCTATTGATAGCTGTGATGTTCCACACCTATGGCTCCCCTCAGGGAGCTCCAGCTCTCGCCAGGCTCCAAGACCACTTTTTCTTCTCCTTCAGCCCTAGGGGAATTAATGGCTTCCTGCTGGTGCCAGACTCTGGGTGCCTCAAAATCCTTCATTCATTTCCTTAACCCTGCCCACACCTCTGGAGGCAGTCCCTTTATTACAGTCTCCCCATTGTATTAAAAGTCTTACCTGTTGGGATAAATTCTGTTTCCTGTGGGGAACCTGGATGTTACACCAACTGACGCTCATTTTAATATCAAATTGTTAAAAGAGATCTAGATTTTGTAGAATATATTTCTTCACAACTTCAGTCAGAGTATTGCTTAGGAGTATGGGTGTTGGGGTCATGCAGATCTGTTATTAACTGTGTGATTCTAGGTATGCTTAGTCTTTCTCTCCAAGTGTCAGTTAAGTATCTCTATGTATGTCATCCAGAAAATGGAGCTAAAAACAGTATTTAATTCATTTAGCACATAAATTGTTGTTAGGATTAAATGAGATAATGTTTATAAAGTACTTAGCCTAGCACAGCACTTAAAAGACTGTCGATAAATTGGAGTGCTTCTTTCTTATTACTATTTAAGTATATTTCAATTTTCAAACTGTGATACTGCAATTTCTCTCTATTAATTGTTCAGTGTTTCTTACTTGTGAAACTAAAAGCCAAACACATTATAAAACATTATTATTAGTTTACCAATATGGATATTGAATGCTCAAGGGATTTGCACTGGTTTAAGATTAAGGACCAATAGCAGAGAAAGAAGGGAGTTCAAAAGCCTTGGCCTTGGTTACTTTTAGGAAGTAGCATTGTTCCTACCAACCCCCCAAAACGACTGCCCAGCTTTTCACGCTTTTCACTCCAGGCTATCACACACCCAGCCCTTCCTGGGTGATATGACACTTTCCCTTGTCCTTTAGTACAAAATAGAATTCCTCAGCTCATCTGCTCCACCTGAAATATACTAAATCAATTGGTATTGGTTTAATTGTGAATGACCAAAATCTCAAGACAATAGTAGCTTAAGCAACATGGAAGTTTATTCCTCCTTCACATAAAATCTGAGTGGGCAGGCCTGAGTTGGTAGGGTGCTCCATGGTGTCAAGGACTCAGGCTTGTTACTCTGCTATGCATGGCCCTTGTCCTTTTCTTTCAAGATGGAGCTCCAGCCATCACAGCCACTTTCCAAGCAGCAGGATGGAGAAAGGGGAGAAAGATAAAGGGCCTTGTGAAATAATAGAAAATATATATTGGTCTCTGCCTCCCAGGTCCAGGCACAGAGATCCTAAAACCCTTGTAATTTCCTAAGTGATAAGGGCATTAGGAGCATCTTTTGTTCTAATATTTGGCCTTTGACCCCAGTTCCTGACACAGAGCTCCTAAAGCCCTTGGAATTTTGGATGATAGGAATTTTGTTATTCTAATGAGGCAGCTCTTGGTGGGCTCTTGAATAGCTTCAGGATGGGGGCTGGTAACCAGAAAGACCAATCCATGATTAGAAGCTTGTAACTTCAATCCCACCCCTATCCTCTGGGAAGGTCTGGAAAGGGGCTGATGATTGAGTTAATAATTGATCATACAAAGCCTTTATAAAAATCCCCAAAGTATCGGGGGTTTGGAGAATTTCCAGGTTGGTAAACACATCCACATGTGGGGAGGGTGACAGACCCCAACTCCACAGAGACAGAAGCTCCTGTACTCAGGACCCGTCTGGACCTCTCCTCGTCATCTGGCTGTTCATCCGTATCCTCTACCACATCCTTAATTACATAATAAACTGGTAACTGTGTTTCCCTGAGTTCTTTGAGCCATTCACAAGGAGAGAGTCATGGGAACCCCAATTACAGCCAGTCAGTCAGAAGTATAGGTGAAAAGCTGAAACTTGTGATTGACATCTGAAGTGGGGGTGGGACCTGAGGCTATCTCCAGGTAGTGTCAGAGTGGAGTTAGATTGTAGGACACCCAGCCGGTGCCAGAGAGTTGCTCGATGTGTCAAACCCCACACACCTGGCAGCAGAAGTGAAGTGTAGTAGTAGTGTGAGAGGAAAGGAGGAACGTGGGAACTCACCTACACCAGTTCTCTCTTAAAACAAGCGTCCTAGAAGTTGCCATTGAACACTCCTGCCGTGAGCCTGTGGGCCACTAACCTCAGTTGGATGCCGCTCCTCTCCCCCACATCAGGGAGGCTGGGAAATGTCTTTATCCTGAGAAGTCAGGCATCCAGTGCAAACTTCTATAGCTATGGAAGAAATGAAGAGCAACCACTGAGGGCAACAAGCAACCTCTGTTAAAGACATCTTCCTCTCTACCGCTCTCCTTCCTCACCAATAGGAAAAGAAGGCAAGGAGATTTTTTTTAAAAAACCAGTGCCATCTTGACAGTAGAAGAGGGCATTTAATAGTGGTTTTCAGCTTCTCAGAAGAGGTACGGTGTGAAACTAAAAGAAAACCAGAGGGACTTCCCCGGTGGTCCAGTGGATAAGACTCCACGCTTCGACTGCAGGGGCCACGGGTTTGCTCCCTGGTCGAGGAACTAAGATCCTGCATGCTGCTGTGGCGAGGCCAGAAAAAACAACAAAAACGAAACAGAACTGTCTCATTCTGCCCCACCTTGAACTCTGCTCAGAGCCTGGTTTCCAAACATGAGCAATCAGTAGACTTTGTCTTAGACCGTTGCCACTGCCCAAACATACCAAGCAGTATTTGTGCTCTTTACCCAGAGCACAAATCTGGGTAAAGATAGCATTGACTGTAACTGGAATTACAGAATACATTTCATATCTGAGAGGTGGAGACAGCCTGCCACGCGGCATGCAGGACCTTAGCTCCCCAACCAGGGATGGCCCAGCCAATCATAGCACCTCATTCTCCTGGGCACAGTGATTGGTCCAGCTGAAGGGCTGAAGGGCATGTGCCCCAGTCTGGGCCAATTAGAGCCCTTTTCTGAGACTAGTTTGGGGCTGGAGGAGAAGGGGTCTTGCTTTTTGGAAGTATGTCAGTGGGGACTGCCGGCAGCCATATTTTTTTCCACTACATGAAGAACACCTGTCTGCAGTAGGAAAGAATGAAGACAATATAGACAAATGGGTAGAGGGCACAGGTGGCAACCTCCCTGCAGTTCCTCAGTCCAGTCAAACCCGAAGCTAGATCAATTTCTGGACTTCCCAGTTAGGTAATCCAATAAATCTCCTTTAATGCTTAAGCTAGTCTGAGTTGGATTTCTGTCACTTGTACAAGTCTGAACTAAAAAAAAAAGTAAAAGAAAAGTTAAACAACATGCTCTTTCTATTAGAAATACACTTAATAAACTTCTATGAGTCCACAGTAAATTCAACGAGACAAATGCTTAAGCAGGTTGGTATCTAAGAAATATTCGTTAGCATACTACGGACAAATCAAAGGTGTTTAGGAGAATGTTGAGGAAGTCAGTTTTGCTCATTTTTGCTGTCTTCCTTCTTACACTGGCAGTTTTTGCTTTTGAAATTGTAAGAAGAAAAACAATGAGTCAGTCAACAGAGAAGGGATAGAGAGGTAGTAAAAGGAGGTATGGGAACAGAGTGATGGAGAAGGGAATAGTGAGAGATGGCACGGAGTATCAGAGCTTCCAGCCTGGGAGTCAGGGGACCTGGGTCACAGCCCTGGCTCTGCCACTACTGCTCCATCTGCTTGGGTGAACCACTTTGACTAGTTGTAATTTCTACACCTGAGAAATAAGGAGGCCTGGAATAGAGGTGATTAAGGTCCATCTTGGCTCTAATAGTCGATCCTTCTAGTATATCCTTATTTCTAGCAGGAAAATGAAGGACACAAGGGAGTAGGATGCATCACTGTTGGAGTCACTGCTGTCAAGAGCATGACCTCAGGTTTCCCAAGAGGTCTAGCTCAGAAGGCAGCTGTTCCAATACCCCCAAACCAGCCTCAGATCATCCCAGGAAACTGAGGCTCTGGCTTTTCCCTGGAAGGGTCAAAACTTGGTCAACAATTATTGGGCTGGGGGTAGAGGTATATCCAAGACAGAGCTCCTTGTTTATAATTCATTAAAGAATTCATCAGACGCCCTGGGCAGACAGGGCAGAACCCACCTAATTGCCTTCTTCTCTCCCCACCCTCTTCCTGCCCACTGAGGAATCCTGATCCATATTAGATCCTATCCAGAGGAGCACACTGGAACTCATCCAACATAGCAAGTGCAGCCTGCCCAGCAGAGACCTGAGCAAACCAGTTTCACACAGGAAAATTCAATTGCCTGCTATTGTCACAGCCAGGGAGGCAGGGGAGGAGCACTCCTACCCATCACAGCAATTTTTTTTTTTTTTTTTTTTTTTTTTGCGGTACACGGGCCTCTCACTGTTGTGGCCTCTCCCGTTGCGGAGCACAGGCTCTGGACGCGCAGGCTCAGCGGCCATGGCTCACGGGCCCAGCCGCTCCGCGGCATGTGGGATCTTCCCGGACTGGGGCACGAACCCATGTCCCCTGCATCGGCAGGCGGACTCTCAACCACTGCGCCACCAGGGAAGCCCCCCATCACAGCAATTTAAGTAGGAGGAGAGATGAGAATGGGAAGAAGTGATGAATAAACACGGGGAAAGAAAGCTCTACAGAAGTGTGCTCCTGCTCAAAAGTTGGGGTTGAAGGGTAGTGTCTGAGAAGAAAGGAGTTTTCTTCTAGCTCTTTTAAACCATTTTCCCCATTTCAGCCAAAATAGCCAGCAAGAAGTTTCTCAGTTCTTACAGTGCTGACGAGTAAGACTTAGCTTAGCACAGAGCAGGTGCTTAATAAATCTGTATTGAATGAATAAGTAAGTGAATGGACGGAAAAATCTGTTGGTCACCATACTGACTCTCTTTGACGAACCACAAAAATGGAATATGCTCCACGGAAGAGACGGCATGACGAGGATGGGGCTCCTTGCAGGCTTAGCTGAGGCTAATGGTCCCCTCTCCAGACTATCCAGGCAGAGTCTGATGGGTCTGATGGGTCACATCACACAGAGGGTTATTTCCTTCAGTCAAGGAGCAATTACTGGGCCCTTCTTTTGGGTTCAGGACCATATAGACGTTAGTCCCTGACTTCTGAGACCTTGCAGTCTAACTGAAGAGATAGTCTTAGCCCACAGAACAATGATATGAATCATATAAATCACTAAATAAGCGGTCTTAAGTAATGTAGGGAGAACTATAATTGCAATTAGAGTCCAAAGAAAAGAGAGATGAGTGGGGCTCGAACAGTCTAGAAAGATCCATTAAAGTGGGATTTGACCTTGACGCAGAGAACAGACAAATGTGCATTCACTTGGGGAAAACTTGGGTTAATTTTCTGGACTCTGATTCCACCTGAGTCACAATGCTATTTTCCAGATGCATAGTCAAGTCCCCTTCCAACTTCCCTTCCACAGTCTGCATGGCAGGCGAGGTTTTCATCACCATTAGAGCAGAGGGGGGCTTCACAAAGAGCAGTGTAATCTGAGTGCTGATGAGGCCAACAGGTTTGATTCTGAAGATTGTTATTGCTGCCAGGCTATAACCTAGACATATAAATGTACTGCTTCAAATGTTCCATCAGGAGAATCGGCTGGGGAGCACTAATCCTAAGTGAAACCATCTTGATTACAAAGGAAGGAATGACAACACCATATTGCTTAACTGCTGAACCTTACAATGAAACACAAAGTGGCATTAACGTTCTCTGCCTGTAAGGCTGCAGTTTAAGCAGTTAATCTTATTTTAGCTGAATGGCATGTTCATTACAGCAAATAAGTAGGTAATGTGTGGGATTACTGAAAGGAAAGATAAATTAAACCAGTTATGGTTATAATGTTGATTTTATTTTAACTGTCTGATTTAACTTGGTATTTTTCAAGAGTCAGATCTAATATACACTCATTTAGCAGAGATTAAGCAGATGGGACTCTTGCCCAGAAAAGGTATTATATGCAACTTAAGATGCTACTTTTAAGGGCAGCAATCCAGGACACTCGATACTGGCTCTAGCCTGGAATCTTCAGTGCTTAAACTGGAGGGGTCCTGAATGGTAAGATAGCACTTCTCTCTTTCCATTAAATAGTTATGTTTTCACCATTTATGCTTTTCAAGGGCAGCTGAAGGACTTTTCTTCAAGGTCTCAAACATCCTTCTGTGTGGACCTGCTACAAAACAGTGTGTAGCTCAGGAATGTATTTTATCTTGTTTACATGTGCTTTCTTCACACAAGTGTTACCCTGACTCCAAAAACCCTTCATTGAACTACAGGTACAAGAGGAAAAAGAGATATAGTCCCTGAACTGGAAAGGATTACAATCTAGTCAGGAGAGGAGGGATAATAATCTCAAACATAAGGAACCTAGGAGACAATGTGAGAGGGTGTCTAATCAAGTGCCGAATTGCATAGTGCAATTGAGCAGAGTATGGAGTACTAGATACTGGGCGCTGCACTGGAGGCTCTTCATATACCTAATCTCATTTAATTTGCACAATAATCTTGTAAGGCCAGTATTATTACCTCCTATTTGTCCAAGGAAGGGGAAGTAAATTGCCTGTCCAAGGAAGGGAAAAAGCAGGAGTTTAAACCCAGGTCTAATTCTAAAGGCCTCGTTTTTTCCTTTATGACAAGCTGCTTTCTTAAATATGAAGAGTCAAGAGCAGAAGAAAATCATAAAAGATGTCATGAAAGGAGTGGAATTGGATCTGAGTCAGAATACACCTTCAATCCAACTTAAAAACAAAAAAATTCTTTACCAGTACCCACTTGACAATCAATTTTACTTCCAGAAACAGCCTAAAGAAATAACCTTCTTTCCACATAATACAACGACCTTAAAACATTTTAACTCCAAGAATCCTCTTTTGATTTTTATGCCATTGTTATGTGTTTTCATTATATATATGTTAATCCCACAGGGCATTATTGTTGTATAGTCAATAATTATTCAGATTTATTTATCTATTTTATCCTTCTTGTGCCTTTGGGTTTCCACCTAAGTTCATTTTATTTCTGCCTGAAGAACGATCTTTAGTATTCCCTTTAATGCAGGCCTTGCTTGTGATAATTCTCTCAGACTTTATGCCCAGATATGCCTTATTCCCCTTTCAATTTGAAGAACACATTTTTGCTGGGCATAGAATCCTAGATTGTCAGTTACTTTCTTTCAGCACTTTGAAAATACTCCGTTTACCTTCCCGCTTTCATTATTTCTCTTGAGAAACTAACAATAAGTTTAATTATTGCTCTCATGAAGGTAATGTCTTTTTTCTCTAGCTGTATGTATGTATGATTCTCTCCTTGGTTTTCATTTACTATGAATGTGACTAGGTTTTTGGGTTTGTTTTAAATCCTTTTTGGGCTTCTTAACTTGTGACAATGTTTTTCACCAGTTTGGGAATATTCTCAGCTATTATCTTTTCAAAAATTGTTTCTGTTCCATTTTTCTCTCTCCTTTGCTTCAGGGACTCTAAATACACTTATATTAAATCTTCTCACGATATCCCCTATATCTCTTACACACCCCACCCCCCATTTGTATTTACAAACTTTTTTCTCTGCAGGTTTCCTTCTGGAGATATTCTTCTAATTTATTCTTAATCATTTCTTCAACCATGTCTTATTGGTTATAAAACCCTTCCACTGAGTTCATTTCAGCTACTATATTTTTGGTTTGGGATTTAGTTCCTATTTATGTTTTCCATCATTATCAACCTTGCTTTTTTTGTTTCATCTCTTTACCCATTAAACGAATTGCACAGCAATTTGCTGTCAAGAAAAAACTTGACAACAGAGAAGCAATCAATGAGCTCCAGTCCCACTTAGGATATAGAAAAACAAGAAGTTCTGCTCCAACAAACTATGTTTATTTGGGCAGAGTACAGAAGGAAGAGTAGCAGCCAAAACAGTAAGAGGAAAAACCCGAAATTTTAACAAATGCTTAAAGACAAAGTATGGGCCAGTGTGACAGCTTAGAATCTCCAGGAGGCACAGATACAAGAAGAGTCTGCCCTCACTTGCCAGCTCTTTTCTATAGGCCTCCACTGGGTGTTCATAAGAAAAATGGGGGATAGATCAGGAAAACTGAAAGAGCCACCCTTTGGTGACACAGGCATGCAGATAACAACCATCTGGCGCTGGGGTAAAGGCATGAAACCCATGTTCTTTTATACAAAGAAAGAGCCATTTGCCACTAGTGGAGTGGTACAAAACCTTCCTGTTCCCTGGTTCCAGGAAAAGGCTGTGGTAGAGAAGTTGAAGGAAAAAGCATCAGATGCTAGAGGGGGGTAGGAAACCCACCTGTGACCAGGATCCTGCCCTAATGCAAAGCATTAGGTGTGCTGCCAGTGAGAGAGGGACAGGAAACTTACTCTCATTTAAGAACCGTCCCCCCCCCCATTACAATGCAGAGTCTGACTGCCATGGGGAGAATGAGGTGCACCTATAAAGCTCAAGAGCCCGGGGCCTGCATGAGACTGAGGCTAGCGGGGAAAACACTGCCTGCCCCAAACACAAAACTTGCTCAAAGAAACAAGCAACAGATCCCTAGAGCTAAGGGAGGGGCAGGACTTGTAGAGATTCCACTTGTAGTATAGTTGTGCAGTCTGCTGAAAGCAAGAGGGTGAAGCAGGGTCACTGAGAAAAACTCCCTGGCATTCTAGGCCACTCACTAAACACAAAGTAGCAGCAGTTCACCACTGGATGAATTTTAAAGCTGTGGTATATTGAAGGTTACAATATCAACAATAAAACCCAAGCCCAGATCAACTACTACTGAGAGTTACTTGGTACCCCCACACTAATGGCCCAAGAGAAGGAGAGGTGTGCCCACTGTACGTATAAATACTATTTACCTCAGTTTCTACTGTTCTTTTACATGCAATGTCTGACATTCAATCAAAAATTATAAGGGCTTCCCTGGTGGCACAGTGGTTGAGAGTCTGCCTGCCGATGCAGGGGACACGGGTTCGTGCCCCAGTCCGGGAGGATCCCACATGCCGTGGAGTGGCTGGGCCCGAGAGCCATGGCCATTGAGCCTGCGCGTCCGGAGCCTGTGCTCCACAGCGGGAGAGGCCACAGCGGTGAGAGGCCCGTGTACTGCAAAAAAAAAAAAAAATTATAAGACATTAAAAAGCAAGAGAAAAAAATGACAATGATCCACTGTCAAGAGATAAAGTAGTTAACAGAAGTAAATCCAGAGATGACCTAGATATTGACACTATCCAACAGGAATTTAAAATAACTGTGATTAAAATGCTAAGGGATCTAGTGGAATGAGTGGACAACATACAAAAACAGAGAATTTCAGCAGAGAGATAGAAACTATAAAAAAGAGTTAAATGGAAACCCTGGGAATAAAAATACAGTATCAAGAGATGAAGAATCATTTTGACAGGCTTATTAGTAGACTGGACACAGCACAAGAAAGAATCAGTGAACCTAAAGTAGGTCAATAGAAATGATGCACATTGAAACATAAAAGTAAAAGAGAGTGAATAAAACAGAAGAGTGCATCCAACAGAGCTGTGGGACAATATCAAATGGTCGAACATAAATCTAATTGGAGTCCCAGAAGGAGAAGAGAGAGAGAGTACAGGACAGAAGAATATTTGATGGTATAATGGATGAGAATTTCCCAAAATTAATGATATACAACCAAAAATTCCAAGAGGCTCAGAGAATCCCAAGCAGAATAAATACAAAGATAAACATACCAAGACACATCATAGTAAAACTGTTGAAAATTGAAAGTTAAGAGGAAATCTTGAAGGCAGTCAGAAAATAAAAATGTTACATAGAGAAGAACAAATATAAGAATCACAGCAGACCTGTCATCAGAAAATTTGCAAGCCAGAAGGCAATAGTGATTTCTTTAAGGTACAGTTGACCCTTGAACAACATGTCTTTGAAATGTGCAGGTCTACTCATACACAGATTCTTTTTCAACATATATACAAAAATATATGTGTAGAACATCATATGCAAGACTTGTATTGAAGTGGATAGCCTATCCCTACATAGGCACAGGGTGAGTGATATTTAACATAACATTAATGATATTAGTTTTCTTACTGTTTTATAACTTTGCTTTCAAAGAATTACGTAACTGTACAGTATGCCTCTCTCTTTCATAATTGGAGAAACTGTGTATTAGCCTATCATCACAGGGAAGTGTTTTTTAAAAATATATAATTATTTTTTCCAATACTGTATCATGAATATGACTGCAATAAGGCATGCCATAAAAATTTTATGCATGCCATAAAAATTTTATAACAATTCATTCATTAGTGAGCAGGCTAGGCTACCATGAAGCAATTGTATTGATTATCCTAGGCTACCATAAAGCAATCATATAGCTGCTTCTTCATAATCAATGCATGAATTGTTATACCTGTAAATAAACTGAATTTCTTTTTCAGGTTATCTCTTCATTTCTGATGTCTAGTGTTAGTAATACGTATAACATCTACAGTATTTTGCATCATATAAGACAATACTGATGTAGGTACTGACAGACAATTCATCTTGTAAACAGATGACATAAACTTATAGTATCGATAAATACAGTACAGTACTGTAAACATATTTTTCTTCCTTATGATTTTCTTAATAACATTTTTTCTGTAGCTTACTTTATTGTAAGAATACAGCATATGGACTTCCCTGGTGGCGCAGTGGTTAAGAATCCACCTGCCAATGCAGGGGACACGGGTTCGAGCCCTGGTCCAGGAAGATCCCACATGCCGCAGAGCAACTAAGCCCATGCGCCACAGCTACTGAGCCTGCACTCTAGAGCCCACGTGCCACAACAACTGAAGCCCACGCACCTAGAGCCCATGCTTTGAAACAAAGAGAAGCCACCGCAATGAGAAGCCCGCGCACCTCAACGAAGAGTAGCCTCCACTCGCCACGACTAGAGAAAGCCTGCGTGCAGCAACAAAGACCCAATGCAGCCAATAAAAAAATAAATAATAAAAATAAAATATAGCACTTTAATTTCCTTAAGCTACTTTGTTTATTTCAAAGTGCCAAAAAACTAAAGGTGTTCTGGTGCACACACATATGCTGTGAATCTAAGAATTCAGAACTATGCAAAGAACTTTTCAATACGACTTTACAAGTGAAATATTTACACACTTTACTGGTAGTGCTTAATGCTTATTTTTGAAATCTATTGCTGATGCTCCTCTAAAGAGCAATGACTCAACCAGAAAAATATTAAAGGCTGCCTTTTCTTTTGTAAAGTGCTTATTAGCAACCATATCCAAAAGCAATGGTTTTCAGAAATACATGATATTAAAAGGTGCTCAAAGAGTCACCTCTTACAGAATCAAATATGCCATTTTGTAACTTTGTACATGTAAACTGATTTTATCTGCATTAATGAAAGATTGCTTTCAATGGCCCTCAACCATATGCTTCAAATCAAGACAGTGCTATTAGCATCAGCAGCATGAACAGTAACAGCAGAATAAAACCCAGCACATTTTAAATGGATCACAGCAGACTAGAAAAACTGTAACAGCTTTTGGATATGTTGCATATCCAAGGATGAGGCTTCTCTTTCACTCTGCATATATGGTAAACATTTTAAAAAATAATAAAAACACTTTCTTGTCTCTCTGTAAGAGCATTTTACAGTGTATAAAAGGATTCAGATTCTTGTACCAATTAAGCAAACTGTTTTTCTATATAAAGTAGGCTTTATATTAAAGAAAGAAAGAAGGAAAGAAAGAGAAAAGAAAGCCTATTTCCACCAAGACAGCTAGAAGGAATTAACAAGTGAAACACCTAATGCTAAAAACCTGAGGGAAAAAAATGTGAACAATTCTGAAATGAAGCTTTTTTGAAAGGTTGACATAAACATTCCAAAAAGGAATTTGTTTTCGAGTGTGAAGTATCTGACTTCATTTCAATCATATATCACTTTTATCTGATTTAAATAATTTAGGAAAAAAATAAGCATCATCTTAACTGAACTACTTTCTGTATCAGATTCTCTTTCTGACTCATGCCCCCCAGTACGAACCATTCAATACTCTTATAGTGAGCATCCCCTCAGGTCCCTGTCTATTTTCTGAATCTTAAAAGCTTTTTTACTCCTCCTTTTTTTTCCCCTCCAAAACTCCCCATATATCCCAAGAGAAAATTCCTATTAAAAAATCATAATTTAAATACATTGTGACAATGTTACATTTGATTTAAAGAGGTAATAAATTATAAATTGCCAAATAATATAATTCACAATGCAAATCCCTGGTATAAAAAGAATCCATCTTGCCCTGAATATAATAAAGCAGTCCAGTGATTTCAAATTACTTATGAAATAAAGGCAAAAATAAGGTGTAAAACACTATTTATAAAAGTTAAGTAAGAAACCAGTTACCATAAATCTTTTTACAAAGATAAATGTAATGGGCCTTTCCATTTCTAAAAATTTTGGGGGAGGTTTATAACTAGTGGTTTCAAAAATGACTTTAAGGAAACCAGAGATTGAATTACATATTATTTGTAATATATGACATATTAAATATATGTGACAATAATACTGCAATGGTAAGAAACTTAAATTAATCTTTGGACTTGCTACTTCTCGGCAAGTAAATTTTTTTCAAAGTCTTTGCTATAACTGATTAATTTTTAAATGTTAGTTCTCAAAAACTTTGCTACTAGAGATACTATGTTAACTAAGGAGATACTGGAAGTCTCAAATAGTAACAATATGCCTACAAAATAAAACAAGATTGTTCTTGCATCTTTTGTTAGTATAACAAATACACTTTAAGATAGACAACATTGCTATGCCTGTAAATTAAAAATACCCAAACCTTTAAAAAGGGGGTGGAACAGGAAAGAAAAATTGAAAATTCTTATTTAAAAATAAATCTGAAGTCCTTGCATTTCTTAAGAACTTGACTTGTCAAATCACGGTTTATCTTCTTTTGGACCAAGCTGTGTCTTCCACCATTCATCCATGGGATATGATGTCAATTCTCCATTCTGTAGGTTTCAGTGTGAATTTTCTTGAATGTTTGCAAAGCTGGTACTGGACTTGAGACGTTTGGCTAAATAAATCAAAAGTATTATATTTTAACTTAAATTTAATTCTCTAAACATAATTATTCATTATTTTATGTAAACTATAGTATTCATCTATTAATTCCATGTTTGAATCTGAATAGATTCAATCTTATAAGAATTAAACCTAAATCTATTTTTTTCTACCAACCTCAAAAGATATAACTTTGCTAGAAGCTGCACATGATTTTGTTAGAAGCAGTGCCAAATAAAACAGATGTAATTTATATCATCCTGAACAATACAGTCTTAAATATGTAATAAAAATGAAAGTACTCTACTTTAAAAATGGAAGTGCTGTAAAGTATAATAATAAAATTATATATTTGAAAGTCTAATCTAGAAATCCAAATCTAAATTTCTCTTAAAAGAATTCAGTAAAAGAACTCTGTAATGTTTAAAAAAACAAACATTCAAATGGTTTACAAAGAAAAGTGAGTTGGATATTACACACATGTGCACAAACATATATGGCAGCTAATAAAATATGTACAATCAGTTTTGATCATGATGCTAAAGGGACTGAGTCATTAGAGTTAATAAAGAAAATCATGGCTATTTGGCTTGGTAATATGTTTTGTTCTTTAGTTAAACATGAATGTTTCTCATGTTCCAGAAATTAAAAACAACCATGCCATAGTGAAAGTATCTTACATTGGATAACTAGGAATCTCTCTACTTCAGAGGTTCTCAACACTAGAATAGAGGTTATGATTTAGAAGGTCTGCAATGGGATTCAGACATTTAATTTTTGTTTTTGTGTTTCGAAAGCTCTGCAGACAATTCTGACATGTGGCCAAGGATGAGAACCACTGTTCTAGTTTCTATCAGGGTCTCCCCTGACAACTGTAAGTAGAAGATGACAACATGGCTTCCTGGACCAGTGCATTGTTTCAGCCTAAACTTAAAAAGCAACTTAAACTAAAAAACAGCCTAAACTGAAAGTCTACTCTTAAGCCTTCAGTGGATCTGGGAAGCAAACTAAATCAAAAGGGTTTTTTGTTTTAAATGTTGTTTAAAACTATTAAAAGTAATCTAGTTTCTAATGACCAAATTCATTAAACTAACCAGGTAGCAATACAACTTCCTTGCTTCCTTATTCTCTATCTGATAAATCCCTACCTACATCCTCCAAAATTCTACTGCAGGGATCTTCTAATGGTGAATTCCAACACCCCAAATGCAGAGTTTGTCTTCTATGCCTCTGTGGTCCAACCACACTGTATGCACTTCTACTACATTTGTTATAATGATTGGATTATGGTCGGTATGTTCTTTGAGGGCATCTATTGTGCTTTGTTCCTTTTTAAATCCCTAATTCCTACCATAGGACTTGATGAATGGTAGCATAAAGAAAATGGTAGCATAAAGAAAAGTAAATTAAAATTTCCATGAGGTATCAGCACAAGAACTATTTGCTTACACTAGCACTTCCTTAAGTTCATCATTTAATTTGTAAACAATGCTTCTATGAAACATTAATAGGTATTATGCAAAGGTCCTATTGTCAAGTTTGGGGGATGTAATCTCAGAGGCCTTAATTTATATTCAGGTACATTACAAAGCTCCTGAAAAGGAATTTCACAGGACTAGTATTTTAAGGAACTCACTCTAGGAGTTGCTAACATTAAGTACAATGTTCTTTTATTCAACAAATATTTTTGAGTATCTACTATGGGCCAGGTACTTTCTAGATGCTGGTGATATAGTGGTGAGCAACATAAACAAAATCCTTTTTCTGATGGAACTTACAGTTGAGTCAGGGTAGACAAACAAATGAGGTAGAAAATAAGTGGAAAAGTTAATTGGAATAGACTAAATAGTGATTAAATGCTATTAAAGAAAGATGATACAGAAGAATTTTAAACAGGGTGTATTCTTAGGTTAGGGGGGTCATAAAAGTTCTCTTTGTGTCAGTAACCTTTGACCTAAGACCTGGATGACAAGGAGCCAGTCAAGGAAAGCAGGGAGGGAAAAATACAAGAACCTCGGAAAGAGGGCAGTGTGAATGAGCTTGGCGTTTGAGAGGAGCAGAAAGAAGGCCGGACTGCCTACATACAGCATCATGAGAAAGGAGAGGGGTAGACACAGGAGTTTAGGAAGGCAGATGGGGACCAGGTCACATGCAGCTTGGAGAGCAGACCTTGGAATAAGTCTGTATTTTATTCTAGGTGCGACGGGTACACGGGAAGGGTTTCAAATGGGAGAGGAGCACGTGGTAAAATTTGTTTAAAAATTTGTTTAAAAATTTACTCTAGCCACTATACGGACAATGGATTGTAGTGGGTCAAGAAGTAGAAGTAGGGATACCAGTTAAGGGACCTCTGCCTTAGTGCTGGTAAGAGACGGTGATGGCCTGGGCTAAGGTATTACCAGTGGGGATAGAGAAAAGATAATTTAAGATATATTTTTGGAAATAGAGCTGGCAGTACTTGCTGATGAATTGAAAAGGGGTAGGGGAGGGAATAAGGGAATGGGGAAAGAAAAGAAAAGAAAAAGTTAAGAAATTGAAAGATATTAAAAGAAATTAAACGACAAAAGGATTTGTGGCTTATACAAGCAGATGGATGGTAATGACTTTTATTGTGAAAACAAACAAACAAAAACACTGATCAGAAGTACTATATATCTTCTGTAGAGTTAAATAGATTTGCAAAGCAAATAAGATGCTAAACTTTAAAAGTACACCAAGCCCTGAAAAATAAAGTTTCTCAACAGTGAGGTCCCTGCAATATTTTGTTATTACCCTAAAGAAGCACTTTTAGGCCCGAGTTATTACATATTTACAGAATGCTGGCAATCTTCAAAATACTTTACTAAATACACCCATGATAAAGACTCTCTCCTCTAGTAGCTAGCCTTTTGAGGTGACAAGACATTACAAATTCAATGTAAACTGATCTACAAGCAATCTGTTTTTTTTTTAAGTTAGATATATTAGACGTGAAGTTAGATAAATCATGAAAAAAATGCCAGAAAGAAATTTACAAGGGAAAGAATTTTTATATCATAGGTTCCTAAACTAGGAATAATATTTAAGAGAAAAAAAGCCTGACTTTTTTTTTCTCCTGAAAACATTCTTTTTTAAAAAAACTAAAATTACTAAGGGATAAGCCCATACTTTCATTCTGATAATAAACAAGAAACCTATGAGATTTGGAGGTCACTTTTCTTTGGCTAGTTGGGACCTTCTAGTTAGTGTTTTTTTCTGCTCTGCCCTATTTGATGGGGAGAAAGGAAAGGAATGAACACATACTGAGCACATGCTATATGTCAAGTAACTTTCTTGCAACTACAATTCCAATTTGTTCATAAACAAATTGTCTGTGTGTAAGCTACAGTTTCTCCCTGCCTGCTACTTGTTTGGTGGTTCTGTCATGGGTGGTTCTGCCAATGGGCCTAAGAGCTCTCTACTATTTATCTCCCTATTATGGCCATTTCAGGTCAGCAAAGCCTTTGTTGCTATTCCTTTGTTGTTGTCAACCTTATTCCAGGGAACCTAGCTTTCTCAATTAAAGCTTCTGAAAGATACTGTATGTTAAAGTTTGATTATAAAGTCACTTAACTTACACATCTCTTCTGGTAGTGAGCACAGTTGTAAAATTTGAAGAAGAGAGCTGTTTTAGGCTCATATACTTTGAGTTCTCAGAGTATATATTATTTCTAAAACAGGCTTAGATTTTTTTAAATACAGGTTTTTAATCTAAGTAAATAAACAACCATAAAAAGAAACTTACGTAGAATGAGTTTGCGTTTCTTTTGCTCTGAGTGAAGAAAACTACTAAGGTAGAAGACAACAGGTAGAAAGAGAATGAACACAGAAACAGCAATTACAGGCACTGTGTCACTGCAAGGGACTGAACAGTTGAAAGTTCGACTCCAAAGTTTTCGAGTAATATTCATCTGAAACAATAACAAATAATGTTACTCTATTTTATATTTAATTTGTCTTCAATTTCATAAAATTATTTTGTCAGTAACAAGAACCCCAAATTTAGACTAAATATACATCCCTAAAAAATCTATTAATAGTTGAGGACAATTTCTTCTGTCAGGGAAATAAGCTGGTTCACGATTAGTCATTGTATAAATTTATATCCATACAGAAATTTCATATTGTAAATTCATAATACTGTCCAAAGAATGTCAGCTTTTCACAGACTTCAAACACAGAACTTGTATCAATAGAAGTATACTGTGCTTCATTCATTAAAAAAGATTTAAAAGGGTAACTATGTGAGGTTATGAATGTCAATAATTAGACTGTGGGAATCCTTTTGCAATATGTATGTATATCAAATCATCACACTGTACACTTTAAATATATTATAATTTTATTTGTCAAGTACACCTCAATAAAACTGGGGGGAGGGGAAGTCTCACAAAACAAACAAACAAAATATTTTCTTTCATATGTTACCTACATAATCTCACTGAGCTTGTTGTAATATTTTTAGAATGGAGATAAAAATATCAGCTTTATAGGGCTTCTTTTCAAGAGATGATATCTATGAAATGCTTAATAGCTTATCTAAGATATTAGGAAAGATTCATACTCACAGCAAATAATTTTTTAAGTATATAATATCTAATGAGTCATGGAAACTTTATTAGACAATACTAATATCTTATTTAGCCCCTAGATACACTTAGGGGCTGCAGTACCTCACTTTCATTGAGCTCATGATTTCTGTCAAACAGGCTAAACGATGTAAGGAAACTATCAAATTCAGCTTTTTTTTTTTTTTTTTTTTGCGGTATGCGGGCCTCTCACTGTTGTGGCCTCTCCCGTTGCAGAGCACAGGCTCTGGACGCACAGGCTCAGCTGCCATGGCTCACGGTCCCAGCCGCTCCGCAGCATGTGGGATCTTCCCGGACCGGGGCACGAACCCCTGTCCCGTGCATTGGCAGGCGGACTCTCAACCACTGCGCCACCAGGGAAGCCCCAAATTTAGCTTTTAAAACTGTTCTTGCCTAGATTTTGTTTAATTGAGATATGGTTTACAAATGGTGCACTGTACGTCTGTCGTAATTTTTGCTTATTGCAAGATGGATGTTCTAAAATAGGTTGGTCATGTTGATTTCCTGTGTAATCCAACTTGTGTCATAGAACCAATATTCATTTTTCTTCTTTATTTTAAAAAAAAGAAAGAGACTATTATTCTTTAAAAAGATGTTATTATTTATTGGGAACCTACTAGAAGCCAGGTACTACTCTAAACATTAGTAACAGAGCAGTAACAAACAAAAATCCCCATGGTGTATCCATTTTAAGTGCTTTTTACCATTCTGAATATTACAGATCCACTATGTTCACTCTGAGCTGCTATAATTCACACTCATCATTCTCAAACATTAAGTTTACCAATTTTGACCACAAGTTCTCTGCTTTTTGACAATAAATTTTCAGTTTCCTCTAATGCCTCAATAGTCAGGCATCATATTCCCATAAAAAGGCATGATTGCCATCTAGTGGTGCCCCATGTAAAGGCAGGCTATTCAACGGAGGAAAAAAGAGTTTTTGTTGACTATTCATTCAATCAATACATGTTACTAAGGGCCCACTATTTGCTAGGCGCTGTTCTAGATACTGAACAGTGAACAGAAAAGGACAATGATGTCCTTGTCTTCATATGGCTTATATTTTAGTAAGGGGAGAAAGACTACAAATAAGTAAACAAAACTTTTCAGATGGTAATAGATATAAAGAAATAAAGCAACAGGATAGGAAGTAACTGAGGAATGGCTTCAGAAACATATTGTAGCAAAACCTAGAGACTTCTTGAATTAGCAACAAGTGCACAAGAAACTGAAATGAAAACATTTAACAATATACCCACACCTCTGAAAATGACACACATTATCAAACTTAAAAAAACAAAATGTATAAATGGAGTATAATCTATAAAAATATTAAATCACTATGTTGTATACCTGAAACTAATATGATATTGTAAATCAACTATACTCTAATAAAAAGAAGTCAAATATACCAAATTATCAACTTACTTATGAAGTATCTGATTAATTTCCATTTTAGTTTGACACATCAGGATATTCTAAAACTTTACTACTTAGCAACTAGTTATTTCTGGTTGAAGACACCATATGCAAATTCCAATAATAATACTGAAGGCACATTCAACAACACTGCAAAACACGTGTTGTATCAGGAGCAAAGTACTTACTGCATCTTCCACATCAATGCATAAGTGCGTTCCAGATTCAGCCTTATTTTCAAGTTCATTCATTTTTTGCATTTCACTGTACAGACTACTCAGAGTTTTGTATGCGTCATGACAGTTTTTGCATACTTCTGAATAATTTCTTAACTGAAGAAGACTGTGTGCGCTCCCCTAAAAGTTAAAGGCACATAAAATACACACAATAAACATTACATTTTTTAAACTTATTTGCCCTCCTGGAGGAAATAATAGAGTATGTTAAAGTGCTGAGCTGTGGTGTGGGCCAGGTTGCTAAACCACTCTGAGCCTCGGTTTTATCTATAAAATAGGGATACCCTTACCTGTATTACAGGTCCCAAGGAATAGAGACTGGTATGTAGCACACAGCAAAATATGTGGTACTTTCTAGTCGCCCCTGAATTTTGAAAACCACTGCACTAGCCACTGTTAACTGAGGGCAACACTAGCTCATATACCAAATTATTGATACCTAAATACCAAAAATTTACTAAGTTATCTTGTCATTTATACATCTGCCCTTATCTATCCTATACTCACCAAATAAATAAAGTATACCCTTGCCTGTGCTGACTTGAACCCTGAAGTCTGCCTTATTGAGACAGAGAAGACTTTATAATGAGTTAGGAAAAGGCACCCAAACTACATCCCTCCCCCAGCCCTCTTACCCCAATGCTTTTAATCCAGGCCTTTCAAGTCAACAAAAAGGGACTAATACCAATGAATTGTGTAACCTAAAATATAACCTCAGGTACTGGATATAAGACATTATGTTAGTGAATCTCAATCTTTTCCACTTCTGGGACTGACGCTTGTATTTCAAGAACAAGTTTGCTAAACAGTCAATTCACACTTTTGTTTTCTATTCCCTTTATTTTTTACCTTATAGCCTGGAGAAATAATATTAACTGACTATCAGAATGAAAGAGAAAAGGAAAAATTAAAGGAATTAAGCTGATGTAGCCTCTACAACATTACCCTTACTATCTACTTGACAGAGAAACTCAAGACTCTCTTTAGTTCTGCCACAAGAAATAGCCCATTGCCTGTTTTTCACAGAACAATTGTACGTTCAGCTAAATGTGTTCGATCAAAAATGGAGCACAGTACCTTGAGGGGGGAGTATAATTTAGTCATTTATATTAAAACTTAAAATGTACATATCATTTGACATTGCAATTTCACTTCTAGGAATCTACCAGACAGATAAAGATACAAATACCTGCAAAAGACTGTCCATATTTGTGATAGTAAAATACTGAACCAAACAAAATTCTCCATTGATACAGGGACTGACTGAATAAATGGTGGCATAGTCAAACAACAAAAAGCCCTGCAACGTTTAAAGCAAATGAGAAAGTAGGATTCTGGGAAAATGATGACATCAGCACGTGCCATTCCTGATTTCTTGCCTGAAGAGACTCAAGAACAGAAGAGTAAACCCAGGCCCTTGATAGCACTGTTAATTATAGAGGCATGACATGCACATTTCATCATAGGAAGGTTGTATGACAGCTGTCATACCACTCCCAGAGAAACTAGCCGGAACCACAGTCTCTTGTGACCCTCTATCCCCTGCAACCACCTACTGTCCTCTGGAGATGCGAGGGGCTGGAATAATAGCCCCACCCTACCTGCGGGACCACCCACAAAAAGCAGTCTCCACAGTCACCCAGACAGTCCAGGTTCCCAGAGAAGCCACCTGCAAACGCATACTACATAAGGTGGAGCTGGTCTGGAACCTAAACCCACATCTCTGCCTCATCACTGAGCCAGAAGGCACTGCCACAGCCAATACCATTAATTTCACTGCTACCACCTATCTCTTTAGCTGGTTCTCCTCCCTTTTCAAACACACACACACACACACACACATACAACCTATAAAACGTTGGCATTGCCCAGAACTCAGTCCTTGGGGCCTCTTCATCATCTCTATCTCCACTCACTCACATCCAAGTCTCCAGGCTTGATACCATCTGTACCTGATGACTCTCAAATCTACAGCTCCAGCTCATACCTCTCCCCTGATAATAAACAAACTAACTAATTAGCTAATTAATTTTTAAAAACCATTCAATTTAAGGAAATAGAAAAATGACAAAACCAAAAGAATATAGGAGGAATTAATAAATGCAAAAGCATAACTTAACACATTAAGAAAAATAAAACAGAGACTGATAAATAAAGCCAAAGGTGGGTTTTCAAAAAGGTCAATAAATATAAATGTATCTTCAACATCCTAAAGAAAATTCAAGGGAAAAAAGGACTCACAAGTATAGCATTTGGAAATAGAAAGGAAATGTAGCTATATATATGATAGAAATTTTAAGGAGTAACCAATTACTAAATGCAATGCATTATCCTGGAATGAATCCTGAAATAGAAAAGGACATTAGTAGAAAAACTGTTGAAATCAGAATGAAGTCTGGCATTTAGTTAATAGTTATATACCAATGTTCATTTCTTATTTTTGACTAATGTACCTTGGTAACATAAGGTGAACATTAGGGGAAACTAGGTCAGGGATATACAGGAATTCTCTGTATTAGCTTTGCAACTTTTCTGTAAGTCTAAAATTATTCCAAAAAAAAAAAAAACCATTTAAAAATAGGCAGTTAAAATCTGTAGTGGGGCCTTTTTGTCCGACATCTTAGGGAGGTGAGGTGATAGCAGTTGCTCTCCTCTTCTTCGCTATGCCGCCCAAGGATGACAAGAAGAAGAAAGATGCCGGAAAGTCGGCCAAGAAAGACAAAGACCCAGTGAACAAATCTGGGGGCAAGGCCAAAAAGAAGAAGTGGTCCAAAGGCAAAGTTCGGGACAAGCTCAATAACCTAGTCTTGTTTGACAAAGCAACGTATGACAAACTCTGTAAAGAAGTTCCCAACTATAAGCTTATAACTCCAGCTGTCGTCTCTGAGAGACTGAAGATTCGTGGCTCCCTGGCCAGGGCAGCCCTGCAGGAGCTGCTTAGTAAAGGACTTATTAAACTGGTTTCAAAGCACAGAGCTCAAGTAATTTACACCAGAAATACCAAGGGTGGAGATGCTCCAGCTGCTGGTGAAGATGCATTAACAGGTCCCATCAGCTGTATATTTTGAAAAATAAAGCTTTATTAAATCAAAAAAAAAATCTGTAGTGGGGGAAGAAAAGATATCGTTCATAAGGGCACCAAACACTATGTAATACCTTGAAATAGACTTAAGAAATGTATAAACCTATAGGAAATTTAAATAAATAAGTAAAACTGTGCTAGAGAACATTAAAAAATAAAGAATAATGGTGGTTACCAGGGGCTAGAGAAAGAGGAAATGGGGAGTTATTACTTAATGTGTACAGAGTTTCAGTTTGAGAAGATGAAACATTCTGGAGATGGACGGTGGTAGAGTTGTACAACAATGTGAGTGTACTTAATGCCACTGAACTGTACACTTAAAAGTTGTAATGTGGTAAATTTTATATTCTATTTTACTGAAATAAAAAATAGTGAATATATACTGTACTCCTAGATAGGAAAGCTTAATATAATAACAGGTCAATTTTTCCCAAATGATGACTCTAAAATGTAATGCAATTCTAATAAAATATCAAAATGATTGATTATTTTGAACTTGGTTCTAAAATTCATTTCATGGATTTATTTAGTAAATCATGTTTTGAAAGTCAAGAAGCCAACAGGAAAAAAAGGCTGGCGCTAAACCTTACGTCTTACACCAAAATAAATTTCAAACAGATAAAATGATGCTTAAATGTACAAAACAAAACCATGAAAGTCCTAAAACAATCACAGGAGAAATTTTTTAAATAATCTCAAAGTGGGAAAAGGCCTTCTAGTGTAACACAAAATCCACAAGCCATTAAATTAATTTTGGTAAATCTAAGAACATAAAAATTAAAATTTTCTTCATATCAAAAAGAGAAGCATGATAAAGAGACAAACAACAAATGAGGAAAAAATATTTGCAACTAACATCCCAGGAAAAATGCTAATTTCCCTAAAGTACATTCATCAGAACTAGTGTCTTTGGTCTCTAAAACCAGAGTTCCTAGTCAAATAGTCTTGGTAAATGCTGTATACAAAGTTACCATTTGAAGTTCTATATAATGTACATTAGTCCACTAAAGTTCTGCAGTCCTGTATTAAAGCATTTCTTACCCTTATTAAGAACATTACACCTTTTTTATGGGCTACCTATTAAAATCTTGCAGAACATATTTTGGGAAATGTTCATCTAATAGTTTTTATTATACTCAGGGAAATTCATATACTATGTTATCACATTTATTAAAGAGAAAATTATACATACCTATATCCTAAATATATTTCTATCTATTTGTGGGGATTACCTACTTGTTAAAAAGCAAGTTTCAAAACTAGGATTTTACCAGAATTCCAATTTCACCCCTCACCACTACCAGGAACATTCCAGTACTAACATTCAAGGGTCAGAGGTGGAGAAAACAAAACCCAATAAAGTAGGTTTCTTAAAGGCTACCTTTTATATTATAATTCAAAACTCAAAGTTACCTTATTAAACAGCACCTTTTAAAGTAGGTAAAATATATTTAAGCAAATATTGAGGCAAAGAATAAGCTTTTTATAGGCAGAATCATACTGAATTGCAAAATACATTATTGCATAAACAAAGTCAAGAAAAATTATTGTCTGATAGAACAACACTGTGTTTTAATTAAACAATCACATGCCTCAGTTTATATGTTCACACTCATTAACTCATTGGATCCTGACTACAAAATACTGGAAGGTAGGCACGGTAGATCTTACTATTCCCATCCTACAAATTAAAAAACTGAAGTTTTGATGATTTGCCTAAGGGCTAGTAATAGAAGAATTTAGCAGAAATCCAGGTCTACCTCTACACTGTGTATGTAGATAAATATCAACAATTAATGCTATAAAAATTGGAATTATTTATTATTCACTTGGACAAGACAGCATTTTAATTTCAAGTGTCATATATAAAATACCTGAAGGTTATTCTCAAAGCAGGTCAAGGTGTGATTAAACAGATTCAGGAAGTATACTGTGCTATTTGATAATTCTTCACTTTTGTTCGTTAAACAATCTGTCAAGAAACCAAAAAGTAGATTAATATATCTCAAGCAACAATTATATATAGTCATTTATCTCTCAAGCTGTTATCTTCTGTTTCACACTATCGTAATCCTTTATTCAGACAAGCATGAAGTGTTCCACATTAAGAGAATTTTCCAAATACATGAAGCTTACCTCTTTTAGTTTCCAAAAGATTTTTTTTACATCATAACCATTTAAATGAAAATATTAAAATAGTCACATACTTTTCTCTCTTTGTAAAAACCATATACCAAGTAAAATTGAAATTGATTTTTGATGGTACAAAGTCTTAATCATGAATATCAGTTATCAAATGCCGCCTTAATAGGAGTACTCTTAGTGCTGTTTAGGCATAAGACTATCCTGCATTAATTTTAGCTAAATTCATATGCTGTTTGATTGTTTTCTGTGTTACATTTAGTAGTTCTGGGTCTCTTCCATCTTCACGAGTGGGTCAGTTATTGCATCTAAGAGGTTAATCTTTTAAAATCTGCTCTTTCTAATCTATTGTGAGTTGGGAGACCAGAGAAACAAGCTGGTGAGAATCTTGCATAAAATACTGATAAAGGGACTTCAAGTAAAATCTGGAAATAAATACACTTGTTTTATGTTTTTCTTAAAATCTTACATAAATGATATTCCTCTGCAACTTGCTACTCTCACTTAGCAAGTTCATTCCTTTGAATTGTTTTCTATTTCTATGTATGAACATAGCACAATTTTTTAATCTATTCTCCCTTCTTGGATGAACTTATTCTTTATCCTCAGTTTGCTTTTACCTCTCCCTGTGCTCTCAGCTTACCCTCTGGGATCTAGGTTCAAGTGCCTGGCACCATATCCTGGAACTCATAGTCAACCATTTCAATCTCACTTTCCTAGAATCCTTGCCCTTTTTACATTCCACATACTCACAAATATTTAAAACCTTCATTAACTTTCTCTACTCCCAATTGTGGTTGTAGAACACTATTATAGAAAATTCTAAAGTTATAATGAGGGGACTCAATTCAAACTAGTTTCAGGGCCACAAAACAATCCTTGTAGATGCCCTACCAATTACTCCACAAGGGATGTTCAAATACTTTCTATTCTCTAGTACTCAACCATACTCTTGTTCTTCTTAAATTTAACTGAGAGCTGTATATTATACACACTCAGGGCCATCTATTATGATCTTTCAACTGGGAGGGGAGAGACAGGATAGAAGGCTGTTGCAGTTATCCAGGAGAAAGGTGGCAATGCAAACAGAAAGAAATCAATGGATAAGAGATACACAGAATAGGTAGTGAAGAGTACCAGAATATGCCAACTCAAAATATGCCTCTTTGGCATATGGATTATTCTGAGCTAAAGGCCTTTAAGGACTTCCCTGGTAGCGCAGTGGTTAAGAATCTGCATGCCAATGCAGGGGACGTGGGTTCGAGCCCTGGTTGGGAAAGATCCCACATGCTGCACAGCAACTAAGCCCGTGTGCCACAGCTACTGAGTCTGCGCTCTAGAGCCCATTAGCCACAACTACTGAGCCCGCGTGCCACAACTACTGAAGCCTGCGCGCCTAGAGCCCATTCTCCACTACAAGAGGAGCCACTGCAGGGAGAAGCCCGCGCACCGCAAAGAAGAGTAGCCCCCGCGCGCCGCAACTAGAGAAAGCCCGCGCACAGCAACGAAGACCCAACGCAGCCAAAAATAAATAAATTTTAAAAAAGTAAAGGCCTTTAAGAACCAACAGATTCAGGAAAAACTCTAAAAACAGGGCACAAGTTTTTATTTTGTAGATAAAATTTACACTTGTAAAGGAAATTTCCATTTGTAAAGATGTCTCTCTCTCAAGAAAAAGAAAAGGGAGGACTCTTAAGAACTAACTCTTACCAATGGAGATGGTTCTAACTTAAATCTATGTAACAAACCTTACTAAACAATCCCGTTTACCATACTTTTCCTGGTCACTTTCCCATAACTTGCCTCCTTCATCCAGAAGACCAAAACCCTTTCTCCTCTGATTATCCTAAGATGGTATATAAACCCAAATTCTAACCATCCATTTGGGTTACTCATCACGGGGTGCTCCCGTGTGTACATGTGCAATGCACTTGTTAATAAACTTCTGTTTGTTTTCTCTTGTTACTCCGTCTTTGGCCAGTCTAATTAGAGAGTTCCAGCCAGAGAACCTAAAATGGATAGAGGAAAAAGATTTTTTCCCTCCCTTAGAGTAGACATTAGGATATGACACACTATATGACGCATGTACTATTAAAAACAACAATCACTACAATGAAAGCTAATGTTAACTGAGTAGTTGCCATGTTCCAAGTGCCATGCTTGTACTTTAAACACATTTATTCAATTCTTACAACAATCCTATGAGGCAAGAACTATCATCTCCATTTTCTAAATAAGGAACAAAGGCAGAGAGGAATTAAGAAGTTACCCAAGGTCATAAAACTGGTAAGTAAAAACCTGGAATTTCTACTCAGTCTGATTCCTGAGCCTGCACTTGCAAACACTACAAATATAAAATATCTACACTCTAGACAATTAAAGTTCAATACTGGGAATCAATAAATACATGCCACTGCTCCTCCCTCCACCACCCATAGATTTCTTACACCATGCAGGGATTCAGGCAGTCGCTACCAACTGATCAGTGCTGGCAACTGAGATGAAGCATAAAACTGGTAAACAGGGCAGCAACTAGCACATAAAGACTCCTTTGTGCAAACTGGAAAAAGACATTCCGTCCAGGTAGATTATTTACAAAAAAGTGCTCCTACCTCCAGAAGCTGAGCTGGAATCCAGCCCCACTCATCCCCTTACATGGCCCCTAGTGTAGGACTTGGCCTGCACCTGGCATACCTGGGGCTCTACTGATGAACCTATTCCAAGAGTCTTTCCCTCTCTGAACTCACACACTCTACATTCTCTGCAGCTTTATCTTCTCCAGCATGTAAGTCCTGTTCTGACTGTTCACCTTATCATTTAAAAATCTGAGGCATCACTTCACAAATTAGGAAACAGCTAGAGAAATAAAGTGATATACTGAGGATCATACATCAAGTTAGTAAGGCATTGAAATACAAAATATACTTTCCAGGCTCTTGATTAAGTATTATCCTAATTATACCATTTTTCCTTTACTATTTAAAAATGTTACTCTCTCTGTTGGCTTTCAAAAAGTTCACACACTAAATTCTTAAAAAAAGAAAAATAACATAAGTCTCTCTTAATCCTGGTTTAACATCATCACAAAGTAGCCTTGAATCTTTT
Organism: Aethalodelphis obliquidens; assembly: GCF_003676395.1. NCBI lineage: Eukaryota > Metazoa > Chordata > Mammalia > Artiodactyla > Delphinidae > Aethalodelphis > Aethalodelphis obliquidens. Next base: position 50,466,268 of record NW_020837947.1, on the reverse strand, counting down.
TACACGAGGTAGAGTATATATAAATAAAAACAAAGTTACAAATATGCATAATATTATTATATTGTGCTAACGAGATTGAAGAAGTTTTCAGTTTTTGTAGTTGACATTTTGGAGGGAAGTACAGGGAATACAATTTCATCCACAACAACTGTACATCTGTGTATAATGAGCCACATCATGGCAAATGACATGCACAATATGGGGGTGTGTGTGTCCCTGGATTGTCTTACAAAAGCAGTATAAAGCAAGAATGTGATTCATACTTCTATACAAAGTATGTAACTGAAATAATTTCTTTATAAAAAAGTAATTTATATGGGGCTTCCCTGGTGGCGCAGTGGTTGAGAGTCTGCCTGCCGATGCAGGGAACACGGGTTCGTGCCCCGGTCTGGGAAGATCCCACATGCCGCGGAGCGGCTGGGCCCGTGAGCCATGGCCGCTGAGCCTGCGCGTCCGGAGCCTGTGCTCCGCAACGGGAGAGGCCACAGCAGTGAGAGGCCCGCGTACCGCAAAAAAAAAAGAAACATTAGTAGTACTAAAGCTTCCTATAAGCACTAAGTGAAGTGGTCATTATGAATTTTCCTCATCTCAGATAATCAATGCAGCCTCATCAAGGACAGATTAGCATAGCTTCTTTCTCAGTGAGGGCTCAAGCATCAGCTCAAGAGGCATTCTTAAAGGTGTTAAGGATTCAAGTTAAGACCTTACATAGAAACCCACTAAATATCATAACAGGAATTATGTATGCATCTTTAGATAAAGTATTTGGCATCTATTAGGAGCTTGTATAAGGATCTCTGCTGTTTTTCAAAACTAATTCTATAGAGAACAACAGAGACAATTATCAATTTCTGAAAAACAGGGCAAGCTTCAGAAAACATAGTATTAAACTACGGGAACTTTGTACTTAAACAACATAATTAAGTTTAATAAGTATGAAAACTAGGACATTTTAAGTTATAAGATATAAATGAGTCCAATGCTTAGTATGTTACCATTTAGATAAAATATGGGAAAGATGGCTTCTGATTAATTGATCTTCTGGTTAACTATCAAGTTTTATTATTGATTTTTAAAGAATCAAGACATAAAAAGTGAAGAGTGGCAGAATATTTGCCATATGGATTATTCTGAGCTGACGGCACTTGGAAAATAGCCAAGGCAGAGAGAAGCTTTCTGTGAATTCCCCTTATCTGCTTGAAGACAGAGCTTCCAAAAGAAAATCAGTTGTCATAAATCCCTTCTCCAGGAGTTTCATCAACTAGGGAAGATTTTCTCCTATCAGAGGAAAGGAGACCAATCAAACAGAATGGAGAGTCCAGAAATAAATTCCTGCATATACAGTCAACTATGAGCTGAACTCCTAGAAACAGAGAGCAGAATGGTGATTGCCAAAGGCTGGGGGGTGGGAGAAATGGGAAGATATTTGTCAAAGGGCACAAACCTCCAGCTGTAAGATAAGTTCTGGGGATCAAATGTACAGTATGGTGATTTTAGTTAGCAATACTGTATTCTATACTTGAAAGTTGCTAAGAGAATAAATCTTAAATGATCTCACCACACACACACACACATACAAAAAGGTAATTATGTGACATGACGGAGGTGTTACCTAACACTATGGTGGTAATCATTCTGCAATCTATAAGTGTATCAAATCAACACACTGTACACCTTAAACAATGTTATATGTCAATTATATCTCAATAAAGTTGAAAAAAGAACAAAAACAAAGTACCAAAACACTTTACCATAAAGCAATTCATAGTCTCATCAAATCTGGTCACTCTACTGATTATTCACCTGTCATATGCATAAGATAACCAAGAAGCATCTCAATAACCAGGCTATCCCTATGTCAACAATACACTTCTTTTTTAAAAAAAAAACTTTTTTTTTCAAACACATAGACATTTTTTAATTTATTTTTTTACACAGCAGGTCCTTATTAGTTATCCATTTTATACATATTAGTGTATATATGTCAATCCCAATCTCCCAATTCATCACACCACCACCCCCCGCCCCGCCACTTTACCCCCCATGGTGTCCATACATTTGTTCCCTGCATCTGTGTCTCTATTTCTGCCCTGCAAACCCGTTCATCTGTACCATTTTTCTAGGTTCCACATACATGCGTTAACAATACACTTCTGATAACAGCTTTAAAATTGTGAAGAGGAGAAATCCTTGATATATTTTCTTTACTTCTTAACAGTCACTCTCCACAAGAATTAATTTCCATGTTATTTGTAATATGAATTGGAAGAGTTGTGTACACTCCTTTTGAGTTTCAATCAGTTTCCAAAAACTCATTTCTGATGAAGACTAATATCATTCAAAGACACAGAAATTCTAAAGATAAAATAGATGGTAGTGGTAATGGATGGCACTCTTTTTTTTTTATATTGGAGTATACTTGATTAACAATGTTGTATCAGGATGGCACTCTCTTTCATTGAGAGTCTAGCCTTCCTTTCATCAAGTAATAATGGCAAAGACTACGTGCCAACCCACAGCTAGATCAAGTAAAAAGGTGATTTTTTTTGGCAATGTATTACTTTTAAAAGTATTCTTTTAAACAATATTTTAGCTTTTATAGCTTTACATGTTTATATTTTTAATAATATTATTTAAAAAATTTTTAATAGCCCCTTAAATTAACTTTAAAAGATATTTATAGGGTTTCCCTGGTGGCGCAGTGGTTGACAGTCCGCCTACCGATGCAGGGGACACGGGTTCGTGCCCCGGTCCAGGAAGATCCCACATGCCGCAGAGCGGCTGGGCCCGTGAGCCATGGCCGCTGAGCCTGCGCGTCTGGAGCCTGTGCTCCACAACGGGAGAGGCCACAAGAGTGAGAGGACCACGTACGGCCAAAAAAAAAAAAAAAAAAGATATTTATATAATTATAGTTTTGCATTTTCTAGCACAGAGGATGAAAAAGGAATAGTCATTTTATATCAAAATATATATTCTTACAAAATGGATCACATATTGGTTTAAGTCTCAATTAAAAACAAATTTTAAAAACACCTCAGTAGTTTTCGTTCTTCCTTTGTAATGTTTTTCCTTCCCATTTTATCTTTTAGGTGTCAGACTGAATAGACTCCAGATTATTTACCATTTAAAGAGTTCTATTGCTGGCATCACTTATCAGCTCTGTATTTGCAAATTTAATAACTAGATCACCACAAAAAGTTAACTGAGACAAAAGGGTTCATAGCTTGTATTTAACAGTTTTACATAAGTTCTGAGAAAACTGACCAGTCTTTTTTTTTTTAATGTCTGTTTTTTTTATTTTTTAAACATCTTTCTTGGAGTATAATTGCTAAAAATATGGAACACTTCACGAATTTGCGTGTCATCCTTGCGCGGGGGCCGTGCTAATCTTCTCTGTATCGTTCCAATTTTAGTATATGTGCTGCCGAAGCAAGCACGACCAGTCTTTTTATGTTTAAATAAAAAAGCAAATAATCTAGATTTTGGGGGGAATATTTATACTGTGTTTTCATGTATATACGGTAGGGGAGGAAACATAATTTTCCCTCTACCTTGTAAGTTCTCAGTTGGGTCCCCTGTAACAAAAGACAGATCAATAGGAGAAAAACAAACAGAAGTTTGTTAACTTGTATATCTTCCGCATATACACAGAAGATACAAAGGGAAATTGAGTAACTCAAAGGGGCTTAGAAGTCAGACTTGAATATCATCTTCAGGTAAAAGCAAAGATGGGTGTGGGAGAGGTCAGTTATGGGGAAATGACCAGGAAAAGTGAGGTAAACAAGCATAAGGTTATGCAGATTATGTCCCTGCCTTCTCCATTTACAAGATTCTCTAGTGATTTAAAGTCATCCTTTTCTTCCTGGTACAGAGAGGGAGACACCCTTAGCAGTGGAGATTTCCTTAATAAATATAAATTTCTCATACAAAATGGTTATTTCTACTCTGTTTTCAGAGCTTCTCCTGTGTCTGCGGTTTCTCAAAATAATCAGCTCAAAATAATCCTTATGCCAAAGAGGCATATTTTGGGATGGCACATTTTGGTCTCCGACAATACAAAATGACAACATCGTAGGCAAACTTCTGATCAGGCACAAATTCATTTAAAATTATAGTGTGATATGATTGCTTTCTTCCATTTTATTAAAAGAGTAAATATCCTTTGTATTCATTCTTTTACCTATTTCTAAAGGCCAAAGATTTTTAAAAAACAATGACTGGATAGGTAACAAATGGATTATCCTTTAAGTAAAAGGAAAAGAGAAGCCTTTAGCATTATTTATTAAGAAAATAGAAGAGTGAGGATTCCCTGAAATCAGTGGTTTAATAGATCTGGTTGCTAGAGATGCGATTGTCTCAGAACCTGATGCCTGATTCCTAATCATTGCTGACCATTAACATTAGAAAATGTGCAACCCTATTAAAAACTTTTTTTTCACATTATCTAGTTTTAATTTTATGTAGTATTGATAGGTCTTTAGGCAAAAAAAGAGTATTTTACATTTATATCTTTAGTAAAAGACTAGGTTTTCCATGATATCAAACATGTATATAGCATAGATATTAAACTTTGTAGGGCTAAAGTGCAGGGCTAATATTTCTTAAAATGGAGACTGTGCAATGAATTTGTCAAATAGCACTTTAAAAACAAAATTAGGCCTTAACTCATGAACACTGTCTATTCAGATGAACAATCTTAAAGCCCTCCGATTTTAGTTCTAGGCTCTTGATCTGCAGTTCATTTACACTTTCTGAGCCCCCATTCTACCTCACAGGGCTCGGCTTATTGTGAAGTTCAAATGAACCAAGGGCCATGACATTGAGAAATATTATTTAATTTAATTGCTGACTTGCTATTCACCTTCTTTAGCTCATTTTCTCCTTCCTTCAAATTTCTTTTCTCACTGCTTTGTAACAGAAGACTATGTTGCTCAAGTAAGAATGCTTTATTAAATTTTGGTAAAAATTGCAAAGTTTTTTGAACAATTCTTTAAATTTTTCAGAAAATGTTCATGTTATCTTTATTACAGAGATTTGTAGAAAACATAATTAGAAGTGTTTCCAGGTAATTTGGTAAAGATTATTCATTTCTAGGTAAGGTGATTATTTTATTTTATTATTTTATTTAAAGATTTTTTTTGATGTGGACCATTTTTTTTAAAGTCTTTATTGAATTTGTTACAATATTGTTTCTGTTTTATGTTTTAGTTTTTTGGTTTCGAGGCATGTGGAATCTTACCTCCCCAACCAGGGATCGAATCCACATCCCCTGCATTGGAAAGCAAAGTCTTAACCACTGTACCACCAGGGAAGTCCTAGATGATTACTTTAGAATGAATACCCAAGGGAAAACATCTGAGGAGCACAAATTTATAAAACTATTTTATTTCCATATAAAATACAGAATATAAATTATGATAAATTTTAAAATGTGAATGAAACAATGAATGGAAGATAACTTTTTTAAAATGCATAATCTGGAAAAAGAAAATAGCCAATCTCTCTGATTACATCTAACATATGAATAATCATGGCAGATTTGGACAGTCCGTCAAGTTTTAAAAATCTTTATGTATTTTTGAATAGGTATTAAATGCTATGGTATACAATCCAAAGGGTACAAATGTAAGCAGAATGAAAACTAAGTCTTCCTGTCTTTCCTGCCCACTCAGCTATCTAATTCTCCAAAAGATGTCATATTTCTCTGCAGCTTCCTTGGTCATATATTTTGGCCAAATTAATTTTAATTAGGAAGTAAACATTTCATTTTTTCTTCAGAAGAAGTTCAATCAAGGAATATGTTCAAGATAGGATGCCTCACAGAAAAACAAAAGTACCCTAAGAATTTATTCTAAAGAGTTTTACATCTACCATCCTGAGTAAATATGCAGCAAAATGTTTTCTTTCCTTTTTATTTTTTTTTAAATAGCTAGAGAAGAAAGCTATTTTAAATTAGTAAATTCATTACAAAATATCTTTTAAAGAAAAGATGCTTTACCTCTCAAGTATGTAAATTAAGTAACATCAGTCGAAAGAAGTGAATCCCAACACATACCCCACTTATTCTAATTAACTGATTTTAAATTATTTGCAATTAACATATTTTTTCCTATATCAATGGATTTTTCGGAAGGGCTTAAGAATAATTAAAAACAGCTCTTCCGTATAAGTTAAGCAAACTCTGTTCAATCATATTTACACTAAAAAGTTTTACTCCAAAAAAGTAAAGATTTGCTTTAAAAAAAAGTTAGCTGTCAGTCAAGCCTCTGTTCAAATTACCAGAAATTTTGAATTAATAGAGACAAAATTAAAAGAGTTAATATTCAATATCCATGGTATACTACAAAGGAAAAGAAACTTAGCAGGGAGTCTTTTTCCCATTTACAGTTTTTCTTCATATGAACTAAACAAAAAGACAAAGTCCTTAAAAAGTTAAGCTCCTTAATGACTTACAGATACACAGATTTTTAATTCACTCTACCCTTTCTATTTCCACAGCCCATGCCCTACTTAATGTTTTCTTTGCTTCTTGCCTAAACCATTGTAAGAATTTCCTCACTGGTCTCTCTCTTCCAATGGGGTTCCACAAAAAAAAAAAGAAAAAGAAAGGGTCTTTGTAGTTTAAAAAAAAAAAAAGCTCAGAAAGTGCTAGGTTAAATGATGTTTAAAAGTTTTTTTTAACCTATAGTCCTTCTCACTGCTTTTAATATTCTATGTGTATTGTAAATTCCCAAGATACTATAGTATATAACCATTTCTTAATACTATGCTGGTGTTCTAGGCAGTATGAAAAATGTTGGCATAAGTGATAAACTACTATATAGGTCAAGGTCTTACCTTCCCTTTCCAAGTTTACCTCCCATTGTGCTTCCAGCATCCTGTAACATCTACTACTCTTTTATACCTCTGTGCCTCTGTTCACGATGCCTCCCTATCTGCAATGTCCTTCCTCTCATCTCTACTTATTGAAATCATGTCCAGTCACAAAAGTGTAGGATCAAAAGGTACCTCCTCCAGGAAGTATTTCAAATTCTCTCCAATCTGATTTATTTTCAGCTTCCCCAAGACTCTATAACTTTATTATAGCAGTTATTTGTCTGCTTTAGGTTATATATATAACTTCCTTCCTCAAACATTATAAGGAATAGAAAATAAGAATTTCCTAGTACATAGTTGGTATTCAAAACACTTATGAATTGAAATAGTGATTTTAATTTTCCTAAAGAATGCTTGAAAATAGATCTCATTTCATTATACAAATACATACAAGCCTGCAAAACTGGTAGAACAGACGTTATCACCTCCCCCATCACAGATTATTATAAACATCATAATTACTATTATATTAAGCAGCTAACATTCCTTGAACATTAACTATATGCCAGATACTAAGCTAAGTGCTTTACACAGTTTATTTCATTTACTCCTCAAAACAATCATATAAAGTAGGTTCCATTATTACCACCAATTTACGGATGAGGAAACTGAAGCTCCAAGAGGTAAAATCACATGCCCAAGGTCTGACAGTAGTAGGTTAGGGCTAATAAATGGCAGAGCTTAGAATAAATTCCAGATCTGTCTGACTGCAAAGCTCACTGTTAACTGCTACACTTTTCTGCCTTTCAGTATTTGCCCAAGCATTTCTCACTAATAAACCGTGATGCTAATCACAGTTCATTTAAACTTAGTAACAAAAAATATTCAAAATTTTCAGATTCAAATAAAATGACATCTATACTGTTGAACCATGACAGCAACATGAAAATGAAAGAATTACTTACTTGCACAATTTGCCTTCTGCCATGTGGAATTGAAAAACTCAGACAGAATCACAACTATTTGCATTCTATCTGCCATTAAGAGACTTCTGGCACAACTATGACTCTCTGAGGAATTCTATAACGACAAAAGAAAAAGAAAGAAAAATACACTCTGAATATTTTTAGACTTCCCAAACAACTACTTGAGGCAAAAAACCTTATAAAAATAATTCAAATATTTATTATAAGCATTTAATTTTTTTGCTATAATCAAATAATGATGTCATTAATAATAACAACTGTAATAAAACAATAGCAGCTAACATTTACTGGTACCAGGTTCACTTGCAAGGGAAGAAAATTTTTGCTTCTTAAATAAATAAGTACTTGCTTCTATGGTACAATCTCAACTGCTTAGGCCCACATGTAATATTTCTTACTCCTTACGCACAGGAAAAAATTCTGGAAAGCTATTCACCAAAATGTAGCATTAGTTATCTCTGAATAATGGAAATAGAGCGATTTTCAATTTCTTTTTTGCCTCTTTTACACTAAATTTTTCTACAATGAACATATATTATTTACACATTTTTAAAAACCTGGTGGATAAATGATCACAAAACATTGTTTCAGGGCTTCCCTGGTGGCGCAGTGGTTGAGAGTCCGCCTGCTGATGCAGGGGACACAGTCCCCTGTGCCCCGGTCCGGGAAGATCCCACATGCCGCGGAGCGGCTAGGCCCGTGAGCCATGGCCGCTGAGCCTGCATGTCCGGATCCTGCGTGTCCGGAGCCTGTGCTCCGCAACGGGAGAGGCCACAACAGTGAGAAGCCCGCATACCACAAAAAACAAAAAAAATTGTTTCATCTTCCGGACATTTTTTGGCTCAAAATCTTAAAACCCACAAGAAAATGTGATACATCTAGTTTGTACCGAAACAGTTTGTACCCAGATAGAAGAACATGCTTTCCACAGATCGTTTTAATAATGAAACTCACACTATGCAAATAATAAATTCAAGTTCCTAAATTATTGGATCCTTATCTATTTCCTTTCCTTTTTGCCCCAAGCAAGGAACTAAGTCCTGCTGACTCTTCATTCTTTCAAAGTTATTTAACTCCTACTATTTATCCGGCACTATAAGAATCTTGGAGTTCTGAGTATACAAAGAGTATAAAGGAATGCCATCAACACTGGGTCTTCAAAACCTCCCCAGAGACATACAGATAAGGAATTAAATAGTGTCATTAGTAATAAAAGAGAGAATATGTTAACTCTAGAAAAGAACTGATCAGCCATGTGGGATAAGAAAAGAGGGAAGGAGGGCTTAACAGCAGAATTTTTGTTTTAAAATATTTCTGAAGATCATTTTGGGATGATTACCCTTTCTGTGGCTTAGTTTTGTTTTCTCATTAAAACATGCAGCCAAATGAATGCTTGCCTTTAAAATAGTAAATTGAATAAAACATTTTACTTTTTTTTTTTTCTGTGGTACGCGGGCCCCTCACTGTTGTGGCCTCTCCCGTTCCGGAGCACAGGCTCCAGACACGCAGGATCCGGACATGCAGGCTCAGCGGCCATGGCTCACGGGCCTAGCCGCTCCGCGGCATGTGGGATCTTCCCGGACCGGGGCACGAACCTGTGTCCCCCGCATCGGCAGGTGGACTCTCAACCACTGTACCACCAGGGAAGCCCTGAATAAAACATTTTAAAAAGCCCTTTTCTTGGAATTGCTTTCAGAGCAATATCAGCTATAGAAGAAGATTTCATAAAAGATCAAACAATGGTTTGTGATAATTTACCCACCCGATTAAAGTAGAGCATGGCCTAAAGAGTCAGACAAACCTGGATTACTAGCTGGTAATCTTGGACAGCTGAGGTAAACTCTCTGAGGCTCAGTTTCATGATCATGAGTCCTACAGGTACAGCATTAAATGAAATACCATATGTTAATCACTTAGCACAATGTCTGGCACCTAGTAAGTAACTGATATATGCTATTTCACCTAGCTACCTGTTGCCAACAAGAAGTGCTCTAAGTGGGTGTAGCTGGCTAAGTATAACCAGTTACTTAAGTAGAGTCTTATAAGTAGATGATTGGATATTTTAAAAATCAATACAGATAGAAACTAGGGGCCTGAACCAAGATGGTGGAGTAGAAGGACGTGCTCTCGCTCCCTCTTGTGAGAACACCAGAATCACAACTAGCTGCTGGACAATCATCGACAGGAAGGCACTGGAACTCACCAAAAAAAGACACCCCACATCCAAAGACAAAGGAGAAGCCACAATGAGACGGTAGGGGCACAATCACAGCAAAATCAAATCCCATAACTGCTGGGTGGGTGACTCACAGACTGGAGAACAATTATACCACAGAAGTCCACCCACTGGAGTGAAGGTTCTGAGCCCCACATCAGGCTTCCCAACCTGGGGGTCCGGCAACGGGAGGAGGAATTCCTAGAGAATCAGACTTTGAAGACTAGTGGGATCTGATTGCAGGACTTCGACAGGACTGGGGGAAACAGAGACTCCACTCTTGGAGGGTACACACAAAGTAGTATGCGCGTCGGGACCCAGGGGAAGGAGCAGTGAACCCAGGGGAGACTGAACCAGACCTACCTGCTAGTGTTGGAGGGTCTCCTGCAGAGGCGGGGGGTGGCTGTGGCTCACCATGGGGACAAGGACACTGGCAGCAGAAGTTCTGGGAAGTACTCCTTGGCGTGAGCCCTCCCAGAGTCGGCCATTAGCCCCACCAAAGAGCCCAGGTAGGCTCCAGTGTTGGGTTGCCTCAGGTCAAACAACCAAAAGGGAGGGAACCCAGCCCCACCCATCAGCAGTCAAGTGGATTAAAGTTTTACTGAGCTCTGCCCACCAGAGCAACACCCAGCTCTACCCACCACCAGTCCCTCCCATCAGGAAACCTGCACAAGCCTCTTAGATAGCCTCACCCACCAGAGGGCACACAGCAAAAGCAAGAAGAACTACAATACTGTGGGAAAAAACCCACAGCCTGTGGAACAAAAACCACATTCACAGAAAGACAGACAAGATGAAAAGGAAGAGGGCTATGTACCAGATGAAGGAACAAGATAAAACCCCGGAAAAACAACTAAATGAAGTGGAGATAGACAACCTTCCAGAAAAAGAATTCAGAATAATAATATGAAGATGATCCAGGACCTCGGAAAAACAACAGAGGAAAAGATCGAGAAGATGCAAGAAATGTTTAACAAAGACCTAGAAGAATTAAAGAACAAACAAACAGAGATGAACAATACAATAACTGAAATGAAAACTACACTAGAAGGAATCAATAGCAGAATAACTGAGGCAGAAGAACGGATAAGTGACCTGGAAGACAGAATGGTGGAATTCACTGCTGCAGAACAGAATAAAGAAAAAAGAATGAAAAGAAATGAAGACAGCCTAAGAGACCTCTGGGACAACATTAAATGCAACAACATTCGCATTATAGGGGTCCCAGAAGGAGGAGAGAGAGAGAAAGGACCTGAGAAGATATTTGAAGAGATTATAGTCGAAAACTTCCCTAATATGGGAAATGAAATAGCCATCCAAGTCCAGGAAGCGCAGCGAGTCCCATACAGGATAAACCCAAGGAGAAAAACGCCAAGACACATACTAATCAAATTGGCAAAAATTAAAGACAAAGAAAAATTATTGAAAGCAGCAAGGGAAAAATGACAAATAACATACAAGGGAACTCCCATAAGTTTAACAGCTGATTTCTCAGCAGACACTCTATAAGCCAGAAGGGAGTGGCATGATATACTTAAAGTAATGAAAGGGAAGAACCTACAGCCAAGATTATTCTACCTGGCAAGGATCTCATTCAGATTCGATGGAGAAATCAAAAGCTTTACAGACAAGCAAAAGCTAAGAGAATTCAGCACCACCAAACCAGCTCTACAACAAATGCTAAAGGAACATCTCTAAGTGGGAAACACAAGAGAAGAAAAGGACCACAAAAACAAACCCAAAACAATTAAGAAAATGGTCAGAGTAACATACATATCGATAATTACCTCAAACGTGAATGGATTAAATGCTCCAAGCAAAAGACACAGGCTTGCTGAATGGATAGAAAAACAAGACCCATATATATGCTGTCTACAAGAGACCCACTTCAGACCTAGGGAAACATATATACTAAAAGTGATGGGATGGAAAAAGATATTCCATGCAAATGGAAATCAAAAGAAAACTGGAGTAGCAATACTCATATCAGATAAAATAGACTTTAAAATAAACAATGTTACAAGAGACAAGGAAGGACACTACATAATGATCAAGGGATCAAGCCAAGAAGATATAACAATTATAAATATATATGCACCCAACATAGAAGCACCTCAATACATAAGGCAACTGCTAACAGATGTAAAAGAGGAAATCGACAGTAACACAAAATAGTTGGGGACTTTAACACCTCACTTACACCAATGGACAGATCATCCAAAATGAAAATAAATAAGGAAACAGAAGCTTTAAATGACACAAATAGACCAGATAGATTTAATTGATATTTATAGGACATTCCATCCAAAAACGGCAGATTACACTGTCTTCTCAAGTGTGCACAGAACATTCTCCAGGACAGATCACATCTTGGGTCACAAATTAAGCCTCAGTAAATTTAAGAAAACTGAAATCATATCAAGCATCTTTTTAGACCACAACGCTATGAGATTAGAAATGAATTACAGGGGAAAAACGTAAAAAACACAAACACATGGAGGCTAAACACTACGTTACTAAAACCAAGAGATCACTGAAGAAATCAAAGAGGAAATCAAAAATACCTAGAGACAAATGACAATAAAAACACGACAATCCAAAACCTACGGGATGCAGCAAAAGCAGTTCTAAGAGGGAAGTTTATAGCTATACAAGCCTACCTCAAGAAACAAGAAAAATCTCAAATAAATAATCTAACCTTACACCTAAAGGAACTAGAGAAAAAACAAACAAAACCCAGTTAGCAGAAGGAAAGAAATCATAAAGATCAGAGCAGAAATAAATGAAATAGAAACAAAGAAAACAATAGCAAAGATCAATAAAACTAAAAGCTGGTTCTTTGAGAAGATAAACAAAATTGATAAACCATTAGCCAGACTCATTAACAAAAAGGGAGAGGACTCAAATCAATAAAAATAGAAATGAAAAGGGAGAAGTTACAACAGACACCACAGAAATACAAAGCATCCTAAGAGACTACTACAAGCAACTCTATGCCAATAAAATGGACAACCTGGAAGAAATGGACAAATTCTTAGAAAGGTATAACCTTCCAAGACTGAACCAGAAAGAAATAGAAAATATGAACAGACCAATCACAAGTAATGAAATTGAAACTGTGATTAAAAATCTTCCAACAAACAAAAGTCCAGGACCAGATGGCTTCACAGGTGAATTCTATCAAACACTTAGAGAAGAGCTAACATCCATCCTTCTCAAACTCTTCCAAAAAAATTGCAGAGGAAGGAACACTTCCAAACTCATTCTATGAGGCCACCATCACCCTGATACCAAAACCAGACAAAGATACTACAAAAATAGAAAATTACAGACCAATAGCACTGATAAATATAGATGCAAAATTCCTCAACAAAATACTAGCAAACAGAATCCAACAACACATTAAAAGGATCATACACCATGATCAAGTGGGATTTATCCCAGGGATGCAAGGATTCTTCAATATACACAAATCAATCAATGTGATACACCATATTAACAAATTGAAGAATAAAAACCATATGATCATCTCAATAGATGCAGAAAAAGCTTTTGACAATATTAAACACCCATTTATGATGAAAACTCTCCAGAAAGTGGGCATAGAGGGAACCTACCTCAACATAATAAAGGCCATATACGACAAACCCACAGTAAACATCATTCTCAATGGTGAAAAACTGAAAGCATTTCCTCTAAGATCAGGAACAAGACAAGGATGTCCACAATCACCACTATTATTCAACATAGTTTTGGAAGTCCTAGCCTCAGCAATCAGAGAAGAAAAACAAATAAAAGGAATACAAATTGGAAAAGAAGAAGTAAGGCTGTCACTGTTTGCAGATGACATGATACTATACATAGAGAATCCTAAAGATGCCACCAGAAAACTACTAGAGCTGATCAATGAATTTGGTAAAGCTGCAGGATATAAAATTAATGCACAGAAATCTCTTGCATTCCTATACACTAAGGATGAAAAATCAGAAAGAGAAATTAAGGAAACATTCCCATTTACCACTGCATAAAAAGAATAAAATACCTAGGAATAAACCTACCTAGGGAGACAAAATACCTGAATGCAGAAAACTATAAGACACTGATGAAAGAAATTAAGGATGATACCAACAGATGGAGAGATATTACATGTTCTTGGATTAGAATAATCAATATTGTGAAAATGACTATACTACCCAAAGCAATCTACAGATTCAATGCAATCTGTATCATGTTACCAATGCCATTTTTTATACAACTAGGACAAAAAATCTTCAAATTTGTATGGAGACACAAAAGACCCCAAATAGGGCTTCCCTGGTGGTGCAGTGGTTGAGAGTCTGCCTGCAGATGCAGGGGACACGGGTTCATGCCCCAGTCTGGGAGGATCCTACATGCCGTGGAGCGGCTGGGCCCGTGAGCCATGGCCACTGAGCCTGCGCATCCGGAGCCTGTGCTCCGCGGCGGGAGAGGCCACAACAGTGAGAGGCCCGCGTACCGCAAAAAAAAAAAAAAAAAAGACCCCGAATAGCCAAAGCAGTCTTGAGGGAAAAAAACGGAGCTGGAGGAATCAGACTCTCTGAATTCAGACTATACTACAAACCTACAGTAATCAAGACAATATGGTACTGGCACAAAAACAGAAACATAGATCAATGGAACAAGATAGAAAGCCCAGAGGTAAACCCACACACCTATGGTCAACTAATCTATGACAAAGGAGGCAAGGATATACAATGGAAATAATTGTATTTTCAATAAGTGGTGCTGGGAAAACTGGACAGCTACATGTATAAGAATGAAATTAGAACACTCCCGAACACCATACACAAAAATAAACTCAAAATGGATTTGAGACCTAAATGTAAGACTGGACACTATAAAACTCTTAGAGGAAAACATAGGAAGAACACTCTTTGACATAAATCACAGCAAAATCTTTTTTGATCCACCTCCTAGAGTAATGGAAATAAAACGAAAAATAAACAAATGGGACCTAATGAAACTTAAAAGCTTTTGCAAAGCAAAGGAAACCATAAACAAGACGAAAAGACAACTCTCAGAATGGGAGAAAATATTTGCAAATGAATCAACGGACAAAGGATTAATCTGCAAAATATATAAACAGCTCATGCAGCTCAATATTAAAAAACAAACAACCCAATCCAAAAATGGGCAGAAGACCTAAATAGACATGTCTCCAAAGAAGACATACAGATGGCCAAGAAGCACATGAAAAGCTGCTCAACATCACTAATTATTAGAGAAATGCAAATCAAAACTACAATGAGGTATCACCTCACACCAGTTAGAATGGGCATCATCAGAAAATCTACAAACAACAAATGCTGGAGAGGGTGTGGAGAAAAGGGAACCCTCTTGCACTGTTGATGGGAATGTAAACTGATACAGCCACTATGGAGAACAGTAGGGAGGTTCCTTAAAAAACTAAGAATAGAATTACCATATGATCCAGCAATCCCACTACTGGGCATATACCCAGAGAAAACCACAATTCAAAAAGACACATGCACCCCAATGTTCACTGCAGCACTATTTACAATAGCCAGGTCATGGAAGCAACCTAACTGCCCATCAACAGAAGAATGGATAAAGAAGATGTGGCACATAGATACAATGGAATATTACTCAGCCATAAAAAGGAATGAAACTGGGTCATTTGTTGAGACGTGGATGGATCTAGAGAGTGTCATACAGAGTGAAGTAAGTCAGAAAGAGAAAAACAAATATCGTATGTTAACGCATATATGTGGAACCTAGAAAAATGGTACAGATGAACCGGTTTGCAGGGCAGAAATTGAGACACAGATATAGAGAACAAACGTATGGACACCAAGGGGGGAAAGCTGCGGGGGGGTGGGTGTGGTGGGATGAACTGGGTGATTGGGATTGACATGTATACACTGATGTGTATAAAATTGATGACTAATAAGAACCTGCTGTACAAAGAAAAAATTAAAAATAAAAATAAATAAATAAGTCAAAATCAAAATCAATACAGAATAACCTGTATGAGTGGTCAACGTGCGGAACAGTTCAGTTGAGGAAGACATCAGAGTAGTTGGGAGAAATAAGGAGAGTTCATGGAGGAAGCAGGATTTGAACTAAGCCCTATACTAAGAAAGGGAAGAAGGTTTTAAAATGGGGTAAATAAAATGATCAAGGGGTGAAAGTAGGAATGGTTATGCAGTATTCAGGGAGTATTCAGGAGACCAGTGGAAGGTACCTCTATGAAAGTAGAGGCAGTAGAGGGAGAAGTCAGGGCAAGGTAATGAAACGTCTTGAGGGTTATGAGAGTCACACAGTGGGAAACTTTTTAAGATTTTTGAGGAAGATGGCATGAAAAGCAGAGTTTGGAGAGCATAGGTCTATGTCACAATATGTAGGGTGAAGCAGGAGACTAAATAGACTATTTCCATAGTTCATGTATAATGAGAAGATAGTAGCAACAGTGAGAATGGAAGGTTAGTGATGAATAATCCCAACAACGATGATGTACTTTTGAATACCTAATGGTTCTAAAAGCTCTAAATGTATAACTCACTTAATCCTTGTAACAACTCTATGAAATAGGCAGTAGTATCCTTTTGGATTCAAACCCAGCCTCTTTCACTGCATGGTCTTGGGTAAGTTACTTAATCACTCCGAGGCTCAGTTTCTTAAAGCATGATATCCACCTATATATGTCTAGGTTCCTTATTTGGACAAAAGTTCCTTTAGGATGGAAACTTTGTCTTATATCTTTGTATTCCCAACACCTAGCATATGACAAAAAACATTGGCCTTTGGTTTATATTTAGAACTTTTAGAACTCAAATCTGTCACAACCACTTAGCAGAAACCTAACCACAATGAATCCAACAATACACTTTCATCATGCCTATTTGGCTAAATGCAAACAACCAGACAGATTATTTCCACAATAAATCCATAATCCCAAACTGTACTCCTCACTTGCCTGTCTGCTCATTCTCCCCTGATTAACACCACTATTGCAATCTTCTCCACTCTCCCTTGAAACTCTGATATCCCTCTCACCCTTTACTCTCAAGTGAAGATCTAGCCTCCTGGTTGACAGTGAAAACAGAGACCATCAAGCTGAAACTCTGATCTGCCTACCCCTCTACACCCAACCTCTCCTTCTACCCTCCTGTTAGAGTGCAGAACGTGCCTGCCCCTGTCAAAGGCTCATCTCTCTCTCTCTCTCTGTGGATGCCTTAGATCTCAACTACTCTGCCTTCTCAGGAAAACTGACCTTGTTTACTTTCCCACTGTTTCCTGTATCTTCCCTCTCTCTATAGGATTCTTCCTATCAGCATTTGAACATGTTCAGGTCTCTCCCATCTTAAGAAAGGAAGAAGGGAAGTAGAGACAGAGGGATGGAGGGACAAAGGAACCGAAAGAAATTAAAAGAAAATCCCTGAGTCTCAATTCCTCTTTAGTGACCTTTCTTATCTCTTCCTTATGGCCAAACTTTTAGTTGTGTAACATCACTATTCCCACTTCCTCATCTTCCATTCATTATTTAATCTACTTTAATCTTACTCCCACCCCCAAGTGCTCCCTCAAAATGGCTCTTATGGCACCAAGAATGCCAATGTTGACAGATTCACTTCTGGTCCTCTCAGCTGGATTTGACACAAATAACCACCCCTTCCCTTTTCCCTGATTTATAGGACAGCACATTCTCCTGATTTTTCTTAATCTCTCCGACTCTTCTTTCTTGGTCTCTTTCAATATTTTATCTTCTAACCAAATCTTCAACCCAGCAGTTCTTATGTATTCTCACTTCTTACTCAAACTCATCATGCCATGGTTTCAAACACTACTTTTAAGCTGACTACTCCCAAACCTATTATCCCCAATCCACATCTCTAGACACACACATCCAACCACATATGCAATATCTCCACCTAGATGTCTCATAAACACCTCAGAATCAACAAGTTCAATATCAAGTTCATGATCTTCCCCCACCAAACAGGTTCCTCCCTCCATCTTAGTAAATAGCAACCCTATTCACTAAGCTGCTCTTATTAAAACCCTGGAAATCATCGTTCCTTTCCTTCATATTCCATATTCAATTAACTACCAAGTTTTGTCAGTTCTACCTCCTAAATATCTCTGAAATCTATCCATTTCTCCCCATCACAATGGCCCCCATGTGGCCTAGCCACCACCATTTCTCACATCACTGTAAGAGTCTCTTAATTCATTTCCCCACACATACTATTCCCCTACCCTCCCCAGTCCCTGTCCCCTCCATTTTCTCTCATGTAGCCATAATGACCTTTTAAAGTACAAATCGGATCATATCATTCACAGAATTAAACCCTTCAGTAATATCACACTGCTTTAAAATCAAAGACTAAAACCCTTAGTAATACCCTACAGTTAATATGACCTGGCACCTGCCCACTTCCTCAGGCTCAGATCACTAGTCTCCTCCTGGCTCACGGTGCTTTGAGTTCTTTCTAGTCCTTAAACATACCAGACTCCCATTCAGAGTCTTCACACCTGCTACTTCGTAACATGTATACATTCTCTCTCCTCCCCAACCTTCTCAAATTTTAGGTGTCAGCTTTAATCACTGACCACTTCTATCTACTCTCAGCTGATCTTGAATGCTCAAGATCTGCATTCTTGTTATATGCTTTGGCAGCATCTGGGATTTTTTTCTCTGCAACACTTATCACACCTGAATTAAATAATTACTTTTATAACAATATGTTTAATGTCTGTTTCCCCTACCAGACTACAAGCTCTGCTCATTCACAGCTATATGCCTAGTTACTACCACTACCCTGCACATAACAGGTACTCAATAATTTTTTTTTTTAGTGAAAAAGAAGCACTACATTTTCTGATCTCCAATGAAAGAGACTAAAACTACACTAAAACTATGTTGAACACTTCCAGATACATACCTCCAATCATAGGTAATATATATATACATATCTATATGTCTATCTGCTTATATAAATTTTAAACAAACCAAGTATAATAAGATGAAGATTAGCAATTCAGAATTTGGGGGGCCAAAGCAACCTGGCAACCACTCTAGTGATGCTGAACAGCTCAATGAAACTACATCTCTTTTCAGTTTAAATTAAAGAAGAAACTATGACTCTAAGTAAGAGGGAATCCGTCAATTCTACTATTCAGGTTTCACAAATCACTGTATTCTTTACCTTGAGATAATAAAATGATATTATTTGTTTTATATTAGTTTTATATTATTAGTCCTTGACCCAGTAATTCCAAGAGGAAGTGACTAGAAAATAGAATTCTCATCAGATAACTCTATTACAGTTAAATGAATCAGCTTGCTGTACCACAGAAATAGCTTACTAATTTCTACCTTTGATTCTTTTTCTCCTTGTTATACTCCCCTCCTCTCTCAATCAATCCATGGACATTGATTCACCCTAAAGAGGTGAGAAAGAATGTCTTGTTCATAATTCCACTTGTAGGTATTCTCTGATTAACCCCACCTTGCTCTGTTCCCTCCTTTAATTCAGCATCTCCTTCACTCTTTTGTTCTAAAATCCTATTGTACAATTTATAACACTCACATTGATGATTTTTTCCCTTTTTCTTTTTCTCAGTATAGATTTATTTTTATTTCCCCAACTACACTGACAGTTTAAGGCCTGGACTTTACCCTCCTTTTCCTTCAAATACCCTTTAACCAGCCCAATATTTAAGAATAGCATGTGCTTGCTAATTAAGCTTATTTAAATGAAAGACTGAGTCTATGTGAGTCAAAGAAAATACATTACTCTCCAGAAACAATTCCCTGCCACACACACACAAAGGACAACTGATTCCTTTAAGTTCACTCCTAAGAAACTCAGACATAATTTTCCATAGGTTCATCATTACACATAATGGTTCAATTCCCAGACCAATCTGAAAAGGCCTATAAAATCCACGAAGTACCTCACAACTGCAGAAATCATGCTTTTGAGCTACCACATCCAGCTCTACTGAGGAAAGGGGATGGGGGGTAGGCAAGATCTAGGATGAGTTGGAGAGGAAATACGGATTGGGGAAAGGGGTTTCTGCCTCTTTTTATCTCTTTACCCCGTTCCTTCACACAACAGTGAGGCGAGCTGGGTGTGCAGGTCACTGGTAGAATCAGACACAAAGCAGAGGAAGCAAGTTTCTGCCGTCTCCACACTGGGAAGCCTCCTGTAGGCAGTAGGGAATTCATGTGGAAATTCATATACAAATATGCCCATAATTGGCCCACAGATGCCCATCACTGTGCCACCAGAGTTTGGGGTAATTTTTTAACCTCTTCTTAATTCCACAGAAACTACACAAATGAGGAATGTGTTTGCTGCCTCAAAAGATCCAAGCTTTGCTTCAGGACTCACGGTCATTCTGGCCACAGAACAATGCACCTAACTGCTTAAAACAGAATATGATGCCATATCATATCCTGCTGTAGTTGACAGGGACAAGTCTTTGGTGTTTTACTTTAAAATCATGGTGAGATATACTATATATATATATATATGTATATATATACATACACACACACACACACACACACATATCCCTTGCTATACCCAGGAGAAGTATGCCTGAAAAATACTACATGTAGGTCTACATTTACTTAAAGTACCTTGAAAAGTAGCTCTTTACAGAGACTGGCCACAGAATTTATTTAATGCAAATAAATTCCCTATTTTTGTAAAAAATACATATTTATGTCAAGTAATATCAAGCTGACAAAGTAGGATGCAACTATATATGTTTATATTTTGTCAAATCAACTATGATTTATGAAATAATTCCAACCACATTTTCATGAGACTTTTTCTCCCAGTACAAGAGGAACTTTCCACTCCATAATCGCAAAGTCATTTCTCCTGTTTTTCCTTTACAAGGCATATCCAGCCCATACCTCATGACTCCCACCAGCCCTGACACTAATCCTTTCCTACTCTAGCCCCTTTAAGGTACTTAGGAACAAGGACATGTCTGTGCCTGCCTGTCTTCCTTCCTCCCTCCCTGCCTTCCTTTCTTTCTCTTTCTTTCTTTTAATTAAGACCCTCACAGCACCAACCACATGACCAGAGAGCTCGAAGAGTACCAAGAGTGGAAGGCAGATTTACCCTTTTGTAAAATTTTAGTTCCCATTTACTGAGAACTGTTACTATGTGTAGTAATAGTTTTCTAAGAGTTCCTCTCATCCCCATCTTACAGATGAGACAACAGTTACAGAGAATATAACTTGCCCAGAGTACACCTCTAATAAGCAGAGAACTGGTCTCCTGGCAGAATGGCTCCAGCCTGTATTAATGACTAAAATGAACTCTCATGCATTATCTCTTTTTATTTTTTTAACAGTCACATCTGGCAGCGGTGTTTCTCCATTCTACAGAGGAGGAAACTCCAAGATAGACTCCAAGATAATTAATCCAAGGTCCAACTGCTAGAAAGTGGTGGATCTGAAAATGCCTGGCTACAGAGCTCAAGCTCCTTACCACCAGCACACTATAGTTTCCCCACTCCACCTGGGGTTTCAGGAAAGAGTCCTTCCTGGGAACTCCAGGTGGAGATGGGAAGAAGCTGTGGCAGACTGGGGGGAAAGAGGTGACGAAAGGTAGAGTTGGGGTGCAGAAGCCCCAAGAAAACTAGTCATACCTATCTGCAAATATGTACCCAAAGATGCCCAACAGCAGCCATGGAAGCAAAAATCCAAACCCCACGCCCCATAATGCCACCCACTTTTCTGATGCCCCTAACTCCACAGTCCCAATCCAACCTCTTTTTCTCACAAAAGGGGAAACTGAACACCCCCCCCCACCCCGAGATAACCATCATTCCATCCTCCTCCCTTTCCAACAATCCACGCCAGAGGTCCCAGGTGTGCCTTCTACCCACCCCTACGGCTCGGCTGATGTTGTCCATCTTGCTGGCGACCTGTTGGAAGAGAGGATAGCAGGTCTGACAGAGGCGCACCGGCCGGGCGCCGCGCACTAGACACCCGGTCAGCTCTGCGCTGCTGTTGGCGAAGTCCAGCAGCAGCTCCCGGCACTCGGGATCCAGATCCGGCAAGTCTGGGGGTAGTGACAGTGGCCCCATGCTTCCGCCCTGCAGTAGAGCCAGGGACAAGTCCTCCACCTTCAGCAACTGCTCCTCCGACAAGAGGTCGTGGAGGACCCGGTGGGGACTGCTGCCCAAGGAGAAGGTGCCCAGAGCCAGCCCCGACCACAGCAGCGCCACTAGCAGCAGCCGCAGCAGCAGCAACGATGACCTCCGCCGCGCGACTGTCCGGTCCGGGTCCATCGCGGGGTTCACGAACCCCAAGGTACAGACCTCCACCTCTCCGCCCCTAATCGGTGCTGCGGACAGCTGCCGCTTCCGGTTTCCTTGGGCGCAGGCCGCGAGCAGGGTCACGAGGCGCGCGCGTCACGGCCCCGCCTCCGGCGCGCGGCGCCCCGCCCCATTGGCTGCAGAGAGCCTCTCGCGCCGCGGGCCGGCGCGCGTGCGGGAGCGCGCATACAGGGGCGGTTTCGCGCTCCCAGCCTGTGGCAAGCGCCTGACCGAGGGGCGCGCGAGACCCGGTTGGCGTCAGCTGTGGAGGCCGGAGCTGAGGCTCGCCTGCCCTATGAATATAGGCGTCGGCCGCTTTGAGCAGTTAAATCTCTGGGGTCTTGCCCTCGGTTGCCCACCTCTTCAGGAGTTCGTTGAGTTCTAGAAGTCTGAGGAGTTATGTGCCACAGAAAGACGGACGGCCTCCGCCGTGGGAATTACGAGTGAGTTCTCTGAGAAAGCCTGCTGGCACGTGCCTTGCAGGTTTTTTTACTTGGTATTTCTTAGCATAATTTTCCCCCTCAAAATATTTGGAAAGAGTAATGACGTGTGTTGATTATTTTTGATAGTGGAGCCTAGCGGCTTAAAGCTTTTTTAAAAAAAAAAAAAACTCATCTGTGTCAGCGCTGTCCGATAGACTTCCTGAGGTGATGGAAAGATTCTGTATCTGCGCTCATACAGTAGCCACTAGCCACTTGCGGCTGTGGAACACTCGTAATGTGGCTACTGCCACCGGGGAACTGAATTTTTAACTGTATTTAATGTGAATGTAAATAGCCCTATCTGGCGAGCGGTGCTGTGTCGGACAGCGCAGGTCTAAGTTCTCTCACTGTGTAGCCTGGTCCTTGGGTGGCTAATGTCCAGGTTTCCTTGCGACTGAAGGGGTTCCTGGGGTGCAGCCCAAGCCTGTATCCCAGTGCAAAAACCTGGAAAATCCTTGCCAAACCGCTCAATTTCAAACTCCTATCCAGTTTCTGACAAGCCCAGGGCAATCTTTGGGGACACTCGGAAAAGCTTCCTGATACCACTACTGGGCTGTAAAAAGAATTTAGCTAATGACCTGGAAAACGGTTTTCCGACAAGCATATGCTAACAAATTTGGTAGAAAAATTATTTCCTGGCTGTTTTGTGTCATCCCGCTTTCGTTTTTGCCTTGTAAATTGCAGAGTGGCTGTGCTAATTCCTATTCATCTTATGGTGCTAATTTATGTTTCTGAGAGTTGGTAGAGTTACCTTTTTAAGTCTGTTTGATTATTGTTTTGTGTTCCTAATGGGAAGGGAGAAAAGGCCCATAATTTCTTTAACATGCCTCTTTATTCTTTTACTATTACAAACAATATTGCAGGTAATAATCATATCTATACAAGGTTGGTATATGTTTAAGGTAAATTCCTAGCAGTAGGCTTGCTGGGTCAGAGAGTATGTGTATTTGTGATGTTGTTGATTGTGCTATATTACTTTCCACGGAGGTTTAATAATTTACTCATAATGGTTCCTAAAGAACTCTTAAAGAATGGTAATTCTAACATGTAGAAAGACCTAAAAGTTATAGGATGACATTTGAGAAAATTAAGACAACTTATTTTACTGGGGTGGCTAATGTCCAGGTTTCCTTAGGACTGAAGGAGTTCCTAGAGTGCATGCAGCACAAACCTGCATCCAATGCAAAAACCTGGAAAATCCTGGACAAACCGCTCAATTTCAAACTTCCCTTCCTGGAGCAATTCCATCCTAAAGCCGTTAGATCAAGTAGCGTAAGGTTGGCATCCATGCTTGGTGGGGTGGGGGTGTCAGAGGCCCAGAGAGGGGTGTCAGAGCACAGGGAAGACGAGGAAGACATGACCAGGGTGGGGGTGGGGGTATCCTGATGCAGGGTATTGGATCCTGAGTTGGGTAAGAAGGGTTTCCCTGTAAGGGAGGGTACAGCAGTGACTGGGAGTTTGCTTACCTTCAGAAGGATTGATCAAATAGGTAAATATATTAAGGATAATGGGAGTCTGGTTTCTCATTGTCCAAGAAGGGAGTTACAAATATGAAAAGGGAGAAAAGTAGAATGAACTCTGTAGTGTTGGATTAGAATTAGCAATGTATGTATTATTAGTGGCTGCAAATACATACAGAAATAGATTGTGGCTTCTAAATGTCATTCCCCACTAAAAGGAATCAAGAATCCTTGGAGGAATAGCCAATTCTACCACTGGGGTAGGAAAAGCAGAAGTTTAGCCTGGATCATCATTTTGTACCAGAAAGTAAGGAAGTGCTGAGAGAATGATGGGGATGTGTCAAGAACACACAGAAGCCAGCTTAACTAGGCTCCCACTGGCCAAATCTGGAACAATATGAGCATCAAAATAAATAATGATGGTTAATGGGTCGTAAACCATTGAATAAAACAGGAAACCATGAACCTATAGTGATATATTTAAATAAATGAATAAGCTAAATGTTTCATGGGGATTAAAATATTTACATCTATTCAAAGTCATCTGCTAAAAAATGTATTAATTATAAATGGAAAAAATGAGTAAATTTACAGTGGAGAAGTCTGTCAGATCCCACATTAATCAAATGATCAACATGAACGTCATCATAATGGGACAAATAGAAATTGTATGCCACCTGATAGAATGCATTTAGAAGAACATAGCACCAATTCTATTATATTCCTACCAAAGATGCATAACCTGATTCTAATCATGAGAAAACATCAGATAAATCAAGTTGTTTCATTCTGCAAAATATCTAGCCTATAATCTATAGTGTTATGTCTACAAGAGTCAAGAAAAGATTGAGGAATTGCACCTGACATAAAGGACATTATTCAGACAACTAGCGAAATTTGAATGGGATCTGAGAATTAGAAGGTAGTAATGTATAATGTTAATTTCCTGATTTTTATAATTGTATTGTGGTTATGCAAGAGAATGTTTTTTTTTTTTTTTGCGATACGCGGGCCTCTCACTGCTGTGGCCTCTCCCGCTGCGGAGCACAGGCTCCGGACGGGCAGGCCCAGCACCCATGGCTCACGGGCCCAGCCGCTCCGCGGCACGCGGGATCCTCCCAGACTGGGCACGAACCCGTGTCCCCTGCATCGGTAGGCGGACTCCCAACCACTGCGCCACCAGGGAAGCCCTGGAGAATGTTTTTATTTGTAAATATAAAATACACAGGAAAGCATTCAGGGGTGATAGGACATCAGGTCAGCAACTTACTTTTTTTTTGAGGTATAATTGATTTACAATATTGTGTCAGTTTCAGGTGTACAGCAAAGTGATTCAGTCATATTTTTTTTCAGATTATTTTCCGTTATAGGTTATTACAAGATATTGAATATTTTTCCCTATTATACAGTAAATCCTTGTTTCTTATCTATTTTACATACAGTAGTGTGTATCTATTAATCCCATACTCCTAATTTATCCCTCTCCCCCTCCCTTTCCCCTTTGGTAACCGTAAGTTTGTTTTCTGTCTGTGAGTCTGTTTATGCTTTGTATATACATTCATTTGTATTATTTTTTAGATTCCACATGTAAGTGATATCATATAATATTTGTCTTTGTCTGACTTACTTCACTTAGTATGATGTTCTCTAGGTACATCCATGTTGCTGCAAATGGCAATATTTCATTCTTTTTATGGCTGAGTAGTATTCCATTGTATATATGTACCACATCTTCTTTAGCCATTCATCTGTCAGTGGACGCTTAGGTTGCTTCCATGTCTTGGCTATTGTAAATAGTGCTGCTGTGAACATTGGGGTGCATGTACCTTTTCAAATTAGAGTTTTTCATCTTTTCTGGATATATGCCCAGGAGTGGGATGGCTGGATCATATGGTAGCTCTATTTTTCATTTTTTAAGGAACCTCCGTACTTTTTTCCATAGTGGCTGCACCAATTTACATTCCCACCAACAGTGTAAGAGGGTTCTCTTTTCTCCACACCCTCTCCAGCATTTATCATTTTTAGATTTTTTAATGGTAGCCATTCTGACCAGTGTGAGGTGATATCTCATTGTCGTTTTGATTCAGCAACTTACTTTCAGTTGGTTCTGGAAAGAAATGATTTGTACTGTGCTTCCAACTTTTTTGTAAGCTTGAAATTGTTTCAAAATTTAAAATACATTGTAAAAAAATTAGGGTACAGCAATGCAATAGAATTCTGTGCATTTGACGTCTTATGTACCCAATGTGGAACAATTGCCAACATAAATTAAATAGAAAAAAAGAAAGTGTCAAGAAAAAGAATTTTTAATCCTCATGCATACATATGCATAGACTGTCTCCAGAAGGATACACTAAGTGTGGTCACTTTGATAGAAGAGGAATTGAATTGAGTAGTATGGGAACAGGGCTAGAAGAGAGACTGTTCATTGTAAACTTTATTTTAAATTTTTGTTCCATGTGAATATTATTCTTACTCAAAAAATTAATAAAAATGAAAAGATAGTTTCTTCACTTGTCAGCTATCAGTGAGTTCAGGGCATTTGTGAATCCTACGAAACTTTTTCATGGAATTTTGTATGTATGTATATCTTTCTGAGAAGAATGACATAACTTTCATCATAGTTTTTTGTTTTTGTTTTTGTTTGCGGTACACGGGCCTCTCACTGTTGTGGCCTCTCCCGTTGTGGAGCACAGGCTCCGGACGCGCAGGCTCAGCGGCCATGGCTCACAGGTCCAGCCGCTCCACGGCATGTGGGATCTTCCTGGACTGGGGCACGAACCCACGTCCCCTGCATCGGCAGGCAGACTCTCAACCACTGCGCCACCAGGGAAGCCCAAAAGTCTAGACTTTGAGCTTTATACAATGACAACATGGGACTTTGGAGCTGTTTCCCATGGAGGGGGAATGAGTGTATATTGCCTGCAAGGAGAAAAGTGAACCAGTTATTTAGGTGAGCTGTGGTAGTCATTAATATTTTTCACTAAATATTTCCAGTGTTTCTCCTGTGCACGTAATAGGATTGCATTTTGCTGTGCCCTTGAAGTTTGTCCTGACTTGAAGTTAGGTTAGCCATTTGACTTAATTTGGCCAGTAAAATGTGAGCAAGAATGACAGGTGGAAGCTTTAGAGATGAGTCAGGGGTCCCACCCACCTGCCATCACAATGACTAACACTTTTCTAAATGGTGGAAATTCTGTTGGCCTAAGTGAGAAAGCATGGAACAGAACTCCCAGCTGACTGACTTGTGATGGACGTGCAACTTGAATGAGAAATAAACCTTTGTTTTTATAAGCTACTAAGATTTAGGGATTGCTTTTTACCCCAGGAAAACCTAATCATCTTAATATATATTTATTGGCTGATTTTCTCCCCACTATTTTCTCTGGTTCTCTCTCTTTGGATCTCTTTTTATTTGGATGTTAGACTTTATTGAGGAAATTACTCAACTTCCTTCAATATCCATCCTCTTCTTCCTTTTAATAACTCTCTCCTGAGTTTTGACGGCATAGGCAGGACTACATCCCCCAGCCTCCCTTGCAGCTAGATGTGAACAGAAGTGATACATGTACCTTATGAGTCATATCTTTAAGTTTTGACTTTTATTGACCTCCTTCCTGCTAGTTAGGGAATGTTAACAACTGAAACAGCAGCCCTGGCTACAGGGATGGATATGGATGTAACATGTTTGGCATGACAGAGCCAGCTGGTCATAAAGCAGAGCC
This sequence comes from Aethalodelphis obliquidens, assembly GCF_003676395.1. NCBI lineage: Eukaryota > Metazoa > Chordata > Mammalia > Artiodactyla > Delphinidae > Aethalodelphis > Aethalodelphis obliquidens. The sequence continues at coordinate 50,438,236 of NW_020837947.1, read as the reverse complement.
ATTTACCTACCCTAGGCTACAGAGAAATAAACTTCTTTGCTATTTAAGCCACTATATATTGGAGTCTCCTTGTTATAACAACTTAAGCTGCTTCCTAATATAGTCCCCCTAGGCTGTTACTTTAATTTTCTCATCTTCTATGTCCTCTCCTATTTTTCCATTTCTGTGTCTTTTAACCCTACTTTCTGGAGATTTCATTACCTTTGTTTTCCAGTGCTTCTTCTAAGTTTTCATTTCTGCTGCTACATTTTTAATTTCCAGTAGTTCTTTTTTTGTAGATGCTATATGCTCTCTTTAAAGTTTTCTTCTTCCTCATAGCCTGGTTCCTCCAAGCTGCTTTTTTCTTCATTTTTCCTTGGATTTCTGGTGAACTTTGGCTCTTTCTGCTTATATTTAAGAGAGAGGCACTACAAAGCTGAATGGAAGTTCATGGAAAGGGCTTTTTGACTGTAGGGATCACTATAGGCCAGTAGTTATCAACTGGGGACAATTTATCCTCCTCCACTGCGGACATTGGCAGTGTTTAGAGACATTTTTGGTTGTTACAACAGGGGGAGGAGTGTTGCTGGTATCTAGTGTGTAGAGACCAGGACTACTAAACATCTTACAATGCACAGAATGGTCACCCAAAACAAAGAACTGAAAACATAAATATTTTAGATCTTTTCTCTTGTGCAGATCACGCTCTTCAGAGAAGACTTGCCAATATGCTATCTGGCTGCCAGCATTCTGAGATCCTAGCAATGGAAAAAGACTCAGTCTTTGCACTCTGTTAGTAAACCTTTATTTAATTACCCTATTTTTAGTAAAACACTCCTGCCCTCAAATATGCTTGTGCCTCTTGGTCCAGACTCCCTCTGTTTCGCTTTCTCCAGAGATCAGAACTTCAGGGGTATTCTGATGGAATCAGAGTGAGACAGAGTTGCAGGGAGGGTATTGTAAACAAACTTTCAAACATCATCTTCTTTTTAGCTCCTCCACCTACATTTTCAGAGATACCTGAGGTCCCCCACTTCCTGGGTTATTTGAGAGTTCTATAATGTAATTCACTTGCTTTTTTTTTCCCTCCCACTGCAGGCTTAGGATTTAATTTTCCTGGTTCTGCTAAGTCAGTTATCATTAGTCCATCTGCTTTCCAGCTTCCAATATTCTTATTTTGTTTTCTTCCCTCCTGTTGTCTATGTCCTTGTGTGTCTTTTAAAAAAAATTCTTTTACTGTCATTTTGGTGAGATTTCAGGAAGAAGCAGATCTAATCATGCATTCAACTTGCTATCTTAAATGGCAGTTTCCCCTGTTTTACCTCACTCTTCGTTAAAGTAATTAGAATGTGTCTCTTATTCACCACCCCCCACTCCCATGAGATGATAACCTCATGGAGAATATGAACTGTGTCCTATTTATATTTGTACACTCAGAAGTACCTGGCCTTAATAGGTACTCAGTACATATGCTACACTGAACTTATGTAATGCAAATTCACATCTGCTTTAAATGCTTTTTCCATTAATATATCAGTGGAAACTTATACTTCTATTTTCCTAATTCTTTAATATGCAAAAATGCAATAAGTTAACTCCTAATGTCCGTAAACTTTGCATGCATGACTAAAATGACCTGAACACGTGGAACACGTGGAACACATAAATCATGTTGTTCATTCATGACACGCAGAGAGTCTCATGTACTCACTCTGGTGGCCAATCTCATTTCCAAATCTCCTACTCCTAAATAGAGTATTTTATAGCCTCTGCGTTAGAAGATATTTTTAAAACAGTGAAGTTTAATTACATTTACCTGACAGACTATCTGATTGTAAATGTATATTTCTAACAGATGAATCTTATTAGGACTTCATGTTTGTATCAATATATTTTAAATAAATATCTGCTCAATAAAGAAATGAATAGAGATACACATTAATATGTGTGTTCAGTATTTGTACATTATCAGTGACCAAATTCTGATCGCCGAATCCATGTCCTAATATAACAGGAAAATCTGGTTGTTAATTAGATACCTAATACATGATGCTGTTTCTCCCATTGCTAGGATTCACAGGTCCAGGACTCAAGGGGTAGAAATGGGAGTGTCACCACTATCACCCCTAGTGACTTAGCAGCAAAATTTTTGCTTCCTGTCTATGTGGCCTTATGTTTTGCTAGCTTAGAGGTCTTAGTTCCAAAAGGTGGAATGCTTCCACCAGGAGACATAATGATTCCATTGAACTGGAAGTTAAAACTGCTGCCTGACCACACTGGGCTCCTCATGCATTTTAATCAGTAAGCAAAGAAGGAAATTTCTGTGTTGGCTGGGGTGACTGATCCTGACTACCAAGGGGGACTTGGACTACTGCTTCACGATGGAGGTAAGGAAGAGTATGTCTGGAATATAGGAGATCCCTTAGTATCACCATGCCCTGTGATTAAGGCCAATGGAAAAATACAACAGCCCAATCCAGGCAGGACTACTGATGTCCCAGACCCTTCAGGAATGAAGATTTGGGTCACTCCACCAGGTAAAGAACCATGATCAGCTGAAGTGCTGAAGACAAAAGGAATACAAAATTGGTAGTGGAAGAAGGTAGTTATAAATACCAGCTGTGACCACATAACTAGTTATAGAAATGAGGACGTAATTGTCATGAGTACTCTTGCTTATTTTGTTATGAGTATGTGTGTGTGTATCTCAAATATCTTTGTTTTCTTCCCTCTCTTATTCCTTTATCATATAAAATAAGATATATTGGCTTTATGTCATAGTATTTAAGTATCGTTAATTTTACATCGTAGAATTTAAGTTATGGGATATCAAGGAAAAGAGTAAACACCATTCCAGGACATTACCTCCTCTTCTGTGGAAGTGGTTAGTGTGTTTCTGGCCATATGCAGTATAGTTGTATCACGGTGGGTAGAATTATGACCTTGTTATTGTCTTTATTTAGAGATTAAGCTTGTTTTAAGGAGATGCACATGGGTGCCAAGTTTACAAGGGGTGGATTTGTGATGGTTAATTTTATGTGTCAACTTGACTGGGCCATGGGGTGTCCAGCATTTAGTCAAACATTATTCAGGTTGTGTCTGTGATGGTGTTTTTGGGTAAGCCAACATTTGAATGAGCACAGTGAGTAAAGCAGATTGCTCTCCCTAATGTGGGTAGCCTTATCCAATCAAGCAGAGACCTAAAGAGAACAAAAGGGTTGAGTATGAGGAAACTCCTCCTGCCTCACTGCTTTGAGCTAGGACATTGACTTTTTTCCCTGCCTTTGGACTTTAACTGCAACATTAGCTCTTCTTGGGTCTTGAGCCTGCCAGCTTTCAGATTGGAAGTTACACCATCGGCTCTCCTGGTTCTTAGGCCTTCAGACACAGACTGTAACTATACATCAGTAACTATACCCACTACAGATCTTAGGACTTCTCAGCCTCCATAACCATGTGAGGCAATTTCTCATAATAAATATCCCTCCCTCCTCCCCATGTATATCTATATATCTATATCTATATTATATCTCCTGTTGGTTCCACTTCTCTGGAGAACCCTGACTAATACAGATACCTAATTATAAATAGAAAGGTGATTGCACTATTTTAAAAATCTTATTAATTATTCAATTCTTATTAATAACCATATACTATAGATTTTATGTATCTCTTGGCAGTTTCAAAGTATGTTTTATTATTTATTGTTTGTTATCCATTATTAGATTTCCTGGGGTACATAGATAGCTAGAGAAATAAATAAGGTGCTATTTCTATACAGTATGCCTTTTTAAATATCATAATTTAAGTATTCTTTGAAAGTTAAGTCATACTCACTGTGTACATGGCAACAGAAGCAGGAGGAAGCAAATGTTACAAACAAGGTAAAATGTATGAATGTCCATGTCTCAGAGAAATGGATGTTCTTCAGTTTACCTATGACAACATTTGGAGCAAGTACCACTTGTTGTCATCCGTTACTTGAAGATCCAGCCAATGTTAAATTGTTTGCTTTCCCTCTTTTGTAAACTATTTTATTTTCCTTCCAATTCTAATTCTGCCCAATTGCTCTATTCAAGTAAAGTCACTTAATCTCCCCTGTTCTGATTGATATTTTAATTATTCAGTTATTTCCAGCTGCGTCCACCTCAGCTTTGTATGAAGAATGGAAAACTATGCTTTCTGTATTTGAATAATAAAACTATGGACTGGGTCATTTTTTTTTCTCTCCAAAATTAGAGAAATAAATTACCCACACAAAAACAACTGTTCTGCTTTTCTGAGTACCATGGAGGAGATAGTTGCCTATCTGTGTTCCCTTTGTTAGTCTGCTAACATTTCAAAGGGTATGGCAACTATTTAAAATAATTACTTGGTTTTACAGCAAATCAATCAGTCAATCTTGGACTTGTCAGATGTGAACTAAGATATCATTTTGACTCTCCTGGGTACCTGGCTTGTATTCCTAGATCTTCAGAGACAGAGATTCTCTGTGCATTTGAGAATAACTACTGGCTGATCTGATAGAGGCAATAATGTGACTGTGGGACTTGACAATAGGCTTCCATCAAGACAGTTTGTCTGTTGGGTCTCTTTTGATTTCAAGAAACAAAACCCAACTCAAGTTAACTTAAGCAAAAAGTGGAAAATATATAAGGATCAAACCAAGGCCATGTCTCAGGATGGGACTGAAACTATGCACCAGACACTCTCTCTGTCTTTGCCCACTTTATGTATCTCTTTACCCAGTCTTCATGGTAGAAAATATGGCTGAACAAACTCCAGTTTTTATATCTCATGCATTAAAGATTTAAACCTAGGCAAAGACCAGATCTTTTACTCCCAATTTGAAGTTTTCCAAGGATGAATCTCTGTTCAGCCCAAACTGTAGCCAGGACAAAAATTAGGGTTCATAATTTATACCCATGGCTGCTTGGAGGCTATCCTGTGACCATGAAGATGAAAGGGAAAGGGAGAAGTTTGCAGAGAAGGGAGGCTGGATGGCACACTTAATAGGTATCTACTGTAAGGCCCTCCTCATGGAAAATTGATCTTAAACAGTAGCCTACTGGAGTCCATGCTGTGGAAAAGGAAGTGGATGGTATTAAGGTATGTTGGGTAAAAGGAGGAATTTTGAGGCAATTGGGCTTTTGGGGGTCACTTCAATATATACCATAAGTACGTTTTTTAAAAATATAGCTCATTATTTGAACGATTCTTACACAAAGAGATTTAATTGACTGTAGCAAATTTATTCCTGGATTTTGAGCCATCTTCAAATTCAAATGTATGTTAATTATCCAGGTCAGCTTTGCAGAGATTCAACTCAGTTATCATAGTCCCTGAAATGACCATAATGGACAAGCAGTGACTCAGTTGTTCTTGTCCTGTAAACCAGTGGGTTCCAGCCTGAGATCCCTAGACATCTAGGAGTCTGTAAGGGAAGAATTGAAGATCCATAAGCTATTTGCACTATTTCATAAAGTCGAAAGGAAATCATATACTTACCTGACACAAAGCTACCTAAAACATCAAGTTTCTCTGTTTTAGAATGGAATTATATCAAGTCAGGGCAGCAAGTCTGTTTTTCCATGCTGATCTTAAGCTCTGGTTTAATACATAGATACAGATATCAATATTGATATATACATATACAGTGATTGGTTAAATAAATTCTGGGTAAATGAATTCCATCCTGGGAGAAATGTGATTTTAATAAATGTATATATGGCTGCTATTATTCTGTTTATAATATAAAGACTGTAGAAAGAGAAATTTAAAGCTCAAGATTACTAAAGTCATCTTTCCTGGAGATCTATAAACATGAGATAATTAGCCAGCTCTCTAAAATAATGATCTCTGGAAAATCCTTCTACTTTCCTCTTAAAAGATATTAAAATATCATCTACCCCATTATTAGAAGGTATATTGATTAGGATACTACCATGCCTTAATGACAGAGACCTGTGGGTAATAAGTTGTTTTCAGAAATGCTCTCCCTTTAGAACATGAATTCTAGATCAACCTGTGAATATCAAGACCTTGGATGTTTAGGATTTCCTGCAAGTCCTCATCTCCATAATGATCATAAGCACTTGGTTATTTCTCTGCTTCATCCCGTGATTAGGTCCTCTGGACCCAGATGTAACAATAAAACGGATAGGAAAAATTTCTAAGACACTAATTCTCTACTTGTAGCCCTTTAAGCCCTAGGCAGTTATACATATAGTTGCCTGAAATCCACTTTGGAACAAAGCCATTCCTCTTCCTATAGCCAAAACATATCAGTAGGGTATTTTCAGCAGCCTTGAACTCATCTCTCTCACCTCACCAAGACTCAAACCTCTACACTAAGTGGCTATTCCATTCTACCTTTCAGAAAATTAATTAATCCCAATTAAAATGAGAAAACCCATAATTGCAACATCATCTTTAAATGTACCCTCTACTTCAGTCTTAGAAATGATACATCTAAGTTTGAAAAGAAGTTATTGGGATTTAAAGCAGTATTGAAGACACAAATTCTAACAGGAAATATTAGTTTTCTAAAGCATTGTTTTAAATATAAAGCTACAAAAAATAAATAAATATAAAGCTACATATTTATTCAAAATTGATTCATATATGATGGACAAATCACTTCCCAAATGTGCTTCTTTGTAAAGCTATGAAAAGCAGGGAGGAGAAGTAGGTAGGACATGCATTAATGAGTATAAGGTCTTCTCCTCACCCTTAAATACTTGTACAGGATGTTCTTTTTAAAACAAATGTAGTGAAAATTCCCCTTTTCTTCCTTGAAGCATCTGTGAGTCTTTCTTTAGATAAAATGAGCTTTTTTGGTGAGCACATGACAAGAAAGAGGTTCAGTGTAACAAGCAATCATGTTATTTTAAAAAGCTCCATCTCAAATTAAGTTTACATATGGCAGCTTTTTAGAGAGGCTGGGTTGCAACATGTGAAAAATTTTAAAGTGTGACGTTTCATTTACAGGTTCAGAGTAGCTTTCAATTCCTGTACTAGTGTGCTTCTAATTAAATCTTAATTGTACCATTCATTATGAATTGAAAGAAACACTGATACACTGGATTTTCTACAAGAGGAACACAAGATGGCCCTCATAAAATGGCTGGCTAATCCAAAGAAAAGGAATAAAACGTGGAAATGATCCTTAAAAGTAAAGCCTAACATTTGAAGTTGCATGATTATTAAATTATCACAAATAATATCTTTTTTATAGGCCCATATGATTTAAATATATATAATTAGTTATAGAAAATCACCAGAAAGCATGAGGAGCAGTGAGTAGGTAGCAAATGTAATGAAAATGACACATCCATTAATATAGTTGCTACTTTATCATATACCAATTTAATATATCCTTGTGAAATAAACATTTTTAAAGTTGGTTTATCTTATGGTCAGAAGAAGAAAGGACCAAAAGTGTAAGTAGCCCAATGCTGCTTTCTCACAGAACAGGAGTTTTGTCTGAATTGTAGGATAATTACATTTGTCTCATTACACCTCTTTGGCATGTGCTTGGGTAATTTGAATTTTCAATGTAGCATGAAATAATTTTCAAAAATAAATCAATGCCCCTTCCATTTTTAATTCCTCCTGTCTATAGAGTCATCATTCCTGAAATCTGGTGATTTCGAATTTAGAATTTAAATGAGCTCACTCTCTTTTCCATTATCTCCTACAAACAGGGCTATAGAGAATAAATGAAGCAATAACTTAAAAAATACACCAAGAAAGGCTCCAACAACTTTGTGGAGCTGAAGTTGAAAACAAAAGGTGTATTTCTGATATCCAGAGAGCTGGAAGATAGCATCTCAGCCCTAGGTTTTTTGATAGTCTGGGATTGGCCATTTATTCTTCTTTGAGATATAAAGAAAATACAGAAAAACACAATGATGTACCAAACACCCATGTATCTGCTACCCAGATTTTAACAAATAACATTTTGTAGTGTTTGTTTAAAGTCATTTTTATAAAAGTAATTTTTAAAATTCTCCTTTGTTTTTCCTCTAATCCCATTCCCTCCTACTCCTTCCTCCCCCGTCCAGGCTGTAACCCTCATAATTTGGTGTGAGTATTAGTATCTATTACTGCATAACAAATTACCCCAAAAGTTGGTGACTTAAAACAACACCATTTATTATCTCACAGTTTCTGTGTGTCATGAATCCGTGCGGTTTAGCTGGATCCTCAGGCTCAGGATCTTTCACAAGGCCTCAAAGTGTCACCTGGAGCTGCAGTCATCTCCAGGTTCAACTGGGGCAGAATCCACTTCCAAGTTCACTCAGTGGTTGTTGGCAGGATTCAGTTCCTTGAGGACTGTTGTACTGAGGGCTTCAGTTCCTTCCTGCCTCTTGGCTAGTGGCTGTCCTCAGTTCTTTGCTACAAGAGCAGTTCACAATATGAAACTTGCTTCATCAAAGCTAGAAGAACCAGAGCCAACAAAGGAGAAGTCAGTTTTTTATACCTCATCTTGGAAGTGACCTTCTATCACTCTTTTCATTACAAGCAAGTCACTAAGCCCAGGCCAAACTCAAGGGGAGGAAATTATAACAGAGCATGAAGTCTAGGAGGCAGGATTCATTGGGGGCCATCTTAGGGGCTAGCTAGTGTGTATCTTTCCATCTAATTTTTATATATTTTTGTATAAATATCTATCAATGAATATTTTATATATATAAATATGTACAATGTTACATGTTTTCAATTTACAAAAATGGTTTCATAATGTGTGAATTATTATGCATCTTGCTTTTTTCATCTCAATATTATTATTTTTTTATTTTTATTTTTTTTGCGGTATGCGGGCCTCTCACTGTTGTGGCCTCTCCCGTTGCGGAGCACAGGCTCCAGACGTGCAGGCTCAGCGGCCATGGCTCACGGGCCTAGCCGCTCCGCAGCATGTGGGATCTTCCCGGACCGGGGCACGAACCCGTGTCCCCTGCACCAGCAGGCGGACTCTCAACCACTGTGCCACCAGGGAAGCCCCATCAATATTGTATTTTTGACATCTATTCATATTGATCTATTTAGTTCCTTTTAACCACTATTCAATATTCAATCTATGGATTACCACATTTTACTGAAAATTCTACTCATTCATTTTCCTATTAATGGACATTTGTTTCCTTTTTTTTTTTTTTTTGGTGTTACTAATGAAGTGACAATGAGTCACAAGGTAATGAGTATCTTTGCATGTGTCTCTTTGAGTACATAAGCAAGAGTTTCTAAAAACCTAGAAGTTATTTAAATATTATTGCCTACTTCCAAATTGTTCTCCTAAAGTGATTATACTTGTTTATACTTATGCTAGTAGTTTAAGAGATTTACCTTTACTCAACTTGCATGCCAATCCTTAGTTGGTAATGATACATGAAATTTCATTGTTATTTTACTTGTTTTTTCCTAATAACCGATAAGGTTGAGCATCTTTTCACATGTTGATAAACCATTTGGATTGCCTAGTCTCTTCATTCTCTGTTCATACACTATGGCCATCTTCCTATTGAGTTACTTGTGCTTTTTATTACACTTTGATTATATGTCTTCTGTCATACAAAAAAAAATGTTAATGAAGCCAAATTTTAGTTCCTTGCCTTTATGATTTATTGTTTTTTTTCTAGTTTAAGACACCTTCTGTGACCCAAGAGTCTAAAGATATTGCCTATATTTTCTTCAAGCAGTTTAAAAGTTTTGGTTTTTTACACTTGGAGCTTTCTTTAATCTATTTGAAATTTGCTTTTGTGTTTTGTGTGAAGTAGGGATCTTAATTTTCTGTATGGAAAGTGAGTTCCAATCTTATTTATTAACTCATCCATCCTTTCACCCCTGATTTAAATATCACTTCTGTTATAGATAAATATCTTTTAAAGGCACGAGTCTATTTCTGGAGTTTCTGTTTCACTCAGCTGATCTCTTTGAACACTCTTGAACCAGTACCAAACTATTTTAATTGCTAAAACTTTATAATTACTAAGTATTTTAAAGAGTAAGTCCCAGGCTTCCCTGGTGACACAGTGGTTAAGAATCCACCTGCCCGTGCAGGGGACGCAGGTTCAAGTCCTGGTCTGGGAAAATCCCACATGCTGCAGAGCAGCTAAGCCCGTGCGCCACAGCTGCTGAGCCTGCGCTCTAGAGCCCGTGAGCCAGAACTACTGAGCCCGCGCGCCTAGAGCCCATGATCCAAAACAAGGAGAAGCCACCACAATGAGACACCCACACACTGCAACAAAGAGTAGCCCCCGCTCGCCGCAACTAGAGAAAGCCCGCGTGCAGCAACGAAGACCCAACGCAGCCAAAAAATAAATGAATTAAAAAAAAAAATAAGGCCCACCTCCTTGTTCGTTTTTTTCAGAGTTTTGGGGGATATTTTTAGATATTTACTCTTCCGTTTGCATTTTAATCAATTTCTCAAGTTGCGTAAAAATCCAGGTGGGATTTTTATTGGAATTATGTTAAATTTAGACATCAAATTTTTGGAAATCGACATATCCTGAAATTGAGTCTTCCCAAACAAGAACATAGTATGTGTCTCCATTTTTAACAAGCTTTCCTTATATCCTTCATAATATGCTATAGTTTTCTTCTTAAAACATGTATACATCTTTTGTTAGATTTAGACCCAGGTACCTTATAGTATGTTTACTATAGTGAATAGTATCCGTTTTTCCTATTAGGTTTTTAATTTTTTATTGCTGATTTATAGCAATGCCATTGATTTTTATGTTATAAACTTCGTGAATTTTACAAGATTGCCTATAAAATACCTTAGATTTTCCATGTAGATTATTGTAGCATCTTCAAATAACAGCAGTTTTTACTTTTTCTTTCTGGGTGGACATTTGTCATTTGTTTTAGCCATCCAGCATCTGAACTCCTTTCTATGTTTAAGGAAATTTCCTGCTTTATGAGTCTGGTTGTAAGACAAAGACTTCTTCCTCTGTAGGAGCTTAAAATATTCCAAACTTCCCTCCCAGCCTTCCTTGCAGCTGAGGAGCAGGCATTTAATGATACTGTAGTGGTGACAGCAGTGAAGTAACAGTAGTGATAGAGCAGAGCTGGCATCAGTGTTAGCAGGGGTAGCAGTTGCAGTCAAGTTGCAGGAGCAGAAGTGACAGTGATCTAACAGTAACAGGGCTCAATGGTGGCAGCAAAGGATTCCTTGTCAGACTATTTCTTCAGCGTGTTATGGGTACTTCTGGAAATTCAGCCTTAAGTCTGGTTTTTCAACTCTCCCAATGATTCTGTGAGCTGCCAAATATTCTTGTAACAAACTCTTTCTGCTTAATCAGCCAGAGTCAGCAGCATCTATTGCTCGTAACTAAGAACAGTAAAGTATATATTTTTGGATCTTAAAGCTCTTATTCTTTTTTTAAAAAATCTCAGTGGATTTGCAAGGATCTCCAGTACAATGTTGAATAATAGGAGTGATAGTATTGAGTATTATCATGTTCCTAACTTTTTTTTTCAAATATTTATTTATTTATTTATTTGGTTATGTGGGGTCTTAGTTGTGGCAGTCCAGTGCCTTAGTTGTGGCTCACGGGCTCCTTAGTTGCAGCAGGCAGGCTCCTTAGTTGTGGCTCCAGGGCTCCTTCGTTGTGGCTTGCCAGCTCCTTAGTTGCAGCACATGGGCTTCTTAGTTGTGGTATGCGAACTCGTAGTTGCGGCATACATGTGGGATCTAGTTCCCCGACCAGGGATCGAACCCGGGCCCCCTGCATTAGGAGCGCGGAGTCCTATCCACTGCACCACCAGGGAAGTCCCTCATGTTCCTAACTTTAAAAGGCAATGTTTCTGAAGTTTAACCACTCAGCATACTGTTTGTGTATGTTTTTAGTAGATACCAAATAATCAGGTTAGGGAAATCCTCTATTAATATTTTACTGAGAAGTTTTTTTTTTGTTTCTGGGGGTTTTTTTTTGCGGTACGCGGGCCTCTCACTGTTGTGGCCTCTCCCGTTGCAGAGCACAGGCTCTGGACGCACAGGCTCAGTGGCCATGGCTCACGGGCCCAGCCGCTCCGTGGCATGTGGGATCTTCCCAGACCGGGGCACGAACACGTGTCCCCTGCATCGGCAGGCGGACTGTCAACCACTGCGCCACCAGGGAAGCCCTACTGAGAAGTTTTTTAAAATCATGAATGGGGACTGCATTTTAGCAAATGCTTTTAAATGTATCTTTTGAGATAATCATACAATATTCTTAATATGTGAATTAAATTAATAGTTTCCTAAAGTTATCATTTTTGCATTCTTATAAATCTTATCTGATCTTTTTAATACAATGCTATATTCAATTTTCTAATGATTTATTTAATATTTTGCATTTGTGTTCGTGAGATTAAAGTTTTATTTTCTTCTACTCTGCTTTGTGTGTCAAGATTATTCCAGCTTCATAAAGTGAGTTTGGTAGCTTTCCCTCTTTCCTATTCTCTAGGACAGTTTGCAAAGATAGAATTTTTCTTTCTTCAAGAATTGGTAAAACTCACCTATGCCTGTATATTAATCATGTTTTTTATTTTTGGTATTCTATGATGCCTTGACATCTTGGGGCCTTATGTACTTGAGGAGAGACTGCTCCTTCCTGGACTAGCTATTTCTAGAGATAACATAATTTGCCTTTGAACATATCTTTGTTGTGCAAACCAACCAATCCTGAGTCTATAACTTCCTCCTTTTATCAGAGTGCTGCAGTCTGGGACTTTTATCCCCCTGTGGTAAATCACCCTAGGGCCAGGTGCTAGACAACTAGGGACTACCCCTTTATAGCACAGAGCCTGCCAAAATTATTCAAACTATCCAATTCTAAATGTGCTCAGTTTGCCTGCCATGCCTCACCCATTGCTTCCCACCAAAAGCCACAATAAAGGATCTGGGCATGCTTTCCCCCTTGCTTCTTCTGCCTCTTGATCATCCCTGGTGCTTTCCTGTGTGGCCTCCCTGCTTGGTGTGCTGTGCCTTCTATTTTTAGGGATCTGAAAGTATAAAAACTTCTTCTTTCATGACAGTAATTTTTGTGTCTTAATGTCTTACTACCTGATTAAGACAAATCCTGGGTACATTTTAAAACAGCCTTGTACCTTTTAGAGGAGTAAGAGTTTTTTTATGCCAGTAAAATTTTCTTAACAGTTATTGCTCTATTAAGTTTTTCTGTTTCTTCTTCAGTGAGTGTTGGTGATTTTTATTTTTCTAGAAAATTGACTATTATATATGTTTTCAGACATACTGGCAAAATTAATAAAATGTTCCTGATTTTTAAAATATTTACAACTTCCATAGTTATGTTGCCTTTTAAAATTTCTAATATTGTTCACTTAATGCCATTCTCTTGTTTTCTTGATTACTTGATAAAAGGTATGCCTATTTTATTGGTCTTTTCAAACAAACTGCTTTTGGTTTTATTAATCTCTTATTTTTCTGTTTTCATTTTAATTTCTGATTTTATCTTTTCTTTTATTCTACTTTCTATGGATTTTTTTGTAGCTTCTGGAGTTGAATGCTTACTCCATTTAATTTTACTTTTTCTTATTTTCAAATATGTTCTCCACTCCCCAAACTTTTTCCATGTTAAAAGAGCCCAATTAGTGTAATACTCCTGGCCTCTCTCCATCCCTTTACTTACTTCACTGCAGAGCAAGTAAAGAGACTTATTTGATTGGTAAATTTTAGGAGAATTCTAAATTCTTCTAAGAACTAAGGACATTTGACCTAACTCTTCTTCCCTTCTTCTTGAAAGTTAATGATGAGGAAAGAGCTTGAGTTCTCCTCTGCTATTCCATGATGTAAGTCTCACCTAGGCAGGATCCAGTGTAGGCAAACCCGCCCATATCCAGTGTTCTTGTATATAAACTCTCAGTTCTGGACCTATGTTCCCATCTTCCTGAGTCCTGGTTTGTTACTGTTTCTCCATGAAAGCTACCTATGCCCTTAAGATTACTGTCTTCCTTACTTTCCTGTGTGTCTTACTGAATGAAAGCATACTCCTTAGAGTTAGTAAATTGTAGAGGCCATGTCAATGAAGTATATTTAATATTGTTTCAAGTTATAATTACTGTGAAATCATATAAAGGTATTAAATGAATATTGGAAAGGGAAAAAGTGGCTAGTAATTATTCAACATCATAGAGCAGCCATTCTCACTGTTCTTTGTATATTCTTTTGTCATGATATATATACATTTTTCATGCTTGTAATCATGCAACATATCTAGCATATATATTTCTTCATGTGTCTAGATTGTCTTCATACTTATAATTTTCAATGACAGCATATTTCATTGAGTAGACATTTCATAACATAACCACACCATATTACTTTCAATTTTTATTTGTGAAATTAATAACTGTAATAAACATTTTTACATATTTAATATTTTCCTATTTTTTAATTTTTCCTTGGGATTAATATTCATAATTGTTGAGTCAAAGAAAGTGATCATTTTTATGAATCTTAATGTGGGTTCCAGTTATATCCCAAATAACTGTGTTAGTTTATACTGCTTCCTATAATGCATGAGTAGCCCAGTTACACCAAAACCTTGCCAAAATTGAATAATTAAAAAAAATTTTAATATAAGTGTTTTTTTTGTTATTTTTTGTTATTAACTACTACATTTGAACATGTTTTGCTTTCTATAAAACCAGATTTCCTTCTCTTTTTTTTTTCAGGAATATCTGTTCATAATTTTTCCCAATTATTTTTTGAAGTTTTAATGTTTCCTTTCCAATATGTATGAGTTATTTATATGAAATATTAGTACTTTGGGGACTTCCCTGGTGGTCCAATGGTAGAGAATCCATCTTCCAATGCGGGGGACACAGGTTCCATCCCTGGTTGGGAGACTAAGATCCCATATGCCACGGGGCAGCTAAGCCCACATGCCACAACTGCTGAGCCCATGCACCTCAACGAGAGAGCCCACGTGCTCTGGAGCCCACACGCCACAACTAGAGAGAGGAAACCCGCACACCACAACTAGAGAGAAGCCCGAGCACCACAACTAGAGAAAAGCCTGTGTGCCACGAGTAGAGAGAAGCCTGAGTGCCACAATGAAGAGACTATGCGCTTCAATGAAAGACACCACATGCCTCAACGACCTGACACAGCCAAAAAATAATATATATATACATATATTGATACTTTTGTAACAATTGTTATAAATAATTTTCCCTGGTACTTAAGAATATTTGGGATAACACAAAAATACATATACACAAGCCTAAGATTAATACAAGAGTTTTTTAAAAGCTGGAAAAGAAAAAAAGAAAGAAGCACGTATGCTAATCATAGGAGCTAGCAAATGACCTATTGTGAAATTTGGCCCAAAACATAGTCTATCAACCTCAGTCTGTCAACCTGAGGTTACCTATTTAACTTCATGAAGCCACAGTCTTCCCATCTGGTAGAAACCGTACAGTTATCATAAGGAGTAAAAAATATATATGTAGAATTCCTGGCACCTAAGTAGCTTTATTATTGGTAGTTATAAAATTCTCATTATCAGAAAAGGAAAAACATAATTATCCTTTATAGAAGACGAAGTTTTCCTGGTACTAAATTCTTAAAACTACCACCCACCACAAATATAGTTCCCCTCCTTTCTTCTCAAGGCATGGGTGGGCTTAGTAAACGTGTGGTTGGATAGAGCCATGTGACTAGTTCTGGCTAATGAATTTTGAGCAGATCTCTTCTGGGCTAGAGCATTTGATTGTTAATACAAGACCTTTCAAAGCCCTCTTTCTATTGGCTGTGGCAACTGGCAGTATTGGAGAAGAAAGCATTAGCCTGAGTCCCAGAGTGGGAAAGCAAGGAGCAGAAGCCTCCAGCCTCACTGCAATGGGCAATAAATAAACCTTCCCTTAGTGTTCTTATAAGCCACTAAGATTTGAGGTTGTTACTAAAACATAGCTTAAACTCTCCTAACTGAAACAAGAAAATAACAGTTTCTTTGGTCCTACATGTTACTACTGTAGGGACTGCTATAGATGCATCAGGAAGTTACAGAATTGACTTGTGCTGCACCCCTACTTATTGATGGACCTACCTAGTCTACAGTAGCAACATACTGGTCAGGTCCTGTCTACTTGAGTACCACACTGTCCACAAAACAGCAGCTCCTTCTGGGAAAGGGATCAATACTACTACTCACTACCCTCCATTTACCTTTTATTTTGGTGAATGAAGGAATCCTTTTATGAAACACCTTACGGACAGTGAGAGAACTGTTAAGTAGGCCAAGTATATAAAAGGAAATCCTAAACAGTTTGCTGTTCTCAAATTGTCAACTAGTTATCTGTATAACATTTATTGAGTAAACCTTCCCTCTTAATTTTTTGGTGATACCTCCTCATTCTACATTATTTTATATAATTATCTTTATCCAACCTATTCCAAATTTGTATAGGTTTTTATACCACTATATCAGTGTTTCAACCAATGTTATTAGTATTATTCATAATTGCCAAAATATTTGAAGCAACCAAAAGTGAATGGATAAACAAATTGTGGTATATCTATATGGTGGCATAGTATTCAGGGATTTTTTTAAAAGATGAAGAGAAGATGGCAGAGTAGAAAGACCCTGAGCTCACCTCCTCTCACAGGCACACCAAAAATCACAACTATCCACAGAACAACCATGAGTGAAAACCACTGAAACCTACCAAAAAAGATCTTCTACAACTAAAGACATAAAGAAGGAACCACAACAAGATAGGTAGGAGGGCCAGACTCACAGTATAGTCAAGTCCAATACTCCTGGGTGGGTGACCGACAAACTGAAGAATAATTACATTGCAAATTCTCCCAAAGGAGTGAGAGGTCTGAGCCCCACATTGGGCTCCCAAGCCTGGGGGTCTTGCACCAGGAAGACAAGCCCCTAGAGCCTTTGGCTTTGAAGGCCAGTGGGGCTTACTTTCGGGAGTCCCAGAGGGCTGAGGGAAATAGAGACTTCACTCTTAAAGGGCAAGCACAAAATCTCACACACTCTGCAACCCAGAGCAGAAACAATAATTTGAGAAGAGCCTGGGCAGACCCACCTGCTGATCTTGGAGAGTCTTCTGGAGAGTCAGGAAGCAACTGCAGCTCACCCTGGGAATGTAGACACTGGCAGCAGACATTTTGGGGCGCTCCATCTACCATGTGGACACTGATGCTGGCCAGTGCCATTGTGGAATCCTCCTTCTAGTTCATTAGAGCCAAGACCTGGCCCCACCCAATAGCCTATAGGCACTAGTGCTGGGACACCTCAAGCCAATCAACTAACTGGGTGGGGACACAGCTCCACTGATCAGCAGACAGGCTAGCTTAGATGCCTCCTGAGTCCTCAACTACTTTTGGTCACCGCCCTGCCCACCAGAGGGCCCAGGACACAGGTCCACCCAACAGTCCCAGAATCTCTTGGGCCCTGGCTCTCCCCTCCAGGGAGCCTGCTCTAGACTTTAGACCAGCCTCATCCACCAGGGGGCAGACACCAGTCTCAAGAAAACCACAATCCCACAGCCTGCCCATCAGCAGGCCACACCTTGCCCTGGGACCAGCTGGTCCCTGGCCCTGCCCACTAACAGGCCAACACAAGCTTTGGGTCACCCCAGACCCTGTACTGAGCCGTGTCAGGGGCCACACACCCCTCCCCCCCACCCCTCCAATCAGCAATCTGATGCCAGCTCTGGGACTTCTGGGTCCTGCAGCCAGACTCCAGGACCCAGCTCTGCCTGCCAATAGGCCAGCACTAACCCCAGGACCTGGCTTCACCCACCAAGGGTGGGTGGTCCAGAGTTTTCTGGACCCTGACTCTGCCCACCATTGAGCCAGCATAAGCCCTGGAGCCCCTGGGGTTCAGCAGTCAGCTGCTTTGTGACCCAGCCCCACCTACCAATGCCTGGAAGCCTCTGTAAAAAGACAGGGTCTGGCAACAACCAGACCAGGGGCCAACCAAGCCTACCAGATGACCAACATAGTCAGCCTGCTACAACAGAAGGCCCATGCAGCCCTCATAGGGTGAACTTAGAGTATATAGCTTGGGTGATGAGAGGGGAGTGTGCTGCTGGAACACATAGGATGCCTCCTTCTAAAGGCACTTCTCCAAGATCAGGAAACATAACTAACTAGATACATAAAAATAAAAACAGCAACCTAGGCAAAATGAGGTGACAGAGGAATGTGTTCCAGACAAAGGAACAAGATAAAACCCCAGAAGAAGAACTAAGTGAGTAGAGATGGGCAGTCTACCTGAGAAGGAGTTCACGGTAGTGATTGTAAAGATGACCAAAGAACTCGGGAGAAGAATGGATACACAGAGCCAGAAGTTAGATGTTTTAAACAAAGAGTTAGAACATATAAAGAAAAACCAAACAGAAGAAGAATACAATAACTGAATGAAAAATGCACTAGAAGGAATCAACAGTTTACTAAATGATAGAGAGGAATGGATCAGCAAGCTGGAAGACAGACTAGTGAAAATCACTGATCCTGAACAGAAAAAAAAAAAAAAGAATGAAAAGAAATGACAGTTTAAGAGACCTCTGTGACAACATCAAGCACACTAATATTCACATTACAGGAGTCCCAGAAGGAGAAGAGAGAAATGGGCTGAGTACATACTCAAAGACATAATAACTGAAAACTTCCCTAACATGGGAAAGAAAACAGACATCCAAGTCCAGGAGGCACAGAGAGTCCCATACAGGATTAACCCGAAGAGGAACACACCAAGACACATTGTAGTTAAAATGACAAAAATTAAAGATAAAGAGAGAATATTAAAAGCAGCAAGGGAAAAGCAACAAATAATGTACAAGGGAACTCCCATAATGCTGTCAGCTGACTTTTCAGCAGAAATTCTACAAGCCAGAAAGGAGTGGCACAATATATTTAAAGTGATGAAAGGGAAAACCTACAACCAAGAATACTCTACCCAGCAAGGCTCTTGTTCAGACTTGATGGAGAGATCAAAAGTTTTACAGACAGGCAAAAGCTAAGAGTTCAGGAACACCAAAGCAGCTTTACAAGAAATGTTGAAGGAAGTTCTCTAAGTGAAAAAGAAAAGGCCACAACTAGCAACATGAAAATTACAAAGTGAAAAAGTTCATTGGTAAAGGCAAACATATAGTAAAGGTCAGAATTCATCCACACGCAAAGCTAGTACGAAGGTTAAAAGACAAAGGTAGTGGGCTTCATTGGTGGTGCAGTGGTTAAGAATCCGCCTGCCAGTGCAGGGGACACGGGTTCAAGCCCTGGTCTGGGAAGGTCCCACATGCTGCGGAGCAACAACGCCCGTGTGCCACAACTAGTGAGCCTGCACTCTAGAGCCCGCGAGCCACAACTACTGAAGCCCGCGCGCCTAGAGCCTGTGCTCTGCAGCAAGAGAAGCCACCGCAATGAGAAGCCTGTGCACCGCAACAAAGAGTAGCCCCCGCTCGCTGCAACTAGAGAAAGCCCGTGTGCAGCAACAAAGACCCAATGCAGCCAAAAATAAATTTAAAAATAAATAAATATATATATATTAAAAACAAAAAGACAAAGGTAGTAAAGTCATCTATATCCACAATAAGCAGTAAGGGATACACAAAACAATTAGATGTAAAATATAATATCAAAGACATTAATCATGAGGGGAGGAGAGCACAAATGAAGGGCTGCTAAAATGCATTTGAAAGTAAGAGATTAGCAACTTAAAACAATCATATATATATAAACTTCATGGTCACCACAAACCACAAACCAAATAATAGATACACACACGAAAAAGGTATCTGAACATAGCACTAAAGACAGTCATCAAATCACAAAAGAGAACAAAAGAAGAAGAAAGGAACAAAAAATACCTACAAAACAACCCCAAAACAATTAACAAAATGGCAATTAGAGCATACATATCAATAATTACTGTAAATGTAAACTGACTAAATGCTCCAATCAAAAGGCTGAATGGATACAAAAACAAGGCCCATATATACGCTGTTTACAAGAGACTCACTTTAGATCTAAAGACACACAGACTGAAAGTGAGGGGATGGAAAGAGGTATTCCGTGCAAATGGAAATCAAAGGAAAATTGGGGTAGCAATACTTATATCAGACAAAATAGACTTTAAAGACCGTTACAAGACAAAGGAGAACATTATATAATGATCAAGGGATGATCAATCCAAGAAGATAAACAATTGTAAATATACATGCACCCAACATAGGAGCACCTAATACATAAAGCACATATTAACAGACATAAAGAGAGAAACTGACAGTAACACAATAATAGTGGGGGACTTTAACACCCCGCTTATATCAATGGACAGATCATTCAGACAGAAAAATCAGTAAGGAAACAGTGGCCTTAAATGACACACAAGACCAGATGGACTTAATAGATATATGCAGAACATTCCATCTGAAAGTAACAGAATACACATTCTTTTCAAGTGCACATAGAACATTTTCCAGGATAGATCACACGCCGGGTCACAAAACAAGCCTTGGTAAATTTAAGAAAAATTGAAATCATATCAAGCATCTTTTGCGACCACAACGCTGTGAGACTAGAAATCAACTACAAAAAATAAATAAATAAATAAACCTGCGAAAGGCACAAACATGTAGAGGCTAAACAATATGCTACTAAACAATCAATGGATCACTGAATCCAGTTTAATTTGGAACATGTACCATATATAATGTTCAAAATTATTCTGATCTGTAAAGCAAGTTGTATCAGTCAGGGTTCTCTAGAGAAACAGAACCAGTAAGATACATATTGTAAATATGAAGTGATTCATTTATGGAATAAATAAAGGAACTGGCTCAAGCAGTTGTGGGGGCTGAGGAGTCTGAAATCTGTAGGTCAGGTAGGCAGGCTGGAAACTCAGGCAGCAGTTTGAGGCAGAATTCCTTGACTAAAAATCTGTTTTTGCTCATAAGGCCTTCATTGACTAGATAAGGCCCACCTACATTATTGAGGGTAATCTCCTTTACTTAAAGTCAATATAGTATACTATAAAGTCAAAGCAATTTCAAAATATAATGTTCTGTTGGTTCTATAATTTTTAAATGCAGTGATATTTTTTAAATAAATCACTGCTGTTACACACAGCTTTTTCTTTGGGGGGGGGGGAATTGTTTTTTGTTGCTGTTTCCACTCTGCTCAAGAATTCAACTTCCATGGAGAGATCATCAAATCGTGAAAATTTGGTCTCATCCCTGACCTGGGTCTGGGGGAGAGCAAGATCCTTGAGTTATAGTTCACTGGATTGCATCCCACGGAAAAGAAACAATCCCTCCAAGACAAAAGTGGTGGTCTTTTTTTTTTTTAATTCAAGTATAGTTGATTTACAATATTGAGTTAGTTTCAGGTGTACAGCAAAGTGATTCAGTTATACATATATATGTATGTATCTGTATTCTATTTTTTCCATTATAGGTTATTATAAGGTATTGAATATAGTTTCCTGTGCTGTACAGTAAGTCCTTGTTTTTGCCTATTTTGTATATGGTAGTATGCATCTGTTAATCCCATACTCCCAATTTATCCCTTCCCCCTACTTACACACAGTGTTGATGATTATTTTCATACTATTTCACCTTTTCTTTTTTCTTTTCTTATTTTTATATGTATTTTTACTTGTATGGCACTACATTTTTCATGCTTTGTTTTAACTTTGTCTAGAGACCTACCTGGTAGCAGAAAAATAGAAAAGTAGTAAGGCAGACAAAACATATATAACAGAGGTCCCAACATAAGCCTAACAGAGATGGGCTCTGGGATTCACACATCTGAGCATGTTGGAGGTGGAGGAGGGGAGGCAGCCTGCCAAAGTCTGGATCTTGAGAAACCCAAGGGCTTGCTGAGAAATAATGGATTCCCAGGGTCAGGGACTTGACATTTGGTTCAAGGATAAAGGGAGGGGTAGAGGAGAGAAGTGATTTTGAACATAGTAAGAAGTCTGGCATGGACTCGCTTCCCAAGTCCAGCCCCTTAGAATCCTCTTCTGAGCAAAGGGGCTGAAAGAACTAAACTAACAAAAACTAAAAGGTGTAGTTTTGTTTTTAAAATTATGCTGTCTGTGAAAAGTTGAGATCATGAGTCTCCAGAGACATCAATATTAGTGACTCCCCAGAAGGGACCTGGGACTTCTCTGTGGCAGGAGAAGAGCCAGGAGTGTGCCCTAATGGTGGCATCCGGGGACTTGCACAGCCAGGCTGGTGCAGTGGTGAGTGGTGCCCTGTATTGGGACTTTGGCGGGATGCAATAGGACACATTGCCAGAGTGCATCAGAGGAAAAGGGGCAGTGTCCCAGGATGGCCACAGGACTAGTTCTAGGGACAACATGTGAGACTCCCAGGGGGTCTCAGAAGCAAAGGGCCTGGAGTTCCCACAAAGAAATACTGATGCACTTCTTACTACCTGTTTGGAAAACATGAGTTATATTTTTTGACCCTATAGTTACCCTTCTGCTCATTTCCACGTTTTGTAGTTTCCCCTCACTTCTCCTTCAGGCAGTCCTTCTCCAGTCAGAGGAGCTAATATTGGCCCTTGTATGGACAGTACCTTTCCACTGAGCCCCCCCACCCCCACCAGCCATGATTCTCTGTTCCTCAGTTGTGTGTAATTGTTGGAGCTGTGGGGCTGATGTCTTCTATTCTGATGTGAAGGATATTCTGCTGGGGCTTGCAAGGGTCAGGGTCAGATCTCAATCTTATGAATACACCTCTCACCTGAAGAGGGAGGTCATTTTGGAGGGTCAGTCATGTGAGTTTGGAAAAGGGTCATTTTGGAGGGTCAGTCATAGAGTTTGGAAAGTTCAGACAGGAAACTAGAAGTCTGGTCAGAATACAGGGAGGGAGACAGCCTCTCTCAATTTAGATTCCTAAACTAAGTGCATGCTTGGCTGATGGAGGTCAAAATGCCATCTACCAGGTGGAGGGAGGATAACCAAAGGATTTTTTTCCCTGGGTTTTCTGATTAATGGTATGAAACCTTAATCATGGATGCAATCTGTGTCTCAAAAACTGTGTTCATTTCCCTTTTATCAGCCCTTTTGCTGTTTAGCCTTGAGTAAAATCTTTGTTTAATGTTCTAACCAGATCTCTGCTGTGCTACTGGGAAACAAAAGGACCGATTGCCCACTTTTTGTCCCTAGGGTGAAGAATCTGAACTTTATTTAAATTAAATAAGAATGACATTATTTTACTTGAGGCTCTTTATATTTTTTAAAAATGTAAGTTAATGTTACTTTTCCAGAACTTTTTGAATTTTAACATTATTATAGATTTTTCCCACTGTTAAAGGAATTTTCAAGCATTCAGAAATCATATGCAGCAGACATTTTTGGACAGAGGTAACTAGAAATCCTTCTACAGTGGAAACCTCCTGGTGTCAAGACTGCTTTCTGACTCATGGTACCCTGGCTTATTTTTTTTAATTGAAGTATAGTTGATTTATAATATTATGTTAGTTTCAGGTGTACAGCATAGTGATTCAGTATTTTTGCAGGTTATACTCCATTATAGGGTATTACCTGGTAATGGATATAATTCCTTATGCTATACCCATAGTATATGGGTATATCCTTGTTCCTTATCTATTTTATATATAGTACTTTGTATCTGTTAATCCCATACCCCTAATTTGTCCCTCCTCTCATCCCTCTCCCCTTTGGTAACTACAAGTTTGTTTTCCATATCCGTGAGTCTGATTCTGTTTCGCATATACATTCATTTTTATTATTTTTTTTTGATTCCACATGTAAAGTGATATCATACAGTATTTGTCTTTATTTGTCTGACTTATTCTACTAAGCATAATATCCTCTAGGTCCATCCACATTGCTGCAAATGGCAGTATTTCTTTTTTGTTTGTTTGTTTCTCAAGGGGAATTTTATTTTAATATGCTAAGGATTAGTTAAAACAGGCAAAAATTCTATCCTAAAGTAGACATTTCCAACACAATTCAGGATATGCTTGTTTCTGTCCAATAGATAATATGGCTTATTATTATCAGTTATGCCCTTCGTGGCCAATGGGTTTAGGTTAAAATTGTTTCAAATTTAAGAGCAAAAAACAATTTCCATTTCCTTTAGAAAAGTATCTGAACCAGAACTCCTCATCTTTCTTTTTTTTTTTAGCCTTTATATTTTTTTAAATTTTTAAATTTAATTTTATTTATTTTTTTATACAGCAGGTTCTTATTAGTCATCAGTTTTATACACATCAGTGTATACATGTCAATCCCAATCGCCCAATTCATCACCCCCCCACCCCCACCCCCCCATGGCTTTCTCCCCTTGGTGTCCTTATGTTTGTTCTCTACATATTTGTCTCAATTTCTGCCCTGAAAACCGGTTCATCTGTACCATTTTTCTAGGTTCCACATATATGCGTTAATATACGATATTTGTTTTACTCTTTCTGCCTTACTTCACTCTGTATGACACTCTCTAGATCCATCCACGTCTCAACAAATGACCCAATTTCATTCCTTTTTATGGCTGAGTAATATTCCATTGTATATATGTACCACATCTTCTTTATCCATTCATCTGTCGATGGGCATTTAGATTGCTTCCATGACCTGGCTATTGTAAATAGTGCTTCAGTGAACATTGGGGTGCATGTGTCTTTTTTTTTTTTTTTGGCAGCGTCAGGTCTTCAGTGCTGTGCATGGGCTTTCTCTAGCTGTGGCAAGCGGGGGCTACTCTTCGTTGCAGTGCGTGGGCTTCTCACTGCAGTGGCTTCTCTTGTTGCGGAGCACGGGCTCTAGGCATGCAGGCTTCAGTAGTTGTGGCATGCAGGCTCAGTAGTTATGGCTCGCGGGCTCTAGAGCTCAGGCTCAGCAGTTGTGGAGCATGGGCTTAGTTGCTCTGTGGCATGTGGGATTTTCCCAGACCAGGGCTCAAACCCGTGTCCCCTGCCTTGGCAGGTGGATTCGTAACCACTGCGCCACCAGAGAAGCCCACATGTGTCTTTTCGAATTATGTTTTTCTCTGGGTATATGCCCAGTAGTCAGATTGCGGGATCATATGGTAATTCTATTTTTAGTTTTTTAAGTCACCTCCATACTGTTCTACATAGTGGCTGTGTCAATTTACATTCCCACCAACAGTGCAAGAGGGTTCCCTTTTCTCCACACCCTCTCCAGCATTTGTTGTTTGTAGATTTTCTGATGACGCCCATTCTAACTGGTGTGAGATGACACCTCATTGTAGTTTTGATTTGCATTTCTCTAATAATTAGTGATGTTAAGCAGCTTGACATGTGCTTCTTGGCCATCTGTATGTCTTCTTTGGAGACATGTCTATTTAGGTCTTCTGCCCATTTCTGGATTGGGTTGTTTGTTTTTTTAATATTGAGCTGCATGAGCTGTTTATATATTTTGAAGATTAATCCTTTGTCCGTTGTTTCGTTTGCAAATATTTTCTCCCATTCTGAGGGTTGTCTTTTCGTCTTGTTTATGGTTTCCTTTGCTGTACAAAAGTTTTTAAGTTTCATTAGGTCCCATTTTTAAATTTTTATTTATTTATTTATTTTGCACTACGTGGGCCCCTTACCACTGCAGCCTCATCTGTTGCGGAGCACAGGCTCCAGATGCACAGGCTCAGCGGCCATGACTCACGGACATAGCCGCTCTGTGGCATGTGGGATCTTCCCTGACCGGGGCACGAACCCATGTCCCCTGCACCGGCAAGCGGACTCTCAACCACTGTGCCACCAGGGAATCCCCATTTGTTTATTTTTGTTTTTATTTCCATTACTCTAGGAGGTGGATCAAAAAAGATCTTGCTGTGATTTATGTCAGAAAGTGTTCTTCCTATGTTTTCCTCTAAGTTTTATAGTGTCCGGTCTTACATTTAGGTCTCTAATCCATTTTGAGCTTTTTTTGGTGTATGGTGTTAGGTAGTGTTCTAATTTCGTTCTTTTACATGTAGCTGTCCAGTTTTCCCAGCACCACTTATTGAAGATACAATTATCTCCATTGTATATCCTTGCCTCGTTTGTCATAGATTAGTTGACTATAGGTGCGTGGGTTTATCTCTGGGCTTTCTATCTTGTTCCATTGATCTGTGTTTCTGTTTTTGTGCCAGTACCATATTGTCTTGATTACTGTAGCTTTGTAGTATAGTCTGAAGTCAGGGAGTCTGATTCCTCCAGCTCTGTTTTTTTCCCTCAAGACTGCTTTGGCTATTTGGGGTCTTTTGTGTATCCATACAAATTTTAAGATTTTTTGTTCTAGTTCTGTAAAAAATGCCATTGGTAATTTGATAGGGATTATATTGAATCTGTAGATTGCGTTGGGTGGTATAGTCATTTTCACAATATTGATTCTTCCAATCCAAGAACATGTTGCAATGGTAAATAGGAGTGTTTCCTTAATTTCTCTTTAAGATTTTTCATCATTACTGTATAGGAATGCAAGAGATTTCTGTGCATTAATTTTATATCCTGCAACTTTACCAAATTCATTGATTAGCTCTAGTAGTTTTTCTGGTGGCATCTTTAGGATTCTCTATGTATAATATCATGTCATCTGCAAACAGTGACAGTTTGACTTCTTTTTTTCCCTTTTGTATTCCTTTTATTTCTTTTTCTTCTCTGATTGCCGTGGCTAGGACTTCCAAAACTATGTTGAATAACAGTGGTGAGAGTGGACATCCTTGTCTTGTTCCTGATCTTAGAGGAAATGCTTTCAGTTTTTCACCATTGAGAATGATGTTTACTGTGGGTTTGTCGTATATGGCCTTTATTATGTTGAGGTAGGTTCCCTCTATGCCCACTTTCTGGAGAGTTTTCATCATAAATCGGTGTTGAATTTTGTCAAAAGTTTTTGCTGCATCTGTTGAGATGACCATATGCTTTTTATTCTTCAATTTGTTAATATGGTGTATCACATTGATTGATTTGTGTATATTGAAGAATCCTTGCATCCCTGGGATAAATCCCACTTGATCATAGTGTATGATCCTTTTAATGTGTTGTTGGATTCTGTTTGCTAGTATTTTGTTGAGGATTTTTGCATCTATATTCATCAGTGATATTCGTCTATAATTTTCTATTTTTGTAGTATTTTTGTCTGGTTTTGGTATCAGGGTGATGGTGGCCTCATAGAATGAGTTTGGAAGTGTTCCTTCCTCTGCAATTTTTTGGAAGAGTTTGAGAAGGATGTGTGTTAGCTCTTCCCTAATATTTGATAGAATTCACCTGAGAAGCCATCTGGTCCTGGACTTTTGTTTGTTGGAAGATTTTTAATCACAGTTTCAATTTCATTACTTGTGATTGGTCTGTTCATATTTTCTATTTCTTCCTGGTTCAGTCTTGCAAGGTTATACCTTTCTAAGAATTTGTCCATTTCTTCCAGGTTGTCCATTTTATTGGCATAGAGTGCTTGTAGTAGTCTCTTAGGATGCTTTGTATTTCTGTGGTGTCTGTTGTAACTTCTCCTTTTTCACTTCTAATTTTATTGATTTGAGTCCTCTCCCTGTTTTTGTTGATGAGTCTGGCTAATGGTTTATCAATTTTGTTTATCTTCTCAAAGAACCAGCTTTTAGTTTTATTGATCTTTGCTATTGTTTTCTTTGTTTCTATTTCATTTATTTCTGCTCTGATCTTTATGATTTCTTTCCTTCTGCTAACTTTGGGTTTTGTTTGTTCTTCTTTCTCAGGTTCCTTTAGGTGTAAGGTTAGATTGTTTATTTGAGATTTTTCTTGTTTCTTGAGGTAGGCTTGTATAGCTATAAACTTCCCTCTTAGAACTGCTTTTGCTGCATCCCATAGGTTTTGGATCGTTGTGTTTTCATTTTCATTTGTCTCTAGATATATTTTGATTTCCTCTTTGATTTCTTCAGTGATCTCTTGGTTATTTAGTAATGTATTTTTTATCCTCCATGTTTTTGTGTTTTTTACGTTTTTTTTCCCGTAAATGATTTCTAATCTCATAGCGTTGTGGTCTAAAAAGATGCTTGATATGATTTCAGTTTTCTTAAATTTACTGAGGCTTAATTTGTGACCCAAGATGTGATCTGTCCTGGAGAATGTTCTGTGCACACTTGAGAAGACAGTGTAATCTGCCGTTTTTGGATGGAATGTCCTATAAATATCAATTAAATCTATCTGGTCTATTGTGTCATTTAAAGCTTCTGTTTCCTTATTTATTTTCATTTTGGATGATCTGTCCATTGGTGTAAGTGAGGTGTTAAAGTTCCCCACTATTATTGTGTTACTGTCGATTTCCTCTTTTACAGCTGTTAGCAGTTACCTGATGTATTGAGGTGCTTCTATGTTGGGGCATATATGTTTATAATTGTTATATCTTCTTGGATTGATCCCTTGATCATTATGTAGTGTCCTTCCTTGTCTCTTGTAACATTGTTTATTTTAAAGTCTATTTTATCTGATATGAGTATTGCTACTCCAGTTTTCTTTTGATTTCCATTTGCATGGAATATCTTTTTCCATCCCATCACTTTCAGTATCTATGTTTCCCTAGGTCTGAAGTGGGTCTCTTGTAGACAGCATATATATGGGTCTTGTTTTAGTATCCATTCAGCAAGCCTGTGTCTTTTGGTTGGAGCATTTAATCCATTCACGTTTAAGGTAATTATCGATATGTATGTTCCTCTGACCATTTTCTTAATTGTTTTAGGTCTGTTTTTGTAAGTCCTTTTCTTCTCTTGTGTTTCCCACTTAGAGATGTTCCTTTAGCATTTGTTGTAGAGCTGGTTTGGTGGTGCTGAATTCTCTTAGCTTTTGCTTGTCTGTAAAGCTTTTGATTTCTCCATCGAATCTGAATGAGATCCTTGATGGGTAGAGTAATCTTGGTTGTAGGTTCTTCCCTTTCATTACTTTAAGTATATCATGCCACTCCCTTTTGGCTTGTAGAGTTTCTGCTGAGAAATCAGCTGTTACCTTTATGGGAGTTCCCTTGTATGTTATTTGTTGTTTTTCCCCTGCTGCTTTCAATAATTTTTCTTTGTCTTTAATTTTTGCCAATTTGATTAGTATATGTCTCGGCGTGTTTCTCCTTGGTTTTATCCTGTATTGGACTCACTGTGCTTCCTGGACTTGGATGGCTATTTCATTTCCCATATTAGGGAAGTTTTCGACTATAATCTCTTCAAATATCTTCTCAGGTCCTTTCCCTCTCTCTTCTCCTTCTGGGACCCCTATAATGTGAATGTTGTTGCGTTTAATGTTGTCCCAGAGGTCTCTTAGGCTGTCTTCATTTCTTTTCATTCTTTTTTCTTTATTCTGTTCCACAGCAGTGAATTCCACCATTCTGTCTTCCAGGTCACTTATCCGTTCTTCTGCCTCAGTTATTCTGCTATTGATTCCTTCAAGTGTAGTTTTCATTTCAGTTATTGTATTGTTCATCTCTGTTTGTTCTTTAATTCTTCTAGGTCTTTGTTAAACATTTCTTGCATCTTCTCAATCTTTGCCTCCATTGTTTTTCCATGGTCCTGGATCATCTTCACTATCATTATTCTGAATTCTTTTTCTGGAAGGTTGCCTATCTCCACGTCATTTAGTTGTTTTTCTGGGTTTTTATCTTGTTCCTTCATCTGATACATAGCCCTCTGCCTTTTCATCTTGTCTGTTTTTCTGTGAATGTGGTTTTTGTTCCACAGGCTGCAGGATTGTAGTTCTTTTTGCTTCTGCTGTCTTCCCTCTCAGTATTTCATTTTTTATGGCTGAGTAATATTCCATCTTCTTAATTCAGTCATCTATGTTTCAATTTTTTTATTATTTTTTGGCTGCACCACCCAGCACATGGGATCTTAGTTCCCCAACCAGAGATCGAACCTGCATCCCCTGCATTGGAAGCATGGAGTCTTAAGCCCTGGACTGCCAGGGAATTTTCTCGGTTGTCTGTTGATGGGCACTTGGCTTGCTTCATGCTTTGACTATTATAAATAGTTCTGCTGTGAACACTGGGGTGCGTGTATCCTTTCAAATTTGTGTTTTCATTTTTTACAAATATATACCCAGGAGTGGAATTGCTGGATCATATGGTGGTTCCATTTTTAGTTTTTTGAGGAAGCGCCATACTGTTTTCCATAGTGGCTGCACCAATTTACATTCCTACCAACAGTGTACAAGGATTCCCTTTTCTACACATCCTTGCCAACATTTGTTGTTTGTAGCCTTTTTGATGATACCCTGTCTTACATTTTGTGTTCTGCAGATCTTTCACTGTTTCTCACTCTCACTCCAACCCAGTCCAATAGCTTTAAACAAACCATGGACTCCAAAGACTAGTAAAATTCAACTTCATCTACCTTAGCACCCAAGGTATGCATTCCCTCCTGGAGGTTGGAGCCAATCTTTGTCTGATTACCATCCCTATGGTCAAAGAAGTCAGGAATAAGGATATTCTTATTCCTTAGCATTTATTCTGCAGAATGAATGGCTGAGAAACTTGGTTTCATGAAAATGTAGGAGATCGTGTGTGTCAAAGAACAGAGAGGGGTGGGCTTGGTGTAGATGGATCAGCATTTCATTTATGCCCAACCCCCATCTCTCTTGCTGCCTCTACTAGAGAGCATTGAAGCCAAATACTGCTTTCCCAGCTCTCTAGCAGTTCAGGATGCCATATGACCCAGTTCTGACCCAAAAGAAAACTGTTAGGAGGTTTCTGATAAAGCATGTTTTCCCAGTTGACAGGAATAGATGTGGCTGTCATAGCCTTTTCTTGAGCCCCCTTCTTCTGTCTTGAATGTAGACATAATGGTTGGACATGCAGCAGCCATCTTGAGACTACACGGAAGAGACTGAGAGCTAACATCTGCTCTGTCATCATCAAGCCACTAAAGCAGCTGCTAACTTCTGGCCTTCTTGTTGTGTGAGAAAAATAAAATCTTATTTGTTTAAGGCCCTGGAATTGGCATTTCTGATACTTTTAGCTGAACACAAACAACCCTTATTGTAAACAGCCCAGTGCTGGGGACCAGAATATTTCTGATGAGTAAGAGGAGTGTCCTCTTTGGTTTATCTGTCCAAAACTATGCAAACAAAAATTTGACTCAAACAATGAAGATGGGGTGTGGCTTTTTAGATGTTAATAAGCAAGCAAATCAAGTTTCTTGTATCTGGTAATCCAGACCAGAGTGATCCAAACTGATTAATTCTCAGTTAAGATTTTTAAGTCAAAACACTGAATCTGAGTCCAGTTTTTAAATACTCCTTTGATTCCAAATGGCAGGACACCAGGAAGCATTATTGTCTGTCATGTTTCTTGCCATACAAAAGGATTTGGAGTCAGGAATCAGAAGATTTGAATTTTGGTTATGTGTGTGCCCCAAAGTCACTGTGTGGCCCCCAAAGTGACTTCTCTGTCACTCCTCTATACAATAAGGAAAATGATATGTATCACTGGTAAAAAGAAATAATTTACTTGAAAATATGCTTTGAAAAGGATGATGTACTTCTGCTAATGAAGTGCCTGATTCAAAGTCAGAGGGTGATGGGAACTTTATAATGAGGGAGTGACATCACCTGAACCCATTGATCAACCTGAGCTTCACTCAAACCAAAACAAGACATTGTGGGCTTCCTGATTCTGTGCAATATGAAATTCACCTCTAGTGTATTCTTGCTCCGAAAATGGAACAGAAGAAAGAACCTGAATTTATTCAAATTTTTAGATCTTATTTCTAGTTTTCAGGAAATGCAGAAGATAGAAAATCAAGTTAAACCTCTGCTTCATCGACACATGAAATTTCTGCTAAATGATGCCATGAGGAAGCAAGCAGGCAAATTCCGAATGTGGGACGTTCCTCAGGACAACTGACCTGGTTTCTTAAAAAAAAAAAGTCAATGTCATGTGAAAAGAAAGCACAGGAGAAAGGAGTGACTATAGTAAAAGATTTGAAAAGACTCAAAAGCCATAACACAAACAAACCAAAAAACATTTTTAAAAGATTTAAGAGCTGTACAGTCAAAGACAAGTGTACCTTCTTTGGATCCTGATTCAAATAAACTGACTATAAAAAAATTTCTTTTAGATGATTAGAGAAATTTTAATATGGACTGGATATTATATGATACTAGAGAATTATTATTTTTCATTAGGTGTGATATAGCCATTGTGACATGTCATTTTTTAAGTTATATAATGAAATATTTAAGGGTAGAATGACATTTAATATCTGGCATTCACTTCAAACTACCCTAGCCAAACCAAGAGGGAGACAGAAAACAAGAAGGCAAGTGTGATGCTTATTGGAGTTGGGTGATGGATTCATGGGGAATTACTGTACTTTTGTGTATAGTGGAAAATTTTCACAATAAAAGCTATGAAAAAAAGTGTGACATGCTATATAATGTGACATTTTATTCAAGTTTGCTATTTTCCACTGAATATTAATTTGTGGGTTTTTTAAATATAGACATAGTATAAGTAGATTTTCAGTTTTCACCAAAGGGATGATGGCATTCCAACAAACCATTCAAGGTACTAAGTTCTTCTCACATAGCCTGAGAATGCCCAAGAAGCTTCTTCTAAAAAGCAAGCTTGTATCTACAGAGAGCAAAGTAAAGCAAAATCATATGATCATCTGGTGACAGAGAGTGGACTACACAATTCAAATAATTCAGTCTTTATAAGTGTATATTCTGACCTGAATTGTGCAGTTTGGCTGTCTCAAAACTTAAAGTGCTTTAGTTTAATTGTACATTCTTCTCTTTGCTTCATACTGTTTAGACTCAGTCCAAGTAGGAAAAAAAATAAATCATCTTTGAAGTTAGCCAGAGCAGCCATGAGACATTCTGGCTGTTTTCAGAACGGTGGCTCCAATACTAGGATGTGCTGAGTGTGTCATAGGCTCTGATGAACAGGATGCATCTGACAAGAATTCATGAAAGCTTTAACGAAGAGATGGGGTGGTCTGAGGAGGGTGCCCTGTTCCAAAGTGGGGTCACCACGACTCTACCTCTTGCTCCAAGGTGGCCACCGGAATTATGATTCATTTGTCAGGGCTCTCTTTGTTGACTTGGCATCCCTTATCTCAAGCCTGAGTCATCGTTCGAGTCAGATTTGGGTCAAGGCTCAAGGCAATGATGGCTCTACCAGGGAGGCAAAGTGGAGAAACTGCAAAAGAAGCATATGCTGTCACTGACAAAACTTTGTGGGACACAGTGCTGTCTGTTCTCATGAGAACATGTACTCACCTCTTATTAATATTTCCCTGTTTCTTTGGCAGCCTGTTTCTTTGGCAAATATGTGCTACAACTATTTCATTAATTTTTGTCAAGAGAGGCAATTTGCCCTGTGTCCAGGGTGCCAAACTGATCCTCCTGACCTGCTTTTCTCAAAGCAGATTTCAGGACAACTGTGCTCTCTGTGTGTCTGCCTGCCCCCATCTCCCTCTCCCCCATGTTTAGCACTTGCATTGGAGAGTCATAGGCATACCATGTAGGTTTTTCTTCCTATTATACACTCAAAACAGCCTTTGACAGCATCTTCATCACACCCCTCAGCAGGGGTTGTTCTCAGTTGCCAAAGAGTGGTTGTGGATCACACCAGATTCCAGAAAGGCCAGCCCAGGGGCTTCCCTGGTGGCGCAGTGGTTAAGAATCCGCCTGCCAATGCAGGGTACACGGGTTCGAGCCCTGGTCTGGGAAGATCCCACATGCCACGGAGCAACTAAGCCCATGAACCACAACTACTGAGCCTGCACTCTAGAGCCTGCGAGCCACAACTGCTGAAGCCCGCATGCCACAACTACTGAAGCCCGCGCGCCTAGAGCCCATGCTCCGCAACAAGAGAAACCACCGCAATGAGAAGCCCATGCACCACAATGAAGAGTGACCCTGCTCGCTGCAACTAGAGAAAGCCCACAGTCAGCAACGAAGACCCAATGCAGCCAAAAGTAAATAAATAAATAAATAAATAAATAAATAAATTTAAAAAAGAAAAAGAAAGGCCAGTCCAGAACCACCCTGCTCCTAGGCCTGGTTTATAAGCCCAAACTCTGAATCTCAGAAGATAGTTAAAAATTCAACAAATATTTCCTGGGAATTCACCCAAGGCAAAGTTCTGGGTAAATGGATGATGGGGAGGCAGGATGGACTTTCGAGAGGAAAATGATTCTGAGATGTCATAGATGCAGGAGTGATAGGGTGTATGAAAGAAATCCCTTATAATATCAGGACACATAGAAGAGCATGGAAGATGAAGTAGAAAGATGAGGAGGAAGCGACACAGAGGCACATCTTGATGGCAGAATCCAGAAAGGCTTTATTTTAAAAGAACTCGAGAACACAGATGCAACCCTTTGCACTTCCTTAATTAACCTGAAGTGTTCACTCCAAGTAAACAATGACTTGCTCCTCAGTGGGATCTTTATCTTTTTTTTTTTTTTTCCTTTTTTGTGGTATGCGGACCTCTCACTGCTGTGACCTCCCCCGTTGTGGAGCACAGGCTCCGGACGCGCAGGGTCAGCGGCCATGGCTCACGGGCCCAGCCGCTCCGCGGCATGTGGGATCTTCCCGGACCAGGGCACGAACCGTGTCCCCTGCATCGACAGGCAGACTCTCAACCACTGCGCCACCAGGGAAGCCCGGGACCTTTATCTTTGATGTCACCTTTTCTTTCTTCTAACTGGCCCTGGACATTGCAGAGGCTTTGGTACAGTGATTCTCCCTTCACTGGTTTGCTCTAGTGCCTGAAATACCACCATCCCTTGGGCACAAATCTTGTGCCCTAGATGTTCCTCATTAAAATTCAGCGATAAAGACATACCAGAGAGGAATGGGGCTTGCATTCTAAGCTATTTATCCCCCTTGGATAGGTTGGATTTTTGCCTTAGTTACTATCACGTAGCTAAGACTGAGAGGTTAGGATAGTGGGAGGCAGAACTTTGTTTAGAGTAAAGAGAAGGAAGATTCTGGGACCTGAATACTCTCTGAGACAGGCAGGCAGTGGCTGCCAGTGTCCAACAGAGACCTCCATCTGTCCTCTGTAACCATAGAACTTCCAGACCTCCACTGGTGAGAGAGAAGAAAACAGAGGTCCTTGCCTGATGGGTGAGACTAGTCAGGCCACAAGCATTGAGGATGCATACTTGACCCAAGGGCCCAAAAGGATTTGCTCTCTGTCTCATTCTTCCCAGTTCTCTCCACCTGAATTCCACCTGCTGCCATGTGATCTCTCCTGTTTTCTGCCTCTTCCAATTTTCTTTTTCCTTATTTATCCTTTCCCACTCTCTCTTCCTTCCTTTCCTCCCTCCCTCTCCCATGTACAGATGTTTGGGCAAGAGGCTCTCCCAAGCCTTCCTTATATTCTTAACTTTTATTTTCTTCCACCAGGGGTCGGCTTTGTTTCTTTTTTCTGAGGCTGACGCAGCTCCCACAGGGCAGGAGATATTAGTCCAGAAACAGCCCTTTTTTTGGAGATGTTGGAGACTCGGTGGTCAGGCCACAGGCAAGGTGTTCCCCTGTGCTGGAGTTATCCGAATAAGGAGGGAGCCTGCCAAGGGGAGAGGCGCCCTCCAATCTGCCACCAAAATGCCGGTTCTCTGCCCCCTTTGAGGCATTTGAGTTAGATAAAGTCTTCTGGGTTGGGATTACCAGGAAGCATTGGGGACCAGTGGCGTTAAGACACCAAGACTGCAATGCAGATACCTGGGCGGTCCCATATCCTAACCGAAAAGGCCCGCAGGTTCTGCCCACTTTCCTTTTGGCCTGAGGAGCAGAGGGATTTAACCCCATGGGTCTGAGCCCAGGAGGTGGAGTAGGGTAGGGGAGCCGAGGCTGAACACCTCAGCCCTGACAGCCAGGGCCAGGGCCAGGCAGCCGGCGGAAACTAGGCGAGGCCAAAGGCAGGCGCGCTGCTTCCAAGCTCTGTGCCTTCAAAGCTTCCCTCAGCTGGCCTGGGTAGCAAGCATGAGCGGCCAAAGCCCATTTCTCTTCGAACCCGCTATGGGACGTTCATCTCCAAAAGCGCTTCTTGTTCTTCCTCCTGTTTCTTCCTTCTCGTTTGTATCCCTCTGGCTGCAAACCAAGAGCAGCGCCCAAATGTACAAGTCAAATCGAATTTTGAAAGCGTATGGCTTGTGCGCTCCAAGTCCCCCTCCCCCTCTTTAAATTGTGTTTCAAAACAACATGGTGACTTTTGGACAAGATTTTTCTGTTTCACGAATACCACAATAGAGATACAATGAGTGCGGCTGGTGAAATGTTTGGTTGTGTCAAATTCAGTCCCGCAGGCTGGCTTGGGCCAGCATTGGGGCTCCGCTTTGTGTTATGTTCACGGAGAAGATATTAATTAAAAGAAATACATGATTAAAAAGTAATGAGTTGAATAAAAATTATCTCAGCTCATTTTCTGATTATGTTAATTGTTAAAAACCCTTCAATCACGCCGTTGCAGTCAATGGGCTTTAATGTGAAATTAGTGGGCTCTTGATAACTTACAGTCCAGAATAATCCTGGCGGTTTAGTCATCATCCCTAATAACAAGGATGTTGCTAAGAACAGAAATTTTACATGATTTTGATACATTCAGCCCTTCCCTCCCCCACGTGTCATTAAAAGAAAAAAAAAAAAAAGGCTTAGCCTGCCGGCGGATTTCCAGCTTCTTGCACAGATCGACCGTGGCCTTGGAGGACCTGAGTTTGTGTTCCAGCCCCTTTCGCTTCCCGCGCGCCGCCCCTCGCGGGAGCGTCCGCCCTTGCCGGTTGCTGGTTACCAGCTCAATGGCCGGATGCGCCTTTGCGAGACTGAGCGCGCAGTTTCCCCTGCTGGCTGGGCCAGGGCGCGGTGCAGCGCAGCGCCTGGGGCTGTGCGGAGAATGGGGGTAGGGGGAGAGGACAGAATTCGCAGCTACGGGGGCTGGAGGGGCCGCGCAGCTACTTGGGGACCGGTCTCCCTGCGGCGGGCGAGTAGGGCTGTGCGTAAACGCGTCGGGACAGCGGTGCTGCGCCCTGCGGGGTTGCTGGGCAGGGGCAGGCCGAGTTTGTGGCGCGTGTGTGTTAGTGTGTGTGCCTACTGCTCGAGCGTTTTCGGAGCTTTGGATGACACCGATCTTGAGAACCCAACCAAAGCACGGAGGGGGAGGAGGGTCACGAGAGCTAGGCGAAGGTTCCCTGTGCCTCAGAACCTGAATCCCACTCCTGACAAAGTAACTGGTGCAGAATAGGCTCTTCTTGGGTTTGGGGGGATGTAAAGGAAAGCTAGTAAATTTGTACATGATCTAATGAGTGATGATGGCTGGTGTTCTTAGCAGCCCCTTGTCCTCCTAGGACATCCCACGCAGGACCAAACTTAGAGCGGAGGTTTGGGAGTGAGGGGGTTAATACGCGGGTCGAGGGTGAAGAGGGATGTTTCTTACATATAAACATTTTTTTTCACTCTCCATGAGTAGAAGAGTGCTGCGCAAATTGGGCCTGTGACGGAGGTGCAACCGGGAGAGTCGTGGGGTCCTGGACCTTAGAGGGGTGTGGGCGATGGGCTGCTTGAGGCGGGAGAGATGTTTCAGCCCACCTGATGCTGGACATCTAGGAACCCAAAAACTTCCTATTCAAGGTGCTTTTGACACCTTGGCCAACCACCACCCGCCATCTAGCTGGAGTTAAAGGTTTCGTCTGCAGACAGGAAGAGATGCAAGCCCCATTTTTCTCCCAAGAGAACTAAGTGGGGGAAATTGCATTTCCTGAGTTCTGTCTGAAGTCATACATACTTACATATACAAAAGTTTATAGATATTGCTATGCAAAAGTATGTGGGCGGGGTCAGTAGGTAGGGAGTGGGGGGAGGGAGAGAGAAAGATAACAGATTTGATTCATTCCCAGGGCGTGAGGCTCTGTGTCTCAAAGTACCTTTTTCAAAGCTTCTAATTTAAAACTATCTGGATGAAGTGGCAAATCTGGTATTTCTTAATTTGTTTTTTGTTTGTTTGTTTCTTTTGTGCCTCCAAAAGAGCAATTTTCTTTTAGAGTTTTTTTTTTTTTTAATATGTTTCCATTTTCTCAAGCCCAAACAGAGATGACTCTTCCCTGGGAAGTAGGGGGGTGAAGGTGTCAGAAACGACTGGGACTCCTCCCAAGGCTAATTCTTGTTCGCCTCTCTATTTGCATCCACTGTTAGGCTGAGGATCATTTTAATAAATAACAATGAACGGGAATGGCATCTAGAGGGCTTGTCGGCAACATTTAAAAGCCAATAGAGTTTATAATTCTACTCTATCATTTCTTATTGATTAGAGTAATCAAGATAAAAAGCTAGCCGGCTCGGAGAACTTCAGCGGCATATCATTAAAGATAAGAGTCAGTTAATTCTGGAGCTGGGGTAATGTGGCTGGAATGAAGAGTTCATTTGCATGAGATGCTGAGCCCAGTAACAAGGGGACAAAAATCACTAATTAGGATTGTAGAATGTCGCCCTCTCTGCAAGCACCCTTTCCAGATCTCCACCGAAGCAGGGATCCACGTTTATGTAAATCTGGGGCTGGGCAGAAGGCTCTCTCGCTCTCACTGGCCTTACAGTTGGAGATTATCACTACCTGCCCCCACCTCCTATGCCATCCTCCCCGGGGGGCGCGGGGATGCCTGACCTGGGTGGGTGCGGGTCAGTCATGTCTGATCCCCTCCTTCCCTGTCCATCCCACTACCCAGCCCCATAGCGGGCCAGGCCACCGGAGGCCAGCTCGGCCACTCCCTTAAGGAGGTTCATGAGCGTATGTCTGGTGCTGGGGTGAGTCCCGTTGTCCAGTGTTCGCCGCGGGCTCTGGCCTGATCGGTGTGGCTGCCTGGAGAGGCCCCAGCTCCGGTGCAGTGCCTGTGAGGTGAAGGGTGTGAGCGCCTCACAGGCCCCGCGAGAAGCTGGGGGCACCTGCCCGGGTGAGGATCCCCAAAGGAGGTCCGGGTCTCAGGGCCAAAGTCCATGACTCCTCCCCGGATTGTTCCCTCTAGTCCCCGCTGTCTGATCTGGCATTTCTGAAGGAGCCAGTACGTGGGTGCCCAAGGGCACGTGCTTTTGCACTTCAAGAGTGGTGCACGTTTGATGTGTGCCTGGGTATGCAGGAATGTGTGCATGTCTGTGTGATTATGTGTATGCGGGTAAGTCCAGGTCTTGTGTAAATGTGATTATGTTTCGTAAGCTTTTTGCTGCCTGAACGGTTTTTTTCCTGCATTTGTGTACATACGTGATAACATAGGCGTAAACGGTATGCAGTGTGTCATGTGTACACATGTAGTGTGTGATGTGTATGTAGTGCGGAGCAGTGAGTGACAGCCTGGAGAAGTTCCCCAGAGGCATAAGCGCAACAGGCTTCACAGGTTGGGAGCCCAGGCGCGGGGTGGGGGTGGGGGGGGTTGCCAGGAACAGGAGCCGCGCGCCGGCCGTGCCTCTAAGGCCTGAGGGAGAAGGTGGCGAGAAAACACCTACATCCCACACTTGGTCCTTCCTCACTGTCCGTGAGCAACCAGGAGAAGCAGCTTAACCTCTCGGTCACGGGAGGTCCCCTCGACCCACCCGGGGAAAATGAAAGTAGCCAAAAGGCACCTTAGACCGGCTTTGTAACATAAGTGGACGCGGAAAGGCCACTGGACTGTGCGTTCACACCCCGGCCTGGCTCTCTCTCTACCCGAGGTATTTGGGATTCAGGTCCTCCAAACCCGGAGCTGGCCGTTGACCCCCGCGTCCGTGAGCAAGGGAGCAGTCCCAGCCCTGGAAGTTCCTTCCCGAAAGGAACAGAGAAAGAGGCGCGCAGCTGCTGGGCTACCCCTCTCGGAGACGCCGCAGCAGCGCCAGGAATCCCACCCCGCGTCCCGCTTTTCTTTGGCCTCTTTAGAACTAACTTTGCCCCTCACTTGGCTGCGGCATAAAGGAATCAAGGCCTATGTCAGATAATTGTAGGTGTCAGCGTGGAAAGTGGCTGTGTTTGCACACTCTCACAGGTCTCTCTGTGTCTGCTCCCGAGGCTCCCGAGCCTCTCACACCCCACCCCCAGCCCACAGCGCTATGGGCCACAGCTTCCCCTCGGGAGACTGGAGGCTGCTGGAGCCGGTGGCCCACGGACCCTGTGCACGCACGCATCTGCTCTAGGATCCAGCCTCCGAGGCTGCGCGCCCGCGGGGCTTCAGGGACCGTGGTCAGAGGGTTGAGGGGGCGCCCCAGGAGGCGGCTGGACCCGGGCAGGAGAGGCCCAGCGGCCCGAACAGGAGGTACCCGACAGGGCGCGTTTCTTTAGCATTGACCCTCTGCACCCCCATCCCTCTCTCCAGCGACCTTTTTGTATCCATGCACAGCTGGGGGCTCCCTCGCCACCCAACCCTGGGCCTCCCCATACAGAATAAAGTCAGTCTGTATTTAATGGTTATGGCGGATATGAGAGGGATTTGGCAGAGGCAGAAGAGAGGCCTTTCGCTCTCAAATATCGCTCCTTACGTCGTGTGAGTCTTCCAACCCACCACGACCCCATATTCTTGTGTGGGTGTCTGACTCGAATGACAAGCGAGCTGATTTTTTCAGTACATAGCTGGGAAATGTAGTGAGTGATAATAGAGATTTCTCTTTCATTTTTTACGCTTGACTTGGTTATTGTTGCTTTTCTTTTCCCGTGATTCCTTCTGAGGATTAGCTCTGACTTCCCCACTATTGGCGGTCAAAGTGGCCCCGACTCGGGATGACAATTGACGGGGATCAAGGGATTGCCCATTCTGTGCCTGTAAGAACGGATTCGTGCCAGAGAAACTCATCAAGTGGAGGCGGAGAATAAAGACCGTTCGGGGGTAAATGTATTCATTGAGAAGGGTTCTCCCAAATTGCTTCTAAGTTTTTTTAATGAAAAGTAACGATTGCAGCAATCAGCGGCTTTTTGGCGGATTACAAATCTGGAGGGAGCTGTGGCGCTGCAGTGAAAAGCACCCCCGCCTTCGCATGGGGCAGTCGGTTCACAGGAGCAGTGCGAGGGGCCGGGGTCCAGTCACCAGACAAAGGCGGGAAGAGGCGAGCGGAGGAGGGTGCCTCTGCGCACCCAGGAACTGGATGAAGCGTCGTCCACTCCGGCACTTGTGCAGCGGGGAGCTCCCGAGGAAAGCGAGGGGTAGGGTGCAGGGGAGGGTGCCGAGAGAGATCCACCCCACCACCGCCACCGGGTAAATTCCGGGCATCTGGAACGAGGAAGGTGTGCTAGAGGGACGGAGCAGGTGACCGTGGAGGGCAGAGGAGCAGAAGGTGCGACTTCGTCCCCCACCTCCACCCTGGACCCGTGCACGCTAGTTCTTCTTTTAGGGACGTATTATTTTGCAAACTGGATCCTAAGCGTGGAAACCCGCTCGGCCTGGGTAGGATCTTACCCAGATGTTACAGGCAGGAGGAGGGAAAGATGGATCCCCTCCCTACCCTGGGGGAGGGCAGGACGCCCGACATCTGTACCCGGCTGAGCTGGACTCGCACCAGTGCGGATCTCTGCTCCCCTTTACATTGATATGGCTCACACCAGTCCCTTCTGCCACCGAGGAACCCGAATGCATGCCGTCACCCTCACAGAATCCTGGTGCGCAGTCTCCAGGCCTGCACGCACCCAGGTCCAGGCCGCAGCATTCCCTGCCCCAGGATGCAGAGAGTGGCCTTAGAAAATCGGGGGAGGGGGAAACAAGAGGGCAGAGACAAAACACCATTCCCACAGAGGTTGAGATCAGCTGCAGCAGCCTAAAGCTGCTGCATTCATCCTGACTTTTTATACATTTATTTTTTTAATAGCATACCTTAGCAGGGGGGTAGGAGGTATGTTTTTTCACACCGACTTCTTTAGGGTTCTCTTAAGTAAATAAGGGGAGCAGAGAGACAAGTGTAGGGAAGAGAAGGAAAAGAAAGACTCACCCCTCTCCTGACCCACCCCCCCACCTTCTCAAGTTTAAAAAGAATAAATCCAGCAGGCAAGTCCATAGCCCTGAAGGTTTAACTTTTTTTCTTTGCAGCTTGTCAATGCGACCATTGCTTTGATGGGAGGCTCCTCAAGGTGACACATTTCTGAACTTCACCCCCTTTTCAAACTAACTCCCTACCTCCTTGTTAGTGGCCAGCTCTGAACTTCTGCAGAGTGTTTTTGTGTGAGTCAAGGCTCATTCACGGGCGCTTTTGTGGGCCTCTCCTCCTTTCAGGCCTCAGCGTGTTACACCAATTAAAGGGCGACGTGCTGTAAATGTAATGGGCCGCGCAGCGATTGTTTCTGACAAGCAACAAAACACATAGATCCACCCCTTAGATTAGGCCGTTGAAGGGGAGGGTGAGGCCGGTCAGTTTACTGAATAGTTTGTGAACTGTAATTCTGAGGACTCCTGTGAAAAAAAGTCTCTTCCCACCTCCCTGGCCTTGCTCCCCCTCTGCAAAAGTACCAAAAAAGAAAAGAGAGAGAGAGAAACAAGTGACATCTATGGCATAGAATGGGGGTCACTAGAGAAAAAAACCTGGGTGGGGAGCTTGTCCTTTCATTTGGACTGTCTGAAAAACCCCTTTAGTTCTTTCCCCTCCTTCCTACTCTTTGAACCTGAACCTGGCCCTCAGTTTTACTGGCCACAGCAGCCTTCTCCCCTGATGGCGAGCTTGGTCCCCCCACCCGCACTGGACATCAGATCAGGGTAAGAGTAAGGAACAGTCAGGTTGCCTTAGAAAATTCCATTGATTTCATTGATCTGGTTCTCTTGGGACATCAATGAGTCACAGACTGCAGCTTCCCCTAGCAGGTCACTCAGCCCTGGCTTCTGCTCCAGCCTCTAGTCCTTCTCCACAGCCCTGCATGCTGTAAAGGTCTCTGATGCCAGCACTCTGCCTGAGCTTTCTCTATCCTTCTGAGATTTCCTTTCATTTTCCAGTGTCTTGGATCTTTCCTGACTTCTGCAACTCTCTGTCACCACCCTAACGTTAAAGAGCACATTTTACCTGGAAAGAAGATGTTTAGAGATTACCTACTCACTCCATCTTCCTCACAAGTTCTGTGGCCAAGAAAAGAGAAGTGACTTGTCCAAGCTCACAAAGCAAGTAGCTGAGCTGTGACTGGAGTTCAGATCTCCCATCGCATCCCACCAAGCACCTACACTCCCAGACCTCACCGCCCCACCTCCCCAACCTGCCTCTTAGATGGTTCCTCTGCCCCACATCGTGCTCAGGTAATCCCAGCTCTAAGGCTTTGCTTATTTGGTCCTGCTCTCACTCTCCTACTCTCCCATCCTGCCACACTCCGCCCATCCCTAGCCTTCTCAACCCAACTCTGTTCAACAGATAGTTATTGAATATCAGTTACATACAAAGAACATTTGCCTTTTCTATGAAACTTTCCCCAGCTACTCTTATTCACTAAGTCCCCTTCCCACTCAAATTCCTCTAACTGGAATCCTCCCCCCCTCCCCCGCCCCCATCACTTTCTGCCTGGAAATCTCCTGTCTATTCTTCAGGACCCTGCTCAAAACATACTTCTGGGAAGCCATCCCAGGGTGCAAAGACTCCCAAGGGAAGGAGGGAGGTTTAGCCTGACTGAGGAACTTGATGAAGCCCAGTGTAGCTGGAGCAGAGTGAGGCT
This sequence comes from Aethalodelphis obliquidens, assembly GCF_003676395.1. NCBI lineage: Eukaryota > Metazoa > Chordata > Mammalia > Artiodactyla > Delphinidae > Aethalodelphis > Aethalodelphis obliquidens. The sequence goes on along the minus strand of NW_020837947.1, from coordinate 50,394,737 downwards.
GGAGAGAGGAGCAAAGGTCAGATCTCCTAACAGCCTTGTGGGCCACGTCAAGGATTGGGATTTTACCCTGGAAGCAATGGGAAGCCATTGAACAGCTCTGAGCAGTGAAAGTCCCTTGCCTAGACTGAACTTCTTGAGAATAGAGACTGGATCCTTTTCATCTTTGTGTCCCTCTACTACTGTCCCAGTGTCTGGTACATAATGCTCAAAAACCATTTGGTTAGTGCGTAAATGAACCAGTAACTCATTAAATGCATACCATCCAGACCTTCCTTATCTCTTAATTCTGGCTAACCAGGTTGTAAGTGCCAGGATGGCAGGAACCAAGTCAAGATGTCTTTGAATTCTTAACCTAATTGACACTAGTTCCGTGCTAGGAATACAGTACACACTTGTCTATTGACTAAAGGTGTGTAAGGGAAAGAACTTAGAATCAGGACAAAGATGGAGACTTCTTGTCTTTGCCAGTACTAACAGCCTTACCTTGGGGAACACATGACTTAAACCGCTCTGAAGCCTTGGTTTCTTCATTAATAAGATGGGGCCAGTGCCACTTAATTCATGGATTATGAGGACTAAGCACCATTTGTATGAGAATGACTTGATTGCAAAGTAATATGTTAATGAATGAAAATTAGCACACTACCCCGGGGCCAAGGTAAGACCAGTGGTGAACGCACCACTTTAAAATGACAAAAGATGGTCCAGGAGCAATCAGGATCCTGGAAGAACTCCTCTGATTCACAGCAGCCTTCCCTTCTCTTGCTGTTGGCTCAGAGCCCAGCTGGTCCCACATCTTCCCCCAGGGCGTGTCACCGCTGCTGACACCCTTCACATTTGGCTCCCTCTGCTCTTGCTCTAAGAAGCCTGTTTCAAAGAAGCCCACATTCCCTTGTTGCACGTAGAAGGCTGCACTTGGAGACAGGACAACTAGATGCTGGGACATCATGCAGAAATCACACAGACTCTGATTCCTGCTAAACCAGGCTAAAGAACCACTCATGGCAGGAACAGACGGGGCCCACCAGCCCCCTGGCTGCTCACCAAACTCTACTGCCCAGTGACTGTGGTTCTTTTCCTGGAGGCCTGCACGTCCTTGGGGATGAAATGTGAGTAAGAGAGCAGAGACTGCGGTGGCTGGAATGAGCATGCTTGCGTGTGTGTGTGTGTGTGTGTGTGTGTGTGTGTGTGTGCGCGCGCGTGTGTGTATTCATGTTCCAAAAGCACCTTAGCCTCTGACAGACATGGAAAAGAATCCTCAAAGAGGAAAGGGAGTTTTTTGTTTAAGTTTCTATATCCAAATCAAATTTCTTTTTAAAAACTACTTCTTAACTTCCTTTCAAGAGCAGAGAGGAGAGAGACATGGGCTTCTTACCTTTCCCTGTTGTGCCTTCATTTGAACATTTTTTTAATCTCAAGGAGCAGGAGTAGAAGCTAATATTTGTAAAACTCTGAAGCAAAGTCAGCCAGCCAACCTGCCAGGGAGAACTCCAGGAGCATGAGGGGGCATCTAGGCGGGTGATGGGAATCGTTTGACTAGTCACGTCCTCCCCCTCCCCGTGGAGATGGCTTTCGAGTCTGGGGGCTAAGTAGATGCCAAACCAGAGGCCTGCTGTGGGAACGAGTATGTCTTTAGAGACTTTTCACTCCAACCTGATGTGTGTGCTGCTAAATCCTCTCCCATGGGCCCCAAACAACAACAAAAGCTATCTTTCCTCCTTCTACTGATGCATGCATCCCTCAGCCACAAGGAATGCATGTTGCTTCAGCTTAGAGTCGGCTCTCGCAACCGTAAGTGATTTCAGTCAAAGATTCTAGACCTTTATTTGTATTTTCCTGCACCAGATTCCTCTCAGAGGATATTTTTCAGATGATCTTCTCCCCAGCTGATGGAGTTGTTCATTTTCATAGGATAACTTTTGGGGCTGGGGAGTGCAAGGCAGTGGAGGGGGCAGGTTACTGAGCATCACCGGGGAGGGGTGTATAGAGGAATTTCCCTGGGGTAGGAGAAGATAGGAGCTGTGGGAGAAAGGACTAAGAGCCTCCGATACCTGGAGAAGAGACGTCCAAACGTGGTTTATGATTGCGCCTGTGCCGCATGAGAGCAGAGTAGCGCTGCCCTTACCCCTGGATAGAAGGTGGGGAGGCAGAAACCGAAACAAGTGAATTCAATTATATCTGAAAAAAGAATAGGCTAAATGAGGATTCAATCCTTGGGCCTGTTCCAGGAAATATTTGTGAGAAGTTGGTTGAAAGAATACCACTATCCAAATCCTAATTTCTCTATTATATAAAAGCCCCAATTTCTTTGCAGTTTCTGATTAGAAAATGTTTCCCTGGTTTTGTCTTTGCTACTGGTATGTGACCTCTTAATTTAATTTTGGTCTTTGCTTATACAAACCAATTGCCGTGGAAACTTTTTCCTGTGGTGCAGCAAAGACAGGGGGAAAGTAGAACATTAGTAATTATATATTGTGCTCCTAATTCATTTAATTAGTAGTTATCAAGCATCCTTAATGGTTCATAGCCACAAACTAGGTTTATGTCTGAGGGCATCAGCCTGCTTCAGAAATCTCTCATGTGTGTTTCTGTGATACAGAAAGAGGGAGAGTGTTTTTAGTGGACTGAAGTTAGAATCCAGCAGCCCCATGCCCCATCACTTTTCTGCTGCCTTCTGGCTCTGCATTGCCCCTAGCTGGGCCACTGAGGTTGCTGCCCAATCAGTGATGCCACTGCCCAATTTACCCAAATAGCCAGTCAGTGAGAATGAAGATCCAAAACCTGATATCTTAAAAAATTAATTTTTGACTTTTTAGTCACTTGCCTGAGCTACTAAAGAAAATGCTCTGGGTTTCTCCAATTCCTCCTCTCAAGGAGTGCTGTTAACTCTTTGAGAGAACTCTCATGTCTATGGGAAATGTTATGCATTGGGGGAAAAAGACTAAATTAGTAAGTACAGATTTAGAATACGTGGTACATTTTTTTTGTCATGTGCCATTCCATGGTGGATGGAATTCAGAGATGTTGCATTTGATTGTATAGGTTGCACACTGCACAATGATAGAGGGAAATGTTCCATCAAACTATGAATGGAATTGGGTCTTCTGCTTATGGGGGTGGGGGGTGAGAACAGAAGGGTCCCTCCTGTGCTAGTGATCTTTATTTCAGCAACTAAGAAAACTGTGACAGGCACTGAAAATAATGCATTTCTTTTGGATGAAATGACAAATTTTAAGCTCTGGACCGAGGCAACTTGGGTCTAAACTCTGCTTGTGCCATATACCAGCTGAGTCACCTTGGACAAATTGCTTAATCTCTCTGTGTCTCAATTCCTCATCTATAAAATAATAGATAAATAATGTTAAATAAAAAGAGTAACCGCTTCATAGGTTTATGAGGATTAAATGAATTCATACATATAACTAGATTAGAATAGTATCTGGCACATAGTAATTGTTCAATTAATATTAGCTGTTGTTATCACTATCATTTATTATATTGAAAGACATGTATTTTCCCCCCATTGTGGCAAGAGATAGAAACGCAGGGTTCCCACTGTTCTGTTTAGAAAATAGTGAAGACCCTGCATGGTTTGGCAGGAAGAGGGTATGTACTCAAGTAGGATAGAACAGGTTTAATTCTGTTGTAACCATCTATTGTGACCTTGGCTGTGTCCTCTACAGCTGCAGTCTCCTCATAAGCAAACTGAGGATGAGGAAAGTATCTATCTTGCAAGGTTGGTGTGAAGATTAAAGACAAAACATGTAAAGTGTCCAGCACAGTGCCTGACCCTGGATAGACTCTCAAAAAGTGTTAGCTATTGTCAGACTGGAATAAAGCCAAGACATGGCATTTGGGTACTGTTACATATACAGTCATTGAGCATGTTCCAGCCTTGGTGAAAAAAAAACTTCTCCCCCACCTCAGCCAAGGACAGTGATCTAAAAATTGTTATGTGGGATTTATGTTCAGACCCCAGCTCTCTTCTGAACTGCTGGACCTTGGTGTTTGTTCTGCTTCCCTCAACTCATTCTAGGCCCTGGTCAAAAGGGACTTTTGCAGGAACTGAGAAAACAGGTCAGGGGAGGTGGAGTATATCGTTAGTGCCTTTTTGATGGGTGAGGGTGTTTTCAAGTACCAGACTGTCAGCTCCATGAGGACAAGGATCATGTCTGTTTCTGTTCAACAGCATGTCCCAGTGTCCTTGTTGAATAAGCTAAAAAAAAATGAATACACTATTAATGACTTTCTTGTACAGTAGCAACTCATTTAAACCTGTATTCAATGAATGGACCCTCAATTTACATGTTTGTTTTCCTTCATCTCACTTTGTAAAAAAAGAAGCTAACATAACTAGCTCCTATGAGGAATTTGGTATCCAAAAAAACCCACTAACCTCAATTTTTCAGAATATGATCTAGAATTTGCCCAGATTCAGCCCAATTTCCTATCCTTGTATATGGAGACCTTTTGTACCATAGAAGTCATTCAACAAACATTTATAGAGCAAGTCCTATATACCAGAGAGTGAGCTAATAACTTAAGCTTTCAATTTTTAAATTAATTTCACATATAAATTTAAAGTGATTACCACCAAGATAAAAAGAAAAAACAGGTATTACACCTTCATTTCCTCTTTCTCATATGAGGAAAGCAGGGCTTAGAGAGGCTCAGTGACATGCTTGAGGTTCCTCTTATCGTACAGCTGAGATAAAGGAGATGTTCCAACTCCCTGAACCCAGTACTGTTTCCACTTCTCCCTGGGATCTCTTCCATGGGAAATGCTATTAAAACTTATGATTCACATGTCACCAAGAGAGAGCAATACTGTCACTGTCTTAAAAAGGGAGTAAAGTAAACATTTTAGAAACACTTAACAGTGGAGTTGTTTTTAATAAAAGCATTTTGGGATTAACACAAAGGTTTTATCAGAAAATGAGTCAGAATACTTCACTCCTCAGTATGCCCATTAGTCCAAATTTAAGTCTAATTATTTAGGATTTAAAATAGAAAAAATAAGGTATTTTTGGACATTTCTAACAATCTGAACAGAAATTTTCAGCATGAATTTCCTCAATAGATGCTTGATGACTTACAACCCCTGCCAGGCCCATCCCACCTTGAGGTGGCTGAGAGAGCTATTGTACAGAGAGGTTGGGTAGACCTGCCCAAGTGAACTAACAAAAGAAGCCACAGGGCCTGGTGGGAGGGAGCGGGGGTGGAGGAGGGAGGAGGAAATAGCTGTAGTTTCCCAAGCAGTCCAGCTATACTCCCCACTGTATCCATCCACCCTCCCCTAATACATAAGTAAGTTTGAATGGGTCTTTAATCCTTACAATTAAATTTGCTTTGATTAGGACAATTATGACAAAGGCCACCTTCAAGATTAATTGGAGGGGAAGGGTGAAGAATCTGTATGATCAGAAGTCCCAGGGAAAACTGCAGTGCAAAGCACGTTTCTCTTGTGTCCTTCAATCTCCCCACCCTCACCTACTTCTTAGCCACTTCCCCCATAGGTGTCCCACACTCCCATTCTGACCTTTGCTTCTGAAAGATCCTAACTGCTACCCTTTTAAGCCTGTCCTTTTTGGAAAGTGCCTCAAGTTTCAAAATTACTGTTACAACAAGCTTTTCAGGTAGGTATTAAGGTATTAAGTTAACTCACCCTAACATGTTATCCCTAGAGAAATAACAATTCAAAAGAAGATCTTATGAACTTAAATGAAACTCTAATCTGTGGGGTTTATGCCTGAAATGTTTCAGGGGCCCATCTCCTGGGTCAGGTGCTCACCCTGGCCAATAAGCTGAGGACACAGGAGCATGTACCCCAGGGGCCAGGTCAGGGTAGATTATTTTAGAAAGGGATATGGGTGGGGTCAGTGATTGGTATCTCCTTTATATGGTTCTTATATTAGTCTACTCAGGCTGCCATAACAAAATACTATAGATTGTGTAGCTTGAACAACAGAAATTTATTTTCTCATAGTTCTGGAAGCTGGGAAGCCCAAGATCAAGGTGCTGGTCAATCTGGTTTCTGGTGACAACTCTCTTCCTAGCTTACAGATGGCTACCTTCTCTCTGTGTCCTCACATGAGGAAGAGAGGGCTCCGGTGTCTCTTCCTCTTCTTATAAGGGTGCCAGCCCTATTGATTAGGGCCCCACCCTTATGGCCTCATTAAACCCTTATCACGCCCCAATAAGCCCTATCTCCAAATATAGTCACAGTGGGGGGTTAGGACTTCAACATATAAATTGGAGGGCACATTCAGTCCATAACATTCCACCCTGGGCGCCCCAAAATTCATGTCCTTTTCACATGCAAATACATGTACTCCATCCCAACAACCCCCAAAGTTTTAACTTATTCCAGCATCAACTCTAAAGTATAAAGTCCAGAGTCTCATCTAAATAGCATCTAAATCAGATATGGGTGAAATGCATCCTAAGGCAAAATTCCTGTCCAGATGTAAACCTGTGAAACCAGACAAGTTATATGATTTCAAAGTGAGGCAGGCATAGAACAGACATTCTGGTTCCAAAAGGAAGAGACAGGAAAGAAGGAAAGTATGACGGGTCCCAAGCAAGTCTAAAACCTAGCAAGGCAAATTCCATTAGATCTTAAAGGCTTGGGAATAATCCTCTTTGGTTTGATGCACTGCCCTCCAGAGCCACTGCTAAGGGCCCCCACCATGGCTTTCTTCAAGAGCCCCACCCTCTGAAACCAGGGAGGAAACAGCCTTGCCCCCTGAGCCTGTGTTAGGCAGCCCTCTGAATCACCTTCAGGTCATTCTCTTTCCTGGAAGGATAACCCATGTTAGCATCCTTCCTTCATTCCGTCCCATTTTCTCGAAGCTGGCAGTGTTTCTGGTGGTATAATCTCTATTTCTGGCTTCTGTTGAGATGGCTGATTAGATCCATGGTTCACACTTAATCTCCTTATTAAAGGGTTGTTCAGCCACCCACACCCTTAGTGTTCTCCTCAGAACATCCTCAGTTTTTGCAGTATGGATAGCTGAGAATTTTCCAGTCTTTAAGTTCCAGTTCCTTTTTGTTTCCTTCTTCAACTCATCTCTCTCCTCTTGTATTTTATTAAAAGCAGTAAGGAAGACTAAAGCCACACCTTCAGTACTTTGCTTAGAAGTCTCCTTTGCTAAATACCCAATTTCATTGCTGGCAAGTTTGTTCTATCACAAAACACAGTTCAGCCAAGTTCTTAGCCACTATATAATAAAGATCACTTTTCTTCCAGTTTCCAATAAGCTATTCCTCATTTTTACTTGAGATCTCACCAGAATAGTCTTTAACATTCACAGTTCTACAAACATTCTGCTAGTGATCATTTAAGTGTTCTCTAAGAAGATGGAGGCTTTCTCTCCAGCTCTCCTTTTTTCTTTCTGAGGTCTCACCAGAATCCATATTTAACATCCATATTCCTACCACCAGTCCCTTAATGGCAATACAGACTTCTTCTAGCACGCACCTCAAAATTCCTCCAGCCTCCACCTATTTTCCAGTTCCAAAGCTGCTTCCACATTTTTAGGTATTCGTTACAGCAGCACCCCACTTCATGGTACCAAAATCTGTATTTGTCAGGGTTCTCTGGAGAATCAGAACCAATAGGATGTATATCTATATAGAAATAGATTTGTTATAAGGAATTGGCTCACACAATTATGGAGGTTGACAAGTCCCAAGATCTGCAGTCAGCAAGCTAGACCCAGGAGAGTTAATGGTGTAGTTGCAGTCCAAGTTCAAAGGCCTGAGAACTAGGAGAGCCAGTGATGTACAGTTGACCCTTGAACAACATCAGTTTGAACTTTATAGGTCCACTTATATGCAGATTTTTTTCACTAAATACTACAGTACTACACATCTGAGTTTGGTTGAATCTGCAGATGCAGAACTGCAGATAGAGGGCTGACTGTAAAGTTATGCTTGGGTTTTTTACTGCATTGAGGGTCAACTGTAGTTCTAGTCCAAAGACTGGTGGGCTCAAGATCCAAGGAGAGGGCTTCCCTGGTGGCGCAGTAGTTAAGAATCCACCTGCCAATGCAGGGGACATGAGTTTCAGCCCTGGTCCGGGAAGATCCCACATGCTGCAGAGCAACTAAGCCTGTGAGCCACAACTACTGAGCTTGCACTCAAGAGCCCCTGAGCCACAACTACTGAGCCTGCGAGCCACAACTACTGAAGCCCGTGCGCCTAGAGCCCGTGCTCTGCAACAAGAGAAGCCACCGCAATAAGAAGCCTACGCACTGCAAGAAGAGCAGCCCCCGCTCGCTGCAACTAGAGAAAGCCCGCGGGCAGCAACAAGACCCAACGCAGCCAAAAGAAAATAAATAAATAAGTAAATAAATAAATCTATTTTTTTAAAAAAGAAAGATCCAAGGAGAACCAGTGTTTGATTTCAAGTGCAAAGGCAGGAAAAAAAAAAGGCAGGAAAAAACTGATATCCCGGCTCAAAGGCAGTCAAGCAGGAGGAGTTCCCTCTTACTCAGCCTTTTTGTTCTATTCAGGTCTTCAACTGATGGATGAGCCCCACCCACATTAGGGAGGCCAACCTGCTTTACTCAGTCTACTGATTCAAATGTTCACTTCATTCCAAAACACCCTCGCAGACACATCCAGAATAATGTTTGACAAAATATCTGGGCATCCCTTGGCCCATTCAAATTGATACATAAAATTAACCATCACAGTTCTCAACCCCATAAATCACCTTAGGTATATAAGTACACATTGGAATCCCCTGGGGAGCTTTAAAAACATACCATTCTGTAGTCCCACCCTCAGAAATCCTTAAGTAATTGGTCTGAGGTGCATCTTAGAAATTTTCAAAACTCCTCTGGTGACTCTAATATGCAGTCAAGCTGGCCAGATGAAGTACCTCGGCAAGGAAACTTGGTGGAGCAGAGAAGCCACATGGGAGCACTTTATGTGTGTGGCTCAGTGCAGAGCCACCACCAACTAATCACTAAGAGTCTCTTAATTCAATTAGTTGAGGGTCCTTTATACACTGCTAGCTATAACAGCAAAGAAATATGAAGCAATAACAACATAGATGCTAAGTACACGTAACAATAAAACTGAAATCAAAGGTACAAAGCTTTGTGGGGAGATAGGGATCCTTTGGATGGGAATGGTGGGGTCTTATTTTAAACTTTTGTGTTGGTGACATATAGAGCTATGGCTTGTGTCTCATAATTTATGTATTTTTGATTCCATGCATTTTTAATCATTTAGCTGATTTTTTGATAGTTACTACTTTTTCTTCTGGAAAGCTGGGGGCACTCACCCTCCCTCTTTTTCCCCAAGGCTGTGCCCTCAGCCAGGAAAGGAAGGATGACTAAAGGGGCTGCTGGCAGGGCCTGGTTCGAAGCTGGGGTTCTAGGCCCTGGTCTGAGCCATGGAATTTGGCCTCCTGTGGGGTGGGGAGGAGGGAGGAGCTAGGAGGATGACAGAAGAAAGGAACTCCTCTCCACCTTGCTGAGGAAGAGACAAGGGCCTGGGTAACTTTGTATGTATAGAATAGTAGTTCTGGTTCTTTCCACGGTGATGCTAAGAACTGAGAGTGACACTTCCCTCTTCTCTGAGCAACTCTTACCCGCTCTGCCATGGGGTAATAAGGCAAACCAAAATGGCAGTGTACTTTCTGGGTAAGGTTTAGCACAGTATTTGCTCAATGTCAATCCAGCGAGAGGCAAAGGTACATAGAAATTTTTTGCATGGTGAACAAGGGCCACATTGTATTGTTCCTGCTTTTGCCATTGAAGGAGAACTATGCAAAAATTACTAACACCTTAAAAGATACTAATTCCTTAAGAGTTTACTGATAGCTTGGAAAACCATGGGACCAACCCTGCAATGTAGTTTCAAAAAATAAGTCTCACAGTGTAGACAGTTTCGGTTTGGGAAGATGGATAGTGGTGATAGTTGCACAACAATGTGAATGTACTTAATGCCACTGAACTGTGCACTTAAAAATGGTTTAAGTGGTGTAAAAAAAAAGTTCCACATTAAAAAATAAAGGCATTTCTTATTCAGAATTAACACCATTTTAAATACATAATACCAGAACGGAAACCCTGAAGGCTCTACTATCTAAGTTACAAATTCTAGGTTCAAATAAGTATGAGAGGAGACAAGAAACGGGATGGCAGAGAGGTCGCAACTATGCAACCACCAGGCTTTCTCTTCCCTTTGTGGTTCTCAAGATGGCAAAGATCTACTCAGACAAGTTTTTCTTTAGTTGAGCTGGTATTTTGGTTGCAGAGAACAGGAGGGGAGAGAGACAGGGAGAAATCTTCCTCCTCAACCAAAAAAGGGCGGGCACCCACCAGGACCGAACAGCCGCGACCAGCCCGAGCTGGCCTCGTCCTCTAGGCGGCTGGAGCCGCAGTGCCGAAGCAGAGCCGGCGCTGCGGGCAGAGCGTCTGGCTGCGCGGCCCACCGCGGTGGAGAGCTCCTAACTCCCAGAGCCTCCTGTGGCTGCAAGGCGGGAGCAGCGGCTTCTCCCGCCTCCCTCGCGCTCCCTCGGCTTCCAGGTTCAATAAGGATTACATCATGGAGCAAGTATGCGGGGCAGCCTGAGAATCAAAGCCGTCACAATCAGCGGCTGGTTAACTGTACTGTTGCTGAAACACATCCTTCCCACCCCCTCCTCTCCCCTCTCCCACCCCAACCCTCTGCTTTTCGTACTATTAAGGATAGCATTATTGGGGAGAGGAAAATCTGATCAAAACTGTCGACCGCCAACAGCAGATTTTCTATGGATTCTATAAAGGCCACCTTAACGATTTCCCTAATTAATGGATGACATCTTTGGCTGAAGGAGAGGCGATGGATTCGACTCTGTCTTCGCCTTTGTTAACCTTCTAATTAACTTTCGTAGGTCACCCAGGTCTCCCAAACCTAAAAAGTGAAGAGGCCCATTGTGCGAGGAGCAGTAAACTTACTTTTTCTGCTGGGATACTTAAAAGGGAGAACAATTATAGGCTGAGAAAAATAACTCCATTTAAAAGCTTTGTGGCTGCAGAGAATGCATAGGTCCCTCCCTTAGAAAATAATTGAAACACCTTTTATACCAATATTTCTATGCATAATAAAAACAAATTAGCAAAATGCATCTAAATTCAGCAGCACTTTCAAATTACCTTTTTTTGGAATGTAAGCCTCTACAAGTCAACAAAAGGAGCGGGAGTTTAGAGAGAACATTGCAACTGCAACAGCTATCAGCCTTTAGGCAGAGTGAGTGCAGCACTGGGCCGAGCTCAGTTATCTGAGTCAGCTCCTGGAGGAAATGCTTCGAATTTAGTGCCCTTGCCCATGTTGGGTATGAGATGCCAAGGGAACCCAAAGACTATTAGCAAGTGAGCAGGTCTTTGTCTGGATGGAGTGGCCTTTGGGGGTTCAGAAATATTTTAATGGTCTTAGTGAAAAACAGAAACCACCATGGTGGAAAAGCCAGAAAGTTAGTGAAACCCCACTGCGATCAGTGAAATTGATAAGACAGAACAATTTTTTAAAATGTAAGACATATTCCTGTTGGAATTTTCATTTTGGTAGATTTGACAGACTATGCAGATGTGTTATAGTTTCTGCCCTAGCTCCCTGGCATCTGTGGCTAAACAGAGGAGACACTGAGGGAAGAGTAGATGCTCAGCCTAAAATGGAACTGAGATGAAGCCTCCTTTAAAGGAGGGCTTTGCTAAAAGGGAATGAGATTCCTAACCCAAGGACAACAGTACTGTGACTTTAGTATTGTTTTCTGATTACAAACAGACCCAGAGCTAATTGTAGAAAAGTATAAAGACTTTAAATACTGTCAATATTTTAATCATGTCTTTCCATTCTTTCTCATATGTATCCCAAAATTTTTATACCGTTCATATTTGTATTCTTTGCTTTGTTCCTTTAACAAAAGAACATTTGGCATTATTTATAAAAATTACAAAAACATAAACATTCTTTGATGCAGCAATTCCTCTTTAGGAAGTTTCCCTAGAGGTATACTTGCACAAAATGACATATGTATAAAGTTATTCTTTGCAGCACTGTTCATAGTAGATTGAAAGCTATCTAAATGTCCATTAATAGGGGACTGGTTAAAGAAACACAGTACATCCATTGAGTGGAATATTACACAGCCATAAAAATAGATGAGGATTCTCATTATATGCCATTTTGGAATGGTCTTCAAAATAGCCCGTTAGATAAAAAACAAACAGCAACAACAAAATGGAGCAGAACAGTGGTGTAAAGTATGCTACCATTTGTAGAGAAAGACATGGTTTGAATATTCATAAACATTTTCTTCTGGTGGCAGTTATCTTGGGAGAAGAGACCTGAGTGGCTGAGGAACAGCTGTGGGAGGGAGACTTCTCTATAACTTTTATATCTTTTGAATTTGTACTGTGTGAATATATTATCTATTCAAAAAATAAATACATAATTTAAAAATTTTAAAAAGAGAAGGGTTGCTATTTTCTAGTCTGCTCTGTGCATAGCTCTGCACAATTCAAGGGTAGCCTAGTCATAAAAGTGTCCTATTCATTTCCATATACTAAATAGCTTATTTTAGACTTCTCAAAGTCTGCCTAGATTAAAAGAACCCTAAAATGGAAGGTACACAGTCACTTTCTCTATGAAATATTTAAATGTTTCTTAATGAAAACAGAATAATGGGAACTTCCCTGGTGGCGCAGTGGTTAAGAATCTTCCTGCCAATGCAGGGGACATGGGTTCGAGCCCTGGTCCGGGAAGATCCCACATGCCACGGAGCAGTTAAGCCGTGTGCCACAACTACTGAGCCTGCACTCTAGAACCCATGCTCGGCAACAAGAGAAGCCACTGCAATGAGAAGCTTGAGCACCGCAATGAAGAGTAGCCCCAACTTGCTGCAAGTAGAGAAAGCCTGCACAGCAGTGAAGACCCAACACAGCCAAAAATAAATTAATTAACTAATTTAAAAAAAAACAGAATAATGCATTCTGTGATTTAATTGTTTAAAATTAAATTTCAACAAACTGTTACGTCTGTGTAAATAAAACATTCACAGGCTTCATCAGCACATGCATTGGGACATATGCTTTGGGCCTCAGAATTGTAGAAATATTTCCTAACATTTGAGATGTGCCAAGAAACAGATAAAGAAGTCAAATAAAATCTTTTTTTGTTGGCTTTTTCTGTTTGTTTTGGCCGTGCGGTGCCACTTGTGGGATCTTAGTTCCCCGACCAGGGATTGAACCTGGGCCCACAGCACTGAAAGTGCTGAATCCTAACCACTGGACCGCCAGGGAATTCCCAAATAAAATATTGTATTACACAAATTCTTCTTGCTCACAAGAGTCTGATTTACTTGTATCAATCAATTTAAGTGATTCATAGTTTATGAGCTACAATTTTAAGTGACTGGACTAAAACCTGGAGCCAGTATTATTCTCTCCTCAGTCCTCAACCCAATCTGTCAAAATGGCATTGGAAATTATTAGGCTGAACCATATGCAATTAGTGTGTGTCAAGTACAATAGCAGCAATTTCAAGATTCAGCCTAATATTTTTCATCATCATAATGTAGCCTGTAGCTACATAACAGAGACATTGTTATTGTTGCCAGTCCACCATCCATTTCTCCCTTCTTCCCTGTTAGCAGAACTCCCATTTAATTCCCATTTAGGAAGGTAGTAAATCTCAATTCAACTAAACTGTATACATGGAATTCCCATTTCTTTTGTCTGTGATTGGTTTAGATTTGGGCATGTGATACAGTTCTAGGCCAATGAGATATAAGAAAAGACAGCTAAAGGTTTCTGAGAAAGATTTCTCTTCCACTGGACATTTTCAGGTTCAGATGGATTGCCCAGAATTCTGGCAGTCATCTTGCTACTACAAAGAGTGCAGACATAATGGGCATCCTAGGGTGACACAATAGGAAATAGGAAGGAAGTTGGATCTCCATGATAGTATTGAGTGGTTGTATTAAACAACTCTGTAATCCTCTGACCTTATACTTCTTGTTATACGAAATGATAATTTTCCACATAGTTTAAGCCATTTTGAATTGGTTTTCTATTATATTCCAAATATTAATAGACCATCCTGGTAAATATTTTCACCACTTTAAGTGGCAGGAAGGCCAGGTAGTATCCTGTAAAAGCTCCTCAAGTAGTTCTGTTGTACTCTTCTAGTCAAAATTGTTTTAAATCATAAAAATAAATGCCTCCTTGGGCTTCCCTGGTGGCACAGTGGTTAAGAATCTGCCTGCCAATGCAGGGGACATGGGTTCGATCCCTGGTCTGGGAAGACCCCACATACTGTGGAGCAACTAAGCCCGTGAGCCACAACTACTGAGCCTGCGCTCTAGAGCCCACGAGCCACAACTCTGAGCCCACGTGCTCTAGGGCCTGAGTGCCACAACTACTGAGCCTGTGTGCTGCAACTGCTGAACCCTGATGCCCTAGAGCCAGTGCTCTGCAACAAGAGAAGCCACTGCAATAAGAAGCCTGCGCACCGCAACAAAGAGTAGCCCCCACTCACCACAACTAGAGAAAGCCTGCACGCAGCAACGAAGACCCAACACAGCCAAAAATAAATAAAATTTTAAAAATAAAAGAAAAAAAATAAATAAAAGAAATGCCTCCTCAACATCTTTCGTCATAAGGGAAATGCAAATTAACACCACAATGAGATACCGCTTCACACCCACTAGAATGGCTATAATCAAAAAGGTGGGCAATAACAAGTGTTAGTGATGATGTGCATTGCTGATGAAAATATAAAATAATGCAGCCACTTTGGAAAACAGTTTGTCAGTTTCCCCCAAAAGTTAAACATAGAGTTACCATATAACCCAGCAATTCTACTCCTAGATATATGTTCAAGAGAACTGAAAACATAACATCCTCACAAAAAGTATACAGGAATGTTCATAGCAGCATTATTCATAATAGCCAAACGGGAGAAACTATACAAATGTCTATCAACTAATGAATGGTTAATAAAATGTGGCATGTTCATACATAGAATATTATTTGGTAATAAAAAGAAATAAAGTACTGATGCATGCTACAAGAAGATGAATCTTGAAAACATTACGCTAAGTGAAAGAAGCTAGACACAAAAGGCCATGTAGTGTATGATTTCACTTATATGACATGTCCAGAATTGGCAAATCCATAGAAACAGAAAGTTTCAAAAATACGTATGACCAATTTGTTAAAAAGAAAGACTATTTTTTATCTAATTAGAGCTTCATTTTTGTGGCCATTTAAGCAAAAATGAGTGAAGATTCTATCCCCCAGAAGACTGTAAACTTCATGAAAGCAGTGTCCCTGCCTGTGTCTTGGTGCCAGCACATCCAGCTGGACTACACACATTACAGACTATGTGAGTGAATGGATCTTGGTACATTTTCTTATGAACAATTCTCGGCTTAGTTCCTAAAATAGGCCTCTGTTTACTCATCTGCAAAATGGGGCTAGAGCAGTAACAACCTTCTAGGATGAATGTGAGGATTAAATGAGTTAAGGGAGCTCATTTAAACTTTGCAAAGTTCCTGGGACGTAATAAGAGTCAACAAGAGGTAGTCATTGCTGTATTGTTTTAAGTATTATTACTATTATTGTATTTGGGGACCTTATGCCCACTCATCACAAGGCGTAGAAATTTCTTACCACCTGGCATGAGCAATTCTTGAGTGAATTTTTTTTGAGTGATTATTGTTTAAATATATATTTGCTCTTATAAAATTGAAGACGGGATTAGCAATTTTCAGATTCTGAAACAAAAATAATTGGAAATTCAGATTCAGCAATCATAGGATTTTATAACAGTCTACAAGTACATGAAAAAAATCTACAAAAATATAATAGATTTGAATTTCTATAAATGATCTAGTCTGAAACATTTTTCTAAACTTCTACTATTTTTTGTTTGTTTGTTTGTTTTGTTGGGTTGTTTTTTTTTGCGGTACGCGGGCCTCTCACTGTTGTGGCCTCTTCCGTTGCGGAGCACAGGCTCCAGACGTGCAGGCTCAGCGGCCATGGCTCGTGGGCCCAGCCGCTCCGCGGCATGCGGGATCTTCCCGGACCGGGGCACAAACCTGTGTCCCCTGACTTGGCAGGCGGACTCTCAACCACTGCGCCACCAGGGAAGCCCTCTACTATTTTTTCATATACTCCATTAAGCTTAAAATACCAAACTCCTTAAGTTAACTTTAGGTCAGCTTTCAGCCTCTAAGTTTTTAAATTGTCTCCCTCATCCCCCACCCTCCCCACTAATCAACTTATAACATGCACCTTATTTGAGTGAAATATTTTTCACTTTACTTGAAGTTTAACATATACTCATAGGATACAGATTGAGTCAACCATTGTTTTAGGGTAGGTAGGGGTGTGCTGGAGGCGAAACTTTGGTCCTCCCATCTCACACAGGGAAAAGCTTAGGTAAGTGATTTATCTTGCATCACATAACTTGTTAATGGGATTTTGAAAGGAAAGTCCAGCTCTTTCTCCTGCTGCTACAACACGCCAGCCCCCTCCATCATACAACACATGGACAAACAATGGACAAGCAGCAAAACATTTCCCTAGCTGGGATATCAAATATTATGAGAAAGGACAAGCATAGGGAAAATGGAAAGTGCATGATTTTTAAGTGCATTCTTCCAGGTTTCAATCCAGATTTTGATCATTTATATGTTCACAAGTTTCCATTAGATCAATATACTTCATTAATCTTGTTTGCTCTTGTGAGAAAAATACAATGGCCAGGGAAAAGTGGGGAAGAGATGAACAAGTAAGTGATTTGCTGGAGAGATTAGAAAATCTCTGTCAGAATTCTGTGTGTTCACACCAACCCTTAACTACCCCTCACCTTACCCCACAAAAAAAGAGAGAGAACAGATAGTAGCAAAGAATAAGAAAGTCTTCTGATGCCAGGCAGTAACAGAGTTAGCTGTCACCAAACTGGGCCAGAAATAATGGATGACAACCTCACCCTTGCACACCATTCCTAGTATCAGTTCCTTTTCCTTTATTCTCATTACCAGCAAGACCCACCCACAAGGGGGAAGATTTCCTCCCAGTGTGAAGAAACTTCCTATCAAGTAAGTTGGATGTTTTCTCTGCTGAAAGGTTACATCTTGTTTATGGACGGGGTTCTCTGTTTTAAAAGTCCATGGGCAGAGGGGCCCTGTGGAGATGGATTATTCCTCATTCCCCCCAATTTAATCCCCTCATTCAATTCACCCTTTCTGACTCCTCTCTTCCTTTCTCTTCTCTCTTCCTATTTTGTGCCTTCATTTTATTTCTCTCCACTCTCCTTCCCTTCTCTTTGATCACATCAATCTTTAGTAGTATATTAATGTTACTCACCAAAGTAACAAAGCCTTGATTCTGAAATTCTAAAGTCTTGATTCTGAATTTGCTTCTCTAAACAAAAGATAGGTTTAACATTAAGAACTACAGGTGGTCCAGCATCACTTTTTATATCCATCCCCAAACAAGGAGGCCATATATTTATCTAGAGATATTTTGTATAACTTAATTCAGTATACATGCAATCTATGTATACATATACATTAAAGAATCTTTTGGATCTGTGTAAGGGCCTTTGAAGTCTCTTCTGCATGTTAATTTCTCTCCTAATCCAGATGCCACTGCTCTTTGTGACATTTCAGAGAGGTCACTGAGCACCATCCTTATAACCCTCCAGAGAAGAACAATGGAATGCAGAACTTTTTTTTATTACCTAACCTTTTAATATTCTTTTTTCCTTTTCAAGAAAATCCAGTTAAGTACTAGGAGGTCTTACCACTAATAGTAATTTCTCTCTAGCTCAGTCAGTACTTACCCTCTGCAGAGAAAATTATGAATGTATCTGTGTTCACAGATTTACACATTTCCTGTTTTATATGATTACTCCCCAGAAGGAACTACCTTGAGCCTCTGCCTAAACGGATCTTTCTGGCCTCCCCATGATTATGCAGTTCAAAGAATCACAGCTTTTACAAATGAACTTCCCTTCTGATTTGGAATTCTAAGAGCTCTAACTATTATTAAACTGTATATAAACTATAGGGATTTGAAAGGTAACAAATGTTAGAGACTGCAGCTTTTCAAGCTGTATATTTCACAAACAAAATGCCAGCTTAAATTAGAAGCTGGAAAAATATTTTAGTTTTAGCAAAGCAGATTTTTTAAATCTGCTAATAAAAAATTCATAAATTCTGGAAGAATTAATCTAAAATATTGATACTTACCACACAAATGTATCAAATGATCTTAATGTGTTACCATTTGGGGAGTTTTAATTCTGCTAGCATGAAAACAAATTTTTTGACACTGTAATATCTTATTTGAATACAGTTTTATACAGTGGAAAAGCTTAGTCTTATATACTGTGTATAAGGAAAACCCATTTGTGTTTAAAATAAAAATTCCTCAAGATATTTTAGGTTCTTGCTCTGTACAATGAATTTAAAGATAAATTATGTTCTGAGTAAAACGTTGTTTGTGTTTACGCAGAATATAAAGAAGAAAATAATCGATAATTCCACCATCCAGACAACAACTATTTATATTTTCTTCCAGTCTTTTGACTAGGCATATATTTTGAAATTCCTTGTTTAGACTTTCACTGTTCTGTTTTAAGCAGTAATACTTCATGCTGAGGCATGGCTTGATTTTTAGTCACAGGGAGAAAGAAAAAAGAGAGAAAGATCAAGAAAGAGGAACATGGAGGGCACAGGATTCTCTTGCCTCCTTTCCTACTGACTGCTGACACTAGTCCCCCATACCTACTGCTAGAGGCATTCCCCAAAATCCTCAAATAGAACAACAACAATTGTTAATAAAAAAAAAAACTTTTCCAAACCTGAAAAGCATTGTAAGTGAGCCTACTGATATTCACTGTGAAGAAAATGTCAACATTCTCTTTGTGGATAGCTAGGTAATTTGTGGATTTTTGCATTTCTATGGTCATCTCTTTCTAGGCTTCTAAGAAATCATGAATAAAAAAGAAAAAGTAGGGCTTCCCTGGTGGCGCAGTGGTTGAGAGTCCGCCTGCCAAGTCAGGGGACACAGGTTCGTGCCCCGGTCCGGGAAGATCCCACATGCTGCGGAGCGGCTGGGCCCGTGAGCCATGGCCGCTGAGCCTGCACGTCCGGGAGAGGCCACAAAAGTGAGAGGCCCACATACTGCCAAAAAAAAAAAATTATATATATATATATATATATATATATATGTTTTTAATCACCTGAAAACACCCTTTAGAGTCTAAAATGGGTATGACCATTATTCTGATCCCCCTGCAATGTAACAGTTACTCTCCTCAGTCTAGCTTGCTTTATATTTTTAGTATAAAATACATATTGAATTTTGGCAAGTTTGAGTAAATATCAATAATATAGCTTTCCAGGATAGCTTGCATCATTATGGCCTAGAACTTAAGGCAATTAAGTGTGTCTTCATTTTCCTGTAATTTTATATGAAGAACACATTTCCCACAACATACAGTTCTTATAGTAAGCACTATAGGCCTGTAGTAAGCACTAGACTGTGAAAACAGAATAGTCCATCAGCCTCCTAAGAGGATGCTCAGTGTCTCCTTAGACCTATTTTCATTGAAGCCTCCAAGAATGACATTACTGTATTGTGCTCCATGATTGTGGCTATCATTTCATCACCAGAAATTATAGCACTGGCTTCTGTTTCCAGCACTTTGGTGGGTTAGATGCTGCAAAGGTTAGTTTTACGTGTCAACTTGGCTAGGCTATGGTGCCCAGTGTTTGGTCAAACACTAGTCTAGGTATTGCTATGAAAGTATTTCATAGCAGTGTGGTTAAAGTAGATTTTTAAGTAAAGCAGTTTACTCTCCGTGATGTAGGTGAGCCTCATCCACTCAGTTGAAGGCCTTAAGAGAAAAGACAGGTGCCCTGAAGATGAAGGAATTCTGCATCCAAACCTACCTTTGGACTCAAAACTGTAACATCAACTCTTGCTGGAAAATCCAACCTATCAGTCAGCCCTGTGGATTTTGGATTTGCCAGCCCCCACAATCTCATGGGCCAATACTTAGAGTCTGTCTATAGATAAAGACACATAATTTATATTGTAATATAATATAATCTCTTTCTTTGGAGCACCCTGATACAGATACCCTGAATGACAATCTCAGCTAAGATAGCTAAAACTCTTGATAAAATATTTTTTAAATGTCTTTTAAAATATATCACTGAGCTTGCACAAAAGGGAGGGATTTTTCAGATCCCCAAAAGTAAGTGAAAGCAGAAACCCGGTAATTAAGCAAGTTCCAAAGCCAGCTTTCACCCTGAAAGTTTCTGTCAGACTCTGGAGACCCTGAATCTCAACTCTGAGATGAAGCTCAGGGATTGCCCAAGGTGGGGAACCTGCTAGGAGAATCCTTACATAAAGCTGAAAACACAAAGGGCTACATCCTCAGTGTAAAGACAAATTAAAAAAAATAAACCCTGTCCCAAAGAGGGGTGTTATTTCAGGGACATTTGCCTATCTTAATGTTGATGCCGGGAGGACAGAAAGAAAGAAAAAAACTTCCCTAAGAATTTGGAAGCACAACTAGGTCCATCACAGGAGAGCTTTCTACCTGAATTCATACCACATATGTGGCTCCCCCAAATTTTAAACCATAAAATAGAGTATTTCAATATAAAAGGATCCAGGTTGGTAGTACAACCAAGTAACTCAACCAGAAAGAGCAAGTGCAGATCTTCCCTGCACAAATTCACTTCCAACTTTGGCCTTAAAGAATCCCCAGAGATAAAGTGCCAAGACAAATGAGAAGATCACAGAAGAAAAATGTCATAAAACCTAGGAAGAAACATGGTACCATGAAGTGAAGACCAGAAGAAGCAAGCAGCAGACATCAAAAGTGGTCTTGCAAAGACATCAGATATTGACATTAGTGACCAAATACCAATTTTATATGATTAATAAAATAAAAGGGGAGCTTGAAAATATTAGCAAGGAACAGGAGACTGTAAGGGATATCCAAGCAGATCTGATAGGGAACCAAACAGTACTTCAGGAAATGAAACAAAATAATTTTTTAAATGGAGGAGAGGGGCTTAAACAGCTGTTTAGACCCAATAAAAAAGAGAATCAGTGAACTAGGAAATATATTTAAATATTTTCCAAAATACAATCCAGAAGACAAAGAGACAAAAAACATAAAAGAGATGTTAAGAGTTTTATAACGCCTAATCAGAGTTCATGAAGGAACTAATAGAGGAGGGCGAAAGCGCTTTCCAAAGAGATAAAGTGATAATAATAGAGGAGGATTTTCCAGTATTGTTAAAGACCACAGTGCTCAGATTCAGGA
This sequence comes from Aethalodelphis obliquidens, assembly GCF_003676395.1. Lineage (NCBI taxonomy): Eukaryota > Metazoa > Chordata > Mammalia > Artiodactyla > Delphinidae > Aethalodelphis > Aethalodelphis obliquidens. Next base: position 50,373,380 of record NW_020837947.1, on the reverse strand, counting down.
AGCCAAGTGAATCCCAAGCATGATAAATAAAAGAAATCTACATATAGAACTATGATTGTAAAAATGTAGAACTCCAAAAGGGAGGGAAAACTTTAAAGGTAGACAGGAAATAGAGAGCATCTGTAAATGTGCAGCCTTAGACCTAATACTGACTTTTCAACAAAAAACAACAGGAGCTGGGACTTCCCTGGTGGTCCAGTGGTAAAGAATCCGCCTTCCAATGCAGGGGACATGGGTTCGATTGCTGGTCAGGGAACTGAGATACCACATGCCGTGGGGCAACTAACACCGTGTGCCACAACTACTGAGCTTGCGTGCCTCCACTAGACAGCCTGAATGCCGCAAACTACAGAGCCACACGCTCTGGAACCCGCGTGCCACAACTACAGAGCCCACATGCCCTGGAGCCTGCATGCCACAACTAGAGAAGAGAAAAACCTGCAGGCCATAATTAGAGAGAAGCCTGTGCGCCGCAACAAAAGATCCTGCATGCCTCAACGAAGGTCTCATGTGCCGCAACAAGACCCGATGCAGCCAAAAATAAATAAATCTTTTTTTAAAAAAAAGCAACAACAGGGCTTTCCTGGTGGCGCAGTGGTTGAGAGTCCACCTGCTGATGCAGGGGACACGGGTTTGTGCCCCGGTCCGGGAAGATCCCACATGCCGCGGAGCCTGAGCGTAGGGAGCTGGGCCCGTGAGCCATGGCCGCTGAGCCTGAGCGTAGGGAGCCTGTGCTCTGCAGCGGGAGAGGCCACAACAGTGAGAGGCCCGCGTACTGCAAAAAAAAAAAAAAAAAGCAACAACAGGAGTGCGCACACACACACACAAAGACAGTAGAATCATATCATCAATGTGCTGAGAGAAAATAACTATGAATCAAGCATTATATCCCCATGAAATATCTTCCGAGGATGAGTGTAAAATATACTTTCAGTCAACCAAAAGTTGAGAGACTTTAATACTTGGGAGACCCTCACCAAAGAAAAGTACAAAGGATGTACTTTAGAAAGAAGGAAATAATCAGAAAAGATATAGGTAAATATGTGGATAGATCTAAATAAATTTGATTGTATTAACAATAATATCTAATCTGTGTGTGGGGGGGGAAGGATTAAGCTAGAACTGGATTCCAGAACTAGAAAAGGATATGTTGAAAAAATTTCTAAGGTCCTCATATTGTTTCGGAGGAGGAAAGATGTTGATTAACCTTTTTAAGTGAAAACATTAAAACAGCGAGGCAACCCCTAAAAGAATAAACACACAAAGAATATAACTTCCAAACAAAAAATTCTCAGTGCAAAATAAGCAAAAAAGGAGCAAAAAATAGAAATATAAAGCACCAAAAAGATGGCAGTAATAAATCCAAGTACATATATCAATATTTATAATAATGTAAATGTACGAATATAAATGTCCAGTTAAATGTTGAGGATTATCAAAATGAATTTTTTTAAAAAAACAATTATAAACCGGTTTACAAGAGATTCTTAAAACATAAAGTTATAGAAAGGTTGAAAGTCAAAGGATGGAAAACCAAATATTAACAGAAGAAAGCTAGTGTGGCAAAATTAATATCAGAGAAAATAGACTATGGCCAAAGCATTACTAGAAATGAAAACAGTTCCTACCTAATTCACCAAGATATGTCAAGGGACTTCCCTGGTGGTCCAGTGGTTAAGACTCCATTTCCTGATTGGAGAACTAAGATCTCACTTGCTGTGTGGTAAGGCCAAAAAAAAAAAAGAAGAAAATATGTCAAGTCTACACTCATATGCACCCACAATCATATACTTCATTTTAGCATCAGAGAAAATGCAAAGTTACTGCCATTACCACTGCTATTCAATATTGTATTCAAAGTCCTAACCTGTATAAGTATGACAAAAGTGGAAAATACGTTAAAGCTTTAGGGATTAAAAAAGAAAGATAAAAAAACTGTCATATTTACACATAATATTAGTGGCCACATAGAAAACTCAAAGAAAACTATAAGTTAAAATTATTAGAATTAATAAGAGACATTTTGAATCAGTATACGCTTTCATACAGCAAAACTATAAGAAAATATAATTGTAAAAGAATGCCATTATATAGCAAAAATAAATAAATCTAGGTATAAATCTAACAAAAGTCATGTACCTCATTTACATAGAAAAATTATATCTTATTGAAAAAAACATTAAAGAAGACTTAAATAAATAAATACCAAGTTGTTAGTAGGAAGCTTCAACACATGAAGATGTCAATTCTCCCCATATTGATTAAATCCAATTCTGATGAAAATCCCGGAAATATTTTTTTGTGAAACTTGACAAACTAATTCTGAAATTAAAATGGAAGAACAAAGGGCCAAATATAGCCAAGTATTCCTAAGAAAAAGTACAAGGTAAGAAGAATTGCCCTCCTAGTTATCAAGACTTAGCATATAAGTTATAGTAAGTAAGACAGTGGGATGCTGGCAAAGGGCTAGACAAAGGGGCCAAAGGAATATGATAGGGAACCTGGAAATAAATCAAGGCATATGTAGAGACTTGCTTTTATAATATAGTAGGCACTAGAGATAAACAGAGAAAAGGTTCAATCAATGGTACCAAGAAAATTTATTAAACAACTGTGAAAAAAAGAAAAACTAAATTGGATCCCTACCTTACCCCATACACAAAAACTCATTCCAGTTGGATTAAAGACTTAGATGTGGAAAGGCGAAACTATAAAAGTCTTGGAAAACGATTTAGGAGAACACCATTACAACCTTGCAATAGGGAAATTCTAGCATATGTGTACAGGAGGCATGCACAAGATATAGTCTGAGAGACAGAGAGAGAGAAAGGGAAGGGAAGAACCCAAATGTCCACTCCTAGTAGTGAGGAGCAATCACCTGTAGCATGCTCACACAGTGGATTACTATACAACAATGAGAATGAAGAAACCACATTGTGTGAGTGTACCACAATTAATTTAATACCAACATTAAACACAGTGGTGGGAGAAAAATCACTGACAACTATGTTATATTACATATTATTATATAATATATATGCTATATTATTTAGGGATACATACATAAGTAGTAAAATTATGAAGCAAGCAAATGAGTAGAACACAATTCAGGGTGGTGATTATTTCTGGTGTGTTGGTAGGGAGGAGAGATGCAATCCAAGAGGGCACAAAGGAGTCTCCTTGCGGACACTACTAAGATTGTATTTTTTTTTACTGTAGCTGCTGGGATAGAGCAGTCATTTTATTTTATTCTTTAAATCATACAGATGTATTCATATAGTATTTTATATGTATGATACAATCACACTCAAATGTTAGATATGTTATTTCTAAGATCTTGGCTTCATTCTCTTATTGATTTAAATCTAGTCCATCCCTGGATCAAGTGCTCCTTCTTTTTGGCTTATGAATACCATATTCTAGATCTGGAGCTGTACTTGCACCTGCTCTACCATTATCAGAAGTCAGATTTCTGTACTTTTCTGGCAACCTAAGCCTGGGGGTACCAAGATCACCATCCTCCCTTTCCAGCAGTGTTTGCTCAGCCAGCAAGTGTAAGAGAAAAAAATAGCATTTAATTATAATCAGGTCTCCAGGAGCTTCTTTCCTCTAATGATATTCGCATCAAGTGACTCCAAAATAATTCAAGAGAGTAATTTAAGCCCTTGAAAGCTAACCAGAGTGAGTGAGGGAAAGGCCTGATGCCAGTACGTTACCCCTTTCAGGGGTTGACCTTATCAAAATTACCTAGTGTTCCCCTCTCAGAAGACCTTCATCTGTAAAACAGAAATGATAAGCAACAATGCTGGGTGCTCTTAGAAGCTGTGGTCATAAGCTTTCTATTAACAGACAGTAGATCCTGTCATCAATTCTGTCTAAACCTACACATTGCTGTTAAATGATTCCTTCAATGTCGAAGTTTTATCACTCTGACTCATACTTCTATTTTCTTTTTTCTTCCTAATAATGTGACATCTCAGACTTTACACCCTCACTCAACTTTTGCTGACATGAACACACTCAGCATAGTCATACTTGCCAATAAAGGTCAAATACTATATTTTTGGTAGGTTTTAAGAACTTTCATAATAATAAGCAAAAGGTCCTGTCATTTATTTGATTTGAATTTGCAAAGGCATCAATAAACTAAAGGAAGACATACTGAGAATTGATGGGGAAAAAAATGTTGATTCCCAAATTTATCTTCTGGAAATTCAAAATACACAATGGAGTAACAGCTGTTCTAGATTCCCACCAGAGATCAGCAGATAAGTTATTATTGAAATTCAAAGTTGTGACATCTTTAGATAAATATTTGCCTTTGACTTTCATTCAAGAGAAATCTAGAAGGGCTCACAGTCTGGCCCAGAGAAGATAATTTTAAATCTACAATTTTAAACTGGGGTTGAAAAGGAGCCCAGGTTGGATTCTGCCAGCAGGTCTGTCTGCTGCTATTGTTTTCTGTTGTCAATGTCTAGGACTTTCTGTCTCCAGCCATGTTTCAGCCTATCCTCAAAGGATTTCCTCACCCCTCTTATTGAGCCTGCCACAGATTCGGTACGTGCCCATCAGAGCTCCTCTCTCACTGTGCCTCCCCTCTCACTGCGCCAATACCCTGACCTGATGCCTTTGGAGGGTCTCTATACTAAACCCTAGCTATTGAAGACTTCAGTTAGCCAGCCTCAGAGCACACACGTGCCTATAGGTCCAAGAGCAGAAGCATTCCCCATGAAATAAAAACATTGGGATATCATCTCTTAGCACATGCCAGCCCTCCACCCAACAAATGGCTTCCCTTATACCAGCACGTAGTCCCTCCTCCCTGTTGATTCACTTGGGAAGCCGGTCCTCTAAGAAGAATGTGGCCTTTGCACTAACCACATGGACTGGGTTGTCTTGTATGCAACCACTGCCAACCCAGCTTACAACAATGTCAGTTAAAGAGACTTCTGCACTCATTCTCCTATTTTGAAAGGAGAGAAACAAGAGATGAACTCCTGGTCCCTCCATATGTGCTTTTCAGACCAGTGACAATATTAATCCTACAATTTGGTTTTTTAAAATTACTGTCACTTCTAACACTACCATGTATCTGCAAAGTAATTAGATATCTTGTCCCATATGTTACATGGGCAAGTCCACCTCATAACTTTACAGAGGGATGGTGACGCCTTCCTTTGGGGCCCCCATCCTGGCACCCCTTCTCCCCCACCTGCTTATTGATTTAGGAGTCAGCCTTCCCAAATTGTGTGTAAATTGAGGGCAAACTCGTTTTAGTCTCCCTCCTATCAGGACCATAGTAGTTGTTCAGTAAATATCTGATGAACGGTCACACCTCCCAAGGTCTTAGAATACCAAGGGTACGTCTCTTTCCCTTCCTCCTAAATCACCTGCCAGCACTTCCCCCAACCTGGTGCCCCCAAGCCTCACCACGGTCCTTGCCATCACCCCGTCCACGTTTTTCTGAAGCTACTACGCCTCAGCCAGGGATCTAGGGTCCTGCCCGGAAGGTGGGTGCAGCCAGGAGGTGGCAGCGGAGGTGGGGACAGGGATGCGGCAGCCACACCCGCGTCCCCTCCCACTCCCGGGCTCCCCCACGCCCCTCTCCTTCCAGTCTCCCCCCACTACAACCCCACCCTCTGCAGCAAGGAGGCAAAGGAGCAAGAGGAGAATCTTGGCCGCAGCCCCCTCCGCCGCCTTATAAAAAAGAAATTGACTTTTGTTTGGAGTTTGTGAAAAGTGGGGCTCGGGACCCAGTCAATGGGGCGCCCCGCGGTGCGGGCTGAGTGGAGCTAGCGCGAATCGCTCAGCCGCGGCCCCAATTAATCCGCCCTTTGTGCGGCCCGCCCGGCCGCCCCCACCGCAGCAGCACCAGCGGCCCATTGTTCGGCCTCGCCGGGCCGCGGGATTTACCCTTTTCAAACAGCCGGTTTTGTCCACGGCAGTTCGAGCGGAAGTTTCTCACTGACAATTTGCCCCAAATAGATAGATTTGTCAGAAGCGACCTTCGGGAAGGAAGCAAAAAGCCACCGGCCTGAAGGTTGGGGCCGACACTCGGCGTCCCACCCGCGGCCGCGCCGCCCTCCGCGCCCCTAGCCCGGCGGCCCGAAGCCCCTCGGGGATCCCCGATCCCCGGCACCTGCTGAGCCAGACACTTCGTAGACCTGATCTCCATTTATCCGTCTGTAAAATGGAACAGCTTGTCGCTTGCAAGCCGTTAAGTCCAGCGCTTTGGGTCAATTAGCGTGGACAACGTTCATTTCCTCTCTCTCCTCTCACCTCCTTTTTAAAAAACTGTAAGGAAAAGAAAAAAACCTAGCAAGACCTCAGGGACGACGTGAAACATTCTTGAAGGTGGGTCTTGGTAACAAGTTCCGGATGGTGCACGTGTTTGTTTCTCTTCTGCCCTCCGGCTCCTCCTTAACAAAGATGTCAACCGTGCTAAATCACAGGTGGGGTCTTTGTAAGACCGGCTATTGTCCCCTCATAAGTCAAGATATAAAACGCTTTGTACTGAATGGCCCGTGATCTGTAGCTTTCAATTTGGGAGTCGGGCTGTTAGATTTTTTTTTTTCCCACCCACCAGAGCCACTCTTCCCCCAAATGACCTCACTTAAATAAGCAAAATCTAAATGGGGGGGAAAAATCCTAACATGCTGTTGATGAAAAGAATAGTTACTGATTTCTTCACAGTTAATGGCAAGTATGTCTTTTAAAATACAGTCTCATACCAAACAGATCTGTGAATTTTAGCAGAACTGAATTGTATTAATCAGTTGATGGGTTTGTTCATTTTCTATCACTAGAGGAGAAATACAAAGGTTGGGACTCCACAGCTTCTATTTCTACTGTACTCACTCAGTCTCTTTCTTTGGTCCAGAAAATTTCCTGCTATCTGCACATGAGAGAAAAGTTAAAACAAAAAAATCTGTTTTTTGTTTATCCATCAGGTGAATACACACTTCAGCATCATACAGAGGAAACCCTAGGTGGTCTTTAACAAGATTTCGGTGGTTAAGAGCTACAATTTAGAGAAGATGACAATACATACACAGTGTCAATAGTATTTAAACAAACATCCCAGACAACAGAATAATGGTTATTAACTATGATGCTTTGGGCTTCTGACTGATTTCCCATGCCTGTCTTCAGCCAAACAGCTGCAGGATTTCCACACACCCCGCTTTTAAACTGTTTATGTGCATCATTTTTAAAATTGCATTTAACAACCATATCCTTCAGAACAGTCCCTCCGTGTGGAACAGAAGTGAATGGTTTAGTAATAGTGACAAAGCCAGTAACAAGAATGTATTTCATGACAAAAAGACTCTAGTTAGAAATCAGCTCCTTCAAAAGATTCTACATGTCTCGAAATGTGGACCACTGTCTGATTCTGTATGTCCTGCAGCATGGGTTTACACGTCTAAATAAATAGAGCTCTTTAACCCTACTCAACACTTGCAGTGTTTTCAAAAGTGATTAAATTGTACAACTGTCCTAAAGTGCCCACCCACCTAGGGTTTGAAAATATTAAAGAAATTGAAAGAGAAGTTAAGATTATTTTGTGCAATTCCTTTCTCACTTCCAGACAAATATTAAGTTTTAAAAATTACTTTAGTGATCAGGACATTAAAATGAATACATTCCTTGTACACTCCAAACATGCAACTCCAATCATTATTTAGCTAATGCAACTGGAAAACATATATTTAGGGATCCAAATATGTGCTATTATGAGTGCTTGGGTAATTATACATTATTTTAGCTAATCATAAATGCATGGACTAAAGTTGAGTTACCTCCACTGTTTTCATTGTTGTTTAGCATCTGTTAAGCATCTGCTCTGCACTAAAGATGGTCAAAACATCAGCCTTCAAAAAAGGCATCTAAATATTTGTATCTTATCTATAGAGAGATACATATACGTTATATGTGGTACATGTGGGCATTTCAAATATCTAATTATTCAATGTCCTGATCTGAAAGAAACACTAGATTTCAAATGTTTCATCGATTTCAAAATCATGTCAGTTACACCTGAAATTTTAGAGACTTGGAGAAATGTCTACAACCTACCTCCTGAGCTGTGCACTGCTATACCTGAAAGCCTAAATCCTCCTTCTCCCAGCAGGCAATCATCTTATGCCCTGAAGCATGAGATCTGATTACCCCTATCATCATCTTAGCTTGCATAGATACAGATGTTATTAACGGCCGTAGTTTATCCAACCCTTTTTTAAAACGCAGCTGCAGCATTTGACTTGGGGACCTCCTGTGAATCCCACTGGTTGACTCCGTCTTGCACAAAACACGTGGGGTTTGGGGGAGGGAGAAGAGAGGGGGAGGTTTGTTTTGTTTTGGAGGTTTTTTTTTTTTTTGAATCAGACTTCCCTAAATAGCCACTTGGCATCTTTGTAAGTGATGTGAATTCTGAAATTACTTACTAGAATAGGCGGACAACAGAGTACTGTGTGAACTAGATCATTTAGAAACAAAGCATACTAGAATGTATGATGCTTTTCACTGCATTGGCAGAGATCGAATATGTGGTCCTGATATACTTATTGACGGAATAAAGAATAGAATTGTAGTTTATTCTCAAATACGTTAGCCACATTTAAACCGGGCTATCCCGTTTTACATAACAATTGTTTCTACTAGTGTTGAAACAGTAATCTGGATAAAGCAGGTTCTAAACCTGCCGTGGAGGGAATAGAGAGATGTTTTTAAAATCTGAAAGGCCCAGATTGGCAATCCACACTGATCAAATTCTGTGATTAATTGTTCAATCTAATTATTGACCTTTTTCTCAGCATCTACAATTAGTGTCTCTAAGTGGTTCCTCTTGTAGCCTACATCATCCCCTCTACAAAACAGAAAGAGACCTCACACATTTTCTATCCATTTGGACACAGCAAATTTTAAGTACTTGCAGAGGGAGAATGTAAAGAAAAATCTGTGAAGTGGAAGAGTCTGAAGTTCCAGAAATACTGAACTATTGCTTCAAGATGCACAAAACACTTTTCTTAATTCCGATTACTTCACTTGTGAATGAAATTGCCTTAATTGGAGCTTCTAGAGGCCCTTCTGGGAAATGGGAGGTAGCTCAATGCAGTGGAATTAATATTTCAGAGAGCATTAGACTCAGTGTGAAGAGATCTGGGTTCTGGGGTTGGCCTTTGTCTCTAGATGAGTAACCTAGTACAAGCTTTGTCTCTAAGGGTCTCAGTTTCCTCATCTGTAAAATGATGAAATTAGATGAGTACTGATCTCTAAGGTCCTTTCTGGTTTGTGTGCTGTATAATTCTGGGCTAAATGGGAGCCAGGTTGGACTGTGCAGTTCACAGGAAATTAGGAGGTTGAAGGAGGCTTGGTGGCCAATCCTTCCCTGGATGTAGTCTTTCTTGTTTCTCTAGTCATTCTTTTGTTTTAGAAAACCAAAACTGACCTCTTCCCAAGGTTTGGGGGCCTAGAGGACCTGTGCCTACTGCCTGTCCTCCCCATTGCTGGGGCAGAGCAAAGGCAAGTCCTCCACCTCAAGCCTCAGCTTTCCTTGTGAGTACCATCAGGCAGCATCGCCCATACATTCCACACTTATCAAGCACTGCTATGTGCCAGAGCGCTAGGGGCTGGCAACCCAAGATGAATCAGTCTGCTTCACGGAGCTCCCTGTCTAGTTGGAGAGCTGAGTATCCCTTATGTCTTCTCTAAACTTTTTACTCTTGCCATTAGGAATAAGAAACAGGCAGCTTTGTCTCTGCTGACGTATCTTTCTGTGGGACACTATTTTCTTGTTCCTTTGTTCCTGGTAACGTGTCTGGTTGTTTCAGTTTTAAATACATTTCAGGTGAGTCATCTTATAGGGAGGGAGCCCAGGTCTCAACTTAAAGCAATTTGACATGAGAGCCATAATAAATTCTTCCTGCAACAAGGCAGGATATAAACAATTAAAATATTGTATGTAGGAAATAAAGTAAAAGATGGCAGAAAGATGTTTCTATTTGATTGTTCCTGGGGCAAGATGAATATAAAAGTGTAGTGAGACTCTGTAAGCTTCTAATCCCCAGCCTGCCCCTAGACCTGAATTTCCTCTGCTCATATGGCCCTAAGAGAGTGTGTGAATAAATGCAGAAACACAATTTGTTATTTGTAAAGAAAGAAAAAAAAGGAGCCCGTCACACGTGGCCTTTTCTTATTGTTGCTGCCGTTAGCACCAATACTAGATATTATGAGAGAGGCAGGGGTGCTGTTAGTAAGGAGTAACAGACAACTCTTAGATAACAGAGTTCTAGAAAATGTCAAGGAAGAACTCCACAACTCAGCACCAGTTCAGTTCTGGAGCACCTGGGCCTCTTTTCTGGATTGTTCTCAATGTTTCTTTATGAGAAGAGTTAGATAGGAGCCAAACCACTTGTAGACAGATCCACAGCAGACTCAGGAGCAAGCCTGTGAGACTGCTTCTTGCATTCAGTTAGTGAGCCCTCACTGAGCACCTACTTTGAGCTGGACACTCTGCTCTATGACCCACCTTCTCTCTCACTCCCCATCCACTGGGGAAGCAACAAGCAAGTATAGGTTGAATTATGACCTGGAAGCAAATGAAAATCAACTTTCTCCTTCATGTAAACAAACAAAACTTGTGTCAGGGTCTTTTGGAAACTGAACATCAAACCTCAGGCAACCTTAACTGGTAGGTTTTGCCAGACATTTTCTGGGTCTGGGTATTTCTCAACCCTGCTTGTCCTTGAGGTGAGGGGAATTTTAAAGGAATGAATCTCTAGAGATAGGATAGCCTCTGAGAGGGGGTTGATCACTGGTTGGGGAGGGGAGTCTCTGTTCCACACCAACTTTAGCTTTGCTTGCTGATGGGAAAGCTTTTCCTTTCTACTTTACTGTTTTAATTTAGAATGTTGGAGGGGGCACTTAGTGGAGAAAATGGCACTGTTTTTAAGGGAAGCTAAGTGAATGGAGATCTAGAGGTCAGACCCAAATAATCTGATGCTAGAGGGGTGTCCTGCACCCCTGCCTCTCTCATGCAATCTAATTCACAGGACTCTACTTCCCGCCTTTCTTTGTTGTTCTAAAACATTTTTAAAATTAAGTATAGTTGGTTTACAATGTTTCAGGTGTACAGCAAAGTGATTCAGCTATATATGTATAATCTTTTTCAGATTCTTTTCCATTATAGGTTATTGCAAGATATTGCATATAGTTCCCTGTGCTATACAGTAGGTCCTTGTTGATTATCTATTTTATATGTAGTGGTGTGTATCTATTAATCCCAAATTCCTAATTTATCCCTCCCCTTCCTTTCCCCTTTAGCAACCATAAGTTTGTTTTCTATGTCTGTGAGTCTATTTCTGTTTTTCTACCTCCCTTTTTAAATGGATGAGAAAGAGGATTAGCAAGAGAGTGAGCTATACTAGAAGACAGTTTTCAGAGGCAGTAGATTCCCCTAACATATAACCAGTTTTCCAAGGGCATTGACAGCCTTCCCAACTCCACACTGGTTTAGGGTTCCTTGTATATTTTTCCAGAATGTCCTGTGTTTCAGTCCAGTCCAAAGCACTTATCACCTTTTATGAGCCTGCTCTCCCTGTAGACTCCTTGAGAAAGGGGTCATGTCATTAATCTCTGGCACATAGTGGGTGCTCAGTGTTTGATGAATGGGGTGGATTGCTGGATGGACAGAGACCCCTAGATTCCATCATCCTTCTGAAGGTCTTATTTCTTATCTCCTTGACCAAAATGTAAACATCCTGTGATAAAAGATGTCTTCCCTGTGTTTTTTGCTTTGGTTTTGGTTGAGAACTCCATACTCACAAGAGGATAAAGACTATGCTAGAGGCTATGTTTGGACCTGGTCAGAAAGGCTTGAGAACCTCTGGGGTGTGGTCACACCCTTTCCAAGCCAACTTTATAAACTCATCCTTGAACTTAATATCTTGTCTCTGTTAAAAGGTATTTCTGAGATACATGGCATTTGCCCCTCATCAATCACTTTTCTTTGTGGACTCACAAGAAAAATCTTTGAAAGTTAAGGTTGAACAGGACTTAATCATTTTACAGATAATGATCTGGAGCCCACAGAGGTCTAGTCACTTGCCCAAATTCACACAGCTAGTTGGGACAGAGCCTGAAGCCCCACCGCCTGGCTTCCGGTGATTAGCCTTGCTGTGCCTCCAGTGACTTCTTGGGAAATCTGCAGGCTACATTTACCTTCATTCATTTGCCCAGTGTTTATGCAGCACCTACTATGAATCAGGCAGTGTGCTCGAGCCTATGGACAGGAAGATGAAAAGTAACAGTCCCTACCTTGAAGAGTCTTTCTTCTCTGAGCTGCGACCACAGGAGTCCCAAGTTTCTTACACCTTAGATCCGAGGTCCCTGTGTCCTGCAGCAGCTTCCAGTGAGTAGAAGCCAGCGGACACTGGTGCCAGGCTCCTCCTGGACCTGGTGGGCAGCTGGGCCCTAGCCCCTCCCGCCTACCCTGGATCTTGTAGCTGCTGTTGCCACCGAACCAATCATGCCAGAAAGTCATCACGATGATTTCAGAACTGCATTGTGAGTTATGCAAAGCACGCGCATAATTACAGCCAGGAGGGCAGAACATGCTGTGGGTGTGTATGCGCATGTTGTGTCTTTTGCCAGGGCTGGATGGTGTGTGTGTGTGTGTGTGTTTCTATTCAGTGGAATTCTTCTTGCCACCCTGCTTGATTCAAGACTGGTGGCGGGAGTAAGAAGGGATATTCCCATTTTGACTTTGAGACAATTTGGTAAGCCTCGGGAGTATTTTCCACAAGTTTTGGTGCCTACAACTGAGTCAGTAGGGCAAGAGTGTCTGGAGTAGGGAAACCGGTGGTTTGGACCCTCTAGAACCATAGTTCTCCTACCTCCAAGCCCCAGCACCCGCACAGCGGCTTCCAGGTCTCCTAGCCACAGACTCCTAAACTTCTCCCCTGGAGACAGACCTGGGCCTAGTCTTCCACGCCGGCCTTCATCTTTGACCTTCATTTTAAATTACTCTATAAAGTTCTTCGGCCTGAACCAAGCGCCGCCCTTTGCGTCCACGTGGCGGTGGTGATGGTGGTAGCGGTGGGGGGGGGGGTGGTGGTGGCAAGTGTCTCTCTGGCGGAAGCCGGAGCCCCAGGCTCCAAAATGGCACAGTAACTGTGTTTCTCAAACGCCGCCGGGAAATCATATACTTTTCTAGGTGCGGAGTTCGAGTTTGCATCGCGTCTCGGGCAGGGCTAGCTGAGCACAAGTCTGCCCAACTTGGTTGTCAACAATGTTGAGTTATTGTCCTGTCTCCTAAAAATCCCCTCAGGTTTGTGGCTTTGTTCCACATTTCCCTGATCTCGTCCCACTGCGAAAAACCGAGGAGGGATAACTTGGGAGGTAGTTGTCCCCTTTCTTGCTCTTTCCGAGTGTCCCCAGGCCCGAGTCCTGGTCGCTGCGCGGCACTAGCAAGGACGCGGGCTCTGGTGCGTGGCGTGCGCGGGCGGGGGCTCCAGGCCCAGCCCAGGCCGCGGCGGAAAGTTGCGGTCACGTGCTGCGGCCGCCAGCAGGAGCGCACAGCCTTCGCCCCTGAACCTCCGGGGCCGAGGAACTGCGGCGCCCTCCGAGGGTCCGGGGGACGCAAGCACTCACTTGCACACACATACTCTGATCGAAAGCCCGGGTTGACACCGAGTCTGGAGAAAGTGGGACCGGGAGCGGGCGGGTAGAATTGCGGGGTGCTACTATCTGTTCACCTCCCCCAGAGCTTGAGCGGAGGGCGGGAGAGCAGGAGGTGTGACCCTTGACCTTTGGCCAAGCCCACGCCAGGAGGTGAGGCTGGCAAGCTCTTGTTCGACAAGTTCAAGCTGCTGGGAGAGCTTTAGTAAGAATTAATCTCTTAGAGATCGGGGATCACCGCTGTCTAGGCGTGCGCTCTCCCAGCGCGGTACAGGATCCAGGGCAGGAGAGAGCACAGGAATCGCGGGAAAGGCGGGCGGGAGGAGTAGGGGGCTAAGGCGGGGGAGGAAGCTCTCCAGAATCCCTGGACCCTGAATTGGGGCGGTGGGGGGCAAGCGAAGCCCGCTGGGGACGGGCAGCGGGAGGGAAAGCTCTACCCTCCAGCCGCTCCAGTGCAGAAATAATGGAGGCGAAATAGCTTCGCCCTGCTCCGGATGGGCTTTACTTCAGCAAGCCGGCGGCACCCTCCCGGCGGCTGGTGCCCAAGTGGACAGCGCGAAGGCCACAGGAACGCGGAGCCTCCCGCAAACCCCATCCCAGGCCTCAAATACGCACACAGTGTCCTCGCCTATAACGTTCCGTAGATAGTTGCAAAATGAATAATTACTCACCTTGGACCAGATCCAAGTTTTACCCAACAGAAGGGGCACGAGACCAAGAATGAACCAACTCACATGGCCATATCCGGCGCGCACAATCACACACAAACACACAGCCACCCAGTTCTTCCACGAATCTGTCTGGCGCTCTGGAGAGAAGGGGGAAAGTGTTCTGAGAAAGCTCCAGCTCCCTCCCCTTCCCCCTTGCCATGAAATATAATAATTCATTTTTATTACGAGAGCCGCACTGTCCTCACCATCTCGCACGCACAGAGCCACACTCCCTTATTCATACTCTTAACTCCTCAGCTCCGAGAGCGCCTGCATTTTCTTTGGGAGCCGCTTGGAGGTTCATTAATATCATTAGCATTTAACCCCCTCCCTCTTTCCATCCCCTCCCCGCACATGGCTGACGTCAGACCCCGCCAGGAGTTGGGGGAAAAGCTAAGTGGGCCAGGGACGCCCTATTCCCCTCCCCGTGGCTGCCTGTCAGAGCGCTTCTGGAGATATTACAGGGGACCCAGTCCGCAGCGACAGGCACAAAGTCACGGGGTAATGAACTTCGGGAACCCTTTGCCGCTGCGTGCTTGGCTCTCCCCGGAAACCGGGAGCTGGCCTCCTGTTCCCTCGGAAGACTTCCCAGCAATCTAGTTTTTCCCACTCCGCGCTCGGATTTGGGCAGCGCGGAGCCCATCTGCCTGAGGCTGCGGTTGTGTGTTTCCCTTCTTTCCGTAAAAGAGCAACGGTCTGTAGAGATCTGCCCACACTCTGCCTGCCTAATGTAGAGGGAGGAACTGAAGACTGAGAGACAGGAATGGGGAAAGAGAGGGATTTTGCCCTTTTTGCTCCGTAGAAAGACCATTTTCGTGTCTCCATCTCTGTTCTTCAATACCCTTCTCTTGCCTGTCCTCCCTTCTCCCTCGATCTGCCTGTCCGTCTCTCCATTTGTCTGTACATGCCTGTGTCCATACCAAGCAACATTCCCAGCAGCTGCGGTTTTGCAAGAGGCGGGAAGAAACTTAAGGATGCTTAATTTTCCACTGTGGAACGAATTCTGAGCGCCCGGGGAGCAGCGCAGCGCGCAACCGACACCCACCTGTCCGGCCCCGGAGCCTCCCAGGCTGGAAGGCGGCTGGAGAGCGGCGGCGCCCGGCGGCGAAGCGGGCGTTGCCGGCCGGGACTCGGGCAGCGCCCACCAACCGCTCCGCCCCGGGACCGCCAGCATGAGCAAGCCGGCCGGATCAACAAGTGGGTACCTATCGGGCCGCTGCGGGGCTCAGGCGCGCAGGCTGGGACGGACGGGCGGGCGGGGTAGCCGGGGAGGTCCTGCTCCGATCTCCGAGACTCCGAGCCTGGGAGAGGGACTCCAGCGGTGTGTGCGCTTTGGCCCAGCTCCTTGTAGACCATGAGTCAGTGCCTTTCGTGGTGAGGGAAGAACAATTTCGTTACCTCTGGATTGCTTGATTCCCCCCTTTCTCTGGTATGGTGGGAAGGTTGCGACCCAGGCCGCCCAGCAGTCCCGCGAGTTGCCTCCACTTAGCCGCCAGGTGCGGGGAAGAGGGGGAGGAGGCGGCGGGGGCGGGAACTAGGCCGCAGCCCCAGGCTGCAGCACAATAACACGCTCGCTCAAAACTCCGAGCTCCAGAGCGCAAAAGCAACTTTGCGCAAAGCGGATTTTGAATGGAATGCTTTGCACCCCTTTTCTAGCTATTTCAAATAATCCTGCAAATTGGGAAGCAGAAACAATTTAAAAGTCACATTTTCCTTAATCCTAAATCCGCGTAGGTCATAACTGGGGAATTTAAAGTATGGCGAACCGCTCTAGCAAAGAGAGGACCAAATCCCTAATCCCAAGGAGTTTTCGAGCGAGAGCTCGGCAGAGGCAGGAGAGTGCGGCCTGTTCCCCTCCGCGCGCTCCTCTCCTTCCTCAACCCTGCTTAGCTGGAGGCTCTCCCTTGGAACTCCAAGTCGTGGCTGATCTCTAACCGCCCCTAGACGCCGGAGTGCAGGTCTGAGTGTATGTGCGAGGGCTTTTGCGTGCTCCTTGCCTGCGGACCCTGAGAATGTGCAGGCCAGAGCCGGCGCTGGGGGCCGCAATGCCAGGGTCTCCATGGGGCATTTCAGTTCCCGCCTTCCGGTGGCCCGGGGCTGCGGTTTCCAGGGTCCAAGGCTGGGGGTGGTCGCTGCCGAAGTCCCCACATCCCGGAGTGCTCCCGCCGCCCTTGTCGTTTTCGCTTATGGCATTTTTGGCGCTTGTGCTTTTCTCAAACACCCCCTCCCCTCACTCCCGCTCATTGTCCCGAGCCTTTGAAAGTTGGGAGAGTCCGAGATACTTCTGAGGACTGATAATGAAGTCCCACTTGAGTGGGATGCAATTCCTCCCCTCCCTCTCAAGAAGTGGGTTGTGTTTTTATTTTGTCCGTTTGTTTTGGTTTTGGGCGCTGCCATTTTAAAAATTAAAGTGAACGTGAACAAGAAGAAAAAAGGAGAAATGTTTGGAACTAAGGCGGAGGGAGGAGAGAAGGAATCTCAGCTGCCGCCCGAATCAGAGCCGACCCTGGTGGAGGACTGGAGTTTCCAGTTAACCTCGGGCCTACCTGGCCCTCGCTGTTCGAATCTCTGGGAAAGGAGGCGAGCTCGCATATTTATTGTGGCCCATGTTGTGGCGTGTGTGCGTCCTTCCCAGGAGGCGCAGAAGGAAAGCCTTCCTGGTGCATTCCGAGCCTCCACCTCAAAAACTGAAGCCGGCAGGCCTCGGCAGGCCTCGGTGCTTGCTTGCCCCGTGACAGGTCCTCGCCTCCTTCCCTGGAAGTAAGGATCCTCAGACCCCTCGCCCACTTGGGGTGCGCAGTCGCCGGGGTTGAGGAGCCTTGAAAAGTGAGGCCTCGGAGGTGAGGGAAGGGGCGGGCACGAACTGGGTTCGCTGGAACCGCGCCCGCATGCTGTAGATGGACTAGGACGCAGGCGGACCGTTCGGACTTTTAGGAAAAAAGGCAGAATGACACTGGGGAAACTTTGGAGCTTTCCAGCTTCCCAAGAGCCTGAGTTGGGCCTCCTAAGCCTCGAGCCCGACGCAGGTCCGGACGCCTCCGCAGGAGTTTCTCAGGCCCGCAGAACAGCTGACCCCGCCCGCGGCGCCGCGCCATCCAGGCCTTCTCCAGACCGGTGGCGGCAGCGGGGCCCAGGCCTGCGGCCCTCGGGCCCCGAGCAGCGAGGGGGTCGGCGCGCAGCGGGCGAGGTCAGGGCTGAGCCCGGCCGCGAGGTCTGCAACTCCCGCCTTGCTCGGATTCGCACAGCTGGAGAGCAGAGCGATGTCACCCGGGAGACCCGCCTGGGTGGTAACAAGACCCCGGCCAGTCACCCCTGCAGCCCAGACTAACTTCTTTCAACAGCCTCTGATGGTAATTACAGTAATCGAAGCTGCCATATATCTTTAGGCAATTATGACACACAAAAAGCCCCGAGGGGACCCCCTGGCGAGGGAAGTTAAGAACGGTTTTCCAGCCTCAGGAAACTCCCGCCTGCCTCACGTCGGAGCTCGCTCGACTTGCTAAATGAGGGGAGCTTTGCAACGGGGTCAACCAGCTTGTCTCGTGACCCAAGTCACCTTAACGTGGCTGGGTGGCGGAGTCTGAGGCGCACACCCGCTCTGCCCCGGAATTTTCGCGTCCTCCCCTCTGTGCCCCGCCCCAGGTGGGTACGCCTGTCTCTAATCTGCCCCGGGAGCCTCGGCCCGGAGGTTTGCGCTGGGGCAGGGCCGCCCTGCCGCCGTGGCGGCCCCGGGGGGGGGCCGTTGGTCTAGGAGCCCCGCCCCTGGAGCCCGAGTAGCGTCGCCCGCCCCTAACTGGTCCTCCCTCCACCCCGTCGGGGTTCTCCAGAGATGCATGTCCCTGGCCTCCCGTCTGGATGGGGGGCGGGAAAGAGAACCCCCACCACTGCTCCTCCCACTAGCTCATCTTGGCATCATCAAAACTGCCACCGGGAAGAGGAGGACAGCTGGGACGACAGGATGGCTGGACCCCAAACACGGACCCCAGCTCAGCCAGAGCGTTATGCAGAGGAGAATGGTTGCAAGATATGGAAACCAAGTTTACTGCTTTCCAGAGTGAGGGCGGCTGCTGCGCGGCCGTTGAGTTCCCTTGGGCGCAGTGACAGGTCCGAGGGGGTGAGGGACAAAACCCGATGTCGCCTCCCCTGGCTTTCTACAACCCCCTCCTTCCCCCAGCACAACCTCTCCTCCCACCCTGCGGGAGAGGGGGCGCCGAGGCGGTGGTCGCCGCGCCGCGCGCCTCCCCCGCCGGCCTTTGTCGCCATCCGAATTCCCATGCTACTTTTTTTGACGGGTCACTGGTGGCTCTATAGGCAGGTGCTACGGCGGGGTTGTAATTGCCCGGGCCGAGCCTGGTGGTTACCAAACCCCCTCCCCAACCCTGCCGCCCGCGTCCTCCCCGCCCCCACCCCCTGCAGCTCCTCGACGGCCGCGGTCGGGGGTGCGCGCCCGCCAGATGCCTCGGAATCCACCGGCGAGTTTCCACCCTGAGGCCTCGGGCCCTTCCTGCGCGGCGCCCTCGCCTCCCCTACTCCCCTGGACCAGTCGTCCTCACCCTTGCCTCCCATCACCCCAGCCTAATCGTGGTCCCTAACCTGAGCGCTCCGGGAACAAGGTGCCAGCTTCACAGAGGCCAAGCCGGAGGCCGCCCGGGCCCAGACTGGAGGCCTTCGGGCCGGTAGCAAAGGGAACATTAAATGTAAAGAAGTTAATTATTAACTAGTATTGTTAAATATCATCATCATCGTTATCAAAGTATTAATTAAGTTAACCCTTTATTTAATACTCCCTTTTTTTGCACGAGGAAGGATTTCAAAGTTCTTATGAACCACTTCAGGCTTGTTGGACCCTTGAACCTTATAGAAAAATAGTTCCCTCCCTTATAACTTTTCGAATTTTACCCTCTCCCTAACATTCCTCTAGGGTTCGCGGCCATCCCAGGCTAGAGGGGATTCCAAGGCTATTTCTCTTAAGTCAGGCGACTGTCGAGGCCACGGAGGGTGGGGGCAGTTTAGGGAAACCAGTCAGAACTTTGAAAGAATCGGCCTCAGACAGCGGTGGAAAAACAGAAAGCCAGGGACCCCCGCAGGATCTAGTGTGAGAAGGTAGGGCTTTAAGGAGGAAGACGCTGGGGAGTCGGGGCGGAGGGGTGTCGTCCCACTCTAACCTGCCAGGGAATCGACATACTTACAACACTCTCCTCCTACTTGCCTACCTCGGTGCTGGTTACTTTGGGGAGAAAAAAATTTTTTTTCCTAAAAGAAATTATTTCTCAAAAGCGATCCATCAAGCATTATTTTAAATAGGTAAAGTGAAAGTTGGGCAATTACCACTACCCTTATTATCATTAATAATCCTAGTATTAGCATTACAATAATAATCCTAATAATAACAACCGCCCGGCAGCTCAGAGAAAACTCGATTGCCTTCCAGCTGCCATCCCTGGTTCCAGCCGTGTTTGTTTTTCTTCTTTTCCCTTTTACATTTCAAGTTTGTCTCCTCGCGCGCTCACTAACAACTTTCTCTGTTAAATGCAAGAGCAGGAGAGGGAGGCGGCCAAACTTTCCGCGGAGCAGAAAGGCAGCGGCGGCCGTGCTGCCGCCCTGGCCTGCTGTAATCTTTTATTCCAAAATGGGTTTCGGCGATTAGAGGAGACCCAAATACATGTAGCGGTGCATGAATAATGCTCATTGTAGGAAACTGACACTTGCTCAAGGAAAAAAAGTTTGGCTATAAAATCACTTCATTATTTGCTTTTACCGCAGCTTCGGTGCTAATCCCTTCAGAGGTCAGATTGCTTAGCATCTCTCTCTCCCTCTCCCCTTTCCTCCTTCTCCGCCCTCCTCTCTCTCTCACCCCATCCCCCCTTCCCTGTCTTTCCTGCGATTTCAGGCCGTATTTTAGATATCCCCTGTAAAGTGTGTGGCGACCGCAGTTCGGGGAAACACTATGGGGTCTACGCCTGCGACGGCTGCTCGGGGTTTTTCAAACGAAGTATCCGAAGGAATAGGACGTATGTCTGCAAATCTGGAAACCAGGTACCTTAGCAGGGCTGCGCTGCCCCGCTCCCCTCTGCCGCCTCCCCTTCCTTTGTTTGTGCCAAGGCCTCCTCTGAGTTTCCAAGCTGCTGAGGAGAGACTAGGCCCTGACCTCTCCTTTCCTCTCCCCTCCTTCCTGCCTCAACTCTCAGTGGCCCTTTTGCTTGGGAAAGGCAGAAAGAGGCAAGGGAAGAGAGCTGAGTTTGAAGGAGGAAAGCTGAAGTCCCAGCATCTCCTTACACCCCCTATCAATCCCCGCCCCCTTTTTTTAATCCTCTGACAGTTTTTGACACTGGGTAAGGCCCACACCCAGTGACTATAAAGCCAGCCCAGAGGATCTAAGGAACTTTAGAATCTAAACCACAAGTGCAGGCAGGTAAAAGGGCTATTTTATGTCACTGCCACCCCAGTCCCATTCCTAGCAGCACCTAAGTTCAGTGCTCTGACCCAGGTCTGTCCGGGCAGAAGTGAAAGGCACAGGGCATTTCAGTCAGCGAAGTGAGCGTTGGCTAGTTGGAACAGAGAGGATGTGCTGTATGAGGGGCTGTGCCTTCAACTTCAGAGAAGCAGGGCTGCTTGGTAGTGGGTAGTGGGGCTTCAGCACCCATGTGACTTTAGTTGGGCCTTGTCAGAAAAGGGCAGAGTGAGCAAGAAGAGAAGGTGCCCAAGGAAGGAAACTGGGAGCCTCTCCACGGTCCCCAAATCTTCACTTTCTCTGCTTCTCTGGTTGATTCTGTTTTGATCTTGAGCAGGCAGAACTGTCTCAGAGAGACAGAAGAGTAGGGGCATGGGTTGAGTGTGAGCCAGAGCTTCCAGAAAGAGTGAGCAGACACCTCCCCCTGACTCAGTTTCCAGCTCAGTAGTAGGTTTATTTCAACCTAGGAGATCAGCCTTTTGGTCCCACACTTGGCCTTCTCCTTAGCCAGGCACACAGACCCTAAATACAGAGTGACAATCTCCACTCCCAAGAAGATCCTGGAGAGTGCAGTAATCAGAAAACATCCTTTGGTAACCAAAATACTAAAACGTTTTCACTAATTAATATATATGATACACATATATACATACACATATATTGTCTGGTGCTAGTGAATTGTTTATCTTTTTCTGAACCTATGTCTGCTCATACCAATTTCTGATAGATTTGGATTATCAACAAAAACAAGAACAAGAAGATGCTGCATTTGGATAAGTTATTTTGAACTCTCCAGCCCTGTTACCTGTTTAATTGGGTCCATAGCTCTGTATCAGTTTCTCTCTTCACCATATGGACACATCACATTATATACACACAGAACTGTATCCCAGTAGCCCCACAAGAATATGAGATTACTGTGGGTCATCAGACTTGAGCAGGCCTCTACTTAAGTTATCTTTTACTTTTATGCAATGCACAGAATTGGGGAATCAAAACCTCAGATAATATGCTTGATATTTTCAAAGGGGCTGGCTGTCAATTCACACATATTGATGTCAGTCCAAGTGCTTGTAAAGGAGTGTTGATAGACTCATCAGGCATGGTGGTCCTCTTCTTACACAGAGAATAAATGGACCTAGCTGAAGTGCGCATCTTTCTCTCAGGCTCCAGATATTTATATACATTTGATCTGATTTGAAGACACTTCTAGGAACTAATGAAGACTTCTGTTATGCATTAGTATGTTTATCAGAATACTAGGAGGATAACATTGAGGATAGGCATATGATTGCATTTAATAATAAGTTATTTAAACCTTTTTACATTGAGCTATTACATTGGCCAGCAAAGATGACCTGAAGAATTCAGTTAGGAAAAAAATTTATTTCCTTTCTCTCCTTTATTCTAAGCTTAGGTAAACAGCATTCTAGTTTATTATTAACAGTAACAAGGATGTTTAGAAATTATTATGAACTTCTGCTCTACCTTTATTTTAAATAAATCAACGTATTTTAAATCAGAGGGGTGTGATCTCATAAAACTGTGTGTTTGAGTGTATAATTTTTTCCTAAGGGATATTTCAGAAAATTTGCTTACTCCAAATTCAGAGTATATGAATTTTGAGATTATGAAACAAAATAAAAATACATTTATTTTATTCTCTTTCTTCCCACTGTAAATGTAAAAGTAGCAAGTAGTATAAACAGAGCACCAAACTTCTTATGTATTTACTGTGTATAAAATACACATGTAGACATGACTCTTTATGAATCTATGTATATGTTCTCTCAGTAATAGCACCTAACGCTGAGTGAATTCCATTAGAAATTTTCTCTGTTTTCCTCTTTTAATGGCCAGTATTTTTCCAGAAAATTGCATTGGATAAAACATTTATTTTCTCATGCATCTCAAATAAGTATTTCTAAGGCACAATTACCTCTTTTTTTTCAGTTATCGTGCTAATATTCTCAATCTATGTTATCATTTTGTCAGACAGTTCATCACATTATCTTCCTGGTCATATTTACATGGTGGGCATTTCTAGAATTTGTCCAGGCCTTGGGCTCTTCCCTTCCCACTCTCACATCTGTAAGCCTTGCCCTCCTAACCACTCTGGCTTCTGCCTCACCTTCCAGAAATGGCTGTGTTTCTATGAATCTGGGCTAAGGCTAGTCTTTAAGACAACTCTCAACATGCTGGTCAGAAGCATGGCTTGGAGTACAAAGGCGAGAGAGGAAAACAGGAGAGTGGAGAATAATGGGAAATATTTATCTGACAGATAAATGGGCTCACCCAGAAAGTGACAGAAAGAGGTAGACTCAAGACCTGAAAGTGGAAAGAATAGTTGGTGGGAGGGGGACGTGGCAGGGGTCCTGGCAGGCAAGCCTGCTCCTTGCAGAGCTCTAAGGCCTCCTCCTCCAGGGCAGGTCGCTGTCTTCGGTCCTGAAAAGTCTCGCCCCGCTCCAACCCCTCTGCGCCTGGCGGAAGTTCCCCTCGGGAGCTCCTCCCCACGCAGCGTAGTCTGGGCAAACCAGGAGCTCTGACCCTTCACCTGATTTGAGAAGGACTTTCCTTCTTGTCCGCTTTCATAGGGTCAGGGGCTGGTCCTTTTGAAGTAGCCCCAGGAATCCCAGCCCTTTCTCTTCCTGGCTCCGCTGGTGCCCAAGGCCCTCGCGTTTCGCGGACCCAGGCTTGCAGCTCCGGGGTCTGTTGCGGGGTCCGTACCCGCCTCAACGCCTTTTCCCCGACCCGGCGCCGGCTTCGCGTCCCCAGTCTAAATGTCCTGGGGGCCGCTGACCGCCTGCGCTCTGTTCCAGGGAGGCTGCCCGGTGGACAAGACACACAGAAACCAGTGCAGGGCGTGTCGGCTGAAGAAGTGTTTGGAAGTCAACATGAACAAAGATGGTAATCTATTTATTCTTAGTACATCTTTTTATCCTTATGTTGGTTGAATAGTAAGTAAATTATGTGTACAGAAAATAATGGCACTCCTATGCATGTAAATCATCTCCTGAGCATTTCTTTCCAGGTGCTGGGAATTGGCCTCCGGCTTTAGTCATCTCCCTGCATAAGCCCCACCCTCACCCCACTGAACTCCCCAGGGCAAGACCCATGCCCACGTGGGACACTTGCGCCTCACAACCATCCCCACGAAGCCAGCGTTCCTGGAGTCCCCACTCTGCTGGGGACCCGCATGTGACATTCCCGGCCTCCCATGCTGATTCTTCTTCTCACCTCTCCTTGCAGCCCTTTTGTGGTCAGACTTAAGCCTGTTAGCCTCCCGCAGGGTCTTGCTGTCTGGATACTCTCCTGGAGAGGATATCTTGGGGCCTAGGAGACGGGTTCAAGGAGGAAGGGCAGAGACACGAACACGCGGAATGTCCACCCCTTGTTTGTAGACTCACCAAGATTACAAAATCAGGACGGCCGATCTGAGCTTTTTCAGGGCCTTCTCTTAGTTCTAAAGAAAGGGGCTGGAGGGGCAGAGTGACGCCAGTGGGTGCCTCGGACACCCAGCTCCCAGAAGGCTCTTAAAGGCGCGCAGCAAGAACTAGGTCGTCAGGATGCTTCTTGGGCTTAGAGTGCAATCCAAGCTCGTGCCCGGAGGTGGCCTGGCGAGGGCGCCCCAGGCCGGGACGTGGCAGGGGTCTTGGCTGGGAGGGAGGGATGGGGCCTCAGGACTGGGTGCGGAGTGGGCTTTGCCCGGACGGAGGCCTGGGCAGGGTGGCATCTCCACGAGGTACAGCGCCCACTGGGGAGAGTTCCTTCCTCCGCGGCGCAGGAAGCAGGAGGGAGCGTCCAACCTGTTGAACTTGTGTATTGACAAGTTGTCAAGCTCGTCGAGCGGAAGATTGCCCTGAATTAATTTGTTTGTTTAAACTGTTGGTGGTAATTGTCACATCTCCCCTGCCTTCCTCCAGCACACTCTGAGAGGGCTTTCCCTCGTCCCATTCCCCAGCGGACCCGGGCTCGGGTCCTTTTCTCCTGGGGTCCTCGGAGGCCAAACGGCATCTCCAAGTGGGGCGAGGGATGGAGGTGGCGGGGGGGAGTGGTCGTCGAGCGGATTGGGAAAAGTGTGTGCAGAGACGCTGTGCCTGGCTGTGCGCAATGCTCCCTTTACCCTTGGTTGCGGTGGAGACCCAGCTACTCCTGCCCAGAGGGTCTCTGGTTTCCCTGCTACCTTCCCTGGGTGCAGAGGAGCCCTCAACCGACAGAGAACACACCTAGTTTTGCCTGAGGCTCGGGTATTAGTGTGACACTTTGGGCCGGGCTGCTCTTCTCGGCTTCAGCTTCCTTATGCAAACAGTGTAAGGGTTAAACGGTCTCAGAGCGCCCTCCACCCTCACATTCCTTCTCCCTCCTTCTCTTCACCTCCCGGGTGCCCTTGCCTGTCCAGACGCAGCTTTTGGCCCGAGAGCGCGGCAGCGTCTAAGTGTCACCGAGTCTCTGATCTCGGGCGTGCGCCGGTCTGTCTGTCTCTGTAGCCGTGCAGCATGAGCGGGGGCCTCGGACGTCCACCATCCGCAAGCAGGTGGCCCTATACTTCCGTGGACACAAGGAAGAGAACGGGGCGGCCGCGCACTTCCCCTCCGCAGCACTACCCGCGCCGGCATTCTTCACCGCGGTTACGCAGCTGGAGCCTCACGGCCTGGAACTGGCCGCCGTGTCCGCCACCCCTGAGCGGCAGACCCTCGTGAGCCTGGCTCAGCCCACGCCCAAGGTCAGTGACCTTGCTGGGCCCGAGACCTTTCCGAGTGGAGGGCGGAGAGGGGCGCGCCCATTCTTTTTCAGCTGGCATGGCTCAGGCAAAAGATGGAGAGAGAGAGACCTCACGGGGTGCTCGGTGCTTCGCCGAGCCCTGCGGGGAGCTCTAGACCTCCCTCTCTCCCCTGTTGAGCTAGGGGTGCTCAAATTTTAGTGTGCAGTAAAGTCACTCTCTAAGCTGACTGCAAACGTGGCCGCCTAGGCCCATCCCCCTTTCAGCAAATTTGAGGTGGTGCCCAGGAACCTGTATCTTTAGAAAACACCTAGTGTAAAGCCCTGGCTGAACTAAGAGGGCAGCCTAGGTGTTCCTGGAGGACAGAAGAGCAGAGTTTGTTTTTAGAAGAAAGAAGTTGCCTGCAGCTGGCAGAAGAGCCCCTGAATTGCAACTGCAGGGGTCTAATCTCTTGGGCAAAGCCATGGGTCCCTAATGCAAGAGAGAAATGTGGAGCTCACCTTGTTAGGACAGTTTGAAGAAGTTGGCTTCATTTCCCACTCCCCGTACTCTCTTCTGAGCCGCATGAATTTACACGAGAATTGAGCCTCTACTAGCAGGGACACCGCCAGAACCACCTCAAAGGGCTGCCACCTAGGGACTACCTTCCAGGCTTCCAGTTGGTACCTACCCAAAGCCCCCACTCCAGGCCGAGAAGGGCTCCAGATCTCTCTCCCCAAGAGGAGGGCCAGCTGCAGCCCCACACTGCAGGGAAGCCAAACACCTGGGCACACGCACACACACAATATTTAATATTGCTTTCTTATCCTTGATGTGTATAATAAGCTTGGGAAAGTAGTGTTATGAATATGTCGTCAGTTATGAATGGGAATGCTCTATGAATGATTAAGATGTCTAATTGAAATATTTCCATAATATACTAATCCTTTCTAAAAATACTCATATGCATATTTGTGTTTGGGATGCCTATTAATTTATACTTTCTCCACATCTATTTTTATTTACTCAAATGCAAGAAGCTCTTGTCTAAATTGGGAGACAGGCTTGGCACTTGGCTCAGCCTGAGGAAAATTTGCTGCAGGGGATAGAAAAGCCAGATGCCCCTCTTGAAGGAACAGGCCGCCAAAGAGTGGAAATGAGCCTCTCCCATCAATTATTATTCCCCAAACTCTATAGATATTCCTATCTCCTTCACTGGTCTAATTAGAAAATTTAAAATTTGGCTCTTCTTGCAAAGCTGCAGTTTCCTTACTCCCTGTTGTTTCTCTTTCTTCCCCACCCAGTACCCCCATGAAGTGAATGGGACCCCAATGTATCTCTATGAAGTGGCCACAGAGTCAGTGTGTGAATCAGCTGCCAGGCTTTTATTTATGAGCATCAAGTGGGCTAAGAGTGTTCCAGCTTTCTCCACGCTATGTTTGCAAGACCAGGTATGACCAAGAGGGCACTGAGCTCTTGGGGGAAGGGGGTTGGGAAAGAAGCAACAGTAGCCAGTCTTATGAAACGAGAAGTTACCTGGATAAATCACCAAGGCCAAGCATCCGTTCTTAACAGCAGTAGGAAATGATTTTTCTTAGCTTCTTGCTATGGGTTCAAAATAGCTAGCTATGGAATCCTTACTAAGAAATGTAATTATGTTATTCCAGGAAAGTTGGATATGATCTAAAAAAACCAAATATACAAGACCATTGTCTTTTTTTTCATTATCTTTTTTTAGTTTAATTGAAACAGCAAATTTCATCACAAATTTTAAAAATCTTAATGATTTTTAAAATTGTTAACAAAACAATATTTTCTTAAGAACACTGGAACTGAGAGACAGAACGTGATGAGAGTATTCCCTTGTAAGATTTTGGGAACTAGTCTCATTATTTTATATTTGCAGCTTTATATTTTCCATTGTGATGTTCATAGTTTTGGCCACTGATTGATCAGCATGAAGGATTAAAGAGTGCATTGCACACCTCCCTTGATTCTTTAAATGCTTTTAGAGTTTTTGTAAACAAATAGGTCTGGTGCATAATCCTGTGGTTGTAAATGACATTAAGAGGGAGAAAACAAAGTATGTGCCTTTAAAATTGCATCGTACGGAAACTCAGAAGTTTTGTTGTTAGGAATATCAGAAATGGCCTCTGCCAGAATTTTTCTGCCCTTAAGGGAAAGACATAAAATGAAGTATTCACAAAAATTGGCCGTCACCAGCACATTCATGGAAATTAATGACAAATTTCCCAAAAGGCTAATAAGTAGCTCCAAAAGCAAAGGATTTGTTTCTTTAATTCATTTTATACCTAATTAAAGCATAATAGTGCCCCTTAATATGAAGTACATTTCCTACAGAGAGCCCTGGCAATGTGCTCAAAACATTTAATCTTCTAACCTGGGATGTTCTTTTTTTCATGGCCTGGACTTTCAGACATGGTCAGAATTAGACATTGTTTACCTTGCATTTTTAAAGTATTATTTTCTGTATTTAATGCAATAAAACTGAAAATAAAGCACTTTGAAAATTAAACATTTTGGTCTAATTGTGATTTTGGTTACAAGCCTTCACAATTCAGCCCTTAGCTCTCAAAAGGAAATCCTCTCACATCCAGAACTGACTGGTTTTTGAGAGATTTTTCAAAAACAAATTTTTCAAGATGGTTAGTTTCTATCTTTGACCAGCTTTACTGGTTGACTCTGACCATTTGCTGTGTGTGTGTGTGTGTGTGTGTGTGTGTGTGTGTGTGTGTGTAAGTTGGCTATTTTTTCTCAAAACAAGTATTTGTAGACTCTTTAATCCAAACAAAATTTACTTACTGTCTGCCACTTAGCCCTTCGGCGGAAACCCTTTAACAACAAGCAAACTGCAGTGAAGTGGAATCCAGTACATTAATTTCGAAAAGGAGCCATATTTTCATTTTAAATATTCAGTAGCACATTTTAATAGAATGAAAATGACAAGCACCTTGATGCTGTCCACTTATGAGTCTCAGAAAAATCAGGCAGTGAGATGAGGTAAACTCAGCAAAACCTGATTAACATAATTACACCCTGATTTCCCTGCATGCCTCTTGGGAATTAGTGATCACTCTCCCAGCCCAGCCCGCTCAACCCTCCAGGAAGATGGGGGCCCACATCTGCATGCTTAGTCTGGAATCCTCAACCCTGATAATATCAACATTTTCTATGAGGGGAATCCACCTGCTGTGCTGCTGGTGACATTTCATAGAGCCTGGGTCTCCTGAGAAGTTTCTAGGTGGTCAGGAACAAATGGATGCAAGAACAAGAAGGGTAAACTCTTTCCCAAGGGAAGCAAAATTTGGGGAATTGGAATGGCTGACTCTCAAATGCATGTGCTTAAGTATAGACACCTTTTAATAAAGGAAAATATGAGAAAATAAGGGAAAGCTAGAATATTCAGAGGAAGAACTATCAGGACAGGCATTTAAAACACTTCTTAAAATGATGGAAATTTACATATTGAAATTGTTTATAAATTTATAAATTACACACTATATTATATTATACATCTATTGTATGACAGCTGATGCTTTTGGAAGATGCTTGGAGAGAACTGTTTGTTCTAGGAATAGCACAATGGGCCATTCCGGTTGATGCTAACACTCTACTGGCTGTATCTGGTAAGAATTGCACAATTTAATGACTTTGTTGTAGAAATTACCATAAAAATACATTACTGAAAAAAGAACAACATGTAAAGAATAACAAATTCCTGCTGAACAATAGAGTATACCTGTCATTTATAAATCTATATTTAAATGCAAATAATGTTGTTTTGTTGTATTCATGACTGCTTGCATTGTTATTTAAATGCAAATTACTGTGTTTGTTATCATCCAAGAGAAGATTTTATATTAACTTTCATACAATATAGCCAGTTTACATGGAATCAGATATCTTAGAGTGACAATTGAATAGATATTGATATGCAGGATTTTGTCAAAAATCAATATTAAATCATGAAAATGCCTTCATGTTAGAGCATTTATTGCATATTTTTATTCTAGGCATGAATGGTGACAACACAGATTCCCAGAAGCTGAACAAGATCATATCTGAAATACAGGCTTTACAAGAGGTGGTGGCTCGGTTTAGACAACTCCGGTTAGATGCTACTGAATTTGCCTGTCTAAAATGCATCGTCACTTTCAAAGCTGGTAAGCAGACACAAACTGCTGTCTCTTCTCCTTCCCCAGTTTTGCCATCTCACTAATTCAGCCACCTCCAAGTCCAAAAAAGAGGTGATGGTTTTCAAGAGAGCTGATACTCTTAGTCTGACTCCATTTTCGATAGCCATGGAACCTGCATGTTCTTCTGCTGGCCATCCACTTCCAGAGAGTGCTTTCCCCATCTGCATTTCCTGTGCTGCCTATCACAATTTCCTGGTCTTCATTTCTAGTTCCTACACACAGTGGTTCTGAACTGAGAAGTTTCCGGAATGCTGCCGCCATCGCAGCTCTTCAAGATGAGGCTCAGCTAACTCTCAACAGCTACATCCATACCAGGTGACCCTTGTTTGCCTTGAACGTGTACTTAAGAAAATTGCTTCCATTGTGAATGTGTGAGCAGACAGCAAAAAGCCAGTTCAAACATTGTGACTAATTATCCTGTTGCCAAGCCAGTTAATTTAATTAGAATCTGTGTCCTCGCGTATTTCGAAGGGTAGGTGAGAGGAGCAAATCAAATTACATTACGAAACTGAAAGCACTGCCAGACACCTTACACCTTTCCTGGATGAATAAGTTGATCCATCAATATAGCTGAACACATTGAGGTGAATGGGCCCAGATGTGAGCAAGGTGAAAAATGAAGGCTAAAGTGTTATGTTAGTTGATATATTAGAGAGTGGTCACATGACCCTTTAAAAAAGGCAAGTGCCTTTCTTTGGATGCCAATCCCAAATAGAAGGACCAGAGAACTTTCTAAAGCGGTCATCTTTAACCCCATCGTGACTGCTGTCTGGCTTTGGTGATTGGTATCTGTTGACTGATTTTGAGCCATAGCACCCACCATGTTACCTGGCCAAGCAAAGCCCACTGACAGAGGCTGTTCTTGGCTATTTGGAGAAACTCTCAGTCACTGGGGTTCCAGCAGTGCTCCTCCTGGCCCACCAAATGGGCAAATCCACCACGAGGTCTACAGACTTTCTGATTCCATTTTCAGACGAAAAAAGCAAGGCTTTTAAAGAGCAGTGAAACCTTGCTGGCTTCCTAAGTTAGGGCTGCAGTAGATCTGAGGTTAGAATAGAGTTGCTCTTCTTACTTATTCTCTAGATCTTGAAGAGAAGCCCATGGAAACCAGTCTCTATCATCTCAACATCACCCATAGACACTAGGCTGGGAGAAACTAAATCAAATGGGTAGAGGCAGTTAATGCTTCCATTACTGAAGGGGTCAAAGAAACCCCAAGTCACCTGTATTCATTTGGGATGATACCACTTCTGCAGGGATCTCCTTATCCTTTTATAAATCCTCTTTTGAATACTAATGAGTAAAACTGTTCCCTGTCCCAGAGTCGTTGAATGTAGCTTTTCGGAATTCCTATTCCTGAAAGCTTTAGGCTTCACAGTAGATCTTCAATAGCTGATAGCAACCAATATCTATTGAGTGCTTACTGTGTGCCTTACAACCCAGCATATTATGATTTTCCCTAAAAGTAGGGGAACAAGTAAATTTGTAAAATGTGAGTTTAACAGCAACAACAAATTGTTCCCTGTCCATGGAATATTACTGAAACTGTGATGAGTGGTAGAGCCTGTGTATGTTTTTCCAAATTAAAGTTCTGTGGTTTTAAATTTAAAATCCACATTTACTTTCAGAATGTATATAGTAAGCACTTACATTTGTTCAGAATTATAAAATGGAACAGTACATAATTTGGGCACTTTTTCCCCACTAAAAACTAAATTGTATATCATAACTGACCTCTGACATTTAGAGTCTTTAAGGTATAAAGAACATCACACCAGGAGAATATGATACTAGGTATTGATTCAGTCAAGCCTTTGCTGAGTACTCGCTTTGTGCAGGGTGGCTGGTGAGCACTGTGGAACACGAGAAAGGACAAGATACTACCCATTATCGTTGCAGGAAGTAGGCAGAAGTGTTACTCCAACTCAGACCAGGGAAGAGAAAAAGCAAAGTGGGGAGTGAGAGAGAGAAATTCTCGTTGGAGGGAGTGAGAAAAAAATCTGCAAAGTCTGATGCATCGAGAAGACATGTGAGCTAGTTCTTGGATTCCAGCAGGAGAGAAGGGGACCAACAGGAGGCAGAAGAGGGGCTGGTAGAGGTGCCATGGAAGGTGTAAGGAGTAAGGGAGAGGGAGTAAGGAGTAAGGGAGGAGAGGGAGAAAGGAGGGAGTAAGGAGAGTAAGGAGAGAGCCTGACATTTCAGGAGCTGCTTCTAGGACGACCTGAGAGAGTTAAACCACAAATTAACAGAAGTCTAGTTTCGAGAAATGACAAGTATACTACTCCTCTGTCACCCTCAAAACAAGGAAATTATTCATGGAAGAAACACATCTGCTTTGACGTGAGCCTTTCATTTCATGATATCAGCTACAGCTAGAATTTAATACTAATATCTAGAGTCATACATGTGACAAAACTGACTATACCTTACTGCTTAGCTCCTTCAAATCAGCGAACATTCTCCTCTAGCACTTTCCTGTCTAGAAAAATAAAATCTGAAATTGAGAAGTTAATGTGGCAAACTGAGCTAATTGTGCATTAATTGTTAAAGCTGCAAACTGAGCTGATTGTTACAGCCCGGTAAGTGATTTCTCTAATTACCTAGGACACGAGGAGAGGGCTAGAAATCGGCATTTCAAACAAACTATATACAACTATGTGTAACAACTATATATAACTACATATAGTGATAAACAATTTAGTTATATATAATAAACTATATAACTGACAATCAAATACCCGAATCCGTGACAGACACAGAACACTTACACCTGGAAAGAAAACTTCCAGTTATGTATGCTGATGGATGAAGTCAAGGGCAAAGATACTCTACAAAATAATTTTGAGCAGTCAGAGAGCCCCTCTCTTTCCTTCTCTCTCTGTCTCTGTCTCACACACACACATACACATGGTTATTGTTTCTGGGTAGTAGAGTACTCCACATATAATAAACAATTTGTGTTGACTGACTAACCAGCCCCTTCCTAACTAGAGAATAAAAGAAGTGGGTGAGTAGGTGAGTGGATAATCTACTCACAGAAAATCAAGAGTTAACTGTCTGTGGAGTCACCAAAATACGTCCTTTCTGAAAGTAGTTATTTCCCACAGTGTTTTCTCACTGTGGGAAACTTCAGCATGTTGGGTGGATGCTGCAGACACAGTGGGGGCTTATCTAGGCAGCCACTGCTTCCCACCCACTTCAGGGGGCTTCTCTCCTCTGCCTGCCTGAGAAGGGAAACAGAGCTGCTGAAGAGAGTAAGTGGCCAAGGTGAAAGGGAGACGTGGGCCTTGGGAATACTTTCCAGGAAACGTAGGAGATGTTTTTGGCAAGTAGAGTAAGCGGTGGGATTTATGTATTTTTTAAATGTAGAGAAGCTACACCGTGTCCATACCACATTATTAAAGGTGGTCTGGTGGTCCCTGTCCATTGGTGGTCATGAAGCTGGGCAGTGAAAGAGCCAAATGAGGTCCTCAGAGGCCCAGAATGAATGAGCAGCCTCGTATCAGGTTGAAGAGAGGGACTCTCTTGTGCCCAAAGCTAAGAGACAAGCATGAAAGTTGTTCCCCTGGACTCTGCACGGTGGGGTTATTGGGCAGTTAAACTCAGTGTTCAGCTACCTAACTCCTGTGTAGGAATTGATATCTGTCAGTTTCTAGCACCTGTGGCCATGGACTGAACCTGGCTGAGTCACAGATAAGTGTCTCCAGAGGTCAGTCTTTTGGGTGGTTTGTGTCAGTGGAGGGAGACCTCCTGGTAGACTGTATTGACACCTGCTTCCAAGCTATTGACTGAAGACGCATCAAGGCAGTGAGGAGGTGGCTTATAGGCATCTAAAGGCAGCAGAAAATTGAACTTGCACATCTGAGCACAGATGTACGTTGGACATCAAGAGAGGAAATTGTTCAGCAATTTCTCACATCTTTAATTATATGCCAATTTCATTGACATGAAAGTTGGGTGGCACTGCCAGCCAACAGAATTTAGTCTTTAATTTGCAGTGTAATAAGGAGGGAATTATTCCTGAGAGTGACTAAGTATAGTGCCTGAATAATAATTTAGAGAATTGCTTAGAAAAGGAATCCATTTTATTTGAGGGAAATAGCCTCATGAAGGAGTCTTGTGAATCAGACACTGTGGATGTTGTCACTAGTTTTGTCATCAATACCATTGGTTGGTTTCTACACTGGCAACCTTTTATTATTTGGTCTAAACTTAGTACCATGTTTCTTAAAATTACTTTTTCTCCAAAAAAACTGCAACCCCTGTGCTAATGAGGAGACAGTCACCGTGTGCTTTTGGCAGCATCATTATGTTCTCCATGCCTCAATTATTCCACCTGCAAAACAGGGACAGTAGTGCCTAGGCTAGGATTCTGTAGTATGTTATTAAAGAGGCTGAATCAGGAGATTAAGCTGAAGATGGTGTGTGTTCAAGGATGAGATATTAAGCCTGTTAGTGATGGATCTTACCTTGCTTTCATGGCTTCTCCTATTCCAGATATCCCACTCAACCCTGTCGCTTTGGAAAACTCCTGTTACTTTTGCCAGCTTTACGTTCTATTAGTCCATCAACCATAGAGGAAGTGTTTTTCAAAAAAACCATCGGCAATGTGCCAATTACAAGACTGCTTTCAGATATGTACAAATCCAGTGATATCTAAGCTCTCCAAGTCCCTACTTTTCAGGATGGGACAGTATCTGATGAACTTCTACCCATGGAGAACAAGCCTCAACTAACAAACCCTTCAGGAAGCATAAACCTGGGAATGTGTAGCCTTCAGGAAAAAATGTCAATTGACACAAAACAATTCCAGTAGCTCTGACCTGCTGCCTCACCCAGGGTGGGGTGGCCTGGAAGGAAAAGGGGGTGTAAGAGGACCGCCTGAGCAGAGAGGACTCACTGCTACCATGCCCTGGGAGGGGACCGAATTCGGGGTTGCCACAGGCCAGGCCATTCTGCCTCTTACCTGGAAGATCAGGCTGATCTATCAACAGCTGAAACATAAGTAGAACATTTTTTTTCCCTTTTAGCGTATAAAGTTGGGTAACCAAATATAGTTCTGTGTATAACATCATACAGCAGCCTTCAGAACTATCTTATGTTGAAGAATTTATTTCAAAAATAATGGTTAGGTTTTAAATCAAAAGTTTTATCAAAAGTTTCCCTTCTATTGTACTACTTCATAAAGTGGCCTTCAGAACTGAGTTAATAAGTGAAAGGTAGCTTATGCTGTGAGATTTGCTTTTTCTCTCTCTTCTTCCTTTCTCTTTCTTTCTTCCTCTTCCTCTTCCTCCTTCTCCCCCTCCCCCTCCTTCTTCTTCTTAATACCATAGGCCAGGCAACCTTGTCAAAGGAATTGGTGGACGAAAATGAGATTCTCACCAGGACTTCAGGTTGGATAACATCTAAAAATAGAAGAGCTTTACTAAAAGAACACAAGTCGAGGGAGGATGAATAAAAACAGCAAAACCAAATAAAGTGGAGATGAATGATGGAGTGAGGCAGACTGCTGTCCCATTAACACAGTGCTGAAACCAAAGGCAATGGGGGTCCAAACTCGTGTTTCAGCGAGTCACACCAGACAGTAAATGAACAGAGACATGAGACCAGAAGGAACTTCAAGGAGATGGATGCTAAAGGGCTTCTTGATCCAATGCTAACAGCCTGAGACTCTTCAATGCCTTTCAGAAAACCGGTTTCTAGTAAAGCTTTGAATGCCTGCACGTGCACACACACACTTCGTCCTACACTATAAGCTGCTCCTTTGGTATAAATCTCTACTTATGGAAATGTAGAAACAAACATTTTTAAATAGCTGCTGTACTTTTCACATTTTGATTTATTAGGTACTAGCACTGAGGAAAAATATTCAGCACTTGGACTATTATAGGATGAGTAAAACTTTCCTTGTATAAAGTGAATTAACTGATTTGTGAAGTTAAAAGGTTGTACTCATTGTATTTACAAAGAATAAAAAATATATTGAATTTAAATGAACTCTGCCTGATTTCTTAGCCTCCCTCCCCGGCTGGTTCTTATCTACCAGTTACAAGGCGGCGGCGGCGGCAGCTGGTGTAAAAACTGAAGCTCAGAGCACTGCAGCCTGAAGAACTGAACCACAAAGGCAATTTCCTTTTTACAGTGAATCCCATGTAGAATGATGAATAAAGAAATAAAACATAAGATTCTGTTCTCTGCAGCTCTCAAATGTAATTGCATCTGTTAGAAAAATTGCTGTGTGAGGAAGAAAGAGGCCGATTAACAGAGTCTTCATTCACTCACTCCTCTGTTTCTAACTCTCTTGCCAACATTTCAGTCCTGACCAGGAACTTAAAATTATTTAATGATCAAAAAGATAAAGTGTGAAGAACCATATTGGTGAGTAAGATGCGGAAAGAGCAGTAGAAAGTGCATTGAGATGTTCCCAGCAAATCTCAGGGCACTGGTCCCACAGCCAGAAGCCAGTGGTGGAAATCAGAGTTGCCCAAGGACATGGGCACTATGCGTTCCTCCTGGGCAGCAGCTCCAGCAAGAGTCTGGAGCAGAGGCACTAGCATCTCGTGGCTAAACTGACTTGGCAGATAGCATGTGTGGAAGTTCAATCAGCCATCCACTCCTAGTCCACTAATTCCACTGAGAAAAAGAACTTGGTCTTAAAGGAAAGCAAGCTACTCAAAGATTTGTACAAGAATGTTCTTTACAACACTGTTCATATTTAAGAACTAAAATGTCCACCAGCAGAGAATAGATAAATTGTGGTAAATACAGACAGTGTTACAATAGTTCAAGTGAATGGACTAGAGCTGATGTATAACATTGGTAAATCTGGAATATGGTGTTGGGGGAAGTGAATCCCAGAGGATACATACAGATTGGTTTTAATATAAAATTTTGCAACCTACAGAACAATAGTCCACCATGTTTATAGATATACAAATGTATAGCATATGTTTAAAACAAACATGAGTATGGTAAACACTAACCATATGATAGTGGTTACCTTTGGGAATGGATGGGATTGCTGAAGGGTACCAAGAAGACCCTCCCTCAGATGTTTCTGAAATGGTTGATTTCATAAGACAAAAGAGAATTGCAAACAAATATAAGTTCAATGACAAGATTTGGCAAAGATGAGCAATGGATTCAAGGCTGTTCATCCATGTATTAATCAAGTTTTACTTCAATAATGCTGAATTACAACCCCCAAGACTTTTAACAACAAACTTGTATTTCTTGCCCATGGGACTGCTGGGCTGGGCACCTGGCTGCAGTTTGGGTTCAAGTGGGCTCCAGTGTTTCCTCATTCTGGACTAGCATCTTCCTTAGAGAAACTTCTTTGCATAACAGAGTGCAGAAGTGCAAGGGGCTGAGCCAAACCATGCGAACACATTTAAAGCTGCTGCTCCCGACATGCGTGTTCACTTTCCACCAGCCAAAGCCAAACACATGGCCAAACCCAACCTCATGGGGTCAGGGAGTGTACGCTTTTCGAGGAAGATGAGGGGGGGAATCACTGACAAAAGGATAAAGAAGATGTGGCACATATATACAATGGAATATTACTCAGCCATAAAAAGAAACAAAATTGAGTTATTTGTAGTGAGGTGGACGGACCTAGAGTCTGTCATACAGAGTGAAGTAAGTCAGAAAGAGAAAAACAAATACCGTATGCTAACACATATATATGGAATCTAAAAAAAAAAAAAAAAAAGTCATGAAGAACCTAGAGGCAAGACGGGAATAAAGACGCAGAATAAAGTCCATTCTCTACTAGAGAATGGACTTGAGGACACAGGGAAGGGGAAGGGGAAGCTGGGACAAAGTGAGAGAGTGGCATGGGCATATATACACTACCAAATGTAAAATAGATAGCTAGTGGGAAGCAGCCGCGTAGCACAGGGAGATCAGCTCAGTGCTCTGTGACCACCTAGAGGGGTGGGATAGGGAGGGTGGGAGGGAGGGAGATGCAAGAGGGAAGAGATATGGGGACATATGTATATGTATAACTGATTCACTTTGTTGTAAAGCAGAAACTAACACACCATTGTAAAGCAACTATACTCCAATAAAGATGTTAAAAAAACTATCACAGTCAGAATCTAATCTATTGGAAATACTCTCAGTAAAGTTAAAAGGTAGTAAGTTTCCTGTGACATGCCACGGAATACTGATTTCCCACCGGAATTGCCTTTGTTTGGGGCATCTCTGCCATTACAAAGAAGAATCAAACCTGGCTTTCGTAAATCAACTATAGTTTCAAAACAAAACAAAACCAAACCCTGGCTTTCAACATTTGAGAAAGCCCAGAATTAAAAATCCAGTAGCGCTCTCATCTGGGATTCTGAAATCTCTGCTGTATGCAGCCTGGATACTTTAAGAACCTCACCGCTTGCTTAGATTTTAAGGCAGACATCCTCTAGGGCTGCTGTTGTGGGGCGGTGTCACTGCGGTCTTGGATACACAAATTCCAGATCTACAGTTTCAAGTTCTGCAATTTGAATATGCCAACAAGAGAAGGTGAACCCAGCCAAGTGATTACTGCAGTCAAAAACCAGACTTCAGTGCTTCTCCTTTGACAAATGTTTTTCTAAATCTGGGAGGGTCACATTTTAAGAGTAGTAATTGTGTACGATGACAATTAGATATGGAGTCTTACATTTGTGTTTGAATTACTTTTAGTTGTTCTTTGATGCTAGGGAAGAGAAAGAACAGAGGATGAGTTCAGAAACTGAATTGAGATTCCCAAATTATTTCACTTGTAGTTCAAGATTTTTAGTTCAGTTTAGGAGCCCAAGAACTGAACCCACTGGCCAGAGACCTGCACTGTGGTTGCTGTCCTTAATCATTTATATAAAAATGGAAACCCTCTGTGGTGATTGTTTTGTGATGTATAGAAATATCGAATCTATATCGAATCTATGTTGTGCACCTGTAACTAACATAGTGTTATAGGTCAATTACACCTCAGTTTTAAAAGAAGAAAGGACATGTAATCACAGTATTCTAATAGGTTCTGCAGTTAACAATTTTTACATTGTTATAATAATACAAACACTAATTATTGGTATAATTAAAAGTATGATAGGGAGCTTCCCTAGTGGCGCAGTGGTTGAGGGTCTGCCTGCCGATGCAGGGGACGCGGGTTCGTGCCCCAGTCCGGGAAGATCCCACATGCCGCGGAGCGGCTGGGCCCGTGAGCCATGGCCGCTGAGCCTGCGCGTCCGGAGCCTGTGCTCTGCAACGGGAGAGGCCACAACAGTGAGAGGCCCGCGTACTGCCAAAAAAAAAAAAAAAGTATGATAAAATTTTTGGACGAGGATGAGGGAGGAGAGGTGGAGGTACTAAATCTTCATCTCATAATATTTATACCTTTAAAAATTGCCTTTTCTTTTTATTGTATCTATGAGACGATAGATTTTAATCATTTCACAGTATGTAACTCAAAGCGTCATGCTGTGCAAGTTAAACTTATACAGTGACGTATGTCAATTATTTCTTAATAAAACTGGGGGAAAAACAAACAAGGTAGAGAACAGGAAAAAAAAAAAAAGGAAACCCTATACTTCTCTGAAGTTATTTGTGTATGTGTGGCTCTCTCTCCCAATGGTACATATGGCTCTACTTCATTCGTTTTACCATCTGCCTAATACTTCACTGTATGGATGGACTACAGTTTACCCAACGAATTCCTTATTGGTGGACTTGGGTGGCTTGCAGTTTCTCACTGTAGCAAATGAAACTACAAAGAGCTGTCCTTCTATGTACACTTCTGTGGACTTGTGGGGTATTTCTGTAGGATAAATTCTTAGAAGTGGCATTTCTGGGTCAAAAAGATTATATGCATTTTTAATTTTGATACCTATAACCAAATGGCTCTCCAAGAGGGTTGTATCAATTTGCACTCCTGTGAAGAGGGTATGAGAGTGCCCATTTCATTGCTCAGAATTTAAAAGTGCTTAATCAGACACAGGCTTGATGAACACTTCAGAAGCTGTTAGAAAAATACAGAGAATACATACATTTCAATAATGAATATGCCTCTGCTACTGGACTGGTGAAGTTGTTTTCACTTTTCACCCATGGTTAGAGCTTGGTTCACTAAATTTTTCAATCCAGGCCACTTCTGTGAACTTTTGACAGTACCCATATCACAATGAAGGTTGAGAGACAGTGGATAAATGAAAATATAGAAGGAGCTTGGCAGATACTTTCTGTTGCTAAGAAGCTGCTCTAAGAATCTCAAGTCACTCATTTTACAATAACATTTTTTATATTTGCTTATGGAGGGAGATCCCTGGTGGCCTAGTGGTTAGGATTCCAGGCTTTCACTGCCATGCCCTGGATTCGATCCCTGGTCGGGGAACTAAGGTCCCACAAGCCGCACGGCATAGCCAAAAAAGAAAAAAAAATTGCTTAAGAATAATAACTCCCTTTAACTGAATAGCTCCAGTACCTTTACAGCATATGGCTTATTTTTTTTCATATGGCTTATTTTTTAATGTAGTCTGTTTTTTAGATTTTTGAGGCTCATTTTAGAACATGAAGTTGTTTTTTTTCCTCCACATATTGCTGACCTGCATATAGACCATTAGGGAGGGTTGTCAGAGCTTTTGACCACCGCTGAGCTGGGCTTGTTGGCAATGTACAGAGGGCAGTCTCTCTCATGAAGAAACTAGGATGTTGCCACACAGCCTGGGTATCTTTCTGATGTACCAAAGTATTGCAGTGTTTTGCTGGGAAACTGTGAGTAGGGTCAAGTATTGAGGAGGCCAGGGTCATAGGTTTGATCCTCAGGGGAGCCAGGTGGCCTTATTCTGTCTGTGGCCCTAGTATCTCTAACGTCCTTCAATGGTTATGTCCCAGGACACTGAGCAAGTGGCAGTGGAGGCCTGGGCTCCTCTACTGTGAAGGCTGGAGAACAGCTCCCAGCTCTTGTCCCACCATGTGTCATCCAGGGCATCTTCTTTGCATTGA
The DNA here is from genome assembly GCF_003676395.1 of Aethalodelphis obliquidens. Taxonomy (NCBI): domain Eukaryota; kingdom Metazoa; phylum Chordata; class Mammalia; order Artiodactyla; family Delphinidae; genus Aethalodelphis; species Aethalodelphis obliquidens. The sequence continues at coordinate 50,332,652 of NW_020837947.1, read as the reverse complement.
CCCAGCCATGAGCCTAGAGGAAGGAGCGCTAGCCAGGGTGAAGAGACTGGGGTTCTAGTTATGACCAGTGTGATCTCCGGCAAGTCAGTTAACCTCTCTGCACCTCAGTTAGCCTCTCTGCACCTCAGTATTTTCATCTGTGCAAAGGAGCACTAGGCTTAGTGATGCCTAATTTCCCTTATTCTGTTCTCATCATTATATTTTAGTTGGGGCCAGGAGACCACTGGAAGAAATTCTCCTTGGTGGCAAGAACTAATCAGATTGATCGGATTTCCAAACATGCTCAACCTTGACTACTTTCCTTCCAAATCCTTTCATTTCAAATTGTTCTCAATCTTGGCTGCACATAGCATCACTCCAGGAGCTTTCGAAATGCTCAGTGCCCAAACTGCATCCACACCAGAGCAATTACACCAGAATCTCTGAGGCAGGGCCCAGGCACCAGTATTTGAAAGCTCCCCGGTGATTCCAGTGTGTGGCTAAGGATGAGAGGCACTGAGGTGGCCTTCCGTTGGGAGGCCTGGGACAGGGGTCATGTTCAGGCTCCCAGATCGTCTGTGTCCCTCATCCCTCGTGCCTGGTTGCTCTCCCCCTACTCACTGGTGACCTTTAAAAAGTTAATTCTTTCCCCTCTTTCCCTGCTCTGGCCTGTCATTGAGCTCACCCAGCTGATTGTGGCGCTTATGATTGAGAAGCTCTTCTGACCGCTTCCCTTTCCCCAGAAATTAACGTGATCATTAAGGCTTATAATTTCACTTACCAGTGCTATCAATCAAGGGGCTGCGAAACAGAGTTGAGTGCTTTTGTAATTGGCAGCAGCCTGTGATTCAGAGCAGGGCACCCAGGGGCTGTGAGAAGGCTGGAGGAGGGGAGAGTTGGTGTGCAGGAGGGGCTGTGCCTCCTTGAACTGACTCCCTCAGCTCTTTGTGACTGGCTCCCAGAGGGGCCAGTAAGCTCTCAGTGTCATCTGCCCTGAATGTCAAGGCGAGGAAACCAGTTCCTGCTGGCAGCGCTTCAGGCTAACCCTTGTCCACCCCAAGCTCTCTGCAATGGAAAGGAAGGTCTCTTCGGGTTCTGAAGAGAGGAATAGGAAAGATCAGTGGATTCTTTATACACTGGGCAGCTCAAGTCTTGTCAGGGAGGGGCAGTGGGTCTAGATTATCTGTAGTTCAGAAGTGAGGTTAAGGCTGTCAAGCCCAAGGGAGTGACACATTCCTCCCTAAACCGCTTGCTTAGAGATACCTTGGAACCCCACAAATAGCAGCTGAGCATGGAGCAATGCATGCTCTGTGCCCCCTCCTCCAGCCCAGAGTGACTCCAGGTTTCCTCCTGTATGCTGAGAGCTGGTGATCAGAGTGGCCCTGGGACTAGAGCTGTTCTCCCTCCTGGGAGGATTGGGCTGGCTGATGGAGTTTCTAACAAACACAGTGCCTAGTGGAATATCTCATACATACGTGGTAGGTGGATTATGGGCCAGAGGTGAAGGGGTAGTTATTTTTATTTCAAGTAAAACATTACAACAATATTAAAAGTGACTTTCTTTTATTAGATAGTAATATAGGAAATTTGTAGGGGAAAATTATATATAATTCCACCTCCCTAACACTATTTTTATTTTTGCCTATTTTTTCTAGTTCTTACACATGTACCTATATATTTTAACATAGTTGTAATCAGTGAACATACTTTCCGTTCTGATACTACTCTTAACATTCTATCACTAACATTTTTTACAGTATCTATGGAACTTAAGAATTCCTTTTGATGTTTTCATAATTCAGATACTTGGCATGTGCCATAGTTTACCTCTCATTCAGTTTTGGATAATTATTAACCCAAACGTTTAATAAAGTAAGTTCACATTATATGGAACAACACACATGAGACCTACCCATGTAAAATGTTAAAATGTAGTTTCCTGGTTCCTACCTCCTGAGATTGGGATTCAGCCAGTGTGAGGTGGGGCCGGGGCATCTGCACTCTGACAGTCCCGATGCAGGTGGTCCCAGCTCCATAGGCTCAGGCACGTGAGTGACATCTCCAAGGTCACACAGCTGCTCTGAACCCAGAAGCTCCCCAGCTTCTACAACTGAATTTTGCAGTCCATATAAAAGACCAGTCCCCTGCTTCTCAATATGGAATGTGTCTACTGAGTTAGTGCCTATATCAGGAGCTTACTTTTCTTCTCACTTATCTCCCAGGGCTCCTTCTAAGTGCTTCCCCCTCAGCAGTACTGGGGCCCCAGGACTCAATGCGCTCTTGAGTGCTCCCAGGAAGGGAAAAGAGTCTGGCCAGTGGTGTCATACTTCTTCATAAGAACTAGAGATCTAGTTCCCTGGTAGCCTAGTGGTTAGGATTCCGGGCTTTCACTGCCATGGCCCAGGTTCAATCCCTGATCAGGGAACTGACGTCCCACAGAGATCAAGGATGGAAAACACATTTTCTTTTCTCAACAAATTCTTAGAAATCATGACTGCCCCCTTAAAGAAATGATTTTTCTTTGGTCTTTTAAGCAAATTACTGACACATGCACAACATGGCTGAATCTTAAAACGTTCTGTTGAACAAAAGAATCCAGACAAAAGGAGCACTGGCTCAAGGACACAGCTTGGGATTTGAACCCAAGTCTGGGTGACTTTAAAGCTTACCCCTTTCTACTAGTCCCCAGCCTGCCTCTTGGTTTCTAGTCTGGGCTGTGGGTCTGCTGTTAGGGGAGGCCCTCAGCCAAGTCCCTTCCTGTGTTGGAAAAATGAGAGGCTTGGATTGAATTGCTTCTAAGATTCCTTACAGTTCTGATGTCCTATGATTCTGTAAGTCTAGTTCATTTAAACCATTTACTTATTTTTGAATAGTTAACAGTCACATGATATAAAATTCAAAAAGTTCCGTAGGGTATGTATACATGTCACAGAGCACAGGAGATTAAAGAGACACGACAGCTAAATGCAATGTGGTGTCCTGGATGGGATCCTGTGACAGAAAGAGGATATGAGTAGAAAAGCTGGTAAAAGTCAGTTTGGAGTTTAGTTAATAGTAATGTACCACGGCTGGCTTCTTAATTTTGTCAAAAATACTGTGGTCATATAAGATGAGGGGAAACTGAGTGAGGGGGTACATAGGAACTGTTCGTATTATCTTTTCAACTTTTCTGTAAATCTAAAATTATTCCAAAATTAAAAGCTTTTTTTTTTTAAGAGTTCATATACAGTGAAAGGTTTTCCTCTCAGCTCCATCCACTGGGCACCCAGTCCCCCCAATCAGACAACCAGTGTTGCTTGTTTCTTACATAATCTTTCAGAGATATTCAATGAATAATCAGAGAAAATATCTATATTATATAATATCATTTCTCAAAACAGAAATGTTTTATCTGTGAGATAAATTCCTGGAAGTGGAATTCCTGGGCATATAGTTTTGTTTTGTTTTGTTTTGCAGTACGTGGGCCTCTCACTGTTGTGGCCTCTCCCGTTGCAGAGCACAGGCTCCGGACACGCAGGCTCAGCGGCCATGGCTCACGGGCCCAGCCGCTCCGCGGCATGTGGGATCTTCCCGGACCGGGGCACGAACCCATGTCCCCTGCATCGGCAGGCAGACTCTCAACCACTGCGCCACCAGGGAAGCCCTGGGCATATAGTTTTGATAGTTATTGCCAAATTGCCTTCCATGGTGGGTGTGCCATTTATCCTCCTGCCAGACACTGTGTTTGAGGGCCTCTCATCTTACCAATACAGACTCTTGTCTGAGAGACCAGTTCACTTCAGTTTAAGTCATACTGTCAACTCCCAAAATATTCATGAACAAACCTGTCTAGAATGCTGCCAACAGAACATGGGTCCATTCTGAAGCACGTAGCCAAGCCACGCAGGGCGGCTGCAACGGCCAGAGGCGGCAAGGCTATGAAGAAGTGAGAGCAAATGAATAACATTCCTAATTTCAGTCACTACTGTCCTCAGGAGAGGACATTCACAGAAGGCCATTGTCTCTGCTCCCCAGCACACAAAGGGTCAAGCCTCATAAATTTGCTCATAGTGGGGAAAAAAAACCTCAGCAGGTCAAAGTGTTCAGATTACAGGTCCAGGAAAATCCCTTTGCAGAAAGAAGACAGCAAATCCCCAGTGCAGTTGAAAGGACAAAACTTTCTTCACCCTCAGAGACTCTTCAATGAATAAACCAGTTAAACATGGTTTGGATTTACTGAACATGAAAACAACTGGATTAAAGTATAATCTAGCTAGAAAGGAAAGGAAATGTACCGAGAAAGCTAAGTAATGACAAAGCTGCAGTGTCTACGTGTGCCAAGCAGGGATGGCCATTCCAGTTTTATAACCAAATATTCTTAAATGTTTAGCTTTCCTTTAGATCAAGATAATGAATCTCTGCTTGCATTGGCCTCTTTGATAACAACACTGGCATCAAGGCAACCGTGTGAACACGAGGGACAATGATGCCCAGGAGGCCAGAGGCCCTGGCTGTCACGATGGATGTGGCCTGGGCTCTGGCCTGCCTGCCAACAGTCTGTGCAATCCATATAGAAGGCAGCATCGCACAGGCACAGGCTTTAGAATCAGAAAGACCTGGTATGTATCCCAGCGTCACTTCTTACTGGCTCTGTGACCTTGGACAAATTACTTACACTCTGTCTCAACTCTTCTCTTGGTAAAATGAGGATAACACCCATCCAATAGAGTTGTTCTGAGAATTAAATGAGGTAATAATGTGAAAAGCCCAGGCTGAAACATTAAGTCCTCAGCTCATGGTCGGTCGGTTGGTTGTTTCCCAGTTTCCCTCTCATGCATGCACACCAGAACACTAATACCGAGTGAACCTACCCCACGCCACGCAGACTCAGGCACATCCAAATTACGTTCTATTACAGGAGGGTTCTGAATTTTTCACACTGTAGGTTCCTAACCCTTTTTGTGCCGAAGATTCCTACTCAGATGTTTATAAAAACACATAGGAATACAAAGGAAACCACACTCAACCAGTTTGTTGAAATACATTTATCCAAGTATTTTTTTTTTAACTTGTAAAAAAATGTGTGCTTTTTAAAAAACACATTAAATGAGATATTGGGGTGGGTCTAATCACTATAGTAATTTCCAGATAGTGAAAGTATTTCAAGATCTGCAGCAATAAATGTGATATTTGCATTTCTAAATTAATGACAGTCACAAGTTCTGCTTATACTACTACTCTGGTTTGCTACTACAATCATAATGAAAAAAATGCTACATTTCAGTTAGAGAATACTAAAGATACAACTTTTTTCCCATCCAAATTGAGACACCAAGTTAAGAACTCAGGTGTTATAAAACATCACCACTTCTGGCCTCAAGATGACTGATAAAAGGCATTTAGGATTTCCCTGGTGGCGCAGTGGTTAAGAATCCACCTGCCAACGCAGGGGACACGGGTTCAAGCCCTGGTTCGGGAAGATCCCACGTGCTGCAGAGCAACTAAGCCCACGTGCCACAGCTACTGAAGCCTGCATGCCTAGAGCCTGTGCTCCACAATAAGAGAAGCCACAGCAATGAGAAGCCTGCGCATCGCAATGAAGAGTAGCCCCTGCTCACCGCAACTAGAGAAAGCCCACGCACAGCAACGAAGACCCAACGCAGCCAAAAATTTTTAAATTAATTAATTATTTTAAAAAGCCATTTAATAACTGTCAAACCAGCACTCCTTTATTTTACTCTTCCCCTCTGGCTTCTTTCAAGATTTTCTGTTGGTCTTTGATTTTCTGCAGTTAGAATATGATATGCCTGTGTTGTTTTGTTTTGAATTTATCTTGGTGTTCTCTCAGCTTCCTGGATCTGTGGTTTCTTGTCTTTAATTCTGGAAAGTTCTCAGCCATTAGAACTTCAAATATTTCTTTTGCTCTGTTCTCTTTTCTTTCTGGCATTCCAATTACACATGTGTTACACCTTTTGCCAGTATCTCACAGTTTTTGGAAGTTCCGTTGTTTTTTCTATTGTTTTCTTTGCATTTCAGTTTGGGAAGTTTCTACTGACCTATCTTCAGATGCACTGATTCCTCCCTGTTTTATGTTGAGCCGAGTGGTGAGCCCATGGAAGCCATTCCTCATTTCTATGACAGTGATTTTGATTTCTAGCATTTCCTTTCTTTTTTTTAAAATAAATGTATTTAGTCATTTAATTTTTGGCTGCATTGGGTGTTCGCTGCTACACGCAGGTTTTCTCTAGTTGCTGAGAGCGGGGGCTACTCTTTGTTGCGGTGCGCGGGCTTCTCATTGTGGTGGCTTCTCTTGTTGCGGAGCACGGGCTCTAGGCGTGTGGGCTTCAGTAGTTGTGGCTTGCGGGCTCTAGAGCGCAGGCTCAGTAGTTGTGGTGCGTGTGCTTAGTTGCTCCGTGGCATGTGGGATCTTCCCGGACCTGGGCTCAAACCCGTGTCCCCTGCATTGGCAGGCGGATTCTTAACCACTGCACCACCAGGGAAGCCCTTCTTTGATTCTTAAAGTTTCCATTTCTCTAATTACATTACCCTTCTGTTTTTACATGGTTTTTTTTCCATTAAAACTTTTAACATATTATTTATTTATTTATAAATTTATTTATTTTTGGCTGCATTGGGTCTTCATTGCTGTGCGCGGGCTTTCTCTAGTTGCAGCAAGGGGGGGCTACTCTTCGTTGACATGCGCGGGCTTCTCATTGTGGTGGCTTCTCTTGTTGCAGAGCACGGGCTCTAGGCATGTGCAGGCTTCAGTAGTTGTAGCACATGGGCTCAGTAGTTGTGGCTCGCAGGCTTTAGAGAGCGGGCTCAGTAGTTGCTCTGAGGCCTGTGGGATCTTCCCAGACCGGGGCTCGAACCCGTGTCCCCTGCATTGGCAGGCGGATTCTTAACCACTGCACCACCAGGGAAGCCCTTGTCTCTTTCTTAACTCTGGGTTTCTCTCCTCCTCAGAGTCTGTCTTGCAGCTTTTAGCTGTAATCCACTATTATACTGGAGCCCTGGTGGTGTGGTGGTAAAGTGGGGGGCAAGGGCACATTCTGTAGTTTCCAGATTAAGTCCCAGTGTTTAGTTGGCCTGTGACCGTCACAGGTGTTTCCCAGGGGTATAGCTTTACCCCCTGTGCCCCTTCCTCCCTTCTCTGGCTGCAGCATTTCCCTGAAGTCTTGACCCCTGTGGACTATGTTTTATTTTTCCTTTAGGTGAGATAGGAAGGCTAGAGGGGCTGGTGTGGGAAGCATGCCCTTCCCCCATCAGGGATAAGGCTCTGGAAGTCTTATCCTGGAGAGTAAGCCTTTGTAATAAAGAAGGTTCTGGTATTTCACACTGATTATTCATCTCCTCTCCCTGCCAGAGACATAGGGGATCTTTCTTGATCTTCACCGTGGGAATCTTGTGGGGTTCCTGGACATAAAGCCCAGGTACATGTGGGGCCCCTCTAAGACCGTGGTCTCCAGGAGTTACTCTTGTGCTAGAGCACGCTCAACCCCCAGCAATTCAGTATCTGTATCACCGTATGTGTGTTCCTTACCAGTTTATGGCTCTAGCAGTTCCTGCTCCAGGTAAACAGGTTTTGACAGAGTCTGGCTAGATAAGCCTCTCTCCAGATTTGGGGGTGGTGATTTGCTCTGCAACATCAATTCACTGATGGGTGGGTCTAAGAAAAGTCATTGATTTTCAGTTTGTCCAGCTTTTCCTTGTTGTAAGGACAAGGGTGCCAACTTTCAAGTTTTTTACACATTGGGGCTGAAACTCAAGTCCGATTTATTTTATTTGGAATGGCTTTTCCCCTCCCTCCATTTGAACTCCCGTGTCTCTTCCATCCTCACATTTGCCGTGTCTCCTGTCTGTACTGTGTGAGTCTTTTCATGACAGTGTCCTAACAAGACTGAGTTTCTTAAGAAAAGGGCCTTTGTTAACCTCTGGTCTATGTTAACGCTTTGCTCATATAAAATGCTTAGTGTTGCTGTTTGATTTTACTGGGTCACTTCCATTTACGGCACTCATTCTAACAGTAAAAAGCATCTGTGGTGAGGCGTTAACCCAGCATCCTCTAAACTTCCTTTTGTGCTTTTAAATGACTTTTCCCGGTCTCAAGGTCCTATTTTCTTAGCAAAGTTGGAATAAGGCAAACTTGATTTACTGTAAATCAAGATTTACAAAAGTAATTTCTCAAGATCTGATAAGTCCTGACTTTTTCTCAATTTCCTGATTGCTTTTTGTAATGACTTAAGTAGCCAGGTTAAGATCAAATCTAACCAAATACCAGGAAATCAAAGGGCCTCCTAGCTAAGTGCCCAAACTTGGCTGTTTCAGAATTACCTGGGAAGCTTAAAAAAAAAAAAAATCCTGGACTCAGTCTTAGACGGTAATTGTGGTGCACAGCTAAGTTTAGGAAAATAAGATACTTCCGATCAGCTAGCTCTTCATGCCCCAAAGTGCTTTTTATACCCACTTAAAATCAAACTAAAAAACAAAACAAAATCAATTCATTCATTCACTCATGCTCAGCCTAAAGGACACTGGAAACGTTACTGGAAATTCACCCTTTCATTCAATCAATAAATTTACTGAGCGTTAAGTAAGGGCTGGGTAGGTGCCAAGTCACAGGCCTGGTCCACAAGAAGGAAGTGAACCAAGGTATGGCTTTTAGAGGCAGACATCCTTCCAGTCTAAATCCAGAACCATCACATCCTGGGTAACCTTGGGCATATTACTTAAGCTTGCAGAGCCTCAGGCTTCTCATCTGTAACGGATAATGTTATTTACTTCATAGGGAAGTTCTGTGACAGAGATCACAAAGGAACTATCAAGGAAAACATACTCCATCCTCCTAAAACAGTTTCTAACTTGTTTCCCAGTCCAAACACTTTCATATTGTAATAATCACAGCTGGCACTCACGGAGCAGTTAACCTATAAACCAGGCAGTGTGCTAAGCTACCTGTTCATTCATACCTCAAACAAATTTTATCTGTAAAGGCTTAGAGGCCAGCAGCCTCCTCCTTTCATTGGCTATATTCACCCAAAACAGGCAAAGCAAGCTGAAGCAACAGGAGTGGCCCTTAACAAGAGGGCTGAGTTAAAAAGATGCCGGATATAATAAAAAGGAGATGCTCCCTCATGTCCAGCCCAGAGGTCATCATGACTACTGAGGGTCATGACGGCAGAACCACCGAGCAGGAAACCAAATACCAGATAAACCTATCCAGGAACTGCCATGGGCTTAGTGGTACCATCGGCTGCTGCTACTGCCACATCTGTGATTTCCACTGCCATTGGACAGCTATCATTAATTCTTTACATGTCTCAGGCACTGCAGTTCTGTGGATTTTACATTTGGTCCTCAACAACTATAAGTTACTAAAGGCACCACTGCTGTTGACCCTTTACATCTTGCAGGAGTTGGGACAAGGTGATAACTTACTGAGAGGACCCGGAGCCTGAGACTCTTGCTGCATAACTCAACTGCCAATTTAACTTCTATTCTTTTAGGAAGACTCTTAAGGGCTTCTGGAACTTCCTCCTATATCATTAGAGTTAACAGCGCCTGCATTTTTACTTCACAGGATTAAAGGTGTCGTTTTAATAAAGACCATGGTTTCAGTTCTCAAAGAGACAACACTGAGGAGTACCTCCTACATTAGGTAAAAACATGTTACCTAGAATAAACAACCTTTCATCTAATTTGAAACCTTCAAGTTTCTAAAAGCAGGCCTGCCCTTAGGAAATTGTAAAGACTAAAAGTAAGCAGGCCAGTACAACCTATCCTAAGCCACACTATTCCCTTGTCTATAAATGATCAAAAGAAAAAGAATTCCACAGTGAGTAGAAACCTAGGCACTGTTGACATTTTTCTGTTGTGGGAGGTGGTCCTCCCACAATCAAAAACAGTGCAATCAAAAACAGTGTAGGCAGTTTAGCAGCATCTTTAACCTTCTGCCCACTAGATTCCAGTAGCATCCCCCAGTTGTGATAACCAAAAATGTCTTGCGAGGGGCTTCCCTGCTGGCGCGGTGGTTAAATCCGCCTGCCAATGCAGGGGACACGGGTTCGAGCCCTCGTCTGGGAAGATCCCACATACCGCGGAGCAACTGAGCCCGTGCATCACAACTACTGAGCCTGTGCTCTAGAGCCCACGAGCCACAACTACTGAGCCCACATGCCACAACTACTGGGCCTGCGCTCTAGAGACCGCGAGCCACAACTAATGAGCCCGCGTGCCACAACTACTGAAGCCCGCACGCCTAGAGCCTGTGCTCCACAAGAGGAGCCACTGCAGTGAGAAGCCCACGCACCGCAACGAAGAGTAGCCCCCGTTCGCCACAACTAGAGAAAGCCTGCGTGCAGCAACAGAGACGCAACACAGTCAAAAGTAAATAAATAAATTAAAAAAAAAAAAGTCTTGCGATATTGCCAGATGTTCCCCGGGAGGCAAAATCATGTATGCTTTAGAGGAATTATTGAGTTTAGCAGAACTACCATTACTCTGTTCTGCATACCAAAAACTGACAACCTTTGATTTGACTGCTCTAGCTCACTGAAACACAATTCACAGTTGTTTAGCTCTGTACTTTTATGGAACTGTGACATATTTAAGCAACAAAAGATATTACAGAGCAGCTCTGACTTCTTCCTATGATATCCATCTGCTTGGGGGACATCGTAGTTTGGTCAAGGCCTAAGCTGATTTCCTCTCAAACGGACTGACCTGTCTCTACATGAGACACTTCTGGAGTGCAGGGGCAAATTTTCCTTACCTTGGAGTTTAACTCTAGGTCACAACGGGTTCCCCAAGCACCAGATGTTGTGCAGATTCAAATTGGAGACCACATTCTGGCCGTAAAGGTCTGGCTGCAACACAAGTTAGGCAGCAAGGAGTCATGCATTTGCTGGTTTCTTATCAATAATACAAGTCAGCTAGAACACTGCCCTTCTCCCTTGGTTAAAGAGGAGAAAGCGTGCCACTATCCTAAACCAAACTAAAGAGAAAGCATGAACCTGCTAAGAAAACAGTTATTACACCCTTGCTAAGTTTAAACAAGTCACTCAGATGAGCTAGGGAAAAAATTCTTCTGAAAAATAGGGGGCATGCTATTGACTTATCTTAAAAGGCCTTTTGAAAAGAATGACTTGAGATTATAGAGCATTTTCCAAATACACAAAGTGCTTCATAACAACTCAGTAAGCTTTAAGGAATGCTTTTCCTAGTACATCACTTTTTTTGTTGTGTAAAAGAAAATAGCCCCATTCAAAGGGTAGTAGCATATTTGATATCACCACTGCTTAAAGAGGAATGGAGTTACAGGAATGAGAAAAGTATATAATTAGTAAATAATCCCTCTCAACAAGTGAGTTAAGTAGGAAAGTCTTCTGAAGGGAGAAAAGAAAAGCCAGAAGCAACACAATCAGTGCATATCAGAAATGCATTTTTATTTTTATTTGAAAACAACTTAAATTTTTAGACAAATGATTTTAGTATATAAATTTGATTTTGTTTTTATACAGAATATAAAGATTTCCCTCACCGATCTTCCATGTGAAGGGGATTACAAGCCTGAAGGGAGATACTTTCTGCACACAAGTGTGTATCTTACGTGTAGGGTACTGGAAACCAATGTGTAGTGCTTCCACACATAAATTAGGTCAAGTGACACCACGTATTAAAAAGGGGATAAGAGAAAAATTCTATTAATCAGATTCAAGAAGCAAACATGACACAAAAACTGCAGGTAAGACCAAATGAGTAACTTTAGTTAGGACACTGCAAGTTATACTAGAGTAACAGGTTTGTGAAGCTAGAGTGTGCACCACATTAAAACGGCTATTTCTATAGAAAGGCTGGAATGAGGGATTTTTTTCACGAAAGCAAATTAACTTCTTGTCAACTGCCAAAACAAAACAGAACTGAGCATATGAGTGTTAGTATACTGAAGGCATATTATACCAGTTTTTGTGCAGCATGCTAAAGTTAGTTAGAACTTCTTCACTGGTGCATATGAATCATTAATAGTCATGGAAAGTTCTTCTTGCCCCTTCTTGCCAAATTTCAGGCATGTCTTATTTTAGATGGAGTATAGCTTTTATCTATAATTTCATCCTGTAAAAACATATGAAGACAACGTTCATTCTGTGCCAGAGGATGACCAGCGACCCTAGGAATAAAAGATACAAATTCAGTCCAGTCTTTTATAAAAGTGGTGGAGGGGGACCAAATATACACATTTTAAGGTTAGGAAGCACAAACAACTTAGTAATAATAAGTGTTATTCTGGACTGCCCATAAAGCTATAGTCTATCAACTAACAGTATATTTTCTTTCCTTCAGATCATAAGGGTAATTTAGAAAACATTTAATCACTAGCTTTGTACTGCCTCTGGCGTATGTACGCAATTAACTTCTTTACATATTAGTTGGTATATTCGTAAGAAACCTAAATGAATTTTAATGTTAAAAGTGAAACAATGTCATTGATTCTAAGAATCCATTTTAAAGAAGGAAAAGATATAGGATTATAGTTAGAAATACACTGAAGTTCAATAAAAGCTCCAAAATACTAAGAAATAGGCACAAATGTTCAGGTTTTTTTGTTTTTGTTTTTTGCTTGCTTTTAAACGTTTCCATCAGACTAAACACAAGATCAGACTGAGCAACCAGACTTTATTTCAGAATTTAAAAACATCCAAGCTAGCACTGCCTTCTCCAAAAAGAAAGTATGTTCATAAGAAGACAATGAAGGTTGTGTGCTCTCAGATAACTAAAAGTTAAGGGCTTTGTATAACTTTCGCTCTGTTTACCACTCACAGATCTTCAAATTACTAGATAAAAATTAAAGTATTGCTAATAAATAAGCTCACACAACCGTATTCTCTAGGAGTTGACTTTATTTGGTCAAACTTAAGGCCAAATGCACAATTATAGTGAGCCCTTTCCAGGCGTAACTCTTCCAAAAAAGAAAAAAAAAAGAGGCTATATTTCAAATAGGAATAAAATTAAAAGCTAGAGTTTGAGTTTATTAAGTTTCTAAAGTAAAAGATAAATGATACAGTCTCCTTACATTTTCAAAAGAATATATTTTGCCACAAAAATTTTAAATGTGCACCTTTACACAAGACATGCTGATGATACTTCCATCTGCAATCAAAATGATTGCAAGTGTATTGTAAGTTTTACTGTTCATGCTAGAACATACCTTAAATCAGAAAGAATCCTAAGTAAAACTATTTTTTAAATGCTGTAATTTTAAACGTAATTTGCATAAATTAACCAAGAAAAACAAATACAAAACTTAGGTCAACACAAAGATACTCATATTACTCAAGTGTGTTAATATTTATCACGATATTCAACTTGTTATATGTTTTCACTTTGTTTAAATGATACAAAAAGTTAGGAAATGACCAAAAAGAAAAAGCACCAGTTTAGTCTGATATCTAAATTAATAAACAGCAGTCACCTAAAGACAGCTCAGAACACTATTCACTCTTAGACCCTGAGGAACAGAAAGCACTTACTTGTTTATAAACTGCTCCAGCCCTTGCTTCCTTTCTTCAATAAAATTGTCATCAAATATTCCATCATCTCCTCTAAAAGGAAGCTGACGCAAAAACGCTTTCCCAGGGAGTGGGGGGACTACAACCTAAAACAAGATAAGGAAAGAAAGTTCTTGAACATGCTGACTGAGTTGGGAAAATAATAGCATGAAGAGCATAGCATGAAGACAAAGTATATCTTCACTATGAGAACCATCCCATTGTTAAACTAGTTTAAATATACAGTAAAAGGGAATCAATAAAAATACACTGAAAAATGATTAAATGTTTTGGAGGCAAGATAACCAAAATGCCACAATAGTCCATCAGACCAAAGCTCCTCAATGGCAGGGCCCACAGCTTCATTTTCATTTTTCCTGGACTTATCAAAGCACAAGTATACAAAGCGAATAATCAATACTGAAGTAAAGGCTACCATGCCCCTCAGACAGTTCTGATGTCACTTGGGGAAGACAATGCTTTATTACAATGGTAACTGAAGAGATCAAACTCAACTCTCAATTAAATGAAGAAGTAAAATACTAACAATGTTCTTTCTGGCATGGGCAGATAAGAATTCTGTGGTAAATTTCTTCTACCTCATACCATCTGCATATAATCTTTCCTACCTGTGTTTTGAGGTGATGACAAAATAATCAACTCTACTTGTTGCCACTCTTCCATTTCCTAGGCTAAGAAGCACGTCAACTTTCTCCCAAACCCATTATCCTATCTTTCCCCAAAGACCTGTCATTTCTTCCTTCTCACACTAGAGGAATATCCCAAATTTTCCCTGTCAAAGCCTAACTTTCCTCTAGGGACAACTTATGACTGATCTCCCTCTTCTGGGAATTATCTGGAGCTCAAATATTTGTTTGAATTAAATAGCACCTAGCTATTTATTTCACAGGTTAGTTGGGTTCTCTATCTCAGAATTTCTCAACCATGGCACTATTAACATTTTGAACTAGATAATGTACTGGGGGGAGGGGTTTCTTGTACACCATAGAATACCTATTCAACAGCATCCCAGGCCTCTACCCACTAGACGCCGCCAGTAGGCACCCCACAGTTGTGACAATAACAATGGTCTCCAGACACTGTCAAATGTCTCCTGGGGAACAAAACTGCCCCTGGTGGAGAACCACCAATCTATCCTATTAATGCTTTCAAATCAAGGACCCTTGTCTCAGGCTTTTTATGGTTATTTTAAGAAAAGCTGGGCATACAGCAGAAGCTCAAATATCTGTTAAATGACTAACCACTTAGGTGAATCCTTATCTTATGTTAAAACACAGAAAAGGTGTGGGCAAACAAGTCAAACAAGGAGAAATATAAATAGTAAACACCAGTAATAAAATCATATATATTCTAAGAGGTAAAACCTAAAACCCTTGATGCAGAGTTTCTATCCTAAAACGATAATTCAACAAGGTAAAAAAGGGAAAGATCATACAACTTCTTACAGATCAGCAAAAAACAAAGAGCTAAAAAGAAACACAAAACCAATGCCCAACATAAACTTTGTAATTCCTTCCTAGAGCTACTCTCCCCAGATACCCAATGCTTAAGACATCTAAAGATTTGTCTTCATAAGTTTGCTTTAACATTCTTAAATCTCTCCCCTATATTAGCATTTGTCAAGTTGAAGAGTTAAAACCTGCAGGGAACTTACAATTAAAAAACAGGGATCATGACCACTAGCTGAGCTCCAGCAGAATAGTTTATATGATGGGCAGGAAAAAACATCTGTATCTATAAAGCTATTATAAAAAAAGGAATATAGAACCACTGTGTTAACGAAATGACCACCATTAATTCAGGGTAGAATTTAGCATGAAATATAAGATTAAAAATTACTATGTATTATCATCCGTAGAGATACGTTCTTACTAATACTCAAAATACTCATTGAAATGGATGGTAAGGTTGTAGGCAACAGGATTAATCACCTACAAAAATCATGAGTGGTTTGTCCAGCTAAGATCCCAAAGATCTTCAACATCAAATTATTTTTGCTTAAGCAGTCTGAAAAGATCTACTTAGAATTCTTACACCAATTTAAAAGTAATGAGTCTGATGATATGTGTGTGTATGTGGGGCAAGAAGTGGACAGAAGGCTATCTGGCCAGCATAATATAGTGAAAGCATACTGAAATAAAAAAAGCTAAAAGATTGAACCATAATGACCAGTAAATACAATAAATTTCATCTACTTTCTAGTCTAGTATAACAGATCTTAATTAAAAGTACTAATATATAAATAAAACAACTTGATTAATTGTTCTTAGCAATACTAATATATGTACAACTTTCACACAGGTTAAATGCCCAAAATAATTATCTGGTCTAATGTTAAAAGTGAAGTACTGTGCGTCAAAGGACAACATCAAGTGAAAACAATTCACAGAATGGGAGAAGATTTTTGCAAACTGTAAATCTGATGAGGGACTTGTAAGAGGTTTTTTTTGTTTTTTTAGTATATTCTATATACAACTCAATAATAAAAGAAACTCAATAAAATGGGCAAAGGATCTGAAAAAAAATTTCTCCACAGAAGATATGTAAATGGCTGATAAGTACATGAAAAGATGATCAACATGATTAGCCATCAGGAAAATGAAAACCACGAGATACCACTTCACACACGCTAAGAAAGCTATAATAAAGAAATCAGATAATATTAAATGTTGGTGAGGATGTGGAAAAACATGGAACCTTTATACATTGTTGGTGGAAATGTAAAAATGGTATAGCTGTTCTGGAAAAAAAAGTCTGGGAGTTCCTCAAAAGGTTAAACAGAGTTATCATATGGCTGTAAATCCATTCTTAGGTATGTACCCAAGAAATACAAACACATATGTCCATACAAAAACCTGTACATGAATGTTCACAGCAGCATTATTACTATTTTTTAATATTTATTTATTTATTTATTTGACTGCGTGGGTCTTAGTTGCGGCATGCGAGACCTAGTTCCCTGACCAGGGATCGAACCCGGCCCCCTGCATTGGGAGCATAGTCTTAACCACTGGACCACCAGGGAAGTCCCATAGCAGCATTATTCTCAATAGTCAAAAAGCAGGAATGACCCAGATGTCTGCCAATGATAAATGGATAAATAAAATGTGGTTTATCCATACAAAAGAATATTTTGGGGAAATAAAAAGAAATGAAGTAGTGATTAACAATACAATAGGATGAACCTAGAAAACACTCTCAGTGAAAGAAGCCAGTGAAAGAAGCCAGACACAAACGACTACATATTCTACATTTCTATTTATATGAAATGCCCAGAACAGGCAAATCCATAGAGAAAGATTAGTGGTTGTTTAGGGCTGGGTGAGGAGAAATTGGTAGTGATTACTCACGGGTATGGGGTTTCTCTTACGGTGTGATTACAGTGTTCTAAAACTGACTATAGTAATGGTTGCACATCTTTGTGAATATAGTAAGAACCACTGAATTGTACACTTTATTTTATTTTTTTACATCTTTATTGGAGTATAATTGCTTTACAATGGTGTGTTAGTTTCTGCTTCATAACAAAGTGAATCAGTTATACATATACATGTGTTCCCATATCTCTTCCTTCTTGCGTCTCCCGCCCTTCCACCATCCCTATCCCACCCCTCTAGGTGGTCACAAAGCACCGAGCTGATCTCCCTGTGCTATGCGGCTGCTTTCCACTAGCTATCTATTTTACGTTTGGTAGTGTATATATGTCCATGCCACTCTCTCGCTTTGTCACAGCTTACCCCTCCCCCTCCCCATATCCTCAAGTCCATTCTCCAGTAGGTCTGTGTCTCCACTCCTGTCTTACCCCTAGGTTCTTCATGACATTTTTTTTTCTTAAATTCCATATATATGTGTTAGCATATGGTATTTGTCTTTCTCTTTCTGACTTACTTCACTCTGTATGACAGACTCTAGGTCCATCCATCTCATTACAAATAACTCAGTTTCGTTTCTTTTTATGGCTGAGTAATATTCCATTGTATATATGTGCCACATCTTCCCTATCCATTCATCCGATGATGGACACCTAGGTTGTTTCCATCTCCGGGCTATTGTAAATAGAGCTGCAATAAACATTTTGGTACATGACTCTTTCTGAGTTATGGTTTTCTCAGGGTATATGCCCAGTAGTGGGATTGCCGGGTCATATGGTAGCTCTATTCGTAGTTTTCCAAGGAACCTCCATACTGTTCTCCATAGTGGCTGCACCAATTCACATTCTCACCAGCAGTGCAAGAGCGTTCCCTTTTCTCCACACCCTCTCCAGCATTTATTGTTTCTAGATTTTTTGATGATGGCCATTCTGACTGGTGTGAGATGATATCTCATTGTAGTTTTGATTTGCATCTCTCTAATGATTAATGATGTTGAGCATTCCTTCATGTGTTTGTTGGCAGTCTGTATCTCTTCTTTGAAGAAATGTCTATTTAGGTCTTCTGCCCATTTTTGGATTGGGTTGTTTGTTTTTTTGTTATTGAGCTGCATGAGCTGCTCAATAAATTTTGGAGATTAATCCTTTGTCAGTTGCTTCATTTGCAAATATTTTCTCCCATTCTGAGGGTTGTCTTTTGGTCTTGTTTATGGTTTCCTTTGCTGTGCAAAAGCTTTGAAGTTTCTTTAGGTCCCATTTGTTTATTTTTGTTTTTATTTCCATTTTTCTAGGAGGTGGGTCAAAAAGGATCTTGCTGTGATTTATGTCATCGAGTGTTCTGCCTATGTTTTCCTCTAAGAGTTTTATAGTGTCTGGCCTTACATTTAGGTCTTTAATCCATTTTGAGCTTATTTTTGTGTATGGTGTTAGGGAGTGATCTAACCTCATACTTTCACATGTACCTGTCCAGTTTTCCCAGCACCACTTATTGAAGAGGCTGTCCTTTCTCCACTGTACATTCCTGCCTCCTTTATCAAAGATAAGGTGACCACATGTGCGTGGGTTTATCTCTGGGCTTTCTATCCTGTTCCATTGATCTATGTGTCTGTTTTTGTGCCAGTACCATACTGTCTTGATTACTATAGCTTTGTAGTATAGTCTGAAGTCAGGGAGCCTGATTCCTCCAGCTCCGTTTTTCGTTCTCAAGATTGCTTTGGCTATTCGTGGTCTTTCGTGTTTCCATACAAATTGTGAAATTTTTTGTTCTAGTTCTGTGAAAAATGCCAGTGGCAGTTTGACAGGGATTGCATTGAATCTGTAGATTGCTTTGGGTAGTAGAGTCATTTTCACAATGTTGATTCTTCCAATCCAAGAACATGGTATATCTCTCCATCTATTTGTATCATCTTTAATTTCTTTCATCAGTGTCTTATAATTTTCTGCATACAGGTCTTTTGTCTCCTTAGGTAGGTTTATTTCGAGATATTTTATTATTTTTGTTGCAGTGGTAAATGGGAGTGTTTTCTTGATTTCACTTTCAGATTTTTCATCATTAGTATATAGGAATGCCAGAGATTTCTGTGCATTAATTTTGTATCCTGCTACTTTACCAAAGTGGGGTTTATTCCAGGAATGCAAGGATTCTTCAATATACGCAAATCAATCAAGGTGATACACCATATTAACAAATTGAAGGAGAAAAACCATATGATCATCTCAATAGACGCAGAGAAAGCTTTCGACAAAATTCAACACCCATTTATGATAAAAACCCTGCAGAAAGTTGGCATAGAGGGAACTTTCCTCAACATAATAAAGGCCATATATGACAAACCCACAGGCAACATCATCCTCAATGGTGAAAAACTGAAAGCATTTCCACTAAGAAGAGGAACAAGACAAGGTTGCCCACTCTCACCACTCTTATTCAACACAGTTTTGGAAGTTTTAGCCACAGCAATCAGAGAAGAAAAGGAAATAAAAGGAATCCAAATCAGAAAAGAAGAAGTAAAGCTGTCACCGTTTGCAGATGACATGATACTATACATAGAGAATCCTAAAGATGCTACCAGAAAACTACTAGAGCTAATGAATTGTACACTTTAAATTGGTGAATTGTATGGCATGTGAATCATGTCAATAAAGCTGTCATATAAAAAGTGATGTATACATTCATGAAATGCGTATTAAACACTCCAGTGTGCCAGGTGCTATGTTAAGCAAAGCCACAAGCCTATCAAGACACTTCTTCCCATAATCAGACAGAAAAAGACAAATACTGTATGATCTCACTTATATGTGGAATCTAAAAGAGCTGAACTCACAGAAACAGAGAGTAGTAGATGGGTTGAGGGGTGGGGGAAATGAGGAGACATTGGTCAAACGGTACAACCTTTCAGTTAAAAGATGAGTAGGTTCTGGGATCTAATGTATAGCATGGTAACTATAGTTAACAGGATTGTATTGTACTCTTAAAAGTTGCTAAGAGAAACACTGAATGTTTCAAGAGATATTGAATGTTACCACCACTAACAACAAAACAACAAAAACAAAAACCCCTATGTGAAATGACAGATGTATTAACTAATTTTATTATGGTAATCATTTCACAATATATACATATATCAAATCATTGTGTTATATAACTTAATGTTATTTGTTAATTCTATCTCAATAAAGGTGGGGGAAAAAAAGACACTTTTCCCTATGGTCATAAAAAATTTCTTCTTTGTTACCCAAAACTTTCCTAACTTGTTTTGTACATTTAGATCTTCAAACCATCTGTAATTTATATACAGTGAGTTATAAATCTTTATTCCCAAATAGCCAAATGTTTCAACTCCATTTACTGAATATAAATTCCTTTCTGCACAAACTGACAATGTTATTTTTGTTATGAACTAAATTTCTAGTAAACATGTGGTCAGCTTCTAAATTTTCTGACATTCTGCTAATCTATTTGTCCATACCTAAAGCAATACTACATTGTTTTAATTACTATAGTCTTAACATATGCTCTGATGTCTGCAGGTGCTAAATTATTGGTAAAAATAACTTTTGGCTATTCTTGAGCTTTCTCTGATTCTAAAGCTCTATATAAATCTGCAGGTTTATAAAGAACTCCAATAAGATTTGTATTAGAATTTTACAAATTTATAAATAAGTTAGGAGATACTGCCTTATTTCTGTCAGGTCTACTGCTAAAATCCCACCTCTAAGAGAGGCCTTCCCTTGAGTATCCTATATGACAGTAGCTCTCCTGGCACTCCCTATTTCCCTTAATTTTGATTTTTAGAGCATATTACCATCTAACATATTATATATCTTACCATCTTTTTCTGGTCTCCCTTCACCACTACCCCAACTTACCCAATAAAGTGCCATAAAAGTAGGGACCCTTCATTTGTTCACAGTTCTGTCTGCAACTGACAGAACACACAGAATGAGCTCTCAAATGTTTATAGAGTAAATGAATCTTCAAAAGTGAATATTCCAAACCAGGAATGTAATATTTCTGTTTATTATGGTCTTCTTTTGATCTTTCAATGAAGTTTTAAAGTTTTCTTTACATGGGTCTTATATTTCCAGTTTTATCTGTAAGTATTTTATACTTGGATATTCTTTGGAGTAAAACTGTTTTTCCGTTTTGGATGGAATGCTATAATTGGTATATGTTGCTCTTATATCCAGCCACATTTTTCTGGTTAAGGACGTTTTCCTTCCTTTTCTACCTTAGTACGCTTCAGAAGCGAGAACGAGTTAGCCTTAACCTACTTCAGGGCTCCTACCATACCCACTTCTTATCCTACTACACTTGAGTCACAAGATAACTTTTCGCTATTCTGAGTGTACTTTTCATGACTCCATGCCATATATGTCATTCTGATGTAGGGCTGAAATAAGAGGCATTAGAATGAGACCTTGTTCTCTCTACGTTGCAGCCAAAGCCACCAAATTTCTTCTAAGAGAAGACAATTATTATCAGGATATATGACAGTGTTCTAAAACTGCAGGTAGCAACCCAACAGTAGATCATGGCCATCATTTAAAAAGCTAATCTGAGGAATATCAGTACCTGTCACACAGAGTAAGGTAAGTACTGGTTTATGAAACTTCTGTTATATGTAAATGTGTGATGATAAAAAAAAAAAGTATAGTGTCAGTAAAAAAGAAAATGGAAATACACTGATATAGGAGATGTACTGAAGAAGAGAAATTTAGCAAGGGGAGGAGAGGAAGGTGGGACAGGAAGATCATGGAAAGGAAGGAAGCAATAGCAAGAAAGTTCTAAGAAGAGTTATCTAAGTGTGAGTCAGCAAAGGCCTCAACTGGGCCACTGAAGTAGACATGAGAAGGAAGAGTTCTAAGGAAAAACTGCACACTTCCCCCATCTCCTATGAAGTAAAATGAAATTGAACTATTTGAAAAAAAAAAAAGAAATGTTTTATTTTACTCACTTTATTCAAGATCATTCTCCTGAGAAGTCTTAAACGTTAAAATTTGGAATGTTTTGTTTTACAGTCACATTACAAATAATTCTTACCTTACTCTCTCTTTCTAATTCACTTCGCAGCCATTCAAAGTCACTGTATCTTCTTCTAACAGTAGATTCCTTCAGCTTGAAAATAGGCAGATTTGTCTGAAACAAACAGAAAATCACTCCTAAGTTGAAGCATGTTATAGTGACTTCAAAAAAGTGGGGGGTTGGGGGAGGACCTGTTTGTCAAATTGATAATATGGCAAGCCTAGTTATGTTAATATAAGAAAATCATAAAGTTATTAAGATGACATTTTACCTTTAAATGTAAAAAAGTACATTTTTTACACGGCTGTTAAAAAATATGTTATTTATACTAGAATACAACTTTTAAAATGCACGTTTGTACATATGCTTTTGGATGTCATTCTGCCTGACGTCAGTTACATAAATATAGGTCAGTTTTTCTATTTCAGTAAGCTGTAAAAATGTCAGGAGTGAGATGAAGCTAGCTCTGATTGCTATACAGTTTAGTATACAACGCTCATAGGGGAAACAGACCTTAACTACTTTGAAATGAAATACAAAATATTTTGTTATTACGACTAAATTAGATGTTTCATAGTGAAAGAAAAGAATACAGAATTATTCTTAATAGTCTTCTTAAAAATGCGAGAAAACAGCAGGGAAAGAGTGCAATGCACTCTTACCACCAATAGGAAATTAGGAGTCATACACATAAGGTCTATCTATCCAGAGCTTACAGGCTGAGGGCAAGTTTAAGAACTGAAAACATAATGCCCAGTACCTTGAGGTTACATTGGAATGGAAGACTATTCTTGAAAGAACGCAAAGACTACTTCGGTCAAATTCTAAACTTAAAGTAATAAAAAAGATTTCTATTATCGTTTACTGATCCTAAAGAGAAAATACACTACCAAATGCAATTTAAAATGGTTTACGACTGAGGGCTATTAGCAGAAGCTGTATACCACTACAATTTTATAATCAAGAATAGATTTTAAAATGCATATAATATCACAAAGTTGGTAGGGACAGAAATGACCTAACACAATTAATGCCATACCATACTGAAAATGCTATTTAATACTATATACTCTCAGATTATATTTTGTCCTTTATTCAGTCTTTGCACTTGTAGAATGACAAACTGTTTTAAAGCTGAAAAGAAAAAGTGTCACCAGAAGGAAAGACTGGCTTCTTACAGGGACATCATCATCATGTAAACTTCACCCCTAAGAAACTTCCAATCATTTGTTAAACTTAATGCCACTAGTAAGTGTCATTCAGCAAAAGAAAAGCTTTTTATTCAGGACCTTAAACCCATTTTGCAGTGGTTTCAATTTTTTCCAACGTGTATTAACTTCTCTATGTAGTATACCTTATAGCTTGGAATCTTCTACAGATGCTATTGGGCATAACACTGTATAGGTTTCAAGCATGAAACCAAATCTCACAAGAGGTTTAAAAGCACTTGAATTTTCTTTCCCAGGTAACCACAACATTTGTTCATTGTATTAATGACTAAGAGCAAAATTGCACCTAACAAGACTCTTATTATACTAAAAGTCAAGCTTATATTTAGAGATGCTGGCTTGCTGTACGGAGGGGTATTCTCACTCCCCACAGGGAATAAAATTAGGTCCCCTGGAGAGCAGGATGATAATTCCCAGAAAGAAAGCACTGGATTATTTCTAATTTCACCCATTGGCTTTTTAACCAAGTTCACCCTTCCGCATTAAAATATTAAGTCTTTGTAAGTGTCTAAAGATAGAAAGGCCTTTACAGAATTGAGTGTTTTCTGCAGGTGAGACTTTACATTTTGAATTCCCTCCTCTCAAATTACTTTACAAAAGGGATTAGCTGCTCTCTTTATTCAATATGTTAAGATCAAGCTTGTGAAAAGAGTTCCCTAAGAATTTTCATACTTATGGGTACGGAAGTCTATAAAGTTAATCTCTGAAACAACATATCAAGCTTACAGGTACAATGTTGAGGGAAGAATGCCAATTCAGCTCATTTTACCTCCATTTTCCCTTTTGAACTTTTGACACAAGCATGATTATATCTGATTCACTTTAATAGACAGGCAGTGGGAGGGAGAAAAAGTCCATTCCTTTCTATGATTAGCTAAGAGTTTGATAGATTATATATTAAAAAAAAGATCATGGTTAGCTTAAGAAAATTTCATGGTTTTCTCAGCTGGTTATAATTTCTCTTTATATGAGGACTGCTTTAGAGTTTTTTGTGGTTTTTTTTAACATCTTTATTGGAGTATAATTGCTTTACAATGGTGTGTTAGTTTCTGCTGTATAACAAAGTGAATCAGCTACACATATACATACATCCCCATATCCCCTCTTATGTCTCCCTCCCACCCTCACTATCCCACCCCTCTAGGTGGACACAAAGCACTGAGCTGATCTCCCTGTGCTATGCAGCTGCTTCCCACTAGCTATCTATTTTACATTTGGTAGTATATATATGTCCAGGCCACTCTCTCACTTCATCCCAGCTTCCCCTTCCCCTTCCCTGTATCCTCAAGTCCATTCTCTATGCCTGCGTCTTTACTCCTGTCCTGCCACTACGTTCTTTAGAACCTTTTTTTTTTTTTTTTTAAGATTCCATATATATGTGTTAGCATACGGTATTTGTTTTTCTCTTTCTGACTTACTCCACTCTCTATGTCAGTCTCTAGGTCCATGCACCTCACTACAAAAAACTCAATTTCGTTTCTTTTTATGGCTGAGTAATATTCCATTGTATATATGTGCCACGTCTTCTTTATCCATTCATCTGTTGACGGACACTTAGGTTGCTTCCATGTCCTGGCTATTGTAAACAGCTGCAATGAACATTGTGGTACATGACACTTTTTGAATTATGGTTTTCTCAGGGTATATGCCCAGTAGTGGGATTGCTGGGTCATATGGTAGTTCTATTTTTAGTTTTTTGAGGAACCTCCATACTCTTCTCCATAGTGGCTGTATCAATTTACATTCCTACCAAGAGTGCAAGAGTGTTCCCTTTTCTCCACACCCTCTCCAGCATTTATTGTTTCTAGATTTTTTGATGATGGCCATTCTGACCGGTGTGAGGTGATACCTCATTGTGGTTTCGATTTGCATTTCTCTAATGATTAGTGATGTTGAGCATCCTTTCGTGTATTTGTTTATAGAGTTTCGATAAAGTCACATCAAGTAATTCTTAGTATTATTTGCCCATTATTTTTAGAGTGGTAAGTGTGCCTGTTAACTTCTCCCTGATCATCACAAGGACTTGCAATTCAACTTGATCAAAATACAAATGAAAGATGCTGAGGTTTTTTGTTTAAGCCACTGGACTATCCCTGTTGATTACAAACTCTCATGATTGGTCACTTTCAACTTATTTAACCCTTATAAGATATTCTATTTTGGTTTTCTAAAGAGAAAAGAGTAAGGATAATTTGTTTCCCCTACAGTTTTGGGAGGATGCAACTATTACTACAGTTTAAGAGCATCTATAAAAGGGCACAGTGCTAGATAAGATGAGTAATATAACAATGAGTAAGATGCAGTCCCGGCCCTTATGAAGCTTATAATATGTTAGGTTACAAGATAAGCATATAAAAAGTTAAATTTACATGGTTAAAAATACCATACACCATAAACAAAAAGTTGAAAGACCACAAAAAACTGTAGACAAATATATGCAATAAAAAACAAAGAAATAATTTCATGAAAATGTAAAGAACTTAAAAACTAATGAAAGATAAAGCTGAATAACCTGACAAACAGAACAGGCAGAACACACAAAAACTATGTCAATAATGTTCAACTTCACTCACACAAGAAATGCCAGTCAAAACAGTAAGATCCCATTTTCATTTGTCAGACAAGCAGGTATTAAATTTTAATACCCAATGATGGTGAAGATAGATAGGCATCTAAAAAACTTGCTGATAATAGTGAAAACTGGTACAACCTTTTAAGGAGGGTGTTTTGGTGATATCTATCACTCTTTTAAATGCATTTATCTTTTTTTCTTAGTTTAATTAAAAAATTTTTTTCAATTTATTTATTTATTTTTGGCTGCGTTGGGTCTTTGTTGCTGCACGTGGGCTTTCTCTAGTTGCGTCGAGCAGAGGCTACTCTTTGTTGTGGTGTGTGGGCTTCTCATCGCAGTGGCTTCTGTTGTGGAGCACGGGCTCTAGGCGCGCAGGCTTCAGTAGTTGTGCCACGCGGGCTCAGTAGTTGTGGCGCACGGGCTTAGTTGCTCCACGGCATGTGGGATCTTCCCGAACCAGGGCTCGAACCTGTGTCCCCTGCATTGGCAGGCGGATTCTCAACCACTGCGCCACCAGGTAAGTCCCAATGCATTTATCTTTTTTTTTGCGGTAGGCGGGCCTCTCACTGTTGTGGCCTCTCCCGTTGCGGAGCACAAGTTCCCGACGCGCAGGGTCAGCAGCCATGGCTCACGGGCCCAGCCGCTCCGCGGCATGTGGGATCTTCCCGGACCGGGCACGAACCCGTGTCCCCTGCATCAGCAGGCAGACTCTCAACCACTGTGCCACCAGGGAAGCCCGCATTTATCTTTTGAGCCAACAATTCCACCAGGAATTAATCCTACAAATATTTCCATATATGCAGAAAGGTATCAGGGCATAGAAATTTACTTTAGCATTGTTTATATAATAGCAAAAAACAAAAAATCACAACACACACACAAAAACCCAGAAAACTAAAAATCTTATTAAACTGTTACAAACATAAAATGAATTATTATACAGCTTTTAGAAAATATAACTCAGCCATAGATCAGGAAGCCTGCCTGGGACGTGTAAAGTATAGTATAAGAAGTTTCAGAACAGTATCTATCTACAGTATGATACCATTTGTATAAAGAAAAAGGAAAAAGCATAAAGGAACTGACGATTGGTTTGGTCAGTATTCCTTTAACACACGGAGTCAGCCATACTTCAGGAGACAGTTGAGAATGGTGAAAACAGTGTGAACTACATGCAGAGAAGAAAGAAGTATATTTAGGAAGTAATTCTTGTATATTCTAAACCATAGGAGACGATGGGAATTAAAACTGAAAAGCCTGAATGTCTGGCTAAGGTATCTCCTGTGAGCACCAGCAGTTAACAAACATCTCTGAACAGGAAAATATCTTTAAATAAAAAAAGTATAACAGAGAAGTTACTATGAATTCAACAGATTAGCTACATGTACTACCAAGGGGCAGCATGAAAACAGATGGTTCTATTCTCACCACACATAGAAGCATTTTTTTGGTGGTAATTATGTATGATTCTGGATATTAACTAGACTTATTGTGGTGATCATTTCACAATGTATACAAATATCAAATCATTATGTTGTACACCTGAAACTAATATAATGTTATATGTCAGTTATTCCTTAAAAAAAGAAAAAGGTTGGTTCTAGCTAGTTTTAAGTTTTATCTGCTTGAAGAATATGGAAAAGAGACAGACAACTGAGGCAAATTATAGCAAAAATTCTTTAAAGGTTTTTTTTTGGATATCATTTAAAATGTTTTTGACTTATCCAGAGACAAAGTGCTGAATTCTGAAACTAAACATAAATCAGACTTAACTATGGTTAACTTAAGATGACTAAAACTTCTGAAACTTAAAAGGCAAGATTTAGTATCTTTTCATCCTTACATTCATATTTTCCTCCTAATTTCAAGAAAAGTTGCTCTAGGGACTTCCCTGGTGGTCCAGTGGGTAAGACTCTGTGCTCCCAATGCAGGGGACCCAGGTTTGATCCCTGGTAGGGGAACTAGATCCTGCATGCATGCTGCAACTAAGAGTTCACATGCCGCAACTAAGAAGTCTGCATGCCGCAACTAAGAGCCCGCATGCTGCAGCGAAGATCCCATGTGCCACAACTAAGACCTGGAGCAGCCCAAGTAAATAAATAAATAAATAAAAAGAAAACAAAGAAAAGCTGCTCTAGTTGCTCAAGCTGAGCATAAACTAGAAACCACTGTTTTCCTCTAGCTATGGTTCATTTTACCTAACAGGTAAAAGTGTCAAACTCAGCCATTTGTATGAAATAACAATATTTGAGGAACAGTGACCAGAGACAGGCAAAATCAGAGACAAGCAAAACTAAAGTCCATCATTAGGCAGGAACCATAAACTAAGACAGCCGTCAGCTATTTGTGTAGGTATGTGTTATTAGTAAATGCTGAAGGTAAGCTTAAGTAACCTTGGCCTATTTTAGACTTCTCAGTTTCACTCATGGAGTTACGAACGTTCTGCAAAGCAAAGACAGAGGCTCCTATAAATATTTACATCAACTATTGTCATACAGATAAGAAACTGCAAATTAACCATAATTTAAAGCTATGTCAGGGCTATGGCCCAAACTAACACTTAAAAAGCAGAAAATTATAATCATCTGCCCCTCAAAAAGTTAAGTTGGTTGCCTGGAATCCATAAAGTCTATAAAAACTATTTTATTCCACATTGAAAATATTCTTTTAGTAATCATTATAAGCCAAATACTAGTTAAATGTCACCACTACTTAATAACATTTTTTTGGAAAACTATAAAATAGGTTACCTATATTATCAAGGGAGGCAAAAGCTGAGAATACAACACGAGTGATCAGATCTGGCACTGAAAGGAGCTTTTAAAGTCATATCTAAATATAGAACACAATATTAAAAAGTCAGAGCTAAAAAAGTCAATCCAAAATCTCTACTCTGTATCCTATTCCTACTACTGAAGTCAAAGAAGTCTTCTTCAACCTGGTTATGCTTCAGAATTACCTGAGTAGTTTAAAACAACTTCTTAAATGAAGAATAACACAAATAGAGAAAAGTGCACAAATACATTGAGGGTACAGCTCAATAAGTTTTCCGGTGGTAGTAATCTGGGTAGTCCTAAAACAAAACAAAACAAAACATGGGGTGTCCCTGGGGGCGTAGTGGTTAAGAATCTGCCTGCCAATGCAGGGGACATGGGTTCGAGCCCTGCTCCGGGAAGATCCCACATGCCGTGGAGCAACTAAGCCCATGCGCCACAACTACCGAGCCTCTGCTCTAAAGCCTGTGAGCCACAACTACTGAGCCCACGTGCCACAACTACTGAAGCCTGTGCTCCTCAACAACAGAAGCCACCTCAATGAGAAGCCTGCGCACTGCAACAAAGAGTAGGCCCCGCTCACCGCAACTAGAGAAAGCCCACATGCAGCAACGAAAATCCAATGCAGCAAAAAATAAATTTATTTAAAAAAAAAAAAAGAATCAAGCACTGCCTCATTATTCCTCTTTTTTTTTTAACGTTTAAAGTTTTTACTGATTTGACACAAAACGAAGATAACATAAAATTCTTTACAAGATTCACACTGGTAACAAATTGGTTAAGGAATGTCAGTTCAGAGTATTTAAGCTTAATACTGCACAAAGAAAATTCAAAATGCCCATAAATATGACAATTCATAAAATGAAAGAACTTGATGGAGACTTCCCTAAATTTGACAAGCCCCATAATCTACATGGCATTACAAATAATGATATATGACACTATTTTTTTCTTAAATTATCAATAGTAAAGAACAAAATTTTATTCTCCATGCTAGAGGAAGGAATATAATTTTTTAAAATTTTTTCTATGTAAAATATTATAAAATTGCTGTCATATGTAGAAGTGATCGAGTATACAGCAGCAAAAACCTCAAAAAAATATAGAATGGTGTTAGGCAGTTAGTAAAAGTATGTTAATTTCTGAATTTTGTGATATCAGTAATATTCTGCAGTTTTCTTTTTTAATTGAAGTACAGTGGATTTTCAATATTATATTAGTTTCAGGTATACAACAGAGTGGCTCAAAATTTTTATAGATTATACTCCATTTGTATTATAAAATATTGGCTATATTCCCTGTGCTGTACAATATATCCTTGTAGTTTATTTATATATGCCTTGTTATCTCTTTAGTCTCCTTCAATCTAGAGCAATCCTCCTGCCCTTTTGCCATTTAAGACATTGGCAGTTTTAAAGAATGCAGGCCAGATATCTGAGACACATTATACACTTGAGTTTGTCCTTTTCCTCATGACCAGTTTCATGTCGTTCATTTTTGTCAGGAATGTCCTTACAGAAGGAATGCTGAAGCTTTCTCAGTGCCCGACATCAGAAAGCACGTGACGTCAGCTTGTCCTATTATTGGATCACTTGGTTAAGGTGAGGTCAGCTAGATTTCTCCATGTAAAGATTTCTCCCATGTAAAGTTACCTGTTTTCCTCTTTATAGTGAGGTTTTTTTTTATTCTTGCACTTACCCTTCATAATAAAATTTAGTGCCATTTGGAATTTACCCAGCTAAATTTAAAACTTATAGAACTGGCAGAGCACAGAATGAATTCTTCTTGGAGAATTCACATTTTTAGGTGAAATTACTTGCCTGACTTTAACCATTAAGAGAGAGACTGGCTTACTGCAGGAAAGCCCTACTCTCTGCCAGATACAGTGTGAACACGCAGATGTGTAAGGACATTATGTTCACAATTTGTTGATTCAGAAAAATTAAGAAGACTTACAGTCTACTTGGCTAGAATGAAGCCATGGATATTTGTTACTTGTCCTATGCAAAATTCAGGGCAATTCTCAAGCTTCTGTGTAGCTTATGAAAAGGTGATGGACTGATCACTATATAAGAAACCTGGGGCATTCAGAAAACTAGAAAAGAACAAGACTAACAGCTTGAAGAGAACTATTCAATATTATTTTATTGCTCTTTATTTTTCCTAATAATATACCAGAAACAAAACTGCAAAGGGATGAAATGTTATGAGAGATGCCTATATGCCTGATACTCTTAAAAGGCTATTTATATAAAAGAGAAACCAGTCATTTCCCACAAGGTATAACTAATCACATAGGGTAAAATCATCAGGAATCCAAACAGACATTATATACTAAAGAACAGATTTTGAAACCATGGTATAGAGCTCTAAAACAAGTGCTCCCTTCATGTCAAAGCAGAGGAAATGGCCACATTATTGGTCTCCAAAAAGCTAGGTCTTACACACTTACACAGGCTGACCTATTAAAGTCAGCAGCTCACAGATACCCTATATGTAACCTGATTATCACTGATAGCCAAGCAGAAAACCAAGCCTCAAAACGTGGTCACCTGAATATAGCTTAACAATAGATATTAGAAAAATGTTTACTAGGTGTTTCTAGTATTTCTTCAGATAGTGTCATGTGTACATTTGAAAAAAGAGACTGGCAAAGACATCAAAAGTATACCCAATAGACCATACTCTATTCAACCAATCCTAAGAGATGTAAATGGATGCCTCACTACAGTTCTCATTAAAAGGTTGTATTTCTCCAAATATCTACATCTAGAGATAAAGGATAAGCTGAGAAGTGCTTAAGCTATTACCTCGCCCTTCAGTACTTTTGATACTTGTTTTACCCAAACTGGAACAGCATGAATAACTGGAGATATGGTTTATAACCTAGATGAACTCTAAATATGGCTTGGGAGAAGTCATTGAAGTGAAGAATAAGCTTTTAGTCTGGAGAACCTTTGAAATGTAGATTGTCATTAAGCCAAGGTATTTAGTTTAGTTTCTTTCTTTCTTTTTTTTAAAAAATAAGGACGTGGCCTTCCTGTGATACAATTTCCCGTTATTTTAAAAGAAGTATCCTTTATGGTATAATTTCTGAGACAGTAGAGAAGAAATTATCTAGACTGGTTTAATGTATAAACCAAGTAATTCCAAATACTTTTCCTACTTTGTTCATATTCTTCATTTGTGAATGGCAACAAGATTCATTTGTGAGCTCATGCAAGGTTCTCAATGAACAACCTTTAATGGAATTGTGCAGTAATAATTCTACTGTAAAGGAAAATTTGTTCTTAATAGTTCATGAACACTTACATAATCCTACAGGCTTTTGCTGAAAGAACACCGCCTATTAACAGGGTAACCTTTTTTGAACAATTTTTGAAGTGCAAAACTACTTTCTATCTCTTTCCAACGTGCCTAATTGTAAGAATTGCCTCAAGAGGTTTTATTTTTTTTTAATTTATTTTATTTATTTTTGGCTGCGTTGGGTCTTCATTGCTGCACGCGGGCTTTCTCTAGTTGCGGCGAGCGGGAGCTACTCTGTGTTGCGGCTCGCAGGCTTCTCATTGCGGTGGCTTCTCTTGTTGCGGAGCGTGGGCTCTAGGGCACACGGGCTTCAGTAGTTGTGGCTTGTGGGCTCTAGAGCGCAGGCTCAGTAGTTGTGGCTCACGGGCTTAGTTGCTCTGCAGCATGTGGGATCTTCCCAGACCAGGGATCGAACCCATGTCCCCTGCATTGGCAGATGGATTCTTAACTACTGTGCCACGAGGGAAGCCCTGGACACTATCTTCTTATATCTTATCATATATCATAAGATATATCATATCTTACTACCAGGGAAGTCCCTCAAGAGGTTTTAAACACACTCCCATCCCCACACACTCCAAGTGCCCTCATCTAGAGAATCTCATTCAAATTAGCATGGGTTGGAATCCAAACATCAGTATTTTTAGGTGATTCTAAGGTACAACCAGGGTCAAGAACCACTGCCCTAGGCTTATTAAATGTGAAACAGGGTAGGGGGGGACTCAGGAATCTGTATGGTCACCAGTGATTCTAGTTTAGCCAGGACAGATAAGGGCAATATTTTACCTCCTCAAGGATAGTGATCTGGAACTAACACTATGAGAACACTGAACTGGAAACGGGATGCAAAGTCACTGTAAGTAAAACTATAATGTAGAAACCAGTGAAAGAATATTAGTTAAGAAGCTCTTTTCAGTAGGTGTATTTTAAACTTCAGTATATGCATTACCAGGCACATATGGACAACAGAGATCTAAAAAAGACAACCTCCTTAAGAGATATTTACAGCATAAAACTGGGGGGTGGAGAGCAAAGTAGTCTTCCAAGATTTATTACCTTTAGCAGTGAAAACCATAATTCATCACAGACTTACTGTTTAGATAAAAGGGTAGAAACCTGCACTAGAGTAATCAGTGTAGAAATGAAATAGACATAAAACATACACACATGAATATATTAGGTTAAGTCTGCATGGTAGGCTCATAAAAAGTATCCTTACCAAAAAAAAAACAAACAAAGAAAACACAATGGTACATGCTCATTTGCAGATATGTCATTTTGATACATTACTGACCCCTGAACAATGCTGGGTATTAGTGGCATTGACCCTCCTGAGAGTTGAAAATCCAAGTATAATTTATAGTTGGCCCTCCAAATACATGGTTCCTCTCTATCTGCGGTTCTGCAAACATGGATCCTGTAGTACTGTAGTATTTACTATTGAAAAAAATCCGTGAATAGGTGGACCCATGCAGTTCAAACCTATGCTGTTCAAGGACCAACTGTATATCCTTTCAGACTTCCATATATACAAATTTTATTAAAAATATCAGCTTCAAAAAAAAAAAAAATATCAGCTTCTCATTTGATATCGTTAACATGATTGTGTAGAGTCATCATCTACATGAGAGACAGTATAGTACAATGGTTAAAACATACAGCTCTGGAACCAGACAATCTGGTTTTAATCCCAACTCAGGCATTAATCAGCTATCTGACCCTGGGCAAAATGCTATGGATGAGAGCTAGATGAAGCCTTAATATAGATCCAGGGAACTGATACACTGTCCTTAGGACAAACCTCTAAAGGTAAAATTACTGGGCCAAAAGCTATGAATGTTAAGGCTTCAAAATGTCCTCCAGAGAGGCTGCTTTGCTGTAGACTAAGGAGGTACACAACTGTAGTAGGCTATTACTTTGGTGGCCTACAATAAACAATGCCTCTCAGTATCTTTCTTTCTGTATCCTCCATATCTTTCTGTATCCTCTCCCATATCAGCCTGGCCATGTAACTGCCTTTTATCAATGGTATATTAGCAAATATCTATTGATTACAATAGGGCTGGTCCTCTTGGAACGCTTCTTCATAAAGACATTGTCTCTTGGAACCCAGCCACCGTTATTCTATTAGAAATCTAACTATCCACATGGAGGAAAACTCAGGACCTGATCAACAGCCCCAGCTTACCTCCCAGATGGTAGCCAGCACCAACTTGCCAGCTAGATGTGACTGAGTCATCTTAGAAATAAATCAGCCCCAATCAAGCTGCTCTAGTAGATATCAAGGAGAACAGAGATAAGCTGTCTGTTCTAAGATCTGACCAAACTGTAGAACTGTAATAAAGTGAAAGTAAATTGTTGTTTTAAGCCACCAACTTTTGGGAGTTTTGTTACACAGCAATAGATAACTGAATCAGTAACCTGACTTTGGTAGAATCATGCTAATAAACAAGAAGAGACTGAGAGGACAGTATTTCACATATAAAAATGTGATACCTAAAGAGCAAATAGACTTAAAAAAAATTTAAACTCTTTGCTGTTTACTTTACTTCCTTATCAGCTCTTGACTATTTTCTGAGTAGCTGAAGTTTCCAGAAAATCCAAAAGACTTTATTGATTCTGGATTATTCAGCAAAGGAAGTGTTCCTCCATAACTTAAGAAGCTTATCAAATGAGCTGAACCTGAAGATTTCCTACTCTGAACAAAGGCAAAGTTTTAAAATAATGGTTATAATTTAAGATTGAGTTGTTTTCTCTACAGTAACTTGATATATCTCTAGGAATAGATAGTATGAAATAGTTTGCCACCAATATTATAAAAGAATGAAGCTAAGGTGTTTCTTCAAAGAATTACCTGGAAAACTATAAAAAACATCAAAGAAGGTATTTAATGATTCTTAATTCTCTAAGACATGAGTGATCCCCATAGTAACAGACTCCTTTCTCTTCTAGTCAGAGTGATTAGCTATAGTAAGAGCAACTAGACAATGATATTAAACACTATATGCATGCATGATTTAAATTTACAAATTGATAGCAGTGCCATTACAATATTTTATTCCTTTCATAAAGCTGCACAAAGAATGATTATTGTTCTATTAACCTGAAAGTACTCAAATCACTAATGCAAAATCTTTTTATTAGAAATAGTAAGTAACTCTCTAAGAATCCTCATAATATACCATGACCAACAGCACAGGTCACAAGAGGATTTGTAACTTGTCATCAAAGGTTCAATATATTAATAATTAGGTCAGTATAATTTAAAAAAATTTCTGGCCAGCAGATCCTCTTTAACCGTTAGGTGTAATCAGTGTTTGAGGTAGGGCTGGAAAGCAAGGCATTCTGGTTCTTTCCCTTATAATGTAGGTTCATTTCAGAGTACTCTATCTAGCCTCTTTTCTTCTCGTACTTTCCTTTCCGTGACCTCTCCTCCAAGCTGTGTTGTGAAGTTTGTAAGAAAAGGAAATCATTCCAGATCCTTCACCTTTAGCCCCCGAACCCTACTTGAAACCCTATAAATATTTAATATTTATAAATATTAATGATAAAGTCTCATAAGCCATTAAACTGATGTTAGAATGCTAATAAGTATGCAGAAAAAAAGGCATTTACTGAGACTCTACCATGAACGCTGACTAAGTATATTGACATGGTCCCTGACTTAGATTTTATACAGACAAGCATAGGTTAGGGTTAGGAGGTAGACACTAAGGAGAGTGGAATACCATGGGGCAGTTTCTGTGAGATAGTACTCAGTTTGGGGAGTACACTATGATAAAGACATGTATGTACAACCTGTCAAAGGTCTTAAAGCTAATAGAAAAATTTTCTAAGTATATTTTCATGGCTGCTTACATCATTATGTATCAAAAGTTTTCAAGTTTAGATGTGGATGAAAAGTTTAAAATCCCCGTTTTTTCCATTTACTTAAGGTATTCAAGGTAACAGCCATTAAGGTTGTATCTCAGAGAGAGACATAAGGTTTAAATAATTGTTGCAACACTTTTAGTGGTGGAAGCTCCTGACATGATACATTGTTGGGGGAACAAAATGCAAGCAAATATATATGAGTATATATACATTCATTCAGTATTTCCTTTGTATGATTGTAGACTTAGCATAATAGAAGCTAATCACAAATCTGTGACAATGATTTCTGATTCCTGGAAGCAGCAAACAAACAAACAAAAAAACAGATAAATTAATCAAGCAGACCTGGGCTCAAGCCCTTCTCTGGAACTAAACAGTATGACCCTGTCAAGTTACTTTCCCCCTCTATAACTGAGTTGCAGTATCTTTAAAATGAAGATACTGCCACTTAGCTCAATTAAATAGGAACTATTATTACTTCACACATATTATCACTTATTGGATACTTAGTGTAAAGTTTCACTTTATGGCTGAAGAAACTCAAAAAGAGGAGATATGAAACTTGTTCAAGGTCACATGTCTACTAATAGGCAAAGAGATAAAGAGGATTCTTACCTATGTTCAAGGTTCATGCTCTTAAGGAACACTATGGTTAGAGTACCTGACCCAAAAGAGATGTTAAACAAAAAAGGTTAGGGGCTTCCCTGGTGGCGCAGTGGTTGAGAGTCCGCCTGCCGATGCAGGGGACAGGGGTTCGTGCCCCGGTCCGGGAGGATCCCACATGCCGCGGAGCGGCTGGGCCCGTAAGCCATGGCCGCTGAGCCTGCGCGTCCGGAGCCTGTGCTCCGCAATGGGAGAGGCCACAGCAGTGAGAGGCCCGCCTATCGCAAAAAAAAAAAAAAAAAAAAAAAAAGGTTAAAAACTCTACTAAAGGGACTCCCTGGTGGTCCAGTGGTTAAGAATCCACCTTGCAATGCAGGGCACGTTGGTTTGATCCCTGGCTGCGGAACTAAGATCCCACATGCCGTGGGGAAACTAAACCCGTGTGCCACAACTAGAGAGCCTGTGTGCCTCAACTACAGAGCCCACGCACTCTGGAGCCCATACGCCACAACTAGAGAGAAGCCCACATGCTGCAATGAAGAGCCTGCACACTGCAACTAAGACCCGACATGGCCAAAAATAAATAATTTTTTAAAAATCCACTAAACATTTAATAAACAGTTCAACAACTACTATGTGCAAAGAGCTGTAAGTAATACTTGGTTAAGAGGCTTTTAAAAATATTTAAACACTGCATAACAAGTGCTTCTGAGCACCCATAAATTAACATTAAAACATAATAATATGAACTAACACAACACTGTAAATTAACTATACTCCAATATAAAATAAAAGTTAAAAAAACTTTTATTGACATATATACACTAATATGTATAAAATGGATAACTAATAAGAACTTGCTGTAAAAAATAAATAAATAAAATTTTAAAATTCAAAAAGAAAAAAAAGAGTACTTAAAAAAAAAAGTTTAAAAAAAATACCAAAAAAAAAAAAGGAGAGCTTCCCTGGTGGTTCAGTGGTTGGGAGTTTGCCAGCCAATGCAGGGGACACGGGTTCAATCCCTAGTCCGGGAGGATCCTACATGCCGCGGAACAGCTGGGCCCAAGCACCACATCTGCTGAGCCTGCACCCTAGAGCCCGTGAGCCACAACTACTGAAGCCCATGCACCACAACTACTGAGGCCCGTGTGCCTGGAGCCCGTGCTCCGCAGCAGGGGAGGCCACTGTGGTGGGATGCCCGCGCCATGGCAGGGAGTGGCCCCTGCTCACCACAGCTAGAGAGGGCCCGTGCGCAGCAACGAGGACCCAACGGAGCCAAAAATAAAATAAATAAATTTAAAAAAAAAACCATAATGCGTAAAACGTTGTTTCTTTAAAATATGGAACCTAAAAGAAAGGTGTAATGTGTGGACTAAAAATGTCACCTGCCATATCAGAAGCAAAGGATGTTGAGGCCATCAAACCATCAGCCACTGCAGCCGGTCCTCCACTCCACCCCCTCACACTGTGCACCCTCAAGGGATTCAGGATGGAGAAAAACAGGATACTGGTCCTAGATAGTTAAGGTGCATATCAAAGGAATGATTTCAATGAGCCCAGACTCTTGCATCTTCCCATACATAAAAAGTGCTAAATTCATTAACCTGATGTCTGTTTGTCTTTATTAATCTTTTGATGTTCCAACTACCTGGTATTTGTTGCAAAAACTCCTATGTATCCTAGCTCCTCCCTTACCTCTTTGGAACAGTCCCTCAGAGCTATCTGAGAGGCTGCCTCCCCGGCTTAAGTCTTCAGCAAGTCTGCAGAATAAACCATAGTTCTTATCTTTCAGGTTGTGCTTTTTTTTTTTTTCTTTTTCAGTCAACAAATGTAAAAAGATAAGGGTGGAACTGCTGAATGGTGGGGTAAGGAGCTTGGTAAACTCTCTCCCTCCAAAAAAATCAAATATAAAACTAGTAGTTCTACCAGTGAGGCAACCTGTGCAAACCAGCACCATTGCTGCTAGAGGGAGACAGATCACTGATCAAGAGTAGAATGCAGAAAAGTTCCATATACAGGAGTGTTGTTAACAATAGTGATCTTGGTGGCAAACAACTGGGGAAGGCCAATACTGCAGTAGTCCAAGGTTGCAGTACTGACTGGGGCAAGAAACAAATCAATAGACTTGCCAGAATTTTAGCAGGGGTATCCTGAGAATGACACAGCAATGACAGGCCTTGATAAGCTCTCACTTACCCCTGGTGGTCTGAAAGGTTATGTGCTTGCACAAAGCTGTATGCAAGCTCAGAAAAGAATGGTGAGGACCTGCGTTATCCATACATCTGTAACGGAATATGAGGTCTTTCAGAGATACAGGAGAGATAAAGACATGAGAAGACTTGGCACAAAGTGAAAGCTGAAACAAACTTGTAACCTGGCTTATACTTTCAATTCCCCAACCTACATACAAACAAACACACTAGCAAAGGGCAGAAGCCTTACTAGCTCAAGGTGTTTATGCAGAACCTCTGAACAGTCACTGTCTGACCACTAAAGCAGTCCTGATCCAAGGGTGACCCTCTAGGAAGCCAGGCTTAAAACACACACACACACATACACACACACACACACACACACACAGAGAGAGAGAGAGAGAGAGAGAGAGAGAGAGAGAGAGAGGAAAAATATCAGCAACTGCAAACTACAGACTTAGTACAGGCAAGTCCTTAAAAAAAATAAAGATATAGCATCAGAGCTCCCCTGGGAGGAAAGCCAAGAGGTGATCTAGCTCAACAGTCTCTAAAATGTATCATCTAAAATGCTTGGTTTAACAAAATAATTATAAAACATGCAAAGAAACAAGTAAGTGTAACCTGTATGGGGGTGAAAACAGTCAATAGAAACTTGTCTCTGAGGGTGTTCAGTTGTTGGACTAAGCTGACAAGGATTTCAAAGCAGCTATCACAAATATGTTCAAAGAACCAAAGGAAGCCATACTTACAGAATTCAAAGTATGATGACAATGACTCAATGAACAGAGAATCTCAACAAAAAGAGATTATAAAGAAGAACCAAATTGGAATTCTGGAGTTGAAAAGTACAATAACTGCAATGAAATCACTGGAGGGGCTCAACAGCAGATCTGAACTGGCAGACAAGAGAATCAACAAATCTGAAGACAGATCAACCAACTTTTCTATTCTGAAGAATATACAGGAAAAAAAAAAAAACGAAAAAAAAAGCAGTCTCAGAGACCTGTGAGACTCCACCAAGCATACCAACACAGGTGAAACGGGAGTCTCAGAATGAGACAAAGAGAATAAATAATGACTGAAAACTTGCCAAATTTGACTAATATCTTTAATCTGCACATCCAAGAAGCTCAATGAATTCCAAGTAGGAGAAACATAAAAAGACTCTATATACATCATGGTCAAAGTGTTTAAAGACAAAGACAAGCAGAAAATTTTGACAGTAGCAAGAGAAAAATGACTCATCACATACCCGCCAATCCCCCACAATAAGATTAACAGCTGACTTCCCCCTGAAACAATGGGAACCAGGAAGCAGTGGAATATTCAGAATGTTGAAAGAAAACACAACAACAAATAATTCTGTACCTAGCGTAGTAGACAGAATTCTGACATGGCCCCCCAAATTCCCACCCCATGGTGTACACACCTCCTTTTAGGTATGGGTGAGTCTTATGCATGTCACTTCAATGATTAGATTACATTCTCTGACAAAGTGAAAGAATTTTGCAAATGGAATTAAAGTCCCTAATCATTTTGACTTTGAGTTCATCAAAAGGGAGATTTTGGGGGGATGGGTTTGACTTAAATCAGGTGAGTCCCTTAAAAGAGGGCTTTAGTTCCTCTTAGACCAAAGAGATAGTCTGACTAGCCTTGAAGAGGAAGGCTACTATAAATTCTATAACCTCCAAGAAAATGAATTCTGCCAATTCTGTGAGCCTGGAAAGAATCCCAACCCTCACATGCGACCAAAACCTTGGCCAACCCCTGACTGTAGGCCTTGTGAGACCTGAGCAAAGGGCCGAGCTAAGCCATGCCCAGACCTCTGACTTATAGAAACTGTTAAGGTAATATTTTAAGGTACTGCATTTATGATAATTTTTTTTTGCGGTACGCGGGCGTCTCACTGTCGTGGCCTCTCCCGTTGTGGAGCACAGGCTCCGGACGCGCAGGCTCAGCGGCCATGGCTCACGGGCCCAGCCGCTCTGCGGCATGTGGGATCTTCCTGGACCGGGGCACGAACCCGTGTCCCCTGCATCGGCAGGGGAACTCTCAACCACTGTGCCACCAGGGAAACCCCAAAGTGTGCAGTTTTAAGTGTACAGAGTTCTGTAGCATTAAGTACATTCACATTGTTGTGCAACCATCACTACCATCTATTGCCAAATAATAATACATTCTATAAGAATGTTTAAAATAATACATTCTATAAGAGAATGAGTAAAGGGTTCTTAAAACTAATCATTTGCTGAAATCAGCGCTTTCTTCTCCTTTTTGACAGTGCAATAAATAGAAAGCTGGAGCCAACTCTCAGATAATAACAGCAGCGGCTAATATTAAATAAACAAGATAGTATTTAAAGTCCATAACACACGTCATTTAATTCTCATGTAATTCTGAGGAAGATCCTAACACTCTAATCTTAGGATGGACAAAAAGTTCAGAGGGGTTAATTGATCAAGCGCACTCAATTAGCAGGTAGGGCAAAACTGGGATATGAATTCATGTCCATAGTTCAAGTGTTAAACACTTAGAATTTGTTAAACTTATCTCCCAAATAACAAAAAAATTAGTAGACTCTAAAAGAATGGAAGTCCATGGTACATAAGTACTCAAAGTTTTGTTCCTCTACCCCCAACACACATAATACTAAGTCCGCCTCCAGTTCTCTTCTACCATCACTAGGTTGGGAAAGACTGCCCCAGATGTTTAGATCAGCTGGGAGAGAAGTCTAGCTTCCTTGAGAGGAAAACTTAAACACTATGATAGACCTATCAGTCAAAACCCAAAAAGAAAATGAGATATGTGTCAGGTCTTCTGTTGGTGGAATAACATCAGGGAACCCTATAAAGGAATGGATGGAGAGTGAGAGAAGCAAAATGTAATGTCAGGGCAAGTATAGGAAATAACAATAGTAAATAACAGCAACTAGGAATTAAAACAAAATTTCTCTGCAGACTCTGGCATAGAATATAGAATTTCTAGCAATACTGACATCAAAAAACTGCTAAGATGTCTCTGAAACCACATGATACTCAATTTCCTAAAGTAATAAAATGATCCTATCAAGAAAATAAGTCGGACTTACCTGCTGACAGTGGTTAAGATTCCGCCTGCTTGGGGGCTTCCCTGGTGGCACAGTGGTTGAGAGTCTGCCTGCCGATGCAGGGGACACGGGTTCGTGCCCCGGTCCGGGAAGGTCCCACGTGCCGCGGAGCGGCTA
The DNA here is from genome assembly GCF_003676395.1 of Aethalodelphis obliquidens. Taxonomy (NCBI): domain Eukaryota; kingdom Metazoa; phylum Chordata; class Mammalia; order Artiodactyla; family Delphinidae; genus Aethalodelphis; species Aethalodelphis obliquidens. Next base: position 50,290,964 of record NW_020837947.1, on the reverse strand, counting down.
GGCCCGTGAGCCATGGCCGCTGAGCCTGCGCGTCCGGAGCCTGTGCTCCGCAACGGGAGAGGCCACAACAGTGAGAGGCCCGCATACCGCAAAAAAAAAAAAAAAAAAAAAAAAAGATTCCACCTGCCAATGCAGGGGACATGGATTCAAGCCCTGGTCTGGGAAGATCCCACATGCCACGGAGGAACTGAGCCTGTGCGCCACGACTACTGAGCCTGCACTCTAGAGCCCGCGAGCCACAACTACTGAAGCCTGCGCACCTAGAGCCTGTGCTCTGCAACAAGAGAAGCCACTGCTATGAGAAGCCCGCGCACTGCAATGAAGAGTAGGCCTGGCTTGCAGCAACTAGAGAAAGCCCGCGCGCAGCAACGAAGAGCCGATGCAGCCAAAAATAAATAAATTTATTAAAAAGAAAAAACCTTGCCTCTTGGGCAACTTAGAAAAAAAAAGAAAGTAAGTCTCTAACCTTTGTTTGATTAAAAGAGAGAAATTAAGAAAATTTCTCTCTCTCAATCAGTAAAGAATGGGGTGTGTCTGCAGTCAGTCACACCTAGAGTTTGGCCCAGGGGTTAACAGTGACCAGATTGTGAGTGACCACTGACCAGAAACACAGAGAGACAGGGCAAAAAGGTAAAAAGCAAAACAAAACAAAACCTCAGGAGAAAAAGCCCTGGGTGCACTGGTCCCTTCATATATGGGCCATCCTGTATATTTGAGGCCAATATCAATTATAGTCAACTAAAGACAAGTCAAACAAGTCAATCTGAATTCCAAGGAAAACTGGACAAAGATATGTCTGGTAGTCTGAGTCTAAAACTTTAAATAGCCCAATGTAGCTAATGGCTACTGTATTAAAGCAGATTTAGACAAAGAGTATCAAAAGTTCTAGAGAAAAGCAGATCAAAGAACATATTAGTTCTAAATAATCCACTGAAGTATATCCATAACTGATGTCCTACTTCAACCTATAAAGCTTTTCTTAATTTTATTAAAGTTTGATCAGATTCTATATAATTATAATCCTTCTACAATGCTCTGTTAGCTTTGACATTCTTGAACCTTCTTCATAAAGAAGCTCTGGGTACCATACATATTTCATACATATTTTTATATGCTTCATAATCTTTTAAGTTGGATTTTTAAAACCTATTCTGTCACAAATGGACGTGGGTGTTTTAAAAGATTGTTTTTGTTCATTTTGAATGACTGCCTTAAGTTAAGGTTCAGGTTTCTTCTCAAAATAGAAACATAAAAAATCGTGTGCCATCAGAAGAAATTATTTAGTTATACATTCACTGTTTGAAATCCTTAAATATATTTTAGACTTTGAGACCTAGAATCACAAGTTGCAATAGTCAAAATACTTTTCTCCTAAGGTGTGCAGTGGATGGAAGATACTTTTGCTTTAAGACTTTGCTTGGAATTATGGAGGGTCAAAGGCCTTACAATAGAGTATGAAATCTTTTCTAAGTTTTAATCAAGAGCCAATAACCTAAGGTATTCATCACCTAAAACATTATTTTACACTTGTCTAGTCTCAGAAGTTATCCCTCTCTCATTCAAAGGCAACAGCAAGGGTAAACAACTGTATCAAAGATTAGGTGGTTCTTCCTCTTATACTCAATACTTTTAAAAAAATGCACTGTTAATTTTGACCTACACTTGGACAGCCAAAGTGACAGTCTTTTAGTAATTTTCTCTATAGTCTGGAAAACTAATCCTCTACAGGCTATTAAGTAACACGCTTAACTTTTTCCATGAGAAAAAATATTTTTCTATGCCTTTGGTAAAACACCTTGGCAGACTAGAAGGCAAGGGATAATGAGAGCTGATGGTGCTAGATTCTGATGGAGAAAAGAAAGATACGGCTGTGTGGCCTATGACCAAGGCTCAGAGTCAGGGTGAGCCCCAGTCCCCACTGACTCTCATTCTCTTGGAGTGAGTCTACAGTGTTTCCTTCTGTTGGAAATGATCTTTAGGACAGCGGCATGTCATTCTTACTAGCTTCCTATTGCTGCTTTAACAAATTACCACAAGTTCAGTAGCTTAAAACAACACAAATTTATTATCTCACAGTTTTGGTGGTCAGAAGCCTGAAATGAGTCTCAATGGGCTAAATCAAGATGTCACTAGGGCTGCATTCCTTCTGGAAGATCTAGGAGAGATTTGTTTCCTTGTCTTATCTAGATTCTGGAGGCTACCTGCATTCTTCAGCTCATGATCCTTTCTTCCATCTTCAAAGTCAGCAATAAGATCACTCCAATCTCTGCTTCCATTGTCACATCTTCTGTAACTGACTCTCCTGCCTGTTTCACTTATAAGGACCCTTGTGATTATACTGGACCCACCCAGATAATCCAAGACAACCGATCCATCTCAAGATCCTTAATTTGATTATTATCTCCAAAGGTAACATATGTAAGGTAACATATTCACAGGTTCTAGTTATTAGGGAGTAGAAATCTTTGAGGAATTGTTATTCTGCTCCCACAATCACCCAAGCCACAGGTGCCACCAACTATGACATTTGGAGGTCCCTAACAAGTAATGTGTGGTAAATAAATGTTGCCACAAATTCTTTGAAGAACCTTCCATCTGAGAGGTGGAGTCTATTTGAATCTAGACTAGCTTTATGACTTGCTTTGACCAACAGAATGTGGTAGAAGTGACAAGCAAGTTTCAGAGCCTAAAACTCAAAAGGTCTTGCAACTTTCTATCTTCACTCTCTTGGAATGCTATTCTAAGACTGCCATATAAGGAAGCCAGTATAGCCTACTGGAGAATGAAGCCATATAGAAGAGAATGAGGCACCCCAGGGGATAGCCAGACATGCCATCAAATGCCAGACATGCCAAATCTCCAGCTCAAAAGCTGGAGAGCACAGGCAAAAACTAGCAGAGAAACTGCCCAGCCAAACCACAGAATGGATGGAAATAAATCACTGTTTTATATCATTAAGTTTTGGGGTGGTTTGTTATGCAACTGATACAATATTGGTTAGTGGGAAAACCAGCCTATACAATGTATATATATCTGGATGAGCTTTTGCAAGGAGGAATAAATAAGGTCATTTGGGTTAGGTTTGGGAGGAGGACAGCAGGTAAACTTTCTTGGCTATATTACAAAGCATGATCAGGCTGATAAAGGAAATGACTACTGTTAAGTAAGAATGACCCTGGTTTATTTCTATGATCTGTTGTAACTGGAAATGAGAGTCATTATAGTTTCTAAGAAAAGGCAGTCAGATAACTAAAACTATATCAAAGAAAACACAGAAGAAAGTGCCTACCATACTGCCTGAGATATAGCAATTGCCCAAGAGATGCTTAAAACAAAACAAACCATAAATAAAGAGGTAGAGAAAGATGTACGAGCCAGACAGTAACAAGGGGTCCCAGGGCATAAAGTGGTCAGAATCCAGTATTAATACTGTGTGACTTTGGCAGGTTATTGACATCAGATGTTGGCAGTGAAGGACGGAAAAGACAGCTGCTCTCTCTGCCTAGAACATTCCCGGCCCATTCTGCCCTTACACCCCCGGTCCCTCATGCAGGCTTGGGTTCCTACTGCACATTATGACTGTCTTCACCAAGTAGTACCATTAAATTGAACTGAATTGAACTGAATTGAATTGACCTACCTCCCTACCTCCAGTCTATAAGTTTCTTGCCTTTAAGGGCAAGACATATGTTAGCACAGTATCTGGGATGTAGTAGGTGGTTCACAAATGTTCATTTATTGGACACTTTTAGGGAAAACTGATAAAAGAAAACGTCTAGTCCTGTTTCAGGTTGGTGTGAACTTGCTAAATGCAGCAACCATGTCTTATTAAACCTAGCATTCCAAGTGCTCAATAAAACAACTGGCCCACAGGAGCTACTCAAATGCCAAGTTAAATCTAAAAAGAAACTTAGTTAGATTAGAATCTTGAGAGAATAAAACTGGGCAAACACACAGAGTACAGATATGAACCATATCCTAACATCTTAGCGAAAAGCTCTATAATTTATTTCAACTTCAGTGTATCAACATCAACTACCCTTTAAACTAAGATAAAGATTTTACCAATTTACTATATTGTCCCGTTTTGAGAGCTAATATTACAGTTCCTCAATTTTCAACTTAACCCCTTTCTACAACTCAGACGTTAAACTTACCCACGTCAATAGTTCAACCAATACTAATTTAATCATTTAATAATGGTATACTGCCATAATACGGAGAGAGTTACCATGTAAGAACACAAAACATTAAATGATGATATGGCATGAAAAATTAATTCTGAGCTGAAAAATATCCAAACCCCAATCCTGGCTAGAACTTACTATAGTTTTGTCAGGCACCATCTTCAGTTTTGCCACTGGTTTATTGACTGAACCTCAACTACCATAAACCAGCTGCTTAACAGTTTTTATCAGCACCAACTCTCTCTAAGTAGTTATTCAAAGGAGTTTATGAAAGGCTTCAAGTAGGCAAATTAATTTTATAAACTAAAAATCCTTGTGCTTGGCCTTAATATGAATAGTAGATGTAATCTAATAACTCACAAAGTTAGATTGTGTCTTTGCAAAAACAGGACCTTCAGAAGGAAAAAATGGCATCTAATATTTCCATTCAGCACCGAAGAATAGGACTATGCTTTAAAATCCTATTGGTATTTGATGAATGTCTAAGGAAAAAAACCTAACTAGCAGTGTTATATTTGACTACCATTTCCTCCATCATTTACTGCTGGCATTCTAATTGAATGTTTTTTTCAAAGTCTCATGTTTTGAAAATAAGATTCTCCAAGTGCTTTTGATTTCCAATACTTCAATGCTACGTAAAATTTAGACCAGGGATTGGCAGCCTTTTTCTCAGATGGCAAGACAGTAAATATTTTAGGCTGTTGCAACTACTAAACTCTGCCCTTTCAGCGCGAAAGTAGTCATAAATACTATGTAAACAGAACATTACAAGGTGTGCTGTGTTCTAATAAAACTTTACAGAAACAGGGAAGCCCATAGCTTGCTGATCCCTGCTCTAGAGTGATTAGTGTCTTAAGAATGTTCTCAGTTATATAATATGGAGGTAATATTTGAGTGTAAATTTAAACAAAGATCTGGTGATACACAGAAGTATGCCTAGCCAACAAGATTTTTATCTGCTTCTATTTCCACCTGAAGATGATCAATAATTGCATGGCAAGAGAGGAGATTGAGAAGTAGACACGAGAAGGGGAGCTTTGAGGCTCCTTTTTTCCTCTCTATGGATTAGAATGCCCAAACTTCCTACAGAACAGAGGAGCTCATACCACAAGGACAGGAATGGAAAAAACAGAAAGCAAACAAGCTGTAGGTGGCAGGTGTGGAATAATTTTAGGAAAGCCAAGGAAACAGAGATGCTACATCATAGATAAAATCAAAGTCTAGAGGGCAAAGAATTTAGAAAGTGACCATTCCAATATTGTTAGGCACTAAGTAATTTTATTAAAATAATTTAAAGTCTTCCTACGATTCTCTGGTAAGAGACATTGACCTCACTTACTTAGGTGGCTCAAACAATATACTCCATCATTCAATGTCATCAGCTAAAATGCTGGTCCTAGGTAAAACCGCCTATAGTTTTAAAGTCACTGAAGGCCAAAAAATGTTAATCATCTATTTTCAGTACCTCTGAACCAAACTCAACCCCATGATATACCTCTATCAATACGCCATGTCTTCATGCGTGCCTCCTTTCTCTACTCACCAAAATTTTCTCAGGAAGGGATGGAAACTTATTCACATTTAAGAATGTCAAAATGGGAGCTCAAATTTTATTTCTTACAAATCAAATGAACTTTCTCTAAACACTGAGATTTCAGTCATCAGCAAAGGAAAGAATCAAGAGACATGATCAGAATGTTGCTAGAGCCATACCCGAGAAGGCTGATCCCAATCACTTATTTGCCACCGTGGTGAAGCAGAGAACAGTGTCTGTTCCTCCTTTCTTCATATGGCTGCCCAGCTAGACTAAATTCCAGCTTCCTTTGTAGCCAAATGTGGCAATGGGACAGGAATATGCCTTCCCCTTGGCTAGAATATGGATGTGATACTGGGAGCTGATAGTCACAATACCAGCCCTGGACTGCTAGAGACTTCTTCACAAGAAAAAAATAAACTCATTTTTTGAGGTCTCTGTGAGACCAGTCCAAACTGTATCTTAATTGATACAAGCTTTCTGGCAAACTACAGCATATGTCACATTTTACTACCCTGTCTAATTTCCTAGATTCTAAGTTAAATATTTCTTTAAAAGAAGTAGAACTTTGGCTGAGAGCTTTAAGTCATTTAACTAAGAAATCAGTAAACAGCAGTACCAAGATTACAGTATTGCTTTTCTTGGACACCATCTTTCTTATCTAATACTCAAACAATTGCTGGCTCTGCTTACATGGAAGCAGAATATGGTACAAACATAGAAGTATCTAAAAGTAACAGTTCAATCCTTTTTTTTTTTTGTAAGCATGATTGTGAAGGTGAGGAGATGAAAAATCTCTCATGGAATCACCAAAACAGCTAAAAATCAAGCACTTGTAGATTTTCCACTTTAAAGGTATAGAGTGGGAATATTAATAAAATATAAAGATCTTTTAAGTGGATAGGTATTTTGTCTCTTCCTGATTTCTGGCTTACTCTCATGATTATTACACAGGGATATAGACATGGATGGTGCAAGACAGGGGCAAAAAGATCTGGCTTGGCTGAATGTAGTCAGTGCCTTCCCTTCTTCCCCCAAAGCTAAGCTGCTGGCATGCTTTCAGCTTAGTATCTAAACTGTCTCCCCTCTAAAAATAGTTTTCATCTTTGGCAAATATCACTGGTTTTCCTCTTTGCTGTAAGGATCTGCTTCTTCTTTCTTTCCCCCCCCCCCAGAATTTGCCTTTTTAAAAAACTCATCAAGGCTACCAACCATTGTGGCTCCATATTTTTTTTTTTCATACTTCTCTGCTACCTGTCATTTCTCAGAGACAGAAAGCTTGGTGCCACCAGGGATAATCCTTGCTGCATATCAGTGAGGTGGCCTTGCTGGGGTGCTTTTTAAATAGCCACTTCCCAAATCCCACCCCAACCCAATTAAAAGAGAATCTAAAGGGTTTCGGAAGTGCTCCAGGTGATCTGAATGTTCAGTGAGGGTGGAAGAAAAAGGACTCTGAAGGTCAGAAAATATACATTTAAATCCTAGTTCTGCTATTTAATAGCTGTGATTTTGGACAAGTTACTTAACCTCCCTAAACTTCATTTATTCCGAAGAATCCACTGCATGCCAAGCACAATGTCAGGTGTTGAGTAAGGGTGATCATGACAGTCCCTGTCCTCTAGGAGGTTAGAGTAGAAGAAACAGGAACTAAAGGAAGCTGCAGACAAGCAAACAGACTTAATCCTAATAGGGCTACAAGGGCACCCAGGAAGGAAATCCAGTCTAGATTCCAGGGATCAGCAAAATCTCTAAAAAGGTAAAATCAAGGCTGAGTCCTGCAGGATAAGTAATGATAGATGAGGCTGCTAAAGGAAGACTTTTTAACAGAGGAGGAAGTGTGTGCAAAGGCCTGGATACCAGTCAGCTTCCTTGGGAGATACAAGTAGTTCAGCAGGACTGAAATAAGGATGAAGGAAGGACAATAGATGAGGACCAAGAGTGACTTCAGCTTTCACACTTGCAAAACAAAGATATCATCTGCTCTGCTTGGTTACCACAAAGATCAAATTATACTATATATAGCAAAGTCCATTGAACAGAGCAGGTACTCAAGTGATAAATCCCCTCACTTTTCAGCTTTAACATAACATGAGAAAGCCAAGCAACACACTTTTTCTTCAGGTCATCTCATCATAGCACAGAATTCAACAGTAAGCTCTTTTAAGCTATTTATTTTTCCTGGGTGCATCTTATCTACTGTGGATTACTGAAGAGTCAACTCTCAGGTCTCAAGGGTGCCAACACTGGGATTTCCTTCTAAAGGTTCAGACACTTGAGGGTTACCCAACACTAGGCAGTAGATAACAAAGGTTTTAATGTATTGTTTTAAATTCAGTTAACTGCAGCTGTGAAGCAATTCTGACCCAGGACCAGAATACTTCAAATCCAACCCTGGCTCTGACACTAGTTAGATAATTTACTTTGGGTTAGAGACAACTTTCTGTGCCTTGGTTCCCTTATTTGTCAAAATGAACAACATAGAACATACTCCCTTAACACAATATAACAGGGCTACTTTTTAATTGCCACTGCCTCCCTCCCCCCATCTTAAGGGATGGGTTAGGTAAGATGAGACTCTTCAAAGCTAGCAAAATGCCTTTCCCTGATAGAGATCCTGGAGGTGAGCTGTAGCTGGCAGCAAATATGTATATCAGACAACATCTCATGGCCAACTGATAAAGCTACACAGATCCTGCAGATGTCCTTTGGCTCCAAAATGCCTTGATTCTTTAAAAAACTATTTTGGCCCTTTAACAACTGATTCTTATAAATCCTAAAAACAAGTCTAAAAATTAACTTATTTCTGATCAGGATATTAATGACTCTCAATTTAAAATGAGAGGACTCATCCAGAGAAGAATCACCAATACAGGTTTAGAATGGCAAATACTGTCAACATGCGACTTTCACTATCTTTCTCATCACACTGTTTATTTGCAAACTTTACTATTCAGTGTTATGTTTTAATATGCCTCAATTTCAAAAAGCTTCTTTTAGAACTATGTGTAGTGATGAATATTAACTAAAGTTATTGTGGTAATTGGACTTCCCTGGTGGCACAGTGGTTAAGAATCCGCCTGCTAATGCAGGAGACAGGGGTTCGAGCCCTGGTCTGGGAAAATCCCACATGCCACGGAGCAACTAAGCCCGTGTGCCACAACTACTGAGCCCATGTGCTGCAACTACTGAAGCCCGTGCGCCTAGAGCCCATGCTCCGCAACAAGAGAAGCCACCGCAATAAGAAGCCCACTCACCGCAACTAGAGAAAGCCTGCACACAGCAATGAAGACCCACCGCAGCCAAAAAGTTAGTAAATTAATAAATAAATTTATTAAAAAAATTATTGTGGTAATCATTTATATATATGTATATAGCAAATCATTATGTTGTACACCCTAAACAAATACAATTTTGTAGGTCAATTATATCTCAAACTGGAAAAAAAATACTAGTACAATCATAGGAAACATACTACCTTAAAATATGGAGTATTCTATTCATTATTTTTGTTCTTAAGTATGAAATTTACTATGTTCTGAATGGCATCACAACTTCCCACATGGAATGCCACAAAATATATGTTTCTTGACAAGAAAATTCAATGATTTTAGTAGCTCAACTGCACATTAACATAGAAAATGTAGTTAGCTGATCAAAGACTTGTTTTTTTTTTTCGGTACGCGGGCCTCTCACTGCTGTGGCCTCTCCCGTTGCAGAGCACAGGCTCCAGACGCACAGGCCCAGCGGCCATGGCTCACGGGCCCAGCCGCTCCGCGGCATGTAGGATCCTCCTGGACCGGGGCATGAACCCGTGTCCCCTGCATCGGCAGGCGGACTCTCAACCACTGCGCCACCAGGGAAGCCCCTGACTTTTAATTTAGAAGTAGCTGTATTTAGAAAGAGGTAACTTTTGAGTGCCTATTATATATCAGTCACTGTGCTAAAGAGATTTATGTGCATTGTGGCATTTATCCCTATGAGGTAGGTACAGTCATCCCTCAGTATCCACGGGGGATTTGGTTCCAAGACACACACACCTCCATATTAAAATCTGCAGATGCTCAAGTTCCTTATATAAAATGGCTTAGTATTTGCATATAACCTACACACATCCTCCCTTTTACTTTATTTTTAAATAAATTTATTTATTTATTTTTGGCTGCATTGGGTCTTTGTTGCTGCACGTGGGCTTCCTCTAGTTGCAGTGAGCAGGGGTTACTCTTCATTGCAATGCGTGGGCTTCCACATTGCAGTGGCTTCTCTTGTTGCAGAGCACGGGCTCTAGGCATGTGGGCTTCAGTAGTTGTGGCACACGGGCTCAGTACTTGTGGCTCGTGGGCTCTAAAGCACAGGCTCAGTAGTTGTGGTGCACAGACTCAGTAGTTGTGGTGCGCAGGCTCAGTAGTTGTGGCACACGGGCTTAGTTGCTCTGCATCATGTGGGATCTTCCCGGACCAGGGCTCGAACCTGTGTCCCTTGCATTGGCAGGCGGATTCTTAACCACTGTGCCACCAGGGAAGTCCTTCCCTTTTACTTTAAATCATCTCTACATTACTTATAATACTTAATATACAATGTAAATGTTATATAAATAGTTGCTAGTGTGCAGCAAATTCAAGTTTTGCTTTTTGGAACTTTCTGGAATTTTTTTCTATTATTTTAGATCTGTGGTTGGTTGAATCCTCCTATGAGGAACCAGCAGATTCAGAGGGCCAACTGTACTATTATTAGCATACCTATTTTACAGAGGGGAAGTGGAGCTTAGATTCTGCACCTTACTCTGCTAATAAATGATAAATCTATTCTTTGAACTCAGAGCTAAAGAAAGATCCTTAACTTCACTCCTATTCAAAACAGTTGTCTCCAGGTACAACAGACCTTAATTAACTTAAAATCTCCAGAAAATTAAAGTTACATTATAGCACAAACTTCATAAACAGTGACTGAATCTCACCTTTAGCCTTCTCTTTAATATGCCAAAATAATTCTAGACCCTGAGCTTTCAAAAACCTTTAATCATTATGGTGCTCTCTGCTATATCTACCATTAGAACAATTTTAAAAAACATTACCACTGTACCAATTATTTTCAAAAGCCCAGAGATATTAATCAAATGATTCTAATAGTCTTAAACACTATCCTCAAACCAAAAGATAAATGGAGATTGGGAAACTGGCATTCTAAAGTGCCACCATCCAGATAAAATTACTCTGTGAATTAGAGTAATTTCAATCAGATCCTATAAAATGGAACATTTTTCTCAAGATTAGAATGAGACAGTAACTATAAGATAGTTTAAGGGCCCAAACTTCGTAACATAAAATGGTTTGCCACATGTCAAATTCAACAGCAGAAGGCAAGCAGCAGGAGCTAGGGATAGCAGGAAGAGTTCAGAAAAGTAGTAATAAAAAAAATGACAAAATGACTTACCTATCCATCTCCCTGGCAGTTCTACCTTAATTTCTCTCAAAAATCACATGCTGCTAAAATAAGTTCTACTATCTTACTATATGGTGTCCTGAGTTTTAAGTTAATACATTACATTATTAAGAGAATCCCGAATGGCATTTCATAAGCATTAGAAACTCAATTACATTTTCTTAGAGGGCACATGACTTATGACTTAACAGTCATTAACACAAAACAAACTGGTGTATATAATCTAACAAACCAGTGTAGATGTGTACTTTGTTAATTCCTTAACTCATTAATCACTCTTAAAAATGATTTTAATCTCCAGAATACAAATGATCATACCATAAACACTATTTTTAAGTGTCACATAAGCTATTTGGTAATAAAATATCAGATGAACTTTTAAAAATAATTATCCTACTAGAGTCCATTTAATATAATGCACTCAGCATGATAAACACAAAGTTATTAAATGGAGGAAATGTAGGCAGGAGATTCCACTTCAGTTGTGTGACAGGAAGTACTAGCTCTGGAAGTTTAGAAATAGGACCACCAAGCTCTGTTTTAGCACAAGAAATAAAGGAAAACATGCTAGTGAATAAGGGTAAAAGAGGAAGTTCTTTTTAGTGAACGATCTGCCATATATTTAAGACAATCCCAAACCATTCCAAGTTAAAAAAAAGTGCCTCATTTTTTTCACTTGGCTTACGTGATAATGTACTTCCCTAGGTACACTGGAGCTCAAATTTTGCAGTTTCACTGTAACAAGACTGCTTGTGGCCCACGCATCCTTAGGGAGACAACCATGGCTTGTAACATGAACCTGTTCGTTTCATATCTTAAAGTTTGACGACTGTTACATTTTTCTAGCAACACATGAAAAGTAAATCATTTTTTAAAGTAAGTTTCACAACAGTGAATAAACTGAACACTACTAAACTGTACAGTTAAAAATGGTTAAGATGTTAAATTTTGCTGCATTTTACCACACAAAAAAAGTGAGTTCATGAGAAATTACTCCACTTAAATGTTAATAGTAACTTGTTATGTAAATTTTGATTACTCTAAAACCAAATTCTTACGCTTAATTTTTAGTAATTTGTTGTTGTCATTAACAGCTGGATTCGTTTTACATAACTAATTTTTAAGGATACTTCCATACATGAGGAAATTCTTTAATTCTGAACTAGAGAGTGAAAGTGAAGCACTATTCTCAATTAGCATCTTTCAAATCATCTGAATTTTTTACTGCCAACAAATACTAGTTATGAAATTATAAATGTGTTTCTACTTCAGCTGATTCCTTCATTCAGTGAAGTGCAAATCTCAAAAGTAGGAGAGCAAAATCCTAAATGAACAGGCTTTTCTTAAAGCAGTGGTAGTTTTGATTGTGAGGTAGGCAACACTCCCCACTCCTCAGCCTTTAGCACGACGGTGGCCCAAAATACTAACGTCAATCATTTCCAATCACCGTTCTCTCCTGGCTCAGCCCTACCAAATTTGCCAGGCTTTTGTGAACTCCCATGAGGTTCTGTTCAGAAAAGCGTACAACCTAGGTGAGTTTGGTAGCTTGGGAAGGGCCTGAAGCAATCAGCTTGGCTTGGCCACCTAGGAGAAAAGTATCCAGGAAAAGAAAACCGGAAATACTTCAACTTTGCGCAAACCCCCTTTCTCAGTCACAGCTAGCTCCCTTCTCGATGAAGGGCTGTGTTCTCGAAAGATCTACCCCTTTCCAACTCAGATGTCATTCCCAGATCAGCTGCTTGAGGGGCAAGCGGCGCTCAACCCACGCCCTCTTCTTCGAGTACCTTCTTCAAGTGCCAGCGCTGGGCTCAGCTCACTCTGCCGCCCCCATCCAAACCCTACACGAAGAAGGGCCCTGGCCCACGACCCCGCCCGTGGACAGCCGGGAGCCCCGGCCTAGACGGCCTTGGCCGTTTGAGGGTTTGCGCTCCAGGGTCGGCTGGGGGCACCAGGGACCGCAGGAGGGGTCTCTCCGTAGGGGAGTAAGACGGCCTCACCTTGACCCTGATTTCGTAGGTGGTGAACCGGCCCCGGCCGACTCCCACTGTCTGCGGGTTGCTCACATCGATCTCGAGGAAGTTGCTGGGAGGCCCGTAGGCGTCATTCAGGTTCTGCGGCTTGGTGATCAGCCGCCGGGTGTCCGCCACGGTCTCCGCCATTTCGCTGCTGCAGCCGCCGCCGTCGCCGCCGCGGGCTCCGTCCACCCCCTCGGCGTTCCACCGATCCCGCTGCCGCCGCTGCTGCCCGCCGCGGGGACGCCGGGCTCGCGCGCAGCGGTCGCAGAGCGAACGAGCACGTAGAGTGGGTGTTCACTCCGCACGCGTAGCTCCTCCCCGCGCCCCTCCGGCTTCCGCCTCCTGTCCCCAAGAGGGGAACAGCTGACCCGCCGGAACGCTGCGTCCCGGCCCGGGAGTCTCAGCGGAAACCGCGGAGCGTGACAGCGCACCAGGCAGAGGAAGAAAAGCGCAGTCAGGTTACTTGTAGGTACGAACACGTTCCGGCCAGACTACAGCGCCCACAGTGCATCGGGCGAGCGCGCCGCCGCGGATCTGCGGCCCAGGTGCTGCGGGACCGGGGGTGCGAGGGCGGGCGCTTCCTGTGTTTCTGTGTCCGTTTTGGCCTGGACCAGTGGGGAGAACGCCGGAAACGGTCTTCGCGGTCTTGGGAGCTGCGGGGACAAAAGTTAAAAGGCGAGGTAGGGGAGGTTTGCCCGCAATCCGAACAAAACTGCCTACGCTTAATGGCAACCTATCCACTAGTAAACCACTGAAAACGCCTTTCTAGGTAACCTTGAATTGATGCCTCAAATGATTTTGATATCAACTTGAGAGTTTCACCGTACATGTGTCTGGCTTGGTAAATTGAACGTGGGAAAGTAGAGTGGAATAAAAACAACGTCGCGAGATCATAACCGTACGGTCGAACCGTTTGGGGAGACTGGTCGGCCCTCTAAAACAAGATAACAGATAATATGGCTGAAACCTGCTTTGACTTTCTGGTGTTTGAGTGGTCTGCAACTTTTTCCCTTCAGTTCCCACAAAGTTCTAGTAACTTAAAAAAAAAAAAAAAAGCGGTAAACGTATTGGTACAGCATTTGAAATGGAACTCAAAAAAACCTTTATCAGAAATGAAAAAAAGACAACAGTTAAGTAGATCGCATTTAATCTCCAACAAATGCAGACTTTGAGCATTGAAGTAGAAGGATAGATGTCTATTCCTGCCTGGGGAGTTCTCTCCCTTGGTGTTATAGTCTCACAGCTCTTTCTGTTGTTTCTTTCTATGTTGAGTTTCAGAAAACCCATTCACTTTAAATAATCTGATCTGTCCCTTAAGCTGAAAAATTGTCTGGATCATTAGCAACCATTCTTAATAAAAATAAGAAAAGTTGGTATTAAAAAAATTTACTTAAACGTGATGTAGATTATTTTCAAGAAAACTCAACGTTCATTCATTAAACAAGTATTTATTGAAGGCCTACTAGGTGTTTTCAACTCTAGATACTAGAGGTAAAAGGGTGAGGAAGACATTGAAATTCCTTGGTTTCATCAGATTAATTGTCTAGTATATGCTTTATCTTGGGGAGACAGATAATAAAGCAATAAATAACATATCTGCCAAAATGATTGGTGCTATAAAGAAAATAAAACTGGAAAATGTGAGAGTGACCCAGACAAGCTCATTAGGGTGGTCAGACAAGTTCTCTCTGAGTATATCTCCCTGTCAAAGAGTATGAGTAATATCAGAATAAGTACCCAGGCAGGACTCCCTGCTGGGCCTGTTGCAAGAGACCAAGTGGAAACTTGACTGCTGTGATTAGGGCAGTGAGCTCAAAAATGTGTGTAAATGACTCTTGGAATTGGAATATATGAGAGCTAAGAGACCAAGAACCACTGTATTGTGTTGTCATCCACAACCACTGTATTGTGTTTGACACCTGTACAAAGCAATCATGGGATATTCTCTTAGAAAGCTGTCTCATTGGAGGCCACTCAGTGCAGCCTTGGGCAGCAGCAACAATTGCCTGCAGTGGGGAAGCAGCTATAGAAAATAGCAGCACCGTCAAATAGCTAAAGAAGAGCTTCCCAGGATAAACATCAGGAAAAAAACTTTATTTTTCAGGAGATACGATTGTATTCCTAGAAAAATCAATAAAGAAGAAGCCGCTAGAATAAGCTACTAGAATTAACAAGAGAATTTAGTGACCAAGTGAAAGTAAAGAACTTAATTTATAATTTTCCTCTGTCTAGGCAATGTCTAGTTAGACTGGAGATGGAAAAAATACCCTATTCACATCAGTGACCAAAAGTAAAAAAAAAAAAAAATACATAGGAAGGAAAACACAGGATCTATAAGAACAAAATTATGAAATTTTATTAAAGGATATAAACCAAAACCTAAATAAAAAAGACTCCATGTTCCTGAATAGGAGGACTTAATATCAGAAAAATATCACTTCATCTAAAATTAATAATGCAGGGGCTTCCCTGGTGGTGCAGTGGTTAAGAGTCCACCTGCCAATGCAGGGGACACGGGTTTGATCCATGGTCGGGGAGGATCCCACATACCAGGGAGGAACTAGGCCCGTGCGCCACAGCTACTGAGCCTGCACACCTAGATCCCAAGCTCCGCAACGAGAAGCCACTGCAATGGGAAGCCTGCGAACTGCAACAAAGAGTAGCCCCTGCTTGCTGCAACTAGAGAAAGCCCGCATGCAGCAACGAAGACCCAACACAGCTGAAAATAAAAATAAATAAATAAAATAACTTAGGAGGTTCCTTAAAAAACTAAATAGAATTACCATATGACCCAGTAATCCCACTACTGGGCATATACCCAGAGAAAACCATAATTCAAAAAGACGCATGCACCCCAGTGTTCATTGCAGCACTATTTACAATAGCCAGGACATGGAAGCAACCTAAATGCCCATCGACAGACAAATGGATAAAGAAGATGTGGTACATATATACAATGGAGTATTACTCAGCCATAAAAAGAAACAAAATTGTGTCATTTGTAGAGACGTGGATGGATCTAGAGACTCTCATGCAGAGTGAAGTAAGTCAGAAAGAGAAAAATATCATATATTAACACATATATGTGGAACCTAGAAAAATGGTACAGATGAACCGGTTTGCAGGGCAGAAATCGAGACACAGATGTAGAGAACAAACGTATGGACACCAAGCGGGGAAAGTGACGGGGGTGGTGGTGGTGGTGGTGGATGAATTGGGAGATTGGGATTGGCATGTATACACTGATGTGTATAAAATGGATGACTAATAAGAACCTGCTGTATAAAAAAATTAATTAAAAAACATTTTATCAGCATTCCTGATTGTTTATGTATACGTCTGTTCCCTCTGACTTCTCTGAACCAATTGTAACATCTTATTCTCTCATTAATGATTTGATAAAATGTTTGACACATAAAAAATAAATAAAATTAATAAAGCAAATATAATCAGAATCCCACTGTGATTGGTTTTAACCTCCTCTCTGCCTTGGGTGCATTGGGTAGTACTGGAAAAGATTTTTTTAAAGTTCGTATGTTGGAGATTAACCAAGAAGATTATGAAAGTGAAAAAAATCAAAGTGGGATTTGCTTTACCAAATGTTAAAACTCACCGCAAAGCTAACTATAAAGAGTATGGGGAATTCCCTGGCGGTCCAGTGGTCAGGACTCTGCACTTTCACTGCCGAGGGCCTGCGTTGGATCCCTGGTCGGGTAATCAAGATCCCACAAGCCACGCAGCATGGCCAGAAAAAAACAAACAAAACGAGTATGGTTTGGGCTCTCTATAAAATAGAGTGCAGAACAGATCCTAACAACGAACATGATATACAACAAGGGGAGCATTTAAATTAATTGGGGAAATGTTGCTGACACAGTTGAGTATCTAGGGAATAGGGAGACCACATAGCTAGTCCCCTGAATTATACCATGGAAAAATTCCAGATAGAATTTATTTATTTTTGTTGCGGTTTTTTTTGGCCGCACCACATGGCTTGTGGGATCTTAGTTCCCAACCAGGGATTGAATCCAGGCCCTCAGCAGTGAGAGCACAGAGTCCCAACCACTGGACCATCAGGGAATTCCAAGATAGAATTGAAAAAAAAAAATTTTTTTTTAAAGATGTTGGGGGTAGGAGTTTATTAATTAATTTATTTTTGCTGTGTTGGGTCTTTGTTTCTGTGCGAGGGCTTTCTCTAGTTGTGGCAAGTGGGGGCCACTCTTCATTGCGGTGCGTAGGCCTCACTATCACGGCCTCTCTTGTTGCGGAGCACAGGCTCCAGACGCGCAGGCTCAGTAGCTGTGGCTCATGGGCCCAGCTGCTCTGTGGCATGTGGGATCCTCCCAGACCAGGGCTCGAACCCGTGTCCCCTGCATTAGCAGGCAGATTCTCAACCACTGCACCACCAGGGAAGCCCTGAAATATATATATTTTTTAATGTTTAGAGAATATTTAGGAGAAAAATTGTATAACCTTGAGTAAAAAAAGTGCTTCCTAAGCAATATGGGAAACAAGCTATAAAGAAAATGTCATTTAAGTACATAAATTTTTAATAAAAATTACATATCAAAAGGCATTATTTTTTTAAAAATTGGGGGAAGTATATCTGTAACACGTAAGATAGTGAACGGCTAATATTCCTAATATAAAAAGAACTCCCAAAAATCGATAAGAAAAAGACAATCCCATAGAAAAATGAGCAAAGAATATGGATAGGTACAATTTTACATGTTTTTCAGATAATGAATTTGTCACATCCTCCTAACAACCCTATAGGTGGGTACCATTGCTGTCTCCATTTTACACATGGGGAAACTGAGGCAGAAAGGCAAAATAACAAGTACAAAATGGCAAAACTAGCTCCAGAATTTATATACATAACCAATATTTCATGCTGCCTCTTAGGAAAAGAAATTCAAATGGACAATAAGTG
This sequence comes from Aethalodelphis obliquidens, assembly GCF_003676395.1. Taxonomy (NCBI): domain Eukaryota; kingdom Metazoa; phylum Chordata; class Mammalia; order Artiodactyla; family Delphinidae; genus Aethalodelphis; species Aethalodelphis obliquidens. The sequence continues at coordinate 50,272,856 of NW_020837947.1, read as the reverse complement.
GGAAAAATATGCTCAACCTCACTAATCAAATAAATGTATCAATACATTAAAGCAAATATGAAATACTGTTTTCTATCATATTGGCAAAAATCAAAAAGAACAGAAACATACAATGTTAGGGAGACTGTAAGGAAACAGGCAATTTGCTCATATTTATCAAAATTAAAAATATTCAGGACACTTTGATCCCAAAATCCAGCTTTTGCTTCAAGAGACCATAATACTTAAGGATGTAAGTCCAAGGATGTTTACTGCAGCTTTATTTGTAGTGGCAAAAACTGAAAACAGCCTGAATTAGAAATGCTTGAATTATAGTATATTCAAACTAAGGGAAATTATATAATATTTTATGTAATTTATATGTAATATATAAATTATATACTAGAGCAAATGAAATAATTCTATTTTTTTAAGTTTATTTATTTATTTTTGGCTGTATTGGGTCTTCGTTGCTGCATAGGCGTTCTCTAGTTGTAGTGAGTGGGAGCTACTCTTTTTTTTATTTTGGGAGGGCTACTCTTCGTCTTGGTGCATGGGCTTTTCATTGTTGTGACTTCTCTTGTTGCGGAGCACGGGCTCTAGGCGCGTGGGCTTCAGTAGCTGTGGCTCGCGGGCTCTAGAGCGCAGCCTCAGTAGTTGTGGTGCATGGGCTTAGTTGCTCCGCGGCACGTGGGATCTTCTCGGACCAGGTTTTGAACCCGTGTCCTCCGCATTAGCAGGCGGATTCTTAACTAATGCGCCACCAGGGAAGTCCCTATTTTTATGTCTTAAGATGTTAGAATATATCTAGTTTTAGTTATTAGAATTAGAAGAGGAATATCCATGATGTTTTGGTAAGTAAGGATCAAAGAATAATTTGTGCAGTATGATCCCATTTGGGTAAACAAACAAAACCCTGTCATTGTATGTATGTACTTTTATATGTGCATATTTTTGTAGCAAAGGATATACACCAAACTGTTAACACTGGTAACACAAGGGTGGCAACTGAAGTGGGTGGTGGGACGAGAAGATACAACCATATTGTAACCATGGGCTAAGATGATAGAAAACTATAACCAATTTTATGTTTTCCTAATGGTTCAATTCTAGAAAAATAATTTGTCAATGTGCCTGAATTACTGTGGATACCTTGAGAGTTGTGTTCCTTGAGTAGTATATTAGGTTATCACAGCTAGGTAGTTCTAGTCATTAAGATCATCCATTCCTCTTTATTCAGAGATCACTGAACAGTCGGCTGATAGTAATTGCATTTTCTATGAGGACTTTTTAAACATTTTTTAAAATTGAAATATAGTTGATTTACAATGTTGTGTTAGTTTCAGGTGTTCAGCAAAGTGATTCAGTTATATATTACATATGTGTGTATATATATTCTTTTTCAGATTCTTTTCCATTATAGGTTATTATAAGATATTGAATATAGTTCCCTGTGCTATATAGTAAATCCTTGTTGTTTATCTATTTTATATATAGTAGTGTGTATCTGTTAAAACTGTTATTTATCCCTCTCAACCGCCCTTTCCCCTTTGGTAACCATAAATTTGTTTTCTGTGTATGTGAGTCTGTTTCTGTTTCATAAGTAAGTTCATTTGTATAATTTTTTTTTTAGATTCCACATATAAGTGATATGTGGCATTTGTCTTTCTCTGTCTGACTTCACTTAATATGATAATCTCTAGGTCTATCTATGTTGCTGCAAATGACAATATTTCATTCTTTTTTATGGTTGAGTAATACTCCATTATATATATATATATATATATATATATATATATATATATATATATATATATATATACACACCACATCTTCTTTATCCATTCATCTGTTGTTGGACACTTAGATTGCTTCCATGCCTTGGCTATTGTAAATAATATTGCTATGAACATTGGGGTGTGTGTATCTTTTCAAGTTAGAGTTTTCATCTTTTCCTGATAAATACCCAGGAGTGGGATTGCTGGATCATATGGTAACTCTATTTTTAATTTCTAAAGGTACCTCCGTACTGTTCTCCATAGTGGCTGCACCAGTTTACATTCCCACCAACAGTGTAGAAGGGTTCCCTTTTCTCCATACTCTGTCCAGCATTTATTTGTAGACTTTTTGATGATGGTCAGTCATTCTGACTGTGTGAGGTGATACCTTATTGTAGTTTTGACTTGCATTTCTCTAATGATTAGTGATATTGAACATCTTTCCATGTACCTGTTGGCCATCTGGATGTCTTCTTAGGAGAAAGGTCTATTTAGGTCTTCTGCCCAGTTTTTTGATTGGGTTGTTTGCTTTTTGATATTGAGCTGTACGAGCTATTTGTATATTTTGGAAATTAAACCCTTGTCTCTTGCATTGTTTGCAGATATTTTCTCCCATTCTGTAGGTTGTCTTTTTGTTTTGTTTATGGTTTCCTCTGCTGTGCAAAAAGCTTGTAAGTTTGATTAGGTCCTGTTTGTTTATTTTTGCTTTTATTTCTTTTGCCTTGTGAGACTGATCTAAGAAAGTGTTGCTACAGTTTATGTCAGAAAATGTTTTGCCTGTGTTCTCTTCTAGGAATTTTATGGTGTCGTGTCTTATATTTAAGTCTTTAAGCCATTTTGAGTTTATTTTTGTGTATGCTGTGAGGGTGTGTTCTAACTTCATTGATTTACATGCGGCTTTCCAGCTTCCCCAACACCACTTGCTGGAGAGACTGTCTTTTCTCCACTGTATATTCTTGCCTCCCTTGTTAGAGATTAATTGACCATAGGTGTGTGGGCTTGTTTCTGGCCTCTCTATTCTGTTCCATTGATCCATATGTCTATTCTTGTGCCAATACTTCTCTGTTTTGATTACTGTAGCTTTGAGGTATTGTTGAAGTCTGAGAGGGTTATGCCTCCAGGTTCTTTCTTTTTCCTCAGGATTGCTTTGGCAATTCTGGGTCTTTTGTGGTTCCATATACATTTTAGGATTATTTGTTATGAGGACTTTCTTGTAGGCAAAAGGAGATGCTGCCTTGTGGGACCAGCTAGTTTATATTTTCATTTTAAATTTGTAAATTGAGATTCTGTCTTATCAATCAGTGTCTTGTGAACTTGACTAATGCATCACTCCCCCAGGCCTAATCACCTCTGAGGAAAATGGTAAAACCAAGTAACTGGACCTCCAGAGTGTCAGACTCTGAAAATGTGACGAACCTAGTGAAGTCCTGTAAACTTCTCAAGGGCCAGCCTGGCCACTCTTATATCATTTTTCTAATTCAGAGCTCACACCCTGACCTACCTCTAAACCCCTGCTCCCAGACTGCTGTGATTTCCTGAAGAAAATCCCAAACTAGCTGGCACCTTTGTAAATTTATGGTTTCCAACCTCAGCTGACCCTTCAACACACCTCAGCATTCCCTTATTTTATCCTCTTCTTGTATTTCACACCCCTCTTCCTTACTCTCAGCATGTAGCCTCACTTCATGCAGTACAAAGCAAAGTAAAACCCACAAAGCTCAGTATCTCCCTCCTCTCCACTGAAGACTACTTACAACATGAGTCACCCTCAGAACCTCTGAGAGCTCAAGGCATGCCCAGGCTACTTCCAGCTTTTGAGAATGCGGGCATTTTCAGATTTGGTATTGAGGAAATTATTTATAAACACTGTGGCTTGTTTGTTAATTTTAAATAAAGCATTTACATGATTCAAAAGTCAAAATGCACTTGAGTATCCATTGATATAGCTGCCTCCAATCCCTGTCTGCAGCCATCTAGTTCCCCTTTCCATTGACAGCCACTGTTACCAGTTTCTTGCTGCGTATCTTTGTATCCTTCCAGAAATATTCTAGCATGTTTACATATATATATGTATATATAACAAAAATGGCATCATAGGATAACACACTTTTGCACCTTATTTTACTTAACAATGTATCTTGGAGATAGATCCACACTTATACAGCAGCAAAGTATTTCATTACCTGATGTACCATAATTTATTTAACTTGTCCCTGAAGGGGAGCAGAATGTGTGACCCCAAAATATGCCAGTTTGGCATGTGGATTGTCTTGAACGGAGGGCAATCAAGATGCAGCAGACTCAAGAAAAACTTGTACCTCTCTCACCACTACCTAAAAGAACGTAGATAGGGGGCCTGGCCTAGAGAGAGCTATTACCAGAGAGAACTTTTGCCTGAATGACCTATTTCTGTGGCAGGGCAAACATCTAATTACCAAACATCTGTTCCTTGGAAGCCCCAGGCCCCTATCCCATTCCTTAGCTCAGGGTGGTACATAAGCTTCAACTGCCCAATTTGCTCTTTAGTCTCATGCTTCTATTGGACTCCTGTACATACAAAATTAAATTTGTTTCTCTCCCGTTACGTTGTTTTATGTCAATTTGATTATTATCTACCCTAGAAGGGTAGAGGAAAAAATTTTTCTCCACTACATCCCCTACAGACGAATATCTTTGGTGACCTCAGTCTTTCACTATTACAGTGCTGCAGTGAATAACCTTGAATATGCCGTCATTACAAACACATGGGATTATATTTGCAGGATAAGCTCCTGTATGGGCATACCTCAGAGATACTATGGGTTCAGTTCCCAACTTCCACAGTAAAGCAAATATCACAAATAAGCAAGTCCACAAATTTTTTCATTTCCCAATGCATACAAAAGTTATGTTGCACTACATTGTAGTCTGTTAAGTGTGCTCCAGCATTATGTCTCAAAAAACAATGTGCATACCTTAATTAAAAAATAATACTGTTGGGAAAATAGCGCGGATAGACTTGCTCCACTAAGAGTTGCCGCAAACCTTCAGTTTGTAAAATTGCAATATCTGCAAAGCACAGTGAAATTTTCAGCCCCACCCCCTGACTCCTGGGAATGTGGCAGACAGGAGAGGGCAAGGAAGAGCCTTGCGCACATCCCCCATATTTTGCCCTGGACACCTCTTCCACTTGGCTATTCCTGAGTTGTTATCCTTTATAATAAACTGTTAAACATAAGTAAAGTGTTTTTTTCTGAGTTCTGTGAGTCGAATTGTCAAACCTGAGGGGGGAAGGGGGTCATGAGAATCCTCACATTTGTAACCAGCCAGGCAGGAGTGGGTAGCTTAGGCACCCCATTTAAGGCTGGTGTCTGAAGTGGGAGCAGTCTTGTGGGACTGAGTCTTTAACCTGCAGGGTCTGTGCTAAGTCCAGGTATTTAGTGTCAGAATTGAATTGAATTGTTGGACGACCAGCTGGGGTTGGAGACTCAGGCTTTGGAGATGATGTTAAGCCCTTCTAGGAGCATATCAGGTAGTCTCTATCCTTCCCTTAAAGGTTAAGTTCTCTACTTCCACGGTCATGGAGGGGTCACTGCAGGGTTGCTTCTTGGACTGTCTAAGAGTTTGGGATCTTGGGGAGGTTAATACGTCCTCACACCGATTTTCCTTGTATATTTGTTCACAGTTTCATTTAAAGAAGAGGCAGGGGACTTCGCTGGTGGTCCAGTGGTTAAGACTCCGTGCTTCCACTGTAGGGGGCATGGGTTCGATCCCTGGTTGGGGAACTAAGATCCTGAAAAAAAAAGAAAGAAAAAAAGAAGAGGCAAGACCTGGAGCAAGCCACTCAGCAAAATAAGCCTGGTAATGTGACTCACTCTCAGAAGGCAGGTTAGTGAGCATCTGTTGATCTGTTGTGTTTTAGGCATGCCCTTAGAGGGGTCTTACTCCGTACCCTGAGATCCTTCACAGGGTGTCTCTTCCAATGCACACTCAATTCTACATTTGGTTACTTTTTTTTGCGTGATTTAGTGTCTCTTCTGTATTGGTAAATCAGGCAGTGCCCAGCTGGTTGTATCAACATCAGAACCCCCCTCTCTTGCTTTTATCCAAGTTCGTCTCCACCAGTTATGCCTTTTTCCCTATATCTTCTCACAACCCTTTGTGGTAGCCGTGAGAATGTGCCTCTCAGATCTCTAGCCTCAGGAAACATAATTAACCTATGGCCTCAGCTGCTGTGCGCTGAAATTCGTTACTGCATTTGCTCTGAGTCCACGTATCCCGTGGCTGCTCGCAGCCAAATGCTGAGCACGCCAGGCAATGGCTGAGGACTGCTTAGACATCAGGACTGCTCAGACACTTCTCCTCTTAGAGATGACATTGGATCCAGTGTCTGGAAGAGTCAAAAGCAGCCATGACAATGAGCAATTTCTGTCCTTGCTCAAGTGGTTGACTTCTGGGGGGATAAAAAAAAACGCCGCAGGATTCCTTTTGAAATTGAAAGGCCCTGACCTCATGCAGGGTGGCTGATTTCAACCATGTAAGGCCAGGCAAGGTTAGTGTAAACCTGAATCAGGGTGAAAATACACAATCCTGAGCTGTGGGAACAGTGGGAACCAGGCATTTGTATTCCTTCTCTCAAGAAAATGGATTATGAACTTTCTAAGTAAAGAACCAACAATGTTATCTAGAGCAGTGTTTCTCAAACATTAATATGCATACAAGTCACCTGGAGATTGTATAAAACTGCAGATTCTGATCCAGGAGTTCTAGGATGAGACCTGAGATTTTGCATTTCTGACAAGTTCCAGAAAATGCCATCGCTGCTGGTCTCCAGACCACACCAAATAGCAAGGATCTAGAGAATCTGAAGAATGCCATATATATTGTATTGATTAGTTGGTGGGGCAGGGAGAGGGTCATTTCCAGAACCAATAGCATCATGTGATCTCCTTAGCTGAACAGATATGTCTCCCTTAGGACGCTTAGAGCATTCTAGCCATTCATGTGACAAATATGTACTGAGCAGCTACAGAAAACCAAGTGCTGTGCTAGGTGCTAGGGCAGGAGGGAGCATGGAGAGGAGGGAAGGTGGGAAAAAGATATGGTTTTTGTTTCCAGGATCTTTCAGTGTGGTCATAGGGACACGTCAGTAGAACGTGATGAGAGCCACATAGCCCAGTCTCAAGGGTAGTAGGGAAAGAATTCCAGAAGGAAGCAACAAAACTGAGACATAAAGTTGGTGTTTGACGTGCAAAGTGCCTGTGATTTGGGTGTGCCTGTGTGTGGGAGGTGCATTCCAGAGAAAGAGATAAATACAGAGGCCCAGAGGAAAGCACTGCTGGGGAACTACACATAGTTTAGTACTACTGGAATGAAAGTGCAAAATGACAAGGACTAAGGCCAGAGGGACAAGGCCATGAGGCATTACAGTGTTTGTGGTTCTGACCCTTATCTAAAGACATTCTAAAGGAAACCACTGAATGGGAGTGACTTGATTTTTAGTTTAGAAAGATCACTCTGGCAGAACTAAGATAGCAGCAGTGGGAATGTAGAGAAAAGAATGGACTTGAGAAATAGTTGCCCCTGTTTCTCTAGTTTGACCCAAAGAAGGTACTGCATTAAGCAGCTGAGGACTGCCCAGACTGGAAATCTATGAGATGCCAGGTCGGAAGAGAGTGTCAGGACGCAAACAGCGCCGTAACTCCTACTGGGAGGTGAAAGGCCTGGCAAATCTCTGTGATTTGGTATCAGTGTTCTAGTGAAAGGCCTTAGCCACTAGGATATACACAGGCACACCAGCTTTGACTCCTAGTTGTGTTTGCAAAGGAAGTAAGCTCTCCTAACTACTCGTTTGGGAACACATCTTCGCAGGAGGTGTATTTGGCCAGAACCTGTGGGCTGGTTTCAGTAGAGAGATTGACCAGGCCTGCTGCGACAAGGCTTGATCCACTCAGCTGTTTAATGCTCCCAAATCGATACTTACTTCAACTTGGAGTATGGGCATATTACTACCATGTTTGCCACCCCACAGCACACACTCACACAGGCACCCATGTGCTATTTCTGTTTGTTGTCCTATTGACTAACCAAACTCAGCATATCTAAAGTCACTCTCATTCCATTTACTCTCAAGCAATACCCCCAATATTTATATCCTTTTTGCTGTAAGTATTATTTTTTGAATCGCTTGGGCTTTAGCTGTGCATCATCTTTTTCACCTCTTTCTCATCTGCCCTCACCCCCTTGCCGTACCCTAGCTTGGTTAATGTTAGACCACAGAGATCTCCATGCTACCTTGCTTTCTCTAATTTCTTCTATCCATTAGGCACAATACTAGTGTGATTTACGTACTACCGTTCTGATATGTTTTTATAGTATAGATATCTCTTGCCTAGAAATTTATATTTTACATAAATGTGTCTGACTTGAAGACAATGCTATGAGCAAATCAATTATATTTAGTGAGGGTTTGGTAGAGGAAATGGGCAAAATCCTTAGTAGCCAAGTAACCCTAGAAAAGTTTTTTGCCTGACTGTGCCTCTGTTTCTTTATGTGTAAAATGGGGACAAAAATAGTATCTACCTTACCAGGTGATTATGAGTACTGAGAGTTAATATTTATAAAGCAGTTAGAACAGTGCCGGACACATGGTAAGCCTTGAAATGCCTAGAATCTGTGAACAAGTCAATAAGGAAATGGCCTTACCTAGAAAGAAAGAATGTAGTTGAAAATCATAGGATGAGGCCTTGAAGCCATGATTAGAAGTGACTGGTGCTGTGTGGCTAGGCCTGTGAGCAGAGGCTATTCAATCAATGTTGTAACTAAATGAATCTAGTACTGGAAAGCTTGATGATCCTCTTGACCAGAAACCTGAGCTTAAATCTATTGACAGAGTGTTTCAAAACCTTGATTTATTTACTGTCATTTTAGATTCAAAATATTAGTTTTCACAGGCATTTCTGTCTAAGGCAATGTCAATTAATTAGGTCCCAAGTAAAACATCTGCCATGGGAGATTTACATTACCATAGCCTGCATTTGAGAAAGTCAAAAATTTCAAAATATCGTTAGTTCCAAAGTATGTTTTTGATAGCCCAGCTTGAATACTGCATTGTGGATAACAAGGTTAAATAAAGGTTCTAATAAGACAAACAACGACAATTTTAAATAAATCAGATGTTTTTGTCGAAGATTACTCTGTGATTTTCTCCAATTATTCATGACATTTCACCCATTCATATTGTGATCTGCTTTAACAGTGAAGGGAAAAAAAACCTCATCTCCTTGTTTATTCTTTGTTCTCAAGGAGATAAGCTGTTTATAAAGATACGTTATTTGTTATTTAAATCACTTTTACTGAAGTTGTTTATTTCCTTGTTTCAGTTTCTAAAAATATTTCAACAATTGTAATGCTTCTTAGAGATGTCTATTCAATTCAGAGTGATTTGTACTGAAATTCTTTGCTAAATGGGCACAGGTGCTATGTGTATAACATGCTAGAGTGAGTCAAAACTAATAAATGCTAAAAAACAAAAAGGATAACGGGGATATACTTGTGTCTTCAAAATCTGTGATTAAAAACATTTTAGACCTAACATCTCAGATATTTGTAAATGTCTAACTCTATACTTGCCACTTCAAAACTATTTAATAATAGTAATAATAATAAATTAGATAACACCAAAACTATAAGCAGAAAAACTGTATAATTTAAATCCAGAAATCTATTTCTTAGAAAATGCCCTTCAATCACTTTGCAGACTTTCAAGATCATAATTATTATATAAAAGTAATTACATTAGGGCTTCCCTGGTGGCGCAGTGTTTGAGAGTCCGCCTGCCGATGCAGGGGACACGGGTTCGTGCCCCAGTCTGGGAAGATTCCACATGCCATGGAGCAACTAAGCCCGTGAGCCACAACTACTGAAGCCCGCATACCTAGAGCCCGTGCTCCGCAACAAGAGAAGCCACCGCAATGAGAAGCCCGCGCACCGCAACAAAGAGTAGCCCCCGCTCACGTCAACTAGAGAAGGTCCGTGCGTAGAAACAAAGATCCAACACAGCCAAAAAAAAAAAAAAAGGCATCCAAATTGGTGAATTTTTATGTAGCCATTTTAATTTTGAAGATGAAAGAAAAAAGCAACATGTTTGGCATATTATGCTTTATTATTTGAAGAAAGGTAAAAACGCAACTGAAAAGCAAAAAAAGATTTGTGCAGTGTATGGAGAAGATGCTGTGACTGATCGAACATGTCAAAAGTGGTTTGCAAAGTTTCATGCTGGAGATTTCTCGCTGGATGATGCTCCCCGGTGGGGTAGACCAGTTGAAACTGATAGCAATCAAATCGAGACATTCATTGAGAACAATTAATGTTATACCACGCGGGAGATAGCCGACATACTCAAAATATCCAAATCAAGCATTGAAAATCATTTGCACCAGCTTGGTTATGTTTATCTCTTTGATGTTTGGGTTCCACATAAGTTAAGCGAAAAAACCCTTCTTGACTGTATTTCCACATGCGATTCTTTACTTAAACGTAATGAAAATGTTCCACTTTTAAAACAAATTGTGGCTGGCGATGAAAAGTGGATACTATACAATAATGTGGAATGGAAGAGATTGTGGGGCAAACGAAATAAACCACCACCAACCACACCAAAGGCCGGTCTTCATCCAAAGAAGGTGATGTTGTGTATATGGTGGGATTGGAAGAGAGTCCTCTATTATGAGCTCCTTCAGGAAAACCAAACGATTAATTCCAACAAGTACTGCTCCCAATTAGACCGACTGAAAGCGTCACTCGATGAAAAGCGTCCAGAACTAGTCAACAGAAAATGCATAATCTTCCATCAGGATAATGCAAGACCACATGTTTCTTTGATGACCTGGCAAAAACGGTTACAGCTTGGCTGGGAAGTTCTGATTCATCCACTGAATTCACCAGACATTACACCTTCGGATTTCTATTTATTTAGGTCTTTACAAAGTTCTCTTAATGGAAAAAAATTCAATTCCCTGGAAGACTGTAAAAGGAACAGTTCTTTGCTCAAAAAGATAAAAAGTTTTAGGAAGATGGGATTATGAAGTTGCCTGAAAAATGGCAGAAGGTAGTGGAAAAAAAGGGTGACTACGTTGTTCAATAAAGTTCTTGGTGAAAATGAAAAACGTGTCTTTTATTTTTACTTAAAAACCAAAGGCACTTTTTGCCCAACCCAATAAGAAAAGTATCAGAACGCATTTAGGAAATAAAGATGGGGGTAGGGTGTGGGAAGATGAGATCAGTTTTCCAGTTTTTTGAGAATAGTATATATGGAGGTTCATGAAAACAAATGAGATACTTGGTAAATCACTGGGTTTCAATCACTTATGAGAAGATGGTAAGGTAGGTTAGGAACCAGATCTTGATTTTCTAAAGGTCCATAATAAATTGTATTTCATTCGGTAGACAGTAGGGAGGCATTGCAAGTTCAGAATCTGTGATGCAATGTGGTCAGATAGGTCACATTTTTGGAAACAAACCTGATAGCAAGATGGATCAGAGGAGAGAGAGACAGAGCCAGTTAGGAGATGACTGTATTACCCTCAGAAAGACAGGAGGAAGACCCAATGGTAGTTGGTGGATTTATGCCATATTAAGATGATAGATTCAATTATATCTAATGAAAGATTGCATCTGAATCATGAGGAAGAGAAATTAATTGAAGGTGGCTCCCAGATTACAAATTTGCATGTGGATTTGGGGGAGGTTAGAAATGGCTGTGGGTTGCTGCTATTTTAGAAAGAAAGATGGGGGCTTCCCTGGTGGCGCAGTGGTTGGGAGTCCGCCTGCCAATGCGGGGGACACGGGTTCATGCCCCGGTCCAGGGTGATCCCACGTGCCGCGGAGCGGCTGGGTCTGTGAGCCATGACCGCTGGGCCTGCATGTCCAGAGCCTGTGCTCTGCGACGGGAGAGGTCACAGCAGTGAGAGTCCCACGTACTGCAAAAAAAAAAAAAAAAAAGAAAGATGGCAGAGAGGGCATGTGGAGAAATTACATAAGCAAAGCCTCTCCTTCCCCCTTAAAATTTGGGTAAGAAACATTTAAGGAGGAAATATATAGACAAATAGACATATTATCATGTGGTTCAAATAAAAAAAAGAATATCCTGATAAAGGATATTCAAAACTGAAAAACACTCATACAACTCAATATCAAAAAAACAAAAAATCAAAAAAAAAAAGAACAGCCCAATCCAAAAATGGGCAGAAGATCTGAATAGACATTTCTCCAAGGAAGACATACAAACAGCTAACGGGCATGTGAAAAGATGCTTTACATTGCAAATTATTAGAGAAATGCAAATCAAAAACACAATGAGGTATCATCTCACACCTGTCAGAATGGCCATCATCAAAAAGTCTACAGAAAACAAACTTTGGCAAGAATGTGAAGCAAAGGTAACACTTATACACTGTTGGTGGGAATGTAAATTGGTGCAGCCACTATGGAAAACAGTATGGAAGTTCCTCAAAAAACTAAAAATAGAACTACCATATGATCTAGAAATTTCATTACTGGGTATATATCTAGAAAATAAGAAAACATTAATTCAGCAAGATACATGCACCCCAATGTTCATAGCAGCACTATTTACAATAGCTAAGATATGGAAGCAACCCAAGTGTCCATGAACAGAGGGAATATATATACACACCATATATATGTATGTGGTGTATATATGTGTTTATATATATGTGTGGTGTATATATATGTATATATATGTAAACAAATTATATATACAATGGAATATTAGTCATAAAAAGAATGAAATTCTGCTATTTGCAGCAATATGGATGGACTTAGAGAATATTATCCTTAGTGAAATAAATCAAAGACAAACACTGTATGATATCATTTATATGTGGAATCTCAAAAATAAAACAAACAAACATAGATGCAAAACAGAAACAGACAGATTTAGAAAACAAACTAGTGGTTACCAGTGGGGAGAGGGAAGTGGGGAGGGGCAAGGTAGGGGTATGGGATTAAGAGATGCAAGCTATTGTGTATAAAATAGATAAGAAAGAAGGATATAGTCTATAGCACAGGGAATTATAGCCATTATTTTATAATATTAATAGCTTTTAATGGAGTATATTCTAAAAATACTGAATCACTATGCTGTATATCTGAAACTAATATAATATTGTAAATCTACTATATTTCAATTAAAAAACCTGAAAAACAACCGAACCAGTTATTTTGAATCTGTTGTTGAAAATAAGTAGAAAGAAACTAAATAAAGAGTTGAGCACTGAACATGACTTCAAATATTTTGTCTTTGGCCAGTCTCTGGTTACAGATGAAATAGTGTTTCATTAAGGAAAAAAATGGTAGCTTTTGTTGGAAGTTCAGCAGATGTGTAATTCTTACTTATTAGAAGGAATGGATTGCTTGCCACAACATCTATACTTGATATAAATTTATATTACTGAGGTGGGTATATCTGGTTTAGAAATTTCCATAGGTAATAAGGCACTTAGGCATATTTATTGTTTGTTGAAATTAAGGAACCTAAATTATATTTTTGACCAAGCATCTTTAATTACAAATATTGGAATTTAGAAGCTAGATATTTTGACTCTGACTCCAGAAAATGAGTTTTTATGGTTTAAATCATTCCTTATGTGTCTTCAAATGAACCATATTGTCTCTTGTAGCTAAAGTGTTTCTTTGTTAAATTAGAAGAACCTATAATTATGAGGAAACATGTGTGATGATAAATAAATGAATGAATAAATAAGTGAAAAATAAGGGCTCTTTGGCTGTATTCCAATTACTTCTCTGATATTGAATTTGATTTTTTTTTTTTTTTTTGCGGTATGCGGGCCTCTCACTGTTGTGGCCTCTCCCGTTGCGGAGCACAGGCTCCGACGTGCAGGCTCAGTGGCCATGGCTCACGGGCCTAGCCGCTCCGCGGCATGTGGGATCTTCTCGGACCGGGGCACGAACCCGTGTCCCCTGCATCGGCAGGCAGACTCTCAACCACTGCGCCACCAGGGAAGTCTGATGGTGTTTTTTATTAATCTTCAAGTGGACTCAAAATATTAGGAGCATCACTGATTTCATGAAGCAGGTAGTCTGGTTTTTGCAGAAAGACTAGAATGATGATAAATTTTGTATTTGTACTAAGACAACTCATTCAGTCACTTAATACACATTTATGGAGTGTGTACTAACTTAGGCACTATTCTAGGCCCTGGAGATACAGCGGTGAACAAAAGAGACATTAATCCCAGTCCACATGGAGCTTAAACTCTAGGAAGAGCAGTAAGAGCAGATAATAAGCTAATAAATTAGTAAAGTATATATAGTGATGTTGGAGAAAATAAAGCTAGGAAGGAGGAAGTTAGGTAGTTAGGTGGTTAGGAAAGGCCTTCACTGGCAAGGTAGCATAAGGAACTAAGGACACAAGGAAGTGAACCAAGTAGATATCTTGGAGGAGAGCATTCCATGCAGAAGGCACAGGAAATGTAAAAGCTTTGAGGTGGGAAACAGGTTTGTGAGTTCCAGAAACTCACATACCATAGTATGTTATCGACCAACCACCTTCTTTCCCATTTTTGTCATCATTTTTTTTTTAATGATTGCATTGATTGGTTGATTGATGGCTGTGTTGGGTCTTCATTGCTGCACGCAGGCTTTTTCCAGTTGCGGCGAGCGGAGGCTTCTCTTGTTGCGGAGCACGAACTCTAGGCGTGCGGGCTTCAGTAGTTGTGGCACGTGGGCTCAGTCGTTGTGGCTCTCGGGCTGTAGAGTGCAGGCTCAGTTGTTGTGGTGCACGGGCTTAGTTTCTTCACGGCATGTGGGATCTTCCCAGACCAGGGCTCGAACCTGTGTCCCCTGCATTGGCAGGCAGATTCTTAACCACGGTGCCACCAGGGAAGCCCTGGCCTGGTTTTGTCCCTGAGATTAGAGTCCAGAACTAATTGGCACTTCTCTAGGGAGATTTTTTAGTAGGAAAAGATAATGCTTTATGATTTTCTGATTTACTTTTTCTGATAATGTTCAAAATGCCTTTTAGGGCTTTTTTTTTTTTTTTTTTTTTTCGGTACGCGGGCCTCTCACTGCTGTGGCCTCTCCCGTTGCGGAGCACAGGCTCCGGACGCGCAGGCTCAGCGGCTATGGCTTACGGGCCCAGCCACTCCGCGGCATGTGGGATCCTCCCGGACCCGGGCACGAACCCGTGTCCCCTGCATCGGCAGGCGGACTCCCAACTGCTGCTCCACCAGGGAAGCCTTAGGGCTTTTTTTTTTGTTTTTGTTTTAGCAATTGCAGGAACAGCAGGAGTTTGGGATTGGTATTTTAATAAAATAGTTTACAATGGCTACTTAATTAGTTTTCTGGTCATAATAAATTCTCTTGAATACAACAAATGTAATTTAAATTATTTCCAAGTTACCTCATACTTGTACACAATAAAGTTCATTTGCCATGTTTCTGTCCACTTGCACAGTCATGTGAAAATTTCCTGCAGATCTTCCTGCCAATTTGGCATTAAACTATCAATGAGTTCCTGTTTCACTTCCATAATTATTAAGCCTTTGGAATCTCTACTAAGAGGTAATTTCATTGACCAAGACCAAGACAAGAAGTTGTTTTCCCAGGGCAAACAAAATGATACCCAGACACTCTCTAAAAGTCTTGAGAGTAATGAATATGTAAGTCAAGGAAGAAACAGTCCAGTTTTTTCAAAAGGCCTTTCACAAAGTGTCACACCAAAAATTAGTAACATTAAATGAAACAAACATGGAGGAATCGTTTGTCGTGTCAGACAATGGAATTAAAGATAGAAAAAAATGTGAAATGACATTTTGAAGGACACAATCAAAATAATTTTTCTATAAACGATTTGACAGAGTCAGTAGAGAAATCTCCAAAATATTATATGCTCTCCTTTTCCTGTTTCTTTGGAATCTTCTATTGTAGACCAACTAACTAACTTCCTGGAACTGTTTCTAGTGTAGTCTGAAACGTGGCTTTCTCCTTCCTGTAATCCAGTTTTTTTATTTTTATTTTTTTTGCCCCACTGCGCCACCCGGGATCATAGCTCCCCCGACCAGGGATGGAAGCCGTGCCTGCTGCAGCGGAAGCGCAGCCTTAACCACTGGAATGCCAAGAAAGTCCCTAGTCCAGATTTTCTTGCTTGCCTGCCTTAGCTCACTCTATTTCCTGTTCTTGGAAGGTCTTCGTTTCCTGTTAAAAATAAAGTTTCTAGAAGGCCTTCCTGATTTCCCAGCCAAAGTGCTCTTTCACTGTTTCCAGAACACCTAGTAGAATCTTTGGTCGCTTTCTTTATCCTTCCTTACCGGATTGCCTGCCTCTTCTGGACAGCAGTTTGTATTCCCAATACAGTTATCATAGTGACTCAAAACATTTTTTGTTTAATCAAATTAGGGCAGATCACTTAGAAATTCCTCCTTAGGTACACTGTCCCACAGTCCATCTCGGGCCATTGACTTTCCCATGTTACACAAATTTTCCATGTTCTTTCAAAACATTTGAGTATATGCCACACTGAAAATGATTTATGCTCTTGAAATACAAAAAGTAAAAGTGGTAGGAGCACATTTCATGTACTCTGCCAAAGATGCGTTGGACGCTGGAGGCAAATAAATTGGGGATACCGTTTATGGAGATAACAATATTTCGTTAAAATATGAAGGCCCACTGGATCACCTACACTTTATTTAGGTTTTGGAATCTCGGTCAGGTACGCTACCTAAAAGGCTGAGGAGTGGTTACTTGAATACACGCCGCAAACACGTTCTAACTCCTTGAAAATGTTTTTAGATCAGCTGCAGCAGGCGCTGGGCGGACAACTGCCCCTGCCCCCAGCCTAAAGCTGCCCTCCGCCCCGTCCCTTCGCCCGGCCCCCGCGCCGCCGCACTGCATGCTGGGAGTCGTAGTCCCGGTTTGTTTTGCCCGGAGGGATCGAAGGGCATTGGAGTCCAGCTTGCCCTCGAGCTACTAGAGGTCGCGTTCTTCCGCTGCTCCCTTTCGTTCTGTCGGGCGGAGCCTTCCGTGAGCACGGCTGGATTTGTCTGTGCTACCGTCTCTCTTCTGGGTTTCAATAAAGTTTTCCTCTTCCTTACCCTGTACGGAGCTCAAGATGGCGGCCTCTTGGTCGCCCTTGGTTACCCTGCGCTTAGCGCCGAGCCGGCTGAGAGGAAGATGTGTCCGGTGCAGGGCTTGGGCCGCTGCTCTCCCCACTTCGGTCACCGCCCCTGGAAACCCCTTTTGTAAAGGTTAGTGACTGTATCTGGAGTAAGCCGAGACGACTGCTTATGAGCGGGGAAGTCTCGGGGCAGTCACCCTCCCTCCTCGAGCTCCCCAAACTGCCTCCTTGGTTCACGGTTTTCGAGAGATTTCTTCGAGAGGAGTTCCACCCTCTCTTGCACCGCTGTTACTGCCTGCTCATGAAGGAGCACTGAGGGAGGTGGCCCAGAGTAACTTTCATTTTGAGGGTTAGATGTCGACCCAGGGTTTGTTCCTTTCCGGCTGTTAGAGACCTGTAAACCCAGGTGTGGGGAGTACCTCGCTTGAAGGGATTCAAGTGTGGGGTTGAGGCCTGGGAACTCTTCCAACCTGCCGCATCCCAAGCTCTCCAGGCTGGTGACCCGGGACTGTACCTCTGACATCTGCAGGCCCTGCGTGCTCTCTGGATTGCGGGAATGCAAGTGTACTGACATTCTCAGATTGAGGGGTCAATTCTTTGTGTTCTTTTCAAGTCCTAGAGGCTTCAGCGAGGCGTATTTTGTCACCGGGCTTGCATCATTCATTCATTCTTTCAAATTGTTATTCATGAGTGAATGAACCTGTATTTTGAGTAACCAAGGCCACAGGAGTGCTAGTTTTACTATATTCATATACTCCCACTAAATTGCGGGCTACTCAAAGGCAAGGACTGGGTGTCATTGTTTCCTCAGCACTTAGCACAGTGTTTGGCACCTGATGGGCAGATATATTTTTTGAGTGAATGAATGACGTTATTCTTATTGCTCCCTCATCCACATACTTAAGCTTTCCTTTTTAAAAAAAATCTCCAGGAACCCCACCCTTATACATCTTAATAAACTGATTCTCATTGGCAGTTTAGCTAAAACTCTATCAGTCTTTGATTATTATCATAAATAGAGTTGAAATTAATACTAAAACTGTGATTAAGTCACCTTAGGTTTTACTGTAAAGTTTAGCGTAATCCACTTACTGTATAATGGAATATTTTGGTAGCATGAGGTTTCGATCTTAATATAAACTATTTTAAAAAATTTTGGAATAGGCTATACAAGCAAATAACACAAAATTCAAAAGGTACAAGAAGGAATTTGGTAAAATGTTGACTTTCTTCCACTCCTGTTCCATAGCCATTTAGTTTTCCTTCCCAGAGGCAACTTCTCATACTTGTTTCTTATGTATTCTTCCAGAGACATTCTGTATATATCCACCATATATATTTATAAATACCTGAATTAAAGAAAAATAGAAGTGGTAATATACTATACACACTGTTCTGGTCCTTCCTTTTTTTTTCATGTAGTATATCTTGGAGATCATTCCATATAAATATGTGTAGAACTGCCTCTTTTTTTTGGCTGCCACAAGGCATGTGGGATCTTAGTTCCCCAACCAGGGATTGAATGGGCCCTCCCTGCATTGGAAGCTCAGAGTCTTAACCACTGGACTGCCAGGGAAGTCCCTGTACCTCATGTTTTAAATGGTTAAAATAGAATTCCGTTCAATGCATGTACCATAATTTATGAAAATTAGGATTTAAGGAACATTAGCATAACAACATGAGCCTTAATGTTTGTTCTGGGTCATGCAATATGCTAAGTGCTTATCTTGTTTAATTCCCGTTATCCTCATTTTGGGGATGAGGAACCCAAGGTTGCAGAAGTTATTTGGCTAGTTAAGTGGCAGAATTTTTTTTTTTTTTTTTTTTTTGCGGTACGCGGGCCTCTCACTGTTGCGGCCTTTCCCGTTGCGGAGCACAGGCTCCGGATGCGCAGGCTCAGCGGCCATGGCTCACGGGCCCAGCTGCTCCGCGGCATGTGGGATCTTCCCGGACCGGGGCACGAACCCGTGTCCCCTGCATCGGCAGGCGGACTCTCAACCACTGCGCCACCAGGGAAGCCCCAGAATTTGTTTTGAATGTGGACATTTGATGAAAATGCAGTTAGAGGTCAATTTAATTGTAACTAAAGTTGCTCCTTCCCCCTCTTTAAGTAAAAGAAAAATTTAAGTTGAAACGTTATTCAGTATTTAGAGTCTGATTTAAGTTTGTTTTCTATCGTTTTCTTGATGTTTTTGGGGGGGTATTTACTGTTGACATTTGTTTTATCTCCTTTTTTTAATCTTTTCAAGCCTACTGTTTACTGCAGTGTAATGTGAGGGAAGCACATTACACTTAATGTTAAACAAAAGAAGGAAGTAGATAAAGGAAAGGAATGAGGGGAAAGGAAGAGCATATTCTTTGTTTTTGTGCTTCATTTCTTTCTCTCATTTTTTTCCCCTTAATTAATTTATTTATTTGGCTGCATGGGGTCTTGGCTGCAGCATGCGGGATCGAGTTCCTTGACCAGGGATTGAACCCGGGCCCCCTGCATTGGGAATGCAGAGTCTTAGCCACTGGACCACCAGGGAAGTCCCCATCTAAGCTTTAATGCCAGCCTTGGCTCTAAGACATTTTGGTAACTGGAAATGTGAAAACTTTAGGGGTCCTAAAATGGTGTTCATTCATATCACCTAACTTTAAATTCCTTAGGAAGTACAACTTATAAATTCCACTTTGCGATATATGTATTTCCATTAGTCAGATTATTAAACAATTGAAAGTATCAATAAAATTTGGTATCTTAAATAATTTAAGTATATACGTCAATTTTGATATTACTGCTTGTTTTCTTTTAGGTCTAAGTGTATTTTCATTTAATGTAACAGTTATTCAGTCTCCAGATAGTTATGGGGAAACATTTTATTAGAAATCAGAGTGGTCATGGTGTGGGTAGAAAATGCCTCGAGATTGCTAATTCAGTTGAAGTCTTGTATTAAGTGTATGGAGGGGGAAAGTGAATGAAATTGGCTGCCAGGCCTTGAATAGCTTACAGTCTTGGGAGATGGAATTACAAGAGCTAATGTTTATTGAGCCCTTTCTGTGTTCCAGGCAGTCTGCTAGCCGTTTCTTTCTCTCATAATTTATCTTCATAAAAACTCTATTATAAAATTATTTTAAAATTTTTTAAAAAAATTTATTTTTTAATGTTTCTTTTTAAAAATTTTATATTGGAGTATAATTGATTTACATTGTTGTGTTAGTTTCAGGTGAAACTGAATCACTCTAGTGATTCAGTAAAGTGATTCAGTTATACATGTACATATATCCATTCTTTTTAAGATTCTTTCCCTATATAGGTTATTACAGAGTATTGAGTAGAGTTCCCTGTGCTATCTATAAAGGTATTGTCATCTCTGTTTTATAAATGACTAAACAGGCATGGCTACTCAAGTGGTATTTGAGCCCAGGCATTTTCCCTCCAGAAGCACAAACTTAACCAACCACTGTGTTTTACTAGCTCTTTACCGTGACAATGAACATTAACACCACCATAATCTAGGCCCATCTGAAGTGTTGTAGGACTACAGAGGAGAAAGCAGCTCTGCTTGGAGAGGGGAGGGCTTTTTAGCAAAAGTGTGGAAGTGAGCTGCACCTGGCCCTTATTGGTGTATGTATAGTCCCTCAGGGGGAACAGCTAGAGATGAAGCTTGGCAGGTGGGCTGGATTCTGGTTAGAAGAGTCCTGTATAGTATGCAAAGATGTGTAGGCTCAGGGGGATACTGCTGAAGATTTCTTAAGAAGAGAAGTGATCAGGTCCATTTTAGCATGATTATCCCTGTGGCTACCTGAAAAACAGGTCAGGAATGCCTGGATGGGGGAATATTGGAAGCTTGGTGATTATTTAGAAGGAAGTTGTAGTAGTTTAGGGAGAGTGATTTAGGCCCTGAATTACTGCTGTGGTAAAGATGGAGAGCAGGGCAGCAAAGGAGGGAATTCAGAGACCCTGCTTTGGTAAAATTGACAGGATCTGGGGGAGACAAGGAAAGAGAGGAGTTAAGGTCAATTTGGGTTTCCTAGTTTGGGTAATTTAATGGCATCAAATTCCGTCTATCAAAGGAAACTAAACAAATGAAAAGTAAGGCCAGAGGCATTTTAGGGAGGGGTTCCATTTTGGATATGTTAAAGTTGAGGTGTTAGTGATAATTCCAGGTAAACAAGTCTAAGTAGTTGTAGGAAATATGGGATCTGAGTCTAAGAAAGGAAATATGAGGTGTTGAGAGCCATGAGAATGGAAGAACTAGCCTTGAAATATTTGTAGAATGAAAAGGAGAAAAGGCTAGGGATGAGTTCTTGAGGAAAACTGATGTTTTATGAGCAGAAGGTGACCTCATCAGAGAGCAGTTAGAGAGGTCATAGGGGAAATTGGAGAGAAGCCAAGGAAGAGAACGCTTCTAAGTTTTCTAAAACTTAAAATCAGCGTATCTATTGTACTTAAGCTAGCCTTAGAAATTAAGTTTCTTTCTTTCTGTTTTTTTTTCTTACTTTTTGGCCACACTGCGTGGCATGTGGGGTCTTAGTTCCCAGACCAGGGATGGAACCTGCACCCCCTGCAGTGGAAGCGCGGAGTCTTAACTGCTGGACCACCAGGGAAGTCCCAGAAATTAAGTTTATTTCATAGAGGCAAGGTAATATGACAGTCACACCTTGTGATTTCTTATCATTGTAGTGTCCTTCTGTATCTCAGTGTTATATTTTTAGATCTCTATATTAACTGAAGATTCGTATTTACCTTTAGTCACAATCTCTTCTTTAGTACATGTACATTGGAGATCTTGATTAGGTATTAATGTGAGTAGAACTCAGCCATATGAATTGGTATTATTTATTGGCTGTATAGATTAGTGGTTAAGAAAATGGATTTGGACTTTTATTACTCAGTTAGATGAACACCCTGTGTGAAACTTCATGTTTCTTGGATTTCTGTTATTGTTTATTATTATATTAGAAAAGAAGGTTCATGCCTGCTCCTGAGACTATTAACTTCATGATAATGGTTTCTTTCAGTTTTTTTTTTTAAGCATAGCACAACTTATTACATGGCATAGCTAGTGCTCAGATGTAGTTCTGGGGTGGAGGGTGGGCAGATGAAATAGGGTGGGTTCAAGAGTAGAACCCATTAGAAAGGAACTTTAGAAGTCCAGAGATGGATTATTGATCTACTGTAGATTTGCACTGTGTTATACCTCAAGAGCTTCATTCTGTTTGTTTAAGTAAATGGTGAATATTTAAATGGGTTTAACTATTTTTAAAAAATTAACTTTTTTTTGGGCTGCGTCGGGTCTTAGTTGCGCCAAGTGGGCTTCTTTCTATTTGCGGCGTGCGGGCTTAGCTGCCCTGCAGCATGTGGGATCTTAGTTGCCCGACCAGGCATCTAACTGGTGTCCCCTGAATTGCAAGATGGATTCTTAACCACTTAAATCCTGGTTTTACCTATTTTAGATTTGTCTTTTCACAAAAGTACCACAGAAATAATAGATGTCAAGGGCCCAGTGCAATAATACGCTCTATAAATTCTGACAGAAGGTCATGTAGCCTCAGCTTGACTATATCTAATACTGTTTCCCTAGGCCACTCATATTTTTTTCTTGCTTGTGACTAAGATTTGTTCTAATTTCTCTTTTAAGAGCCTTTTGAATATGTCTGTTCTTCCTGCTGTGTTTTGTCTTCCTTGCCTAAGGTCCTCTGTTGAGGTCCCATTTCTATGTGTACCCTGCTGGAGGTACCTCATACTTTAATCTCCAGAATCTTTTTTCATAACCTTCTTTCACTGTCCTACTTGTCCTTCTTATTTCTTCTCTCCGTTCAGCTCATCCTAGAAGATACTTTTCAACACATTATCTATCCATATTCTTGACCAGGTGTGCCAGTTTTCAACAATTTTTAAAGCCTGAACATGCAGTTCTTAGTGTAGTTACTTCAAAGCTTCATAATGCAATTTATATCTTAAATGTAATTCCTGTAGATTACATTTAAAAATTCTTATTTATATGTGTAAAAAAATTTAAAATAAATGAACATAACAAATAGACGTTATTTTTCTTTATTGTTTGAAAGAAAATAGACCCCTTAGGTCTCATTATTAAATAGTGTTTGAAAAGGGTGAATATTAAGGAGTTACTCAGTATGCTAGGCCATGCCTATAATTACTTCAGAATAGCTTTATTCAGATTTTTAGGCAGTATTTTACTGATTTGTTATGAAATTTAAGTACTGTTTTTTTTCTTTTGTAAAGTTACACACATTGGCACATTTAAGATTAGCTTCGAAAGGAAAAGAATGATAACTGGCAAGCATTTAGTTTTAATTTTCATAATTTTTCTATTTAAATCAAAAGCACCCTTTTAAAGCCCCTAAATCATCCTTTTATAAATAAAGTAAATGCATTCCTTGATGATGGCTTATGTTGTTTTTTTAAAGAAAGAGTTTAATTAAGATTTGATTTTCTTCTATTCTGCACTTTGTTTATTCATCACTGAATCAAACATAGGTGTTTAATGTCACTGGTAAATCTGACTTTTTGGGTCATTGATGACCGTTGCAGTTTTCGAAAAAAGCAGCTATTTCTCTTTGGGGTATGCATAGAACATAATAGAGCATAAACGGGCTGCCTGTGACCTTAGCATGGGCTTCTGTCATTGTAGGAGAACATTTCTGGTCAGTGGCCACTGTTTACAGTTTGTTAAAATCAACACAAATGTACAAAACACTCATGAATAATTGTGAACACAGTATTTGAATGGATGTTTAATAAATATGCATTAAAAATATAATTACAGTAATGAAGTTACAGCTGAAATTTTAATCCAGCCCTTTAGAAATATTAAACGTGCTTTTCCTGATTGTGCATTTTTCGCACAGCAGTTGGGTAAACATTTTAAACTGGAAATCTAAATTCCTTATATAGTTTTGATTTCATTTAACTAAGCATGTGTTCTTTTTTGGCAACAATCTTCTTTCTCTTTGTGAAGAAGTGAAGCTCATTTTATTCCATAACTGTTACTTAGAAGAATTTTGAACAGTTCTGTCATAGGACTAATGAACATATGGGATACCAGATGAATAATAAAATGTGACCCGGAAAGACTAGATTGTGATTCTGGTTTCATCCTATGGTACTGGATCAATCATTTAATTTGGTATTTCTTTTTTCTCATCTGTAGAATGGGATTAGTCATCCTAACTCTGCCTTCCTCACATGTCATCTATGAGGCTCAGATAAGTTATTATATAATAGGAGAAAGTCCTTTGAAAATTATAAGAAATGTTATATAAATGTAGGGCTATGCTGGGAGTAATTGAAATATTAATATTGAAATGCTAGAGGTGGTGGATTCCAGTCAGTGAATAGGAATGGGATGAACTCAACTCTATATATAATTACTAAACCCATTTTGATTTTCGGAGAGACTAACTTATATTAACAATGGCAAAGGGCTCAGTCTGATTTCAGTGCTTTGAATTCCAGAAGACGAAGTTTTGATTTTTCTAAGATTGTGCAGAGGGCCTCTATAGATAACCAGGGATGGTTATTGTTATCCTGGACTTAACTACCTTTCCTCTGGATATTCTGAATATCTAGAGGGTCTTAGAAAATATGAGCTACTGCTTTCGTCATGATGTTTCAAAGAAGGCTATTGAAATTTGATTTATAGTATGCAGGTAAGTCACTAAGGTAAATTATCTTAATTTAGTAAGATACTGCTTATGAATACTGTTTTCAAAGGAACTCAAGTTGTTAATTATTTGCTGTGCAGCAAGATATGAAGATAACATTTCATGGGATCATAGAATAATAGAGCTGAAGAGGACCTCTGGGTTACGTAGTTAAATGTCAGGTGCGAAGGTAGTTTCTGCCTTTATTGTTTCTTTTTGAGGCATGCTGTTCATTTTTATATAGCCCTAATTGCTAGAAAATTCTTTAAGTAGAATTCTTCAAGTAGAGCTTTTCTGTAACTTCTCATTCATCTTGACTCTTTCCCCAGGCACAACTTATATAACTCTAGTTCTCGTGTGCTTATGACAGTTTTTTAAGTATATCTTATTCATTTATATAGTCATTTATTCATTTATCATATTATTGGTTGCCTCCTTGTCCCAATTCCATTTGACAACCTTTAAAACATTAAAGACATATTTCTCCCATTCATCCGTTCATTCATTCCCCAAATATTTCTTGGTGCCATCTGTATGCTAGACACAGAGTGCTGGGATGTTGTTACTCTCTCCTCAATGTCAACTGTCTGTTGTCTTATCAGTCAAATCTTATGACACGGTTTCTAGATCCTTGAACTACTTCCCTTCTTGAGATTACAGTCTGCTTTCTGAATGTCACTCTGAAAATCTGGCCCACATATCTCAATATATTCCTTTGGACATGTCTGGCCAGAGCACTATTTTAGGTTACCTTTTCTGTGTCCTGTTGCATTAAGTTGGTGGCCAGGTCATATTCATGTCTCACCTTAAGACTCCTAGGGCTATTATAAGACAGGTCTCTTTTGTTTATATTTGATTAGTTATTTTTTCTATTAAAAATAAATTATTTTTATTATAAAAATACTATATGTACATAGTAGAAAATACAGGAAAGATAATTACTGTTAACTTCATTTTTATTTTTTAAGCATACTTATTAAAGTATAAGATTCATTTAGTAAAGTACACAAGTGGTAAGTGTAAAGCCTACTGAATTTTCATAAAGAGGATAGATTTGTGTAAATACAACCTAAATCAAGAAATAGAACATTTGTAGTACCCAGAGGCTCCCATTGTGTACCCTCCAAATCACTAGCTTTTTACTCCCAATGGCAATCAACATCCTGATTTATGTTACTATTGATTTATCCTTTCATCTCTTCTTTTTTCTTTTTTTTAAAAAATTAATTAGTTAATTTATTTTTGGCTGCGTTGGGTCTTCGTTGCTGCACACAGGCTTTCTCTAGTTGTGGTGAGTGGAGATTACTCTTTGTTGCGGTGCGCGGTCTTCTCATTGCGGTGGCTTATCTTGTTGCAAAGCACAGGCTTTAGGTGCACGGGCTTCAGTAGTTGTGGCATGCGGGCTCAGTAGTTGTGGCTTGCGGGCTCTAGAGTACAGGCTCAGTAGTTGTGGTGCACGGTCTTAGTTGCTCCGTTATCCTTTCATCTCTTGATGGACACTTAAGTTGTTTTCATGTCGTGGCTATTTAAATAATGCTGCAATGAACATGGGGGTGCAGATACTTTTTTGAGATAGTGATTTTGTTTCCTTCAGATAAATACTCATAGGTGAAATTGTTGGATTCTATTTCTTAATGAATTATGCCAGATTTATAGATTGAAAATATATTCTGTCATTCTGTGTGTTGTATTTTCACCTTCTTGATAATGTCCCTTTTTTAAAAAAAAATTTATTTATTTGCCTGTGCCAGGTCTTAGTTGCAGCATGAGGGCTCCTAGTTGCAGCATGTGGGATCTAGTTCCCTAACTGGGGATTGAACCTAGGCCCCCTGCATTGGGAGCACTGAGTCTTAACCATTGGACCACTAGGGAAGTCCCAATAATGTCCTTTGATATACAAAAGTTTTAATTTTGATGAAGTCCAATTTATTTTTTCTTTGGCTGCTTTTGGTGTCATAGCTAAGAAATCATTGCCTAATCCAAGGTCATGAAGATTTACAATTATGCTTTCTTCTAAGCATTTAAAAGTTTTAGCTCTTACAGTTACGTTTTTGATCCATTCCTACTGGGGTTTAATTGGGAGTCCTTAAGTCTGAGTTTCACAGGCGATTGTGATGTCCAGACAGGATTAGATTTAGAAAGTCCACACCTGTTAAGAGAGATCAGGGATTGGCAACCTTTTTCTGTAAACATTCAGATAATACTTTTGTCCTTGCCTGCCATGGTCTCTGTTACAACTTTAGCTGACCCTCCATATTTGTGAGTTTGGCATCCGCGGATATAGCGGGCCAACTATTCATTGTACTGCACCATTTTATATAAGGGACTTGAGCATTTGTGGATTTTGGTATATGCAGGAGGCCCTGGAACCACTCCCCTGCAGATACTGAGGGACAACTATACTCAACTCTGGTGGTGTAGTGTGTAAACAGCCAGAGATAATAGACTAATGTGCATGGTCAATTTGGCCTGCAGGCTGCTATAGTTTGCAGACCACTGGACTAGGTAAATATTCATGTATACTTTATTTTTTTGGTTTGAAATTTTTTATATATTTACATTTTAAAACCATCTGGAAAGTATTTTGGTATGTAGTATGAGGGGATAATCTAAATTAATTTTTCTGTTGTTTTCCAGTTGTCCAGATGTCACTTGTTGAATGATCTCTTGGCTCCCATTGCTTAATTCATTGATTCAACAAATATTTATTGTGTGCCCATCATATGCCAGGCATTGTAGGTGCTAGGTATACAGTGAATTAAATAGGCATGGTACCTTCCCTCTTGTGGCTTGCAGCCTAGTTGAGAGAGACAGACATAAAATAAATAACAAATAGATAATTACAAGTTGGGTGATAAAAGAAAAGAACAGTGATAATATTTGGTATGCCTCCCTCTTTTATTATATATTAAATTATTCCCTGAAGACTTCCTTTTAGAATATCTATTCTATTCATTGATCTTTTGCTCATAGGGTTTTATATTTATTTTCTCATCTGGTAGTGAAGATCCCCCTCATTACTTTGCATCTTCATGATTTTCTAAGGATTTTGGATTTGGATTTTGGTGGAACTGTATTTAATCTGCAAATTAATTTGTGAAGAACTGACAATGTTACAGTGTTGTGCATTTCTTTTCAATAACACTGTGTCCAGTCTCCCAAATTTTCATTTATGCCTTTGAGAAAGATTTTAGTTTTCTTCACATAGATCTTAGAAGTTGATTGTTACTATGACTCTTCTTTATTCTAGACTTTTTATCTTAATTGTAAATGGGATCCGTTTTTTTTCCTTCTATTGTATTTCCAACAGGTCATTGCTAATATGTCAGAAAGATAAAGCCATTAAAATGTTTTCCAGTATTCTCCTTTGCTTAAGAGGGGGTATAATTAAGCCACTGAGTTCTTTAAAATTCATAAGTGGCTTCCTGGAAACTTCAGGATTAAATTCAAACTGCTTATCGTTGTAAGGCCCTGTGTCACCTGGTTCCTTTATATTTTTCTAGTAGCCCAACTCTTGCCCCCTCTGCCTTTTACTTTATATCTCAATACTGAACTTGTTTCATTTTCTTCAGTGTACTATCCTCTCATATTTTAGAGCCTTCTCCCAGCTTAATGCATTTCCTTCCCTTCCTTCCATTTTTCCCTGGCTAACTCCTGTTTGTCCTTTTGCTCTCAATTGAAACATCATTTCCTCTGAGTACCCTTATCTCCTTAAGCTAGGTTACTAGTTTTGGCTCTGTGATCTCATAGCATCCTCCTCTTCCCTTTACTTCATACCACACTTTGTTAAAGTTGTTTATCCACTTGTTTATATCTCCCCCAGTGCCCTGTTGATATTTTGAGTGCAGTTACAGTATCTGTCTAGCTAGCTGTGTTTGAAGTTTTTAGTACAGAGCTTTACACTCTATAGCTGCTTTATAATTTGTGGAATTAGTTGTTGCTTATTCAGTTTTTCTATTTAATAGGTTTTCAAATGATTCTTTTCAGTATAATTAAGTTTTTGAACCCAGTTGCACCTGTTGGTACTTTTATCCCATTGTGTAGCACGGCAACATCATCTTGACTGTGATACAGCACTGATTTGTCTCCTAACTTTGTGTCATCTTTGTATTTGAGGGCTAGGTCTTCATTTAGTGCCAGATTTTGTTCTCAAAGCTCAAAAAGGTGTACATAAATCTAGTTAGTCAAAATTCTTAAAAGCCAGCTATGTGAAATGTAAGGGCTTTTAGATTTATATGGAAAGGAATTTCTTTCCTCTAACACTTCAACTTTGGGCTTTTAGTGAAAAAGCTGCTGACTCACAGACATAGAAAACAAACTTATGGTTACCAAAGGGGAAAGGCGGGAGGAGGGATAAATCAGGAATTTGGGATTAACAGATACACACTACTATATATAAAATAAACAACAAGGATCTACTATATAGCACAGGGAACTGTATTCAATATCTTGTAATAGCCTATAATGGAAAAGAGTCTGAAAAAAGAATATGTATATGTATAACTGAATCACTTTGCTGTACAGCTGAAACTAACACAGCATTGTAAATCAACTATATTTCAATTAAAAAAAAAATTTGCTGCTGCTGCTGCTACTGGGTTTTACAAGAGTGCCGTATATGAGCAGAGGCAGGTTGAGCCCAGAGTGCAGGCAGGGCGGAGCTCTAGCTGGGCCTGAGTAGGATGGAGACCCAGGAGGGGTGGATTGTTGGTTGCTCCAGGAGGCTTGAGTACTTCAAATTAGAGGGAGGTTTGTGTTTTTTCTGTTGCCTGGCTATGATAAATGGGAGCACAATCTTCACTTGTCTGTAGTGTTATGGTGATTTTAATGAGGGCAATATCCTGGTGGTAGTTTGGGGTCACTTAGCTTTAGATCCTATCTTGCCTATTCACTTAAATTTTCTAACATTTTGTGGTGTTTTAGTTTCCTTATTTGTAAGAAATAACAATATCTACCTTAGATTTTTTTGGAGAAGATAATATATAGAATACCTTTCAGAATTCTATCACTCATAAATTTTCAAATGAATCCAAGGTCTGTAAAGAAAACCTTAAGCTGTTAAATGAACCTAAAGCATATAACTTTTCTGGGTTACATGGATACCTCTTGTAATCTGTTAGTTTTGTATAACATCTTTAATTCTACTGAAGTAAACACATGTAATGCCTTGAAGTAGTCTAGACTCATCACAAATTGTATTGAATATTTCTGAACATACAACCGTCTAGGAAGGAATAATGCAAAAAGATAGTTTTCTTTACCTTGAAAACTCTTTAAATTTGTATGGTCATGTGTTATCTTGTGTATCTTCAATTCTTTCCTTTAATCATAGGATACTTTTGAGCTGAGAAATCTTTACAGAATGTTTTTGAGTTGAACCCCACTTTACTGACAAGTTGTATGTAAAACTTCTGCACATTAAACTACATCTCTACTGATTTTGAGTATGAAGTTGGAGATGGATTCTCAAAAAATATTTAACCTTAGGTATTAAAACAAAAAAACCTTAAGGGTGAAGCAAACCTTTAAAATAACATTTCTGAAAGGAAAATGCTTACTTTTTGTTCAAATAGTCTGGTCCACCATTTTGCTTAAGTCTCTAAAGAATATCTCTAAGACTTTCTTAACTATCTACCTTTGTGTAGAATTGGAAATTCCATTCCAATTTAAAGCACCAAAGAACACAGAGACCACACATCCCCTTTGTTGTTATTTCTCAGCTCTATGGAGACAGTGTCAACACAGTTAAGCTTTATGACATATGTTTTAGTCAGGGTTCTCCAGAGAGACAGAACCAATAAGATGTATATACATTTAGAAAGAGATTTATTATAAGGAATCAGCTCATGCAATTATGGAGGTTGACAAGTCCCAAGATCTACAGTCAGCAAGCTGGAGACCCAGAGACCCAGGAGAGTTGGTAGTGTAATTCCAGTCTGAGTCCAAAGGCCTGAGAACCAGGAGAGCCCATAGTGTAGTTGTAGTCCAAAGACTGGCAGGCTTAAGACCCATGAAGAACTGATGTTTCAGTTTGAGTCCAAAGGCAGGAGACAACCGATGTTCCAAGCTTAAAGGCAGTCAGGCGGAAGGAGTTCCCTCTTACTAAGGGGAAAGTCAGCCTTTTGTTCTGTTCAGGGCTTCAAGTAATTGGATGAGGCCCACCCACATAAGGGAGAACAGTCTACTCAGTCTTCCGTTTCAGGTGTTAACCTCATCAGAAACACCCTCACAGACACATCCAGAATAATGTTTGACTAAATGTATAGGCGCTCGATGGCCCAGTCAAGTTGCCAAATAAAATTAACTATCACAACATATGTCAAGATTATTGTTGTCCTCAGTGTGTGAGCAGCATTTCCCCTCATGTTCTTAAGGTGCTTGCAGCAGTCCAGCTACCTTAATTTCACAGGTAAAAGTACAAAGGCAGGAAGGAATGAGTTTCTGTCCTGGTCTCCTTTTGAAGAGTATCAGGAGAAACTTTGGCAGAAGCTGACTTCCTCTTAGGCATCATTGGCTAGGATGGTGATCATGTGCCCAAGCTGCCATGATCCAGAGTCAAAATGGTGGAGTCAGGAGATAAATCTGGAGGGTATGACTCCAGAGCCCATGCTGCTTCCACTATAACATGCTGCCTCCCTGCTGGACCTGTAGGTACAAATGCTGGCTCTGCCACTACCTAGCTATGGGAACATGGACAGATTACTTACTTAGTCCCTCTGTGCCTTAGTGTCTTCACCTTTAAGGTAGGAATATGTTAGTACCTACATCATAGGGTGGTTGTGAAGATTAAATGAATGAAGGTATGTAAAGTACTTAGAAAAGTACCTGGCACTTAGTGAGTACCCACTAAAGGTTAGCAATTGTTGCTGCTGTTGTTATTAACTATATGATCTTGGTCAGTTTACTTAACCTGCAACTTGCAGTGCTAACTCTCTGGTCCAAATCATAGACATCTCTGAACTGTACTATTGTTAAGAGTTTCCTAAGTAGTCTCCCTGCTTCCATTTAAAAAAAAAATTACATATATGTGTATAATAGTTTTATTGAATACCATACAATATAAAAATACATACATATATAAAAATATATGTATATTATATATAATATATAATAACATTATTGAATATCATACTATTCCTCCGTTTCTGCTTTCCTTTTGAATTTCTATTATCTTATTTTCTACAAACGGATTAATCTTTTAAAAAACAAATTGTGACACACCCCTGATCAAAACCTTCTACTTGATCTTAATCCTATCACATTCACACTATTTACCGTGGCTTACAAGACCGTACATGATCTGGTCCTTCCTCTCCTTTCCAACTTCACCTTGTAACATACTCCACCTTGTTCATTTAAATCAGCCACGTAGACTTTCTTTTCTTTCTTTGAAAATGTGAAGCTTATATCCATTTTCACTTTAGGGTTTTTGCCAGAGCTCTTCGCTCTGCCTGGGAAGTTCTCCCAGATCTTCCTCAGGGCTGACTCCTTTGGGCATTCAGGTATCAACTTATGTCACTTCCACAGGGAAGCTTTTCCTCATAATCTATAGGAGTCCTCAATCATTCCCTAGCATGGTGCTTCTCAGTCTTCAGTGTGCATATGAAACACCTATGTGTTTTGTTAAAAATGCAAATTTTGATTCAGACCCCTAGGGTAGGGCCTGAGATTCTGTACTTCTGTTGAGCTCCCTGGAGATGCCATGCTGTTGGTCAGAGGTCCTAGGATATCACTCTGTTTTATTTTCACCAGCATACTGATTATTATGTGATCTGTTGTTGCTCTTTATTTAATTTTTTGTCTCTCTTCCCCTTGACTGGAGGGAAGGCTCCATAAGGAAAGAAATTTGTTTTTAATTGTTGTTTCACCAGTGGCATGAATAGTGCCTGAGCTATAGTTGGTTCTCAAGAAACCTGAGTGAATGAATCAATGAATAGATTTATCCATGGATTTTTTTTTTATTATCATTTTTTTAACATCTTTATTGGAGTATAATTGCTTCACAATGGTGTGTTAGTTTCTGCTTTCCAACAAAGTGAATGAGCCATATGCATACATATATCCCCGTATCTCCTCCCTCTTGCATCTCCCTCCCACCCTCCTTATCCCATCCCTCTAGGTGTCACAAAGCACCACACGGAGCTGATCTCCCTGTGCTATTCGGCTGCTTCCCACTAGCTATCTGTTTTACATTTGGTAGTGTATATAAGTCCATATCCATGGATTTTTAAGTTATTTGTATAATAGGATTATTGTGAGGAGTAAAACAAGTAATTATGTTAAGTTACTTAACCTAGTCCCTGGCACACAGTAGGTGCTCAATAAATGTGAGCTGCTATTATTAGAATTTCCTTCTAAAACTGTTTTGACAATTATTTTTAAAACAGTGGTTCTTAATCAGTTTTTGTTCACTTGTTTGAAAATCTGAAGGAATCTGTAGTATATTTAGAGATCTTACCTCAGAAGAAATGCAAAAACATACACACACACAATTTTCTTTTAATTTCAGAGGGCTCTCAGACCATCCCCCCCCTTCCCTGCCAGTTGACTTGTCATGGACCCCAAGTCAAGACCTTGTTTAAAAAAAAACAACCTACGTGTATATAACAATTCTTGTTAGGGCTGTTAGTGACAATTTGCCTTTTTCTAATTTCTTTTATAATTGTTGCTGTTGAATTGCCTCTTCTTTCTGTGTTATAGGTTACCATGTGCCATTAAGAAGAGCATAAATGTGGTTTATTATATTAATTATTATTTTTTTAAAAATATTTATTTATTTATTTGGCTGTGCCGGGTCTTAGCTGTGGCACCCGGGATCTTCGTTGCGGCGTGTGGGATCTTTTAGTTGTGGCATGCAGGATCTTAGCTGCAGCATGCGGGATCTAGTTCCCTGAATAGGGATCGAACCTGGGCCCCCTGCACTGGGAGCAAGGAGTCTTAACTACTGGACCACCAGAGAAGTCCCTGTTATATTACTTATTAATGCCATGAGATTGTTTAAGTGGAACATATTAGCATAGACTGTAATACTGCAGAACTTCAGAAGAATTTTTTTGTTCTAAACCTCTGTCTTCAGATGAAAACTTAAATATTGGGGGAAATCACTTCTTCCCCTGCCGATAGCACCCCCACAAACAGACAAACATGGTGTATATCCCTGAAACTTGCCAAACTAACTGTAAGAAGCATGCCAAGCATTAAACCCACAGAGTGACACAGGACAAGAAGGGCAAGGACTCTCTGAATGCCCAGGGAAAGCGGTCTTATGACAGGAAGCAGACTAAGCTGCTTTTCTGGAAAAAAGGCTAAAACTGCAAATGGAGATTGTGCTGAGGCTTGAATGCATTGAGCCTAGAAAGTGCTGCAGAGTTAGTGCTGACTGTTAAGACCAGCAAGCATTTTGAACTGGGAGGAGATAAGAGAAAGGGCTAAGTACTCCAGTTCTAAACTTCATCTTTTGTTTTATTGTGAAGACAATAAAATCTGGAGGTTATGTTCACTTCAAAAAAAAGTTGAAGCAGGGGGAATTGAAGTAATAACAAATACACTCAGAGCCTGGGGAAACTCATTTATTTTCCTTGGGGAGAAAAATTGAAGTAATTGTTAAAATACTATCTAGAAAGTTATAATAGATTATTCAGATGCTAAGACATCATGATATTGAGTAAATCTTATAACAAGTGGGCTATGGAGTATAGTGGGATCTTCCTTAAACTTCGTTTAGGAGAAAGTAGTGAAATAAGGTACAAAATTGAGGTATTAGAACAGCGCAGACTTTTTGTGCCTCTAAAATCTTACATTTATGTTTGTAGATTAGTTTGTGGATCTTCAGAATGGCATTTTCCCACTGTCCATTTGGAGTACAATAAGACAAATTAATACAAATCAAAATAATATGGCAGCAGCATCACATAATTTGTGTACACTGATGCAGTAACAGATTTAATTTAGTGCAGCTTTTGAGAAGTCTTTTGTGATTCAATTTATACAGCTGCTGTCCAGGCCTAAGCTGGCCAATCTCTCAGCCTTGAGTATCTTGCCTGACTGATTCTCTCTTTCTTTTTCTTTTTAAAAAGACTGATATTTTTTAGAGCAGTTTAGGTTCACAGCAAAATTCAGAGGAATGTTACAGAGATTTCCCATATACCTCCTGCCCCCCACATGTCCCCTGTTATCAATACTCCCCAGTTATCAACATCCCATACCAGAGAGGTACCTTTGTTACAGTCGATGAACCTACATTGACACAGCATCATCATCCAAAGTCCATAGTTTACAATGGGGTTCTTGGTGTAGTACATTCTACGAATATGGACAAACGTACAATGACACATATGCACATTATAGTATATTTTAGGGTATTTTCACTACCCTAAAAACCCTCTGTGCTCTGCCTATTCACACCTTCTTCCTACCTACCCCCTCCCTTTGTTTACTACTGATCTTTTTACTGTCAATAGTTTTGCCTTTTCCATAATGTCATATCATTAGAATATAGGACCTTACAGTATGTAGCTTTTTCAAATTGGTCTTTTACTTAGTTATGTGCATTTAAGTTTTTTCTATGTGTTTTCATGGTTTGATAGACTCATTTCTTTTTAGTGCTGAATAATATTCCATTGTCTGGATGTACCAGTTTATTTATCCATTCTCCTACTGAAGGACATCTTTGTTGCTTCCAAGTTTTGACAATTATGAATAAAGCTGCTATAAATATGTGTGTGCAGGTTTTTTTGTGGACATAAATTTCCAGCTTCTTTGGGTAAATACCAAGGATAATGATTGTTGGATTGTATGGTAAGAGTATGTTTAGTTTTGTAAGAAACGGCCAAACTGTCTTCTAAAGTGGCTGTACCATTTTGCATTCTCCCCAGGAAGGAGAGGTCCTATTGTTCCACATACTGGGCAGCATTTGTCAGTGTTCTGGATTTTGGCCATTCTAATAGGTGTGTAGTGGTATCTCATTTTTTTTTTCTTTTTTTTGGCCTTGTCACATAGCTTGCATTCCCTGACCAGGGATTGTGAAAGTGACAAGTCCTAACCGCTGACCACCAGGGAATTCCTTCTCATTGTTCTTTTAATTTGCATTTCCCTGATGACATATGATATGGAGATCTTTTCATATGCTTTTTTGTCATCTGTATATCTTCTTTGGTGTGGTTTCTGTTAAAGTCTTTGGCCCAGTTGTTTTTTTTAAAATTTATTTTATTTTAGTTTTATTTTTGGCTGCGTTGGGTCTTCGTTGCTGCGTGTGGGCTTTCTTTAGTTGCAGCAAGCAGGGGCTACTCTTCGTTGTGGTGCACGGGCTTCACATTGCAGTGGCTTCTGTTGTTGCGGAGCACGGGCTCTAGGCACATGGGCTTCAGTAGTTGTGGCACGTGGGCTGAGTAGTTGTGGCTCGCGGGCTCTAGAGCACAGGTTCAGTAGTTGTGGTGCACGGGCTTAGTTGCTCTGTGGCATGTGGGATCTTCCCAGAGCAGGGCTCGAACCTGTGTCCCCTGCATTGGCAGGCGGATTCTTAACCACTGCACCACCAGGGAAGTCCTGTTTGGCCCAGTTTTTAATCAGATTGTTTATTTTCTTGTTGTGAGTTTTTAGAGTTCTTTGTATATTTTGGATAATAGTCCTTTATGAGATGAGTCTTTTGCAAATATTTTCTCCCAGTCTGTGGTTTGTCTTTTGAGATCATGGCATTGTCTTCTGCAGAACTGAAGTTTTTAATTTAATGAAGTCTAGCTTATCAATGATTTCTTTCATGCATTGTGCCTTTGGTGTTGTATCTAAAAAGTCAAAGCTATACCCAAGCTCGTGTAGGTTTCTCCTATGTCTCCTGTATTTCTCCCATGTTATCTTCTAGGAGTTTTATAGTTTTTTCTTTTACATTTAGATCTATGATGCATTTTGAGTTAATTTTTGTGTAGGGTTTAAGGTCTCTGTCTAGATTCATTTTTTTTGCATGTGGATGTCCAGTTGTCCCAGCATCATTTGTTGAAAAGTCTTATCTTTGCTCCATTGTATTGCCGTTGCTCCTTTGTCAAAGATCAATTGGCTATATTTACGTGGGCCTATTTCTGGACTCTATTATGTTCCATTGATCTATTTGTCTATTCTTTTGGCAATACCACACTGTTCTGATTATTGTAGCTTTATAGTAGATCTTAAAGTTGAGTAGTGTCAGTCCTCCAATTTTGTTTTTCTCCTTCAGTATTGTGTTGGTTATTCTGAGTCTTTTGCTTCTTCATTTAAACTTGAGAATTATTTTGTCAGTATCCACAAAATAACTTGCTAGGATTTTAATTGAGATGCCTTTGAATCTATAGATCAAGTTAGGAAGAACTGACATTTTGACAATATTGAGTCTTCCTATACGTGAACATGGAATATCTCTCCATTTTTAAGTTCTTTGATTTTGTTCATCAGAATTTTGTAGTTTTGTTCATATAGATCTTGTACATATTTTGTTAGATTTACACTGAAGTATTTCCTTTTTGGAGGGTGCTAATGTAAATGGTATTGTGTTTTTTTTTTTTAATATTTATTTATTTATTTATTTATTTATTTTGGTTGTGCCAGGTCTTAGTTGCAGCATGCAGGATCCTTTGTTATGGCATGTGGGATCTTTAGTTGTGGCATGCGAGCTCATAGTTGTGGCATGTGGGCTTCTTAGTTGTAGCATGTGGACTTCTTAGTTGCAGCATGCAGACTCTTAGTTGCGGCATGTGGACTTCTTAGTTGTGGCATGTGGACTTCTTAGTTGTGGCATGTGCACTCTTAGTTGCGGCATGCATGCAGGATCTAGTTGCCCTACAAGGGATCGAACCTGGGCCTCCTGTATTGGGAGCACAGAGTCTTACCCACTGGACCATCAGAGAAGTCCTGGTATTGTGTTTTTAATTTCACATTCCACTTGTTCATTGCAGGCATATATGAAAGCAGTTGACTTTTGTATATTAACCTTGTATCCTTACTATAATTACTTGTTAGTCCCAGGAGTTATTTTATTGATTCTTTTGTATTTTCTGTATAGATGACCATGTCATTTGGGAACAGACCATTTTATATCTTCCTTCTCAATCTGTATACGTTTTATTGCCTTTTCTTGTCTTATGGATTTATCTAGTACTATGTTGATAAGGAGTGAGGAGAGGG
Organism: Aethalodelphis obliquidens; assembly: GCF_003676395.1. Taxonomy (NCBI): domain Eukaryota; kingdom Metazoa; phylum Chordata; class Mammalia; order Artiodactyla; family Delphinidae; genus Aethalodelphis; species Aethalodelphis obliquidens. Next base: position 50,235,158 of record NW_020837947.1, on the reverse strand, counting down.
GACATCCTTGCCTTGTTCTTGATCTTAGTGGGAAACATCTAGTTTCTTACCATTAAGTATGATGTTTGCTGTAGGTATTCTTTATCAAGATGAGGAAGTTCCCTCTATTCCTAGTTTACTGAGAGTTTTTATCATGAATGTGTATACGTTTTTTCAGATGCTTTTTCTGCATTTATTGATCTGATCATGTGATTTTTCTTCTTTAGTCTGTTGATGTGATGGATTACATTAATTCATTTTAAAATGTTGAACCAGGGACTTCCCTGGTGGTCCAGTGGTTAAGACTCCATGCTTCCACTGTAGAGGGCATGGATTCGATCCCTGGTCAGGGAACTAAGATCCTGCATGCCACATGGCACAGCCAAAAAAAAAAAAAAAAGAAAAGAAAAAAGGTTGAACCAGCCTTGCATTCCTGGGATAATTCTCACTTGTTTATATTGTGAAATTCTTTTTATACATTGTTGGATTTGATTTGGTAGTATTTTGTTAGGGATTTTTGCATCTATGTTCACGAGAGATATTGGTGTAGTTTTCTTTTCTTGTAATGTCTTTGTCTTATTTTGGTATTAGGGAAATGCTGGCCTCATAGAATGAGTTAGGAAGTATTCCTTCTGCTTCTAATCCTCTGAAAGAGGTTGTAGAGAATTAGTATAATTCTTTAAATGTTTGGTAGAATTCACCAGTGAACCCATCTGTGCCTGATGCTTTCTGTTTTGGAAGACTATTAATTACTGGTTCAGTTTCTTTAATAGATGCAGGCCTATTTAGATTGTCTGTTTCTTCTTGTGTGAATCTTGGCTGATGTGTCTTTCAAGGAATTTGTCCATTTCACCTAGGTTCTCAAATTTATGGGTTGAGTTGTTCATAGTATTCCTTTATTATCCTTTTAATGTCCATGGGATCTATAGTGATATCCCTCTTTCATTTCTGATATTAGCAATTAGTGTCCTCTCTCCTTTTTCCTTGTTAGCCTGGCTAGAGGCTTATCAATTTTATTGATCTTTTCAAAGAGCCAGTGTTTGGTTTCATTGATTTTCTCTGTTGATTTCCTATTTTCAATTCCACTGATTTCTGCTCTTATTTCTTTTCTTCTGCTTACTTTGGATTTAATTTTCTTTTTCTAGTTTCTTAAGGTGGAAACTTAGATGATTGATTTTAGATCTTTCTTCTTTCTAATATATACATTCATTGCTATAAATTTCCCTTTAATCACTGCTTTTGCTGCATCCCACAAATTTTGATAAATTGTGCTTCCATTTTCATTTAACTCGAAGAATTTTTACATTTATCTTGAGGTTTCTTCATTGACCCATATGTTATTTAGAAGTGTGTTGTTTCGTCTCTGCATATTTTATTTTATCTTTAAATTAAAAAAACTTTTTTTTGGCTGCGTTGGGTCTTCATTGCCGCACGTGGGCTTTCTCTAGTTGCGGCGAACAGGGGCTACTCTTCGTTGAGGTGTGCAGGCTTCTCATTGTGGTGGCTTCTCTTGTTGCGGAGCACGGCCTCTAAGGCGTGCTGGCTTCAGTAGTTGTGGCTTGTGGGCTCTAGAGCGCAGGCTCAGTAGTTGTGGCACACAGACTTAGTTGCTATGCGGCACGTGGGATCTTCCTGGACCAGGGATCGAACCTGTGTCCCCTGCATTGGCAGGCGGATTCTTAACCACTGTGCCACCAGTGAAGTCCCATAGTTTCTGCATCTTTTAGAATTTTCCATTTATCTTTCTTAGATTTTTTTTTTTTTTTTTTGCGGTACACGGGCCTCTCACCATTGTGGCCTCTCCCGTTGCAGAGCACAGGCTCCGGACGCGCAGGCTCAGCGGCCATGGCTCACGGGCCCAGCCGCTCCGCGGCGTGTGGGATCTTCCTGGACCAGGGCACGAACCCGCGTCCCCTGCATCGGCAGGCGGACTCTCAACCACTGCGCCACCAGGGAAGCCCTCCATTTATCTTTCTGTTATTGATTTCTAGTTTAATTCCATTGTGGTCTGATGGCAGACATTGTATGATTTCTGTTCTTTTAACTTTGGTAAGGTGTGTTCTGTGGCCCAAAATATGATCTATCTTGGTGAATGTTCTGTGTGAGCTTGAGAATAATGTGTATTGTGCTGTTGTTGGATGAATTATTCTATAGATGTCAAGTTTAGCCAGTTGATTAATGGTGTTGTTGAGTTCAACTAAGTCCTTACTGATTTTCTGCCTACTGGATCTGTCCATTTCTGCTAGAGGGGTACTGAAGTCTCCAACTATGATAGTAGATTCATCTATTTTTCCTTATAGTTCTATCAATTTTTACCTCATGTAGTTTAACTTAATGGTCTGTTGTTAGGTGCATATATATTAACGATTGTTACGTCTTCTTGGAGAATCAACTCTTTTATCTTTATGTAACATCCTTCTGTATATCTGATAACTTTCCTTGCTTTGAAGTCTGGTCTGTCTGAAATTAATATAGCTACTCTTGCTTTCTTTTGATTAGTGTTAGCATGGTGTAATTTTTTCCATCCGTTTTTTAAAAATATCTTTATTGGATTATAATTGCTTTACAATGTTGTGTTAGTTTCTGCTCTATCCATCCATTTACTATTCATATGTATGTGTCTTTGAATTTAAAGTGAGTTTATTTTAGTCAACATGTAATTGAGTCTTGGGTTTTGATCCACTCTGACAATCTTTTAATTGGTTCATTTACACCAATCAATTTCTTTTCAATCTTGGGGGCAGCAGTTTGTCCTGTGTCCTTCCTTCTCTTATGGATCTGAAAAGATACGTTGATTTTTCAGCTTTTTACTTGTTGTTGGGATAGAATGGCGACTTATAAGCTTCTTATATGCAGTACTAGATAACCTATGATTCTCTTTTTATGTCTGCTGATTGCCTGAAGTGATGCCTCATCTTCAGTGTAACTTGGTTTTCCTTTTTGAGAAATGGGAATGAAGTATAAACTACTCAATAAAGATGTTGGGTTAGTAAAAATAAAAGTGGAAGCAAAGGACTTTAAGCCTCTCCAAAGCCAGATCCCAATAGAAACAATGTACTTTGCCCACAGTCCTGATGGTTCCTATGAATAACTTTAAAAATTAGATACTTTATAACTGTAAACAGGAATATGAAGACTGAGGAATATCTACTGGATTTGGCAACACTAGGCATTGGGTGGGGACTTCCCTGGTAGTCCAGAGGTTAAGAATCTGCCTTCCAATGCAGGGGACACAGGTTCTATCCCTGGTCGAGGAACTAGGATCCCCCATACCACAGGGCAACTAAGCCTGTGCGCCACAGTTAGCTGGTGCACCGCAGCTACAGAGCCCACGTGCAGCAACTGCTGAGCCCATGCACTCTGGAGCCCATGTGCTACAACTAGAGAGCCTGTGGGCTCTGGAGCTCACATGCCACAACTAGAGAGAAGCCCACATGCCGCAACGAAAGATCATGCTGCAGCTAAGACCCAACGCAGCCAAAAATAAATAAATAAATAAATAATAAATATTTTTAAAAAAAGGCATTGAATGAACTTGGCAGAAGCCATCTCAGTAGAAGCTTGATTATAGTGGGTTGAGAAATGAGCAGGATGTGAGGGGGCGGCCAGAGAAAGTAAAGGCAACTCTTTCAAGTGGTTTGGCTATGAAGGGAAAGAGGGAGAGCAGGTGTCAAGTCAAGGAGGTTGTTTGTTGTTGTTGTTATTATTTTAAGAGGAGAGGGTTGAGCTGATATGAAAAAAACTAGAAGAGAGGGGAAAGGAGATGATATAGTACAGAGGTGATTAATGAAGAGAATGATATCTCTGAAAATGTACGAAGGGAGGGGATTCAAGAAATATTTAATAAGCACCAATCATGTCATGCACTGTTGCCCTCAAAGAGCATATGTTCTGATGGGGAAAGAAAACAAAAAGGTAAATAAGTATCATATAAGGCATTTAGTATAACTAAATATAGTGGTTCTTTAGATATAAATAATAAAAATATATGTGTATAAAATACCAGAGAATATCATGCATAGAAAGATCCTTTTTTTCTTACTATTTCATACTTTTAATAAATTAGTTATTACTTCATGAAACTTGTTTTTCAGTTATGTATATTTGTGTGTATATTGGGTCATGATTTTTTTTCCAAAAAATTGAAATCCACTGATTAGAGGGTGAGTGAAGGCATTAATAGCCCTTGATGGAAAGAGAAATAGCTCTTAAGCTGTAACTGCGGAAAGAAAAGAGAATGGGGTAGATACAGGTGAGTTTGGAAATCTGGTGGTAGGGAGCTGAGGGTGAGTTGAGATTTGTGGAGGAGAAATTAGGCTGGCAGAGGGTTGGAGGAGGAGGCTCTCCAGTTGGGACCATTGTGAACAAAGGCATGGCTATGAAATGAAAGAATGGAAAATGTTTGAGATATGGTGAGCAATCCAGTTTGACTAGAAGGCAACCCACATTATTGAATCTACCTTTGCATTTTCCATTCTACCCCGCTTCCTAACATTTTTGCTGTTGCCATCCTAATATGGGCCTGTATTATTCCCACTTAGAATAGTTTCATAACCATTTTCTCTGTACCCAAATTCATTTTACTTGCTATTTCCAGTTGATCTTGATACATTACTGCTGCAATATTTTTGTTCTTCCACCTGCACTTAAAACAAGTCAACTTTGGGACTTCCTTGTTGACGCAGTGGTTAAGAATCCGCCTGCCGATGTAGGGGACACAGGTTCGATCCCTGGTCCGGGAAGATCTCACATGCTGCGGAGCAGCTAAGCCCGTGCTCCACAACTACTGAGCCTGTGTTCTAGAGCCTGCGAGCCACAACTACTGAAGCCCATGTGCCACAACTACTGAAGCCCACGTGCCTAGAGCCCGTGCTCCGCAAGAGAAGCCTGCACACCGCAGCAAAGATCCAACGCAGCCAAAAATAAATAAATAAATAAATTTAAAAAAAAAACCCAAAAAACAAGTCAACTTTGATATTCCCTATTACCCATTACATGTGGTGGTACTCAGTCATTTCTTGTATCGAAAAAATAGATGCATTTTGAACAGTAGAGGGGGAGTAGTCTGAAAATGCAGGCTGCACCCCTATTATGGATTCCTTGAACCTCAGAATGAGGACACTATCTGTGTTGGGAATCCCCAAGACTACCCCCAGGTTTGGTGATTTACTAGGAAGACTCAGAGGACTCAGCATATGGTTATACTCACAGCTACGATTTATCATAGCAAAAGGATACAGAGCACAATTAGCAAAGGGAAAATACATGTGGGACAATGTTCAGAGAAAATTAGGCACAAGCTTACAAGCGTCTTCTCCCAGGAGAGTCAAACAGAACATGCTTAATTCTTCCAGCAACTTACTGTGACAACAGGTGTGAAATGTTGTCTATTAGGGAAGCTCATTATAGGCTCAATGCCTAGAGTTGAGCCGTGGTTACAAAGGCACCCTCTGCCTAGCATGTGCCAAAATTACAGATTTATAGAAGGAAACTAGGTGTTCAGCATAAATCACATTGTATACGATACAAACATTTAGGCACAGTGAGTCACTCTTACCATTTCTGGGAATGATGGGAACCCAAGTTCCCAGTCAAGGGCCCATTTTTGCAAGCAGGCATTGCTAAGGACGGTAGTCTCAGGCCTGCTGTGTTAACTCTTTTCTGCACACTATTCTTACTTAATGTGATCCTATAAGGTGGGGAAGTGGCCTTAGGGGCTGATTTGGAAATGGGGTGATATGGGCTTGGGAATGAGGGAAATGTGAAGAGGTCAGGACTTTGTTACCCCCTCTTCTTTTCTCAAATAGATTTGGGATCCGATGGAAAGTTTTGTATAGAAAAAGGTGCTGCTGTTAACATTGCATTTGAAAACCACTCCTTTAGGGAATTCCCTGGTGGCCCAGTGGCTAAGACTCTGTGCTCCCAGTGCAGGGGGTCCGGGTTCGATCCCTGGTCAGGGAACTGGATCCCACGTGCCGCAACTAAAGATCCCGTGTGCTGCAACTAAGACCTGGCACAGCCACAAAAAAAAAAAAACTGTTTCCCTTAAAAAAAAAAAAAAAAAAGAAAACCACGCCTTTAAACAATGAGATGAATTTTAAGCAAAATATTGATAAAATCACATTGAGATTTTAGCAAGATCATCCTTGTAGTTGATGGAAGATATTTTTAGAGATTGTGGTGTGGTCATGGTAAATGTGAGGCAGGAGGCGATCAGAGGCAGGGAGGCCAAGCCAGAGACAATAAGAGGCCCAGCTGGAGTGGTTGTGTGAAGAGGGGAGGAGGGAATGGATTAGAGAGTATTTAGGATGTAAAATTGAGTAGCACTGATGATTGATTGGCTGAGGACCTGGTTGAGGGCTGGGGAAAGGGTTTGTGGGATGGAGGAGAAGGAAATTAGCATTATCTTAGGTTTCTTGCTTGGTTGATTCCAGGGAGTGGAAAAGAGCATTTTCCCTGGTTGTGAGTTTCTCAAATCCTCCAACACTAATGGTTATCCGTCAGTTCAGTTCTGGCACTATCTACCTGGAGGTAGCATCGGATCCCCCAAGTTAAAGGGCCAATCCCACAAAAGTGGCCCCACTTCAGAGGCCAGCTGCAAATGGGCTGCCCAAGCTACCCACACTTCCGCACGTCTGACTACAAATTTAGTGGGTTGATACTTAGCTAAATTTGATAATTTACTAGTAATGGTCATAGAAATCAGAAAAAACACTTTACTTATGTTTATCAGTTTATTATAAAGGGTACATAGAACTCAGGAACAGACAAATGGAAGAGATGCACAGGGCAAGGGATAGGAGCAGGGGTGTGGAGCTTCCGTGCCCTCTCTGGGTATGTCACCTTCCTGGCACCTTGATGTTTTCACCATCCTGGAAGCCCTCCATATCTTATTGTTCAAGAGTGTTTATAGAAGCATGTAAGCATACAATTTTTAAAAATTACTTAAATAATTAATTTTTGGCTGCGTTGGCTCTTTGTTGCTGCGCGCAGGCTTTCTCTAGTTGTGGTGAGTGGGGGCTACTCTTTGTTGCGGTGCGTGGGCTTCTCACTGCGGTGGCTTCTCTTGTTGCAGAGCATGAGCTCTAGGCGTGAGGGCTTCACTAGTTGTGGCACGCATGCTCAATAGTCATGGCTCATGGGTTATAGAGCGCAGGCTCAGTAGTTGTGGCACATGGGCTTTGTTGCTCTGCAGCATGTGGGATCTTCCCAGACCAGGGATCGAACCCGTGTCCCCTTCATTGGCAGGCAGATTCTTAACCACTGCGCCGCCAGGGAAGCCCTATAATTTTTAAAAGCTAACTTGTAAAACAGCATCTATAGCCCAAAGTTTCCCTTTTTCCTGTGAAACCTTTATTGAAGTACAATTTATATACAAATAACATTCATGATTTTAGGTGAACAAGTCAATGAGTTATGACAAATGTATACAGTCATGTAACCACCATCATAATCATAATATAGAATACCTCCATCACCCCTAAAATTTGCTCCTACCCCTTTGCTACCAATCCCATAACCCTATTCCTGAGTTCTAGAAACCACTGATTTGCTTTCTTCCACTAGAAAAGTTTTGCTTTTTCTAGAACTTTGTATACTGTAGTCATATAAAATTAAATTTTGCTTCTGGCTTTTTTCAATTAGCATAATACTTTTAAGATTCATCTACATTGTTATATTTATCAGTAGTTTTAATCCTTTTTACTTCTAAGTAATATTCCATTGTGTGGATATACCATCGTTAACCCATTCATCAATTGATGGACATTTGGGTTCATTTCAGCTGTTAAATATTATAAATAAAGCTGCTGCTTTGAGTATTCAAATACAAAAAAAAAAAAGTGGTTATAGAATTTAATCTCCAGCCTCCCCTGCCCTCCCAAGTTGGTGGGTGGGGCTGCAAGTTCCAACTTTCTAAACACTAGGTCTTTCTGGGAACCAGCCGTGTCCTGAGGTTATCTTGGGGCCCTACCCTGCGTTCATTAGCATATGTGGGATGGAAAGAGGCTCATTATGATAAACAGAAAACACTCTATCACTTAGGAAATTCCAAGGGTTTTATGAGCTCCGTACTAGGGACTGTGGACCAAGGGCAAATATGTTTCTTATACCACTCTGGTAGACATCTCAAATTGCTGGAAACCTTATGGAACTCTCAACCTATGCCTCCAGCTTCAACATGAACCCAAGCCTTGTTCTTGGTCCTGTGAGGCCTAGGCTTCCAAGAGACCCTTGGTCCGGTTCTCTTTTGCAGGCTGTAAGCCCCCTGTATTAGTTAGGGTACAATTTAGGCCTCCGTAACAAAGAGACCCTAAAATACACTGCTTGAAAAGCAAGATAGACATTTATTTTACATAAAAATCCCGGCAGGTGGTCCAGAGCTGGTTTGGCAGCTCAGCATTGTTAGGGAACTTTGCTCTGCTTTGCTCAGCATTCTGTGCGCCTCTCCTTGCCAGGTTGGCTCTTCCAGCTGCAGTCATGGCACTTTCTTTCCAGTCAGAGGGAGGGAAGGGAAGGGGAGGAGTGGGATTCGCCCTTTCCCTTTAAGTGCTCCAGAGCGGAGCTGCACACATTTCAGCTTACATCCCATTGTTCACATGACCATCCTGGCTGCCAGAGAGGCCAGGATATGGACTATTTCACTCGGCAGCCTTGCACCCAGCTAAAACCTTTATTCAGAAAAAGGGAGAGCAGTTATTAGAGGATAGCTCTGCCCTATCCCTAACAGTCATGATATATTTAAGGATTTTTTTTTTCCTTTTTTAGAAAATGATGGAAATAATGTTGTGACTGTTAATTCTTTTCCTAAATTAAGTAGTTTTCATATTATTGAAATAAAGGAAACATGGTATTCAATGGAACAAGAGGAACAATGGCAAAATACCCTTGTAAAATCTTTGCCTAAAAATGTGCCAGTTTGCTGCTCACTGAACCTGCCCCAGATAAGGAATGGAGTTCTAACTGGACCTTACCACAGACAATCAATTTTCTTCCCCAAGACGCTAAAAAAAGGATTAACACACCTCCCTGCTTTGAAACAGACACTCTGTTGTGTCTCAACTCTTTGTGTTCAACCTAAAGGTGATGGAAAAGGGAAGGAGTCTCGCAAGAAGTGTGCTGAATTCAATGTGGTAACATCTGAATGCTGTGTTGTTTTAGACAGTGAATAAAGAGGCAGTAGAAAACCCTTTGTGACTAGTGTCTAAGTCTCTGTCTTCGTACTGAAGAACCAGATTTAGGCCTAATGCAAAGAAAGGTACCACCCCTGCTGTGAAGAAAGATGTGATGAACCCAGGTGGCTCATTCATTGGAGTGGAGGCAAAGCAGACATTCCATTCTTCCTGGAAGAGGGGTTGTAGTGATAGCTTATGAGTTTGGGGTTTATTAAACTGAGACATTTATAAATATATTTATGTTACAAAATGTGTTTTATATTATTATTTTCATCAAAGTGATATTTACAACTGCTCAAATATAATTATAACTGGTTAAAAGTTTTAATGTGGCCATTAAGAAATAATGTAGAGCACTATGAAATATCTTGATTTCAGAAAGTCTAAAATTTTATGTATATTTTTGTTTATAGCCTATACAGTTCAGACAGCCAAGAGTATGTCTTCAACTGCTGCTACAGAGGTTTATTCAAAAGCTTTAGCTGTTTGCCATGGACCACTGGACCACTATGACTTTCTGATCAAAGCTCGTGAGCTAAAGGACGATGAACATCAAAGAAGAGTCATACAGTGTTTGCAGGAATTACATGAGGAACTTAAAGGATACAGTATAGAGGCAGAAGGCCTTTTTTCTAAGGTAAGGTTTGTGTGACATTAAAGATTGAACAGTTAAAAATGTAAGCATTTAAAAAATGGATTAAATGCAGTTGGGTACAATGATGAAAGAGCTTGAAAATTTCCTACCAGTTCCTTTAAACAAGCTCTGTTGGATCCCCATTTCTGACCTCTTGATGTTCCATAGCTTACTTTCACCTTCAGCGGGATTCAGATAGCTTCATATTGAGGTATTTAAAAAAAAAAAACCCTAAATACCAGTCAAAGTGAAAACTTGTGTGCATTTCAAAGCTTCTCCCTCTCTCTAGGTTAGGCCTGGCCCAGGATCAGCAGCAGAGAAGAGGGGGTGACTTGTTCTTCTCTCTCTATTCTTCTCCTCTCTCTGCTCGCTTGGCTTCTCTAGGCTCAGAACGAGGGGGATAGAAGATTAGAGTGAAACAGCAGAGTCTGAAGTCACCAGTTAAGGGCCTTTTGTGTGGTAGATGCTGACATGCTAGCTTTCTGTGAGGGGCACTGGGTGGATTCTTCAGGACTCCCATGAGGACCTCCCTGCTGCTCCACTCTGTGACTGACCTCTTACGGCTCTAACGGAACACCTCACACCACTACGTGAGGCTGAGACGGCCTTGCCCTTGCACTTAGCCTTCTAAGAGGGGTCCTTTCGGGACAGCGCTAACCAGGTCACCTTTATGGCGTCTACTTAGGCCACGGGAAGTATAACATCTCATTTCTCCAACCCCTTCTGCATGGGCAGCTTCAGTCAGTCTCCTGCCCTTGGACTTCTGCAGATATAAGAAGCAAGCACCAGTGTCTGTCTTTGTCCTGTGCACCCCTATACTCCTGGGGACACGTGTCAAGTTCTTCCATGAGTTCTTTCACACCCTGCTTTGGTAGCTGTCTGTAGATTTTCTCACCTAAATGAGTATCCACCCCGTTTTTTCCTTAATGCTAATCTCCTTGGATGTTTCTCTTGGGGACCCCCTGCACTTGGCATGAGGTTCATCTGGGGGAAATGCCACAGAATTCTTTAGCCAGCTAACAGCTTTCTGCCTTGATTACTTTGATTTTAGGGCTGTTTTTTGACTTTTTTTTTCTCTTTTTAAGTAATTCCTGCATGGATACAATTAGTGCCTCTCTTTAGTGTGTAGGGGGACCTGTCTCCCCTTGTCCTCAGCTTTGAGTTTTTGCTGAAATTCTGAGACACCAGGAAAACTCCCATTCCTTATCCTTCTGTAGAAGCCATTGTCATCAGTGGTGTCATCCTCAAATCATGAGGGGTATTAATAGTTATAAGAGTTAGAATTTGTTCAACCTAAGAAACTACTTTTCCTTTAACTGACTGACCAAACCTCCTCCCCCCACCCCGCTACACAAATATTCTTTTATTATAAGATCTTTATAAGAAAGGTATTGTATAACAATGTGTTAGTAGTACTTTATTTAAAAACTCTACTGAAAGTAATTTTATGTTTTAAAAAGCACTTCAGAGTGTAATGAAATAGTTTTATTTTTATATAAGGAAAAGGCTGCCATTGTGTTAACATCTTTTGGTTAAAAGGAATAGAGAATTATTTAGGTCTGAGAGAGAAATGGAGATGTAGAATAAGATTACATAAGAAAATAACAATGAAGGGCATCTCCATCGCTCAGCCAGGCCTCACAGAGCCTGTGCCAGCTTTCAGCAGTGTCAGCGGCTCTGAAAACTTTGATGACTTGTAGTAGGAGGTACCCATTGATTCTCCAGAACCCTGCCGTTCACATAATCTGCTTACTCTTTGTTCCTTTTCCCATGCCCTTACCCACTTCTATTTATTCTACCAGCTTCTTGGTTCTTTTCCTGTATCCATGGTTTAAATTCCTGAGTAAAAATCTGACCATCCACCCAAACACTTCATCCCTGTTTGGGCAGAGCTTTCACACCAGTTTTCCAGAGGCTGCTAGTTAGCACAAAGATTGGATCTCTGTATAAGGTGCCATCCAGGGCTCCTGTGAGCAGGGCGGTTTCCCTCAGAAGTGGACTGTGAGTGTGGAAGCCAGAGTGTGTTAGCTAATCCAGAACAATGGTTATGGGAAATAATGATGAATTATCCCTTTTGATGGCCAACCTTTTCTCTTTTTCCTGTGTTTCCAAAAGTTGATGGGTGAGTCAAGAAGCAAAAAGTTTGGAAAATACAGATTGCTTAGGTACTGCATACCTAATTATAGTTTGCAATACAGGAGGTCTTCCAAACAAAATAACAACTTTGTTATGTATCATAGCCAGGAAACAAGATGTTTTACTTACCAGGTTTTTTTTTTTGTTATCTGAAAGTTAAATTTCTCTCATGACTGTTGTATCTTATTCCCTTTCTAGCCCTCTCCCTTTTGGAAATACAGTCCTTTTCCTCCTCCCCACTCTGTATCATCCCTAGGGCTCATCTTACAGGGGTTGGTGAACTTCCATTCCTTAATAAAATATTCCTTAAATTAACTTATCTGGTTGCCAATTCAACAACCTATTTTTTTTCTTTAAAATTATTATTTGGCTCTTCTTAAGGGTATTTTCCCATACTTCCACCTTTGATTTATAAATTGGCTATGCTGGATTTGCCTAGTAAATAGATAGCTATTTAGCAGTAAGTAAATGCAGTACTTTCTATCTAGAGGCCCTGGTTTTATTGGGTAATTCTTATGTAAGGAGGAAATTTGACAAGTCAGGTAGTTTCAAATGTGTCTAATGAAAGCTTATATTTGTTAAATCCCAATGCATACGTGAATGAATGTTTAGTAAATGGATCGACATCTCTTTATGATAGTATTTGTCCTGTAGTTTCTTTAGCCCACCAAATCATTGTTTTTCAGTGTTTTTCAAACATTGAAAAAGATCCAAATACCAAATGTAATTTGAATAAAACATATATAAAAGCTTTAGTTTTGAAGATTCTAAAGGTGCCACAGACTACTTCTAAAAATATAGACTGATATGCTGATTATCAGAGAAGGAAACTTTGGACTGTTAGGTTTTCCAGCAGTAGAACTTTGTTAGTATGTAGAGTTCTTGATTTTGGTAAATAGGGTTTATAATTTCATGGACATTTGATTTTTTCCCCAGCTTTATTGAGATATTATTGACAGATAACATATGTAAGTTTAAGGTGTGCAATGTGATGATTTGATACCTGTATACATTGCAAAATGATTACCATAATAAAATTAGTTAACACCTATATCCCTTCACATAATTACTGTTTCTCTTTGTAGTAAAAACATTTAAGATCTACTCTTTCGCGGGCCTCTCACTGCTGTGGTCTCTCCCGTTGCGGAGCACAGGCTCCGGACACGCAGGCTCAGTGGCCATGGCTCACAGCCCTAGCCGCTCCGCGGCATGTGGGATCCTCCTGGACCGGGGCATGAACCCGTGTCCCCTGCATCGGCAGGTGGACTCTCAACCACTGCGCCACCAGGGAAGCCCCTAAGATCTACTCTTTTAACGACTTTCAAGTATATAATATAATACTGTATTGTTAATTATAGTCACCATGATTCCCAGAACTTATTCATATTATAGCTGAGAGTTTGTACCCTTTGACCAGTATTTCACCATTTCCCCTACCCCACAGCCCTTGGTAACCACCATGCTATGAATTACGCTTTTTAAAAATTCTGCATGTAAGTGAGAACATACAGTATTGTCTTTGTCTGACTTATTTCAGTTAGCATATATGGGCATTTGATTTTGATGCAGATGTTTAAATACTCATTTTGGTGGACTTGTTAAAAAAAAATTGTACTCCTAAGAAACTTTCTGTAAGGGTAAGCCATAATGTTAGAATAAAATGCACCTTCTTCACAAAATGCCAGAATTATTAGTCAGTGAGAAAAAATTGGTGGCAGACTATTAGGCTGCTTTCACCTACCTACATAAAAATGTTTTCTCTAGTAAAAATTTGAAAAAGTTATGAGCAGATGACTATGCTATATGAGCAACAAACTATAAAGAATAAGCATTTATGAATACTTTACTTTTGTTATCAAATAAAACTTATAGCCAGGTTAATCTGACACATTTAAGGTATGCATAATTGTTATTGTGCTGTGAGGTAATTAGGCATAAATGGTAAGTAAGTAGTTCATGTAAATCACTATAACTAGAATTACTTTTACACAGCCAAATCAAGCATTTCTAGAGTCATGGAGGGAGAGAATTAAAGAGTGTGGAGCTACTGTGAAAATCTCTGTTTCCATTAATCAGGTGTATACAGGCAGCCAGGTTTTTTCATCTCTGGGGAGGAGAAACCATAGCCAGAGAGACCTGGGAATTGGGAAGAGGAGTGGGGAACAAAATTCCTTTTCCTTTTCTCCTGCTCTTCACAAAATAATTTTGCTTTTCCCTCATGAGAAATTATTATTTCAAACTTCCTTTTACAACCTATGGTCTTTTATTTGGATACCTCTCCTCACTCTGCCAAGAACAATGCATATAGCAGGTAGAGACGACCTGCGCTGCCTTGAATCTGGCTCATCTAAGGTGTTGGTGCTTTCTGTGATCTGGCTTCTAGCATCTGGAGGCCGTGAATAGGATACCTGGAATGCCGGGCTGTGGAATTTTCTCTCAGGAGATGCAGGAGGCCTATTGTCTGGGTCCCTTCAGTTATTTATCCAAGACTAGGCAGTTTGCTGGTTTTTCCTCAGTTCCTCCCTTCTCTCCCCCAGCTAAGGAAGTGAGCACTTATACTCTCCGTTCCTCTTCTTAGAATTGGCATTTCCTATAGGTGAAGTAGGTTGAGCAGTGTGATTTAGGTAAAGCCTCCCTGTTTCCTGGTAATTTATCCTTCAGAACATCATAAGCAACACTGAGTATGAAATAGACATCTATAGCTACAGCTTTATTAAAGACCAGAAATATTTTTAAATGAATATTTTCTTGTATCAAATTTTTATGAAAGCCGAAACAAAAGATTATGTCCTAACCCAATGACGGCATTATTTGTAAGGAAGTGAGTCAAACTGCATTGTTTTTTGAGAACTAACACATGCCAAAGACTCATTTAAAGTCTGAAATTTGAGAGAGTGTAATGGGCCTGCATCAGTCTCCAGAATAATTAACAAATGTATCCAATTACATTTTAAGTTTTGTCATGGTTCTGAAGGTAAAATTATGCCGTCAACGTAGATGAGAGTGTCTTTTTTTTTTTGAGTTTTTTTCCCAGTTTTATTGGGATATATTTGATATATAGCACTGTATAATTAAGGTATAGAGCATACTGATCTGACTTACATGCATAATGAAATGATTACCACATAAGTCCAGTGAATATCCATCATCTCCTGTAGATACAAAATAAAAGAGAAAGAAAAAAATACTTTTTTCTTATGATAAGAACTCTTAGGATTCACTCTCCTAACGACTTCCACATATAACATACATGAGTGTTAATTATATTAATCATGTTGTACATTACATCCCTGTTATTTATCTTATAACTAGAAGTTTGTACTTTTTAACCACCTTCATCCAGTTCTCCCCCCCCCTTGCCAGATGAGAATGTCTTTTATAAATTCCTTAAAATAAATTTAAAGAAAAGGGGTATAGCCCTATTTTATAATGTCTGAGATAGGAATTTTATCTGTCATTGTCCGCCAAAACTGACTACTTTGGTTATGGCAGCAGAATTATGTAGGCCATAAGGAGGCATTAGAGCCATGGAATCTATGCTGAGATTTTGGTCAGGTCTCTAGATCAGGGGTTGGCAAATATTTTCTGTAAAGGACCATGTAGGAAATCTTTTAGGGTTAGGGGGCCATATGATCTCTGTCATAGCTATTCAGTTCTGCCATTGTAATCAGAGTAGCCATGGATAATTCAAAAATAAATGTATTCTGATAAATATTTATTTAGAAAAACAGATTTCAGACTGGATTTAGCCTATAGGCCATAATTTGCCAACCCCTGCTATAGATGGATGACTGCTTCCTGACTAGATTTGAGGGCTGGTGGGAGACCATTAATAGTATTCAAGGTTCTCTTGGAACTGTACTTAGTCTAGCTTTCCAATCTGATTTTTCATTACTTCCCTTTATGTATACCTGCCTCTAGTCAACAGAACTATTCACTGATTTATTATATAGACAAACAGACAAATGGAACAAAATAGGAAGTCTAGGAGATACATGGAGACTTGATATACCATTGAGTTGACACTGAAAATCAGTGGGAAAAAGATGGTCTAGTCAGTAAGCAGGGATGAGACAATTGATGATCTTTGTGAAAAGGAAAATAAAATTAGGTACCTACCTCTCTGAACATAAACATAAATTCCATAGAGTCAGTGTTCTAAGTTTAAAGTGAAATTTTAAAACTTCTTGAAGAAAATATAGAGGGTTATCTTTGTGAACCTGGGGAAAGGAAGACTCTCTTATACAAGATATGAAAGTTTAAATTATAAAGGTAAAGTTGGATACACTTGACTATACTAAAATTTAAAACTTCTAGTCAACAGTAAGCACCATAGAAAGGTGAAAAGGCAGACCACAGACTGGGAGAAAATATTTGCATCAAAAGTAATTGACTAATAGATTGACTATAATTGACTATATATATCTAGAATATATAAAGAACTCCTACCAAAAATAGAAAAAAAAATCAAACAACTTAGTAGAAAAATGGACAAAGAAGAGTCTGTTTTGGGGTGATAACTAGCAGATGCCACAAAAATAGATAAGTAAATCAGAATGTATTTTTTAAAATGGAATGTTGAGATGATAAACTTCAAAATCAGAATTGTTAACTCTGAGCAAGAAGGGCACAAAGGGGGGGCTTCAACTCTATCTAATGTGTTATTAAATTTTGGAATAAATATTTCAAAATATAAAGATTCGATAAAGCTGTGTGGCAGGTAACCAGGTATTCAATATTTTTTCCAATTTAGCGTGTTTATAATATTCCATAATAAAAGTATTTTTAAGTGTAACTGTGAGATATTTCAACAGGTTAGTTGATTTAAGAAAATAATTTTGAGGAAATTATAACTTTTCCTGATAATATAATTCTAGACTCTACTAGTTCAGCATTTGCTTTTTACAAATAGACTGAGTGAGGAAGGGGTATTATTAGCTCAAAAAGTACTCAGCAAGACCTAGGGAATATCTTAGTAAGAGGTTTTTAGCGATGAAACTTCTTTCCTCTTTCTGGAATCTCATCAGCTGAGTTTTCTTGGCCTTAAATCTTTTTCATGAATGCCAGATGTTTCTGAGTTCTATGTACATTGGACTTAAATCTTACCCCATGTTCAGCAGAGTTTGTCTTTTCCAGGTAATGTGTCCATTTTACATACTGGGGAAATACTTAGCCAAGTGTCTTCTTGTCCTTTAGGAGATTAATACATCTCCAGGGTGAGCACTGGGGAAAGAAGTTCTATTGTGTAGCTGGGAAAAGCAAATGATTTTTCGTTTTACAGAAAAATTTATCATGCTTAGCTAGAAAATGTATCTCTTTGTTTATCAGAACGCCTGGAATTATCATATATAAATTCAGTTCAACAACAACAAGAAGAGTTGGTCCTCACTATGTACTAGGCTCCATGGAGCCAAGGATACAGGTGTAATTAAGGTTAATGTTTTGTGATTTCAGTGATACCTTATTCAGTGGAAGAAATGGTCATAAACAGCTGTTTATAACTCAGTGAATTAAGTACAAAAATTCATATGGGTATAAAATGCATATGGGGACAGTCTTTGAAAACCCACTCTAAATAAAAGGATTTAAATGTATTTTATTCCATATTATTGCTTCACTTGAGACTTCTAATTCTGTTTCTCATAAAGAAATTTTATGAATCAAATTACTATTCATTTACTCTTGAAGGACAAGGTTCTAAGGATATACATCAAAATTAACAACATAAATCCCATAAAAAATATATGCTGGGCTTCCCTGGTGGCGCAGTGGTTAAGAATCCGCCTGCCGATGCAGGGGACACGGGTTCAAGCCCTGGGCTGGGAAGATCCCACACACTGTGGAGCAGCTATGCCTGTGCGCCACAGCTACTGAGCCTGTGCTCTAGAGCCTGCGAGCCACAACTACTGAGCACGCATGCCAAAACTACTGAAGCCCGCGCGCCTAGAGCCTGTGCTCCGCAACAAGAGAAGCCACTGCAATGAGAAGCGCGCGCACTGCAATGAAGAGTAGCCCCGGGGCTTCCCTGGTGGCGCAGTGGTTGAGAGTCCACCTGCCGATGCAGGGGACACGGGTTTGTGTCCCGGTCTGGGAAGATCCCACATGCCGTGGAGCGGCTGGGCCCGTGAGCCATGGCCGCTGAGCCTGTGTGTCCGGAGCCTGTGCTCCGCGACGGGAGAGGCCACAGCAGTGAGAGGCCTGCGTACCGCAAAAAAAATAAATAAATAAAATAAAAGAGAATAATAAAATGTAAATAATGCACTCAAGATTAATATTTAAATAAACTTTATAAAACATTTCTGAGAATTATTCTATAAAGCTTCCATTTGTGCAAAAGTATACCACTTAAATAACAGCAGTTTTTGAAACTAAAATTGAGAAATCAAAATTATGTTTGAAGAGAGACAAAAAAAAAAAAGGTCTCAAGTTTCTTCTCAGATTCAGAATGTTCAATAGTAGGCTTGTGTGAAGACTGAATCAACCCTAAAGATAATTCTTTATTCATTTCAGGATGTGGGAATGGTGGGGGGAAATCCAGCACATAAGAGAGGAAAATCAGGATGGATAGACAGGAGACAAGAAAAATCCCTTGGCAGAAAATATTTATGAAGAAGGAAAACAGGTCTCTATTTTAAGGCTTGTTCACTTGGATCCACTGGCAACAAGGACATGGAGGAAGAAGTAGGGAGGAAAGCATGCTGCTAAAGGTGAGAATCTGAGTAAAGGGCAGTGGAAAGACCTCTTTTCAGATATAGGCCTACCCTTTGGTGAAGGGCATTGCTTTATTTGGAAAAGCCATAGGATGTGGTAGATTTTGATTTCTGTTCTAGTGATTTCATTCTCCTTATAAAGTTACCAGTCAATTAATCTAGTTCTAAATTATTTAGATTTCTTTTTTCAGTTGTTTTTCCATAAATCTATTAAAGCCTGAAGCTCGGAGTTCTTCACCAGTTGCCTCCACATTTGCTGTTCCTAAAGATTCTCTATGAAGTTGGCACTTCTTAAGGATAACTCTAAGAAGCTATATTGTCTTTTAACAATATTAAACTTCTCAGGAGTTACATATTTGCCTTCAATTAGTTTTTTTAAATTGAATAGTAATTCTGATTTTGCTTTATACAGGTTCTTTTTTAAAAAAAATATTTATTTATTTATTTTGGCGGCACCGGGTCTTAGTAGCAGCATGTGGGATCTTCAGTTGCGGCATGCGGACTTTTTGGTTGTGGCATGTGAACTCTTAGTTGCAGCACACATGTGGGATCTAGTTCCCGGACCAGGGATCAAACCCAGGCCCCCTGCATTCAGAGCACGGAGTCTTACCCACTGGACTACGAGGGAAGTCCTTATAATTGGTTTTTAACTGAGTGAAAACCTCTATTTAGAAACAAGAGAACTATAAAGAAAAACTGAGCAATTCCAATCCATGCCATCATCTTCAATGGAGATGTGCAGATATTAGGACCTGAACACTGAACACACATTTCAGGCCACACTACCACAGCCATGTACAGCTTCTCCAGGAGAAGCGTGAAGCATAGCTCCAAGGTAATCCATAATCCCTTCTTGGCAGTGAAGACCACCACAGAGCTGCCTTCAGTTACCTTTGCCCTGATGAACCACAAAAAGCCCCCACAAGTATTTCTCCGTGAACCACACTTCCACCTGGCAAGGGTGGCTTGTCAGCAGAGCAGGTAATAGGTAGTGTTGTCTTTTCCTCCAGTTTCCTCCCATTCAATGCATTCTCCACACTGTATCAATAATGATATTTCTAATGGATAATCTGATTGGACCATTCTCCTGCTTAAGACTTCTCAGTGCCCTCTAGAGAAAGTACAAACTCATTAGCAAGTTCTACAGGGTCCTTGAGCCTGCCTGGTCCCTGTCTCTTGCTGGCCTCATCTGTCTTTGTTCTCTGCTGACAATAAAAGCAGCAGCTGTGACAAGCTACTTGAAGATTGTTAGACAAGACTGGGGCCTTCTCTTGCCTTTGGGTCTTTGTTAAGGCTGCCTGTCCCCCCATCCTTTTACTGTAGCCTGTCTCACATGGCCCACCTGGTGACCACATGCTCCTTTAGTAAATACCATGTCATTGTTTTCTGGATCTTTTAGGTCTGCAGAACTTAGCTCACTGCCTGATACAAAGTAGGTGATCAATGCTCAATCCATGTTTCTGGAATAAATGAAAAAAACCTGAAGATTTGAATGAATAACAAAGCAATCACTGAAGATTCACAAAATAATTCTCTGCTGACTCTGAAGGCAGTTGTCCTGGTGGCTGTGAGCCTATCCATATGTCTGTGTGAGAGCATAGGTGTCTCTGTCAGTTTTTTTGTTTTTTTTTTAAATTAATTAATTAATTTATTGGTTGCATTGGGTCCTCGTTGCTGTGCACGGGCTTTCTCTAGTTGCGGTGAGCAGGGACTACTCTTCGTTGTGGTGCGTGGGCTTCTCATTGTCGTGGCTTCTCTTGTTCCGGAGCATGGGCTCTAGGCACATAGGCTTCAGTAGTTCTGGCACATGGGCTCAGTAGTTGTGGCTTGCGGGCTCTAGAGCGCAGACTCAGTAGTTGTGGTGCACGGGCTTAGTTGTTCCACGGCATGTGGGATCTTCCCAGACCAGGGCTCAAACCCGTGTCTCCTGCATTGGCAGGCGGATTCTTAACCATTGCGCCACCAGGGAAGCCCTCTGTGAGTTTTTATATTCACTTGCTTCTCTGTGGACATGTTTGTGTTCTCATTTCCTCCATAGTGTCAGTTCTTTGAAAATCCAGGAGAAGCCTGGAAGGCCACTTTAATCCCTCAAATTCAGAACCTCAACTAGGTTCAGACTGAGGAATATTTTCCACATCCTTCTTTTGATAAACTCCAGGTAGGTTTGAGAATTATGCTTAAGTCCTGGATATCCCTCTGAACAAGTGGTGGACTGGAGTAGGTCACACCTAGCTTATCTTCACCTAAGCTAGTCCAGAATTCGAATATCAGGAGTGAGTGAACTGGAAGGATTTGCTGGAGAAATTGCCTCCTGTCATTTGTCTCCCACTGACACACATAGGCACTTAGAAATGCTTGTTGCTTGAATGCATGCAACATTAAAAAGTCATTTGCATCTTCAAATTCTGTTATAATGAGAAATTGAGCCCTTTCTTATGCTAGTTGTAGAGGTTTAAACTCTGCCCCCCACACTTGTTTATTATTTAGGTACTTAAAAGGCTTAATTATACTAGTAAACTGAACAAATTGGTGTACTTTAGGTTACAAGGGTTCTTTTGCAAATCAGCTGATGGTATTTAAAAAAAGATTTTCATTTAAAGAGAATTTGTGGGTGCTAACATATAGTTCAGTTCTTTAGCTTTAATGATCGTCTTAGAAACCTGAAGTGATCTACTTTTATTAAACAGTGGTCTATGTTGAGAATGATATAATGCTTGTTTTTAAAAGATGTAATTATGCTCAGTATTCCAGCTGGAATCACTGTCTATCATTTTAGGAGTTAGTAATGGAATGGTGAGGGGAGTAGGGAGAAACAGGAAAAGGAGTATTCCTACATTTTAAACAAATGAAACCAACTCTTTATTTTAAAGCATCACCCTTATTATCTAATTGTCCTAATGGAAATTATACTTGACTAGCAGGTAGACAGTAACCCAGAAAGGTGGAGGACATGCTGTTTTAATTTATAACTTTGATGAGAATCACCTTGGATTTTTTTTTTTTTTTTTTTTTGTGCGGTACACGGGCCTCTCACTGTTGTGGCCTCTCCCGTTGTGGAGCACAGGCTCCGGACGCGCAGGCTCAGCGGCCATGGCTCACGGGCCCAGCCGCTCCACGGCATGTGGGATCTTCCCAGACCGGGGCACGAACCCGTGTCCCCTGCATCGGCAGGCAGACTCTCAACCATTGCGCCACCAGGGAAGCCCACCTGGGATTATTTTTAATGCTAGAATTTTAATATCATAAGGAACAAAGCATAAAGTTAGAATGATTAAATCAAAATATTTGGAATGATGGATGGCAAATGTTTACTTTGCAGAAGTTAAAGGAATAGTTTTGAAAGCAATTGTCTAAAATGCAAATATGTAGATATTTTAGAATAATTTTAGACTTAGTTCAAAAGTAAAAGTAATACAGTAATTAATCACCTTACCAGATTTTGTTTTGTTTTTCACAACTTTTTATTTTGAAAAATTTCAACAGTACACTTAAAACCACTAATGGTTAACATTTTGCCACATTTGTTTTCTTTTTTTCTCTCTCTCTCTCTCAATATTTTTTCTTTAATCATCTGAAAGTAAGTTGTAATATCATAACACTTGACCTCTAAAAACATCATTATGTATCTCCTAACAAGGACCTTTTCCTGAATAACTATATTACCATTATCATACCCAAGAAACTTAACATTGATGTAATGATATCTAAAATAGGGCCACCCGATTTAGCAAACAAAAATACAGGATGTCCAGATAAACCTGAATTTCAGATAAATAATGAATAGTTTTTTAGTGTATATATGTACCATGCAATATTTAGGACATACATGCGCTAAAAAATTATTTGATATCAGTGTGAAATTCAAATTTACCTGGCATCCTGTATTTTATCTGGCAATCCTAAATATGAAGCCCATATTCAGATTTCTTCAGTTGTCCCCCAAATGTTCTTTTAACTGTGTGTGTTTGAATCCAGTAATCATGCTTTACATTTGACTTTGTCTAATAAAATTTTGATAGAATAATTATCAGATATTTACTTTAAAAATTATAGTCCTCACGTTCAAAAGATTCTCTATGTGGAAGTGGGCTTTTATGTATATAAAATTCAAATCATAAAATTTTTACTAAATTTAGTGGTTTGGGGTGCATCACTAAATGCATAACAACTAGGACCCCAAACACTTGTGACATCAGCACATTTCCTTATTGGACAATTGGCAATTTATTCATATCATTTAAAAAAATTTTAAAGACATTTTTCTGATAGCTGCTTTTCTTATTATCCTCCCTTTTGATTTAGTATATAGTATTGTAATACTTATTATAGTAAGTCTCCTAAACTTGACATACTCTCTTGACTAGATACCTATGAGTTTAGTTTGTTTTTTTTTAGATTCCACATATAAGTGAGTTCATACACTGTCTTTCTCTGTCTGATTTATTTCTCATAGCATAATGTCCTCAGTGTCCATCAATTTGTCACAAATGTGGATTTCTTTCTTTTTTAATGGTTGAATAATTTACATTGTGTGTGTGTATAACACTTAAGTTGTTTCCATGTTTTGGCTATTGTAAATGATGCTGCAATGAAAAAGGAGTTGCAGATATCTTTTTGAGCTAGTGTTTTCATTTGGATAAATTTCCAGAAGTGGAATTGCTAGATCATATGGTAGCTCTATTTTTAACTTTTTGAGGAACCTCCATACTGTTTTCCATAGTGGCTGCACCAATTTACATTCCTACCAACAGTGCATGAGGGTTCCCTTTCTCCACATCCTCACCAACACTTATTTCTTGTTTTTTTGGTAATAGCCATTCTAACAGATGTGAGATGATATCTCATTGTGGTTTTGATTTCATTTCCTGATGATTAGTGATGTTGAGCATCTTTTCACATGCCTTTTAGCCATGTGTATGACTTCTTTGGAAAGAATGTCTGTTCAGATTTTCTGACCATCTTTTAATTGGATCGTTTTCTTGCTGTTGAGTTGTATGAGTTCTTTGTGTATTTTAGATACTAAAATATCACATATGATTTGAAAATATTTTTTCTCATTTGGTAGGTTGCCTTTTCATTTTGTTGATTGTTTCTTTTGCTTTTTAGTTTGATAAAGTCCCATTTGTTTATTTTTGCTTTTGTTGCCTTTACTTTTGATATCAAATCCAAAAAGTCATTGCTAAGACCAGTGTCAAGCAGCTCACCACCTGTGTTTTCTTTTAGGAGTTTTATGGTTTCAGGTCTTATGTTCAAGTCTATAATCCATTTTGAGTTGGTTTTTGTGTATGATATAAGTAGTGGTCCAGTTTCATTTTTTTTTTCATGTGGCTGTCCAGTTTTCCCAACACCGTTTATCGAAGAAACTATCCTTGAATCTTGGCTCCTTTATATACCCTTGGCTCCTTTGTATACCCTTGGCTCCTTTGATATAAATTAATTAATCATATATGTGTGGATTTATTTCTGGGCTCTCTGTTCTGTTCCATTGATCTGTGTGTCTGTTTTAATACCAGTACCATACTGTTTTGATTACTATAGCTCTCTCTTGAGAATAGATACTTTCAGATACTTTTATAAATACTTATATCAAACCATTAAAATGGCCTAGTAAAATATATTATGACATCAGTTAGAATGCTTTCAGTTGCGAATAACAGAAAACCCAACTAAATTAGGTTAAATAATACAAGTAATCATTGGCTCATGTAGAAGTCCAGGGATAAGTATGCTTCAGGTGCAGTGTATTAGGCCCCTGACTCTATTACTTACTTGGAGATCTTCTTGATCTTGCCCTCTTGATTATTTTGGCTTTGTGTTCAGCTTGGCTTATCTCAAAGTAGCAAACTAGCATCACATCTACACAGCATACTGCCCAGAAGACTAGAGCTTCTCTTTCACCTAGAGTTGAACAACAGAACTCTGCTTGACTGGACTTAGTCATAAGCTCACCCTTGAACCCCTCATCTGGTTGTGGAGGATAGAGCTGGGAGTGGGATCATTCTCACCTAAAGGACATGGCTACTGCACAGGTATAGAAGATTGTTGAGAACAATCTGAAAGCCCTGAGGCGTGTCCCTCCATTTTGTCAACAAATCTGTTTCGCTGGTTAGTTCACTCTTCTCTGTAACGATTCTCTAGAGCCTTCTTAGCTCCCTTCAAGTTGAACTACACTTCCCCTATCACTTTCAGCAAATGTCTACATCTTTATAAAGAGAAAACAGAAGGCATTGGGTTGGACCTACTTCCACTTCCTATGTGAAATTGCAATCCCAGAAGTCTGGGTGGACGTGAGGGAATGTGAGGGAAAGTCAGTATCTTAGTATGAGATTTTTCTATTTTTAGCTATCCTTCCATCATTTATTTCTAATTTTATTCCATTTTGGTTGGACTACAGTGATTCTTTGGAGTTTATTGAGGTTTCCTTTATGGCTTGGAATATGCACAGTATTTGAAAATGTGCTCCATGTTCTTGAATGTATTCTTGATTTGTTTGGTAGAGTTTGTATAGATATAAAATAGCTTAAGTGTACATTAATGTTGTTCAGATCTTTGAGAAGGGTGTGTCAAAGGGTGCGATGTTTCTTCTTAGTGGTCCATAGGTTTGGATAGAAGCAGGTATCAGTACATGAAGTTTACAGTCTTCAGCATGAGTGAGTGGGCCTTGTGATTAGGTGTGCAGAGGTGGGCAGTGAGTGGGAACTCCCCAGTGCCGTGTCCTGCACCTAACAGATAAGGAAATGGCTGGTTGTAGAGTTGATGTGGCTTACCCAGAGTCACATAGCTAATAAGTAGCCGAACCAGAATTTGTACCCAGATCTTTTGAGTTCAACTCTAATACTCTTTCCTTATATCTTTTATGCTTAGTGGAGGTAGGTGATAGCTTTCCACTGTCTTCCAACATCATCCTTAAGCTTACCATCTGCACAATCTGTACAGTATCACTGGATCCTTATCAAAAAAACACATTAGAGAAGGTGTCATCATCCTACTTCACAAATTCCCTAAGATATAAGTAACATGACAAATCTTACAACTGGTCACTAGAGAAACTTATTCATGTTCAGATCTTCAAGTCTTTGTCTAGTCAGTGTTAAGTAGGTGTATTTTAGAGGTTGGGTGTGTATCAGAGTGCTGTCAGGAAACTGTTCACAGCACTTTAAAGACTGAATCAAGAGATGACTTAGAGAGTCATGGGCAGGGCAGGCCTAAGGCAGCAAACAAAGGATGGAGGAGTGAAGGAGGAGCCTGCAGAGAGCTGTAGCTGTGGCATGAGGACCTAATGATTATGGAGGGATGCAGCTCTGCTAGAGACACAGCACTGAAGCAGGGAAGCAACGGGAGAGAATGACCCGGATTTCTCTCCACCCCCTCCCTCCTATCTCCTGCAAGTAGTGCCTCCCAGGGACTGAACCCAGCTAGCAGCCAGCCAGCAAGGTTGCCCCCAGGGTAGAGAGCAGGATGAAGGAGGCTTGTGGAGGATGGGAGCACATGTAGAACCCCAGCACCCAGGAACTATGCCAGGGTGGAGTGCTCTGAGACATAGGAACACATTACAGGAAATTAAAACATTGGGAAAGGAAATTTAATGGACCTGAAAAATAGGGTAAATTGTGAGAAAATGTAAATTAGGATCATGTAAATTATGTGGGTGCCTGTGTCGTTATTTTGAAGAAAACTGTGTGAACCTAACTCTCCCTGAATTGACCACTATGAATAAAGAATTAAAAAACTTCTTTAGAATCCATTTTACAGCCTTCTAAATAGTCTTACTGTTCTCCATTCAATCCTCTGATTTTCCCCTTAAAATATAGAGTTTTAAATCCTTTGAAATAATTTCAATAATTTTTGGAAGACTGAAATTTTATGAGGAGAAAACTAACCTGCCTCTCCAAGTGAAAATACTTGGTGTGTATATAACATAGTTTAGATAGATGATGTCTAACATTTATTGTTAGAGGATTATCCATTGTGTTTATCAATTTATTTGGAGTAAAATCTGCTTCTTAAACAGTATTTATGCCATACGAGATATTTGTGATCTCAGATGTTTGAGAATCTTTTCCTTTGATACTCTATAACCATATCTCTTTATCATCTTCTAAATATTGCCATAAAATGTAATATAATATAAATTATATATGTAATAGATAATGTACTGTAATATTTGCCAAAGTGCTCTTTCAAAAATACGTTGAGTTTGGGTAAAACAGAAGATAGGCCCAAGTGATTTTTTTTTTTTTTTTTTTTTAGCAGCATTGAGCTCTTCCCATGTCATCTTTTTCCCCCACCTTTGTTAAATTTTTGGCTTGAACTTCATTGGTTCAGCATATGTTGATTATATCATGACTAGATCCCGGACTGTTTCTACAAAATGTGATGTGAAGAATTGCTATAACATTTCCAGTTACCTTATGCAAAAAGTTGCTTTCAAAAGATTTCTAATACATAGAATATACTTAGAGATTATTAGGTTGTATATAAGTTTTCTAATTTGAAGCTGTTCTAAAATTATTGAGGAGCATGATGCTTTTTTTCTGGCAAATTGAAAATAGAATAACCAATGTACAAGAATGGTTCACATAAGATATTACACCAAGACAAATTAAGAGGTTTTGGCAGGAGTGGCATCTGTTTTCAGTTGAGATTTAAGAATAGATCGAGAGTTAATGTGCAGAGGAACACAGGGAAGGCATATCCACCTGGCAGAATCAAAGCAAAGAAGATGCTTTTGCCTAAACCATGGTGAAGGTTCTTTTGGAAGGGGCGTGCTAGAGTCAGAGGCTGGATTTATAGAGAAAGCTGAGGGACAGGAAAGTGAGAGAGGTTTCTGAGGCATGCTGGAGGGAATCCACAGATTAAAAAACAAAAGCATTAGGTAGTGGATCCTGAAGTCTAGCTTTTGAAAATGTTCTCTGTCAAAATATTGACTGCTCTGGTTGGTGCTAAGGGGCATAACCTTCGCTTCTTTCTGCCTTTACCCTTTCTGAACTCTCTCAGCTCTGGCTCACCTTGGTTTTTGCACAGGTGTCTAGGAACTGTCATACAGTTTGAAGGTTACTCTTCTAAGTGGAGCAAAATTCAGGAAGGTAATTTGGGTTGATAATAATATCAGGCAAAGAGAAGTTCCATTTTGTTTCTTCCTTTGAGGCCTCCATCCTCCTGTTTTGGTCTGGACTTGATTGCTTTCTTGTCCTGCTTGTGCCACTGTGGTTCTAGAGAGCAGCCCTCCATCTTACCAGGGCATTCTCCCCAGGATCCTCTGTGTTTCATGGAGCCTAGGTGTTCCTATTTCTGTTGCGGAGGGTTTTTTGAGACCCTGTATGTATGGAATGTCAGTTTCCCATTTTCACACTTGATGGATAGATTGGATGGATTAGGTTGGAAATCACTGCCCCTCAAACTTTATTCAAGTTTTTATCGGTTGTTTGTGACCTGTCTCCAGCCACCCGCTCCCCACCACCTTTCCCCCTGAACGCCCACCCCACTGCCACCTTGGACGTTTGTAGGATTTCCTTTATATCCCTGGTGTCTGAAATTTCAGGATTATGACTTGGTATGCGTCTTATTTCCCTCATTGTGTTGGACACTTATATAATCTGTCCTCCCAATCTTGAAATTTCGTCCTTCAGATTTGAGAAAAATCTTAGGTAATTTCTTCCTCTCTTTTTTCTCTATTTTCTCTTTCTGGAATTCCTTTTGGTCAGATATTGGACCTCCTGAATTAATCCTGTAATTTTCTTATATTTTCCATCTTTCATTGTTTATTTGTTGTATTTCTTTAACATTTCCTCAAGCTTATCTTCTAATCCCTTTTCTGGAATTTTGTTTCTGCTACCATATGTTAAATTTCAAAGTACTCTCTTTTGTTCTTAATATTCCTTTTAAAAATTGCATTTTGTTCCTGCTTTATAGTTTTAATAACTTCTTTTATTTTCCTCAGCATATTAATTATATTGGTTACAGTTTTATTTTGAAGTTTCCTTTTGATGTCTGTGTAGTCTCTGTTTCCTTGGAGTTTTTTGCCCCCTGTATATTTGCTGTGGTCTCCAACTTTCATAACGGGAGTTTTTCTGTTTTTTTTTCAAATTTCTGTTGATTCTTGGCTGTCAATTCGTTTGAGAGTCTTTTCAGATACTAATGAACTGATTGAAGGCTCCATCTTAAGAGGTTTGTTGACTAGTATGCTTTACTGTAAGGTGATCTGATAGGGACCCAGTTCTTTCTTTGGGAGAAACCCACACTAGGTGCCTTTGGGCCTTTATTTCTGGAAACCATTCACTTTCTTCAGAAAAAGTCTTCTGATCTCTTGTTTGCTGGGAATGAGCTAGGCTGTCATTGTTTGGGGAGCCCATTTGGGAAAGAGGGGGAAGATTACATGGTTAGTAAATTGTGAAGTGGATGTAAACTTAAGTTGTGTGACTTCAGAGCCTTGCTCTGAGCTCTTATGATTCTTGTCTCCTATATTAAAACCTAAGTGGGGCTTCATAGCCTTTTGTATCAAGTTTTTTGTACTTATTGTGTACAGTAGCCCATTTCAGTCCTGTATATGTAGCACGGTTAGGAACACTATGTATATGATGATATTCGATTATTTCCACGTTGGAGATTTATAATTTGTTCTTAATTTGCAGCTTTTTTCAAGGAGCAAACCTCCAAGGGGCCTGTATGTTTATGGAGATGTTGGTAAGTGTGTTAAAATAAGTTTTAAGTGGTCCAAACAAAAAGTTTCCCAGCTTTCACTCAGGGATAACTTCCATTTCTATCCCTCAGTACACTACCAGCAGGAACAGGATGAGGTGAGGTAAAATAGGAGAGAGGAGAGGAGTGCAGTTATCTTAGTTTTTACTTTTATTTCTCATAGGGTGACTGCAGTTGAAGACAGGATTAGTTAGCATGTTAGGGTGCAAACATTATTTAATGTATAAAGTCAGTTGATCTCAGGGAAGGAAGTCATTTCCAGATAGGTTATTAGATAAACCAGAATCTCATTGCTCAGTGCTATTTGACTCAGGTTAATAACTTAAAAAAAATAAGCTGTTTGTTTTTACTTTTTTTAAAAAATAAATTTATTTACTTACTTATTTTGGCTGTGTTGGGTCTTCGTTGCTGTGCGCAGACTATCTCTAGTTGCGGCGAGCAGGGGCTACTCTTCGTTGCGGTGCACAGGCTTCTCATTGCAGTGGCTTCTCTTGTTGAGGAGCACGGGCTCTAGGCGCATGGGCTTCAGTAGTTGTGGTGCTCGGGCTCAGTAGATGTGTCTCGCGGGCTCTAGAGTGCAGGCCCAGTAGTTGTGGCGCACGGGCTTAGTTGCTCCGAGGCACGTGGGATCTTCCTGGACCAGGACTCGAACCCGTGTCCCCTGCATTGGCAGGCGGTTTATTAACCACTGCACCACCAGGGAAGTCCCTGAGTAGACGTTCTTAACATATGAGTGGTAACATTTCCTTGGTCATGCACTGGCACAAAGAGTCACATTTTCTTGGAAACCTTATGAGCTGTCACTTACTTTCTGGATTTTCCTAATCAGTTAATGTCTTTCTTCTTCCCTGACTTCATTCTTGCTGAAGTTGTCTGTTTCTGGTTTCTATTTCCTTCAATCAAATCTTTTTCTCCAGTTTTAAACCTCTCCCTGGTTACCCACCTTCACTGATGTCATGAAGGTGGCTCCTCCTTCCTGTGACCTTATGGCTTGTCCTTCAGTTCTTTACATACTCAAAATGCACATTTAATGTAACGAGATCAACAAATTTGCATTGTGAGGAAGTGGTGGCAGAGGTTCGTTATCTTAATAAGAATTTTAGGGTAAGAAAAATAATAGAAGTTGAATAGTTATACTGCCTTAAAGATCAAAATGTTCTTTTCTGGGTCCTCCCTCTTCTTCTGATTTGTTTACTAATGCCTCTAAATGCCTGTTTTACATTTATAGATTTAGCAAATCTAATAAAAAGGGAATTAGTATTTAAAAAGTGCATGATAGAGATTCTTCAAACTTGCAGATTTTAAAAATGTGAAAGAAGCTCAAACTATTCTTTTTCTTAGTTCATTGGCTAATTGGTATTTTTGAGACCAATGTATGCTTCTTATTTAGAATCTAATTTATACCAGGTACTTGAGCAGTTTTGTGTGTCTGCACCTTTGGGCACCGCTAGCAGATCTCATTCTGTTGTCATCTCTTATTTTTTGCCTCTTTGGAGAACGTTTACTTCCTATACCTTCACTTTCATGTTCTGTCATTGCTAAAATCTGCATCTTTGTTTCTGTTGTTACCTTAACCACTTAACCATAAATGGAGATGGTTAGTAAGGCACAACTGTTTCCACTTCTACAAAAGGACTTAAAAAAAATAAAAACAACAACTATGAAAGTTGTTGGATTTTTAGTTTGGAAAATACAGCCATATTCTAACGAAAAGGAGGTACAATAAATGTAATTTATCTGAATGTTTGAAGGGATTAGAAAAGATGTGTAACATGGGATATTCACATAGGCTGGGTGTGTGGCAATCTTTGGCTAGGAACATCTTCATAATGTAGAGGGGGGAAGAGAAAGGAATTCTGAAATAGGAAGTGAGATGAACATTTTGGTGGCCATACTCAGTTTAGTTTAGAATACTTACAAAATAGGTAATAAAAGATAGGTCAAATTCTCATTTTGGGGGGGCTCGCTGGCTGGGAGAATAGCCTCGGAATGCCTTTACAAGCTCTTATTCTTTATTATTTTTCTGTTTTAGACTTGGGAAACAGATATTAAATTTTAAAGAGACTTGGTGGAAAAGAGATGTCTGTTTCATAGCATCCCTTTCCCTCTCCTTATTCCTGCCCTTGGCTTGGACTCTGTCATGCCCACTTCACTCTACTCTGTCTTCATAGGTATGTTGAGATGATTGACTCAGATGGACCCTCAATACGGGAACCCCAGGAGCATTGATATCATCATGGTTCAATCTTGAAATGTTTTCATTAATAAAATGCTTATCATATCTCATGCAGAAGTCAAAAGCTTCAGTAGTAATATTTTGTGGCTTCATTCTTACCCTACAGCTGGCTTTCTTACAACAAGGTTTCAGCTCTAAACTAGCAGAATGAGTGGTTATGGCAGGGTTAGTGATTTCTTCCGTACATTAGAAGAGAATAAGTACATTTTTGTTTGTCAGTCCCTTTTTTGCTGTCTCCTGGTTTAACCTTACCTGTTCCACATTGATAATTTCACCAGTGGAAAGCTAGACTGTTTTTAAGGTTAGGGGTTGGAAAGCAAAATTCTTCTTGGGTGGGAGGCAGTGGTGGAGGATACCACTTCCAGCTCCTTCTGCAGGAGGTCAGCTGTGAAAAGGGCACCACTAGAGGGGGCTCTCGAGTAGTCATTTTTTGGCTTCCCAACTATAGGCTTAAAAGTTAGAATTTAAAAGATTTTTACGTTTTATAAATGACTCCCCTAGTAAGAATCTTATCCTGAGAAAATTACAAGGTTTTATTTAGGATTCTGTAGAGACCAAAGAAAAATTATGAAGCAGGTGAAATTTAGTGCTGGTTTCTTCCCTTTTTTCCAACATCTGTCCTCATTCTTCCAGTCACTTGACAAATGCTTGTTGAGCACTTGCCTTGTGCCAGGCAGTCTGTTGTTTCTGGAAACATAATGGTGAATAAGAGCAGACACAGCCTTTGCTCACCCAAAGCTTACAAACTGTGGCAATGGCTTTGAAACATTTTTAAACATGACTCACAGTAAGTAATATATTTTACATCCTGAGATAGTATATGCTTGGGTGTGTGCACACCACACACATATATATACATACATACTTATAAACATCTTTGTCCTGTAAGATTTCCTACAACTTGGATTTTGCTGATGCATTTCTGTGGTGTGATGTGAGTCCTCCAACTTTGTCTATTTCAAGATTATTTTGGCAATTCTGTGGCCTTTGCATTTCCATGTTCATTTTAGAATAAGCTTGTTCATTTCTTTAAAAAAAATCTGGGGATTTTGATTGGGATTATGTTGAAGCTATAGAGCAATGTCTACAGAGAATTGGTAACTTAAGATATTGAGTATTCCAATCTATGAGCATGGTATATTTCTTCATTTTAAAATATCTTATTTATTTATTTATTTATTTATTTTTGGCTGCGTTGGGTCTCCGTTGCTGCACACGGGCTTTCTCTAGTTGCGGCGAGTGGGGGCAACTCTTCGCTGCAGTACGTGGGCTTCTCACTGCGGTGGCTTCTCTTGTTGCGGAGCACGGGCTCTAGGCATGTGGGCTTCAGTAGTTGTGGCTCACGGGCTCTAGAGCACAGGCTCAACAGTTGTGTCACACGGGCTTAGTTGCTCCGCGGCATGTGGGATCTTCCCGGACCAGGGCTCGAACCCGTGTCCCCTGCGTTAGCAGGCAGATTCTTAACCACTGCGCCACCAGGGAAGTCCCTAAAGTATCTTCTTTAATTTCTCTCAGTGGTGTTTTGTAGTTTGTAGTGCAGAGGTTTGCCATATTTTTTGATAAATTTATTCCCGTGTATTTTACTGCAAATGGTATTGTATGTTAACATTTAAATTTCCAGTTGATCACTGCTAGTGTATAGAATCAATTGATTTTTTGGATGACCTTTCTAAATTCAATTATTAACTCTTATAACTCCTGGTTATTTGGTAGCTTCTTCAGGATTTTTTGTGAACGTAATCATATCTGTGAATAAAGACAATTTAACTTTTTCCTTTACAATTTCTATGCCTTCTAGTTCTTTTTCTTGCCTCATTGCATAGCTAGGATGCAGTACAATGTTGAACAGAAGTCATGAGAGTGGATGTCCTTGCCTTGTGTCAGATTTTAGGGGAGAAGTGTTCAGTCTTCCCTAGTTAAATATGATGTTAACTGTAGGGTGTGTGTGTGTGTTTAATGTATTAGTTTTTTTTATTGTGGCAACATATATATAATATAAAATTTATCATTTTAACTGTACAGTCCAGTGGCATTAAGTACATTGATATTGTTATGCAAACGTCACCACTATTCATCTCCAGAACATTTTTATCTTCCCAAACTGAAACTCTGTACCTATTAAACAATAACACCCATTCTATAACCCCCTCCTTCCCAGTCCCTGGCAACCACTGTTCTACTTTTGTCTCTATGAATTTGATAACTCTAGGGACCTCATGTAAGTGGGATCATATAATATTTATCCTTTTGTTTCTGGCTTATTTCACCTAGCATGGTATCTTCAAGATACTATGTCAGAATTTCATTCTTTTTTTTTCTTTTTTTTTTCATTCTTTTTTAAGGCTGAATAATATTCCATTATATTGTATATACCAATTTTGTTTATCCCTTCATCTGTCAATGGATGTTTGGGTTGTTTCCATCTTCTGACTTCCGTGAATAATGCTGCTATAAACATTGATGAACAAATATTTGTTTGAATCCCAGCTTTCAATTCTTTTGTGTATATCCAGAAGTGGAATTGCTGGGTCATATGGTCATTCTGTGTTTAACTTTTTGAGGAACTGCCATACTGTTTTCCATAGCAGCTGCACAATTTTACATTCCCACCATTAATACACAAGGGTCCCCACTTTCCACACCCTTATCAATACATTATTTTTCTGTTTGTTGTTTTCATAATAGTTATCCTAATGGATGTGAAGTGGTATCTCATTGTAGTTTTGTTTTGCATTTTTCAAATAATTGGTGATATTGAGCATCTTTTCAGTGTAGGTTTTTTGGTATTTGTCCTTTATGAGGTTGAGGAAGTCTGCTTCGTTTCCTAGTTTGCTGAGAGTTTTTATCATGTATGTGTGTTGAATTTTGTCAAAATTTTTTTCAAACGTTGTGAGATTATATAATTTTTATATGTTGAATTTTATTTTGACAGGGAGTTAAATAAGTTACTTGCATGCCACTTTGATTCCTTTGAAGTATTTTTTTAATTGAAAATTTCATTGAGATAATTACAGATTCACATACAGTTATAAGAAGTAATTCAGAGAGATCTGTATACACTCATTTCCCCTCTAAGGCAACATTTTGCAAAACTATAGTAAAAATATCACAACCAGGTATTGACATTGATACAATTCACCAATCCTGTTCAGATTTCTCCAGTTTTACTTGTATAGTCATCCCTTGGTATCCACAGGGATTGATTCTAGGGGTCCCCAAGGATATCAAAATTTGGTGATATTCAGGTCCCTTATATAAAATGGCCTAGTACAAGGAATACAGTCAGCACTCTGTATCTACGAGTTTCACATCAGCTGTGCCGTACTCATTTATGTGTGTATTTAGTTCTATACACTTTATCACCTCTGTAGGTTCATATATCCATCACCACAGTCAAGATACTGAACAACTGTATCACCACAAGAATCCCTTGTATTGCCCATAATTTTATAACCATACATATCCACCCTCCATTTCTGCATCCTGGCAGTCACTAATCTGTTCTCCATTTCTAAAATTCTGTCATTTCGAAAATGTTATATAAATGAAAAAGTATGTAACTTTTTAAGATTGGCTTTTTTTTTTTCCACTCAGTGTAATTCATTGGAGAGTCATTCAAGTTGTTGTATGTATCAACATCTCTGGAAATTGTTTATCACTCAGTTTCCTAGGGGTTCATAACACAGCTTCCCTTGCCTCACATCATGAAGTATCACCCTACGCATGAGCAGCTATTATTCAGCCAAAGACTCAAGAGTGTCCACCTGTTGGTTTCTGGAGCTCTTTCATTATATAGCTTCCTCCTCTCTGGCACTCTGCCTTGCAAATTTCACCTGCATTTTGGACTCCCATAATCCTGATCTCTCTTAACTCACTCAGACCTGGGTGTTTAACTTGGATTCACCTTCTCTGTGCAGCAATCTGGAAGGTGCCTCCAAGCTAAAAGTTGGAGTGACATAGGGCTCATCTTCTTAATCCAGTTGTCTGTTGATGGGCACTTGGGTTGCTTCCACGTCTTGGCTATTGTAAATAGTGCTGCTGTGAACATTGGGATGCATGTATCTTTTCAAGTTGGTGTTTTCATTGTTTCCAGATATATACCCAAGAGTGGAATTGCTGGGTCATATGGTCATTCTATGTTTAATTTTTTGAGGAACTGCCATACTGTTTTCAATAGCGGCTGCACCAATTTACATTCCCACCAACAGTGTTTGAGGAAAAAATATAAAGATACATAATGTTAAACTGCCAAGTTCCATGAGGACAGGGATTTTTGTTAGTTTTGTTCACTGCCATTTCCTAATAAGCACCTAGAATAGGGCCTCACACATGGTAGGCATTCAATGAAAATATGTTGATTAAATAAATAAAAATATTTTATTTATGGTGATTTTGATATTCAGAAGTTTGAATTTTACATATTCTAGTTTATCAGTTTTTTCCTTTATGATTTCTTCTTTTTGCTTTTATTTTCAGAAACTTTTTATATGATGGTTTTGTTACATTTTAAGCACATTTTTGCAAGAAGAGCACAATGATTATGTTCAAATATATATTGTTCACATTTTTTGTTAGATAATTCATGACTTCTTTTCTGGATCTATAAGTATACTATGCTTCATGCAGCAGAATTTGAAACTTTATTAATTCACTTCTTTGTGTAAATGTAATGATATAAAATTTGCTGCCACTCACTATATCAAGAGACTTGTACCGAATATATTTGCAAAAAATTACTTTTCAGGCTAAGCGGTCTTCTCATTAAAAATATGTCTGGTGAATTGTATTTTCTTTTTTAAAAAATTTTATTTATTTATTTATTTGGCTTGCTGGGTCTGCATTTCAGCCTGCATGCGGGATCTAGTTCCCTGACCAGGGATCAAACCCAGGCCCCTAGCATTGGGAGCGCAGAGTCTTAGCCACCAGGGAAGTCCTGTGAATTGTATTTTCATATACAAAAACCTTTCTGACAATTCAAATGGCATGGCCCAAAGTCATCTTATGGAATGGAGGAAAGCTCAACAGATTTAAGACTCAAATCTTGCTTCCTGAGCTGCCTTTGAAGTTAGTATAATAATTGCAGCTCCTGCAAGGAGAGCCTGGACGCTTTGGTAAGGTGGTGGTGGAGGAAGCAGTGAGCATGAGAGACAAGACCAGCATCCCCTGGCCTGCCTGCTGGGGAATGCTGGGTGTGAACCAAACTTGACTACTGTCAGTGTCCCCAAAGCTCTGGGCTTTCTGTAAGGGAATAGGCTTCCTGTGCATGCCTTGTGAAATGCTTAGGCTGTTGACTCTTCAATTACTAATGTGATCGTAGTGATTAACAGTTTGAGTGCTGAAAATTAGATAATTTAATTATAAGGGTTAACTGTATCTGAATTTCTTCAAGTAAGCCTCATTTTGAAAGCCAATATTCTCAGCTTTTTAAAAAAGTGTTATAGGACTTCCCTGGTGGCATAGTGGTTAAGAATCCCCCTGCCAGTGCAGGTGACACAGGCTTGAGCCCTGGTGGGGGAAGATCCCACAAGCCATGGAGCAACTAAGCCCATGCGCCACAACTACTGAGCCTGCACTCTAGAGTCTGCGTGCCACAACTACTGAAGCCCACGCACCTAGAGCCGTGCTCCACGACAAGAGAAGCCACCGCAATGAGAAGCCCATGCACTGCAAGGAAGAGTAGCCCTTGCTCACCACAACTGGAGAAAGCCTGCGCTCAGCAACGAAGACCCAATGCAGCCAAAAATAAATAAACAAATAAATAAATTTTTTTTTAAAAAAGTGTTATAATTGGCAATTCTCCAGCTGTAACATCTATTATTTATTTTCAGTGTTTATGTTAGGTGCTAATCTGTATTTTCTTATTTTTCACTGGTAAATTTTCCTATAGTGCCTAAGACAGTTCCTCATCCTTTGTAATGGCCCAATAAATAATTAATTAATTAAAGTTATTTTATTTATACTGTGCCTTTTGGAAGAGAAACTGAAGAATGAATAATCTGTAAATCTTGCCAGTTTAAAAGCATAGTTCTCTGGAGGAAATACTCCCTGGAGTGCTAACTAAATGTTGTATTTCTTAAAAACAGGATTTTAACAGAAAAGAATAATATCAACATTTTATTTTTAGGTAGTTTAGCATAAGACATAAACACTGCTTTTAAAAAAGTTAACATAGTCTTAAGCTTTCCAGTAGCAGAGTGTGGTTTCATTATCCCAAAGCTAATGAACAATCATTAGAGCAATCAGTACATACTGTTTGATAGTTTTTTTTTTTTTTTAAGGTACAGGGAAAACAATGGTGATGGACATGTTTTATGCTTATGTGGAAATGAAGAGGAAAAAACGGGTTCATTTTCATGGTTTCATGCTAGATGTTCACAAAAGTAAGTTAATGATCTGAAAGAAGTGATTTAAATGGACAAACATTACAAGATAATTTTCCTCATCTTAAAGTTCTTAATCTTTTAAAAAATTAGATTTTTGCTAAAAGTAAGATTTTATTTGGTTTCATTTGTTTTGTGCTATATTGAAGCAATTAGTAATGTGTCCAGAGTTGGTCCTAGAGACAAATTCATTACTTCCAAATCAGAGAACAGAGGTTACTCTATGAAGGTCAGGCATTTTCTCTTTCTACTAAGGATCAATAAGAAATCTTTAAGCCTCACCTGTTTCACAAAGTTATTCTTGATTAGGCCTTTTCCTCTGTGTCACCTAGCATGTAGGCATTCAGTTTGTTCTTGTATGTATGCTTTATTTCTTTGTCAAGGGTATGTTATTTCATCTTTGCATTATTTGTTTACTAGCTATACTGTAACCTTCTCAGGGCAGGAATATTGTACTTTTCTTAGAATACTTTCAGCATTTAGTAACATAGAGTGAAGGAAGTGGGACTGGCCGGAAACAAGGGAACATCCTGATTAGATATGCTAGACATAGAGGGCAGGATCACCTCCTTTGCCTGCATCTCTGAAATCCTCAGGGCTAAGATCTGTGTGTTGATCCATCAGTCACAATCTGATCATCTATTCTATCACTTTGTCATCTCTGAAGTGATTGAAGAGTGGAGATGGAATGACCACAAAGTGTTCTTACAACCATAGGAATATAGTAATATGTGAACAACTTATTTGAGGTGGAGAAACTGCAACCAACCTCAATAATCATATTTGTTTGTATGTGAAATTTAAACCTCATTTTTATGTTCACACTCTGTTTCATTTAGAGATTTTAAAAATATGTTTTAGTTATCTAAAATGTACTGTTAATACAATATTTGATTTGTGTTTAACTTCATCCATTTAAGGAATACACCGCCTTAAACAGAGTTTGCCAAAAAGGAAACCAGGATTCATGGCTAAATCATACGATCCAATAGCTCCTATAGCTGAAGAAATCAGTGAAGAAGCAAGTCTTTTATGTTTCGATGAATTTCAGGTAAGGTAGAGATGCTTCATAGATGTAGAATGGTATACTGAAGGAAGTATGAGTATTTAAATCCTGTTCTGATTTTATCAGTTTTATAAATTGATTTAATACATTATCTCTTATGACTTTAATTTTATTATCTAGTCCAGGGGTCGGCAAACCACAGCTTGCACAGGGCAAATCTGGCCCATCTGCTTTTGTATGGCCAGTGAGAAGAGGAAGATTTTTATATTTGTAAAAGGTCATTAAAAAAAGAAAGAGAAAATGTAACAGACACTGTATATGGCTTGCAAAGCCTAAAATATTTACTATTCTGCCTTTTATAGGAAGTTTGCCTACCCCTATATTCTAGTCAATGGATTCACATTTCCCCTACACCACGATGGAGATAATATAATTATTACAAAATAATGTCTTTAAAGATGTTTGACTGTTTTTTAAAAGTGTTATTAAAAAGAAACAGGTGATTCACACATCTCATTTAAGCTTCACCACTTATCTGTGATGAAGGAAGAGAATTGCCCTAGTTCAAATTTCTTTTTCCCCCCTAGTTGAAATTTTAAAATTTGTTCTAGTTTTAGGATTCAAAATTGTGCATTTAAATTGGTAGTACATTATTTCCTGATCTTTATTTCTTATGAGAACAACGCATCAAAGCAAACACCATGTCTTATGCTTATTCTGTATCCTACGTCATGTCCAGTGTTATAATAGTAGTAATTAATAATATAACAGTAACAATAATAATAATAGAAGATACTCTAGGTTAAGAATTACTTTCTCTTTATTTGACTGCTCTTTTTAGTAGTTATAAAATGTAATAGTTGGTTTTTCTAAGTTGCTTACCATAAGAGCAATTGATTATTGGAATGAAAATAGAAAAATCCACAAGGACTGAATATAAGCTTAAAAACAGGGCATCACGCCCAAAGCTTTTGAAAAAATATTTCTGGGGCTGAGTGCAGAAACTCCTGTCTCATTGCCTAGAATAAAGGCCCAGAGAACTTTCAGGAGTAGCAGACTAACATTTGTTATATGCCTACCCTGAGGCAGGCCCTGAGTGATTCATACATCTCATCTAAGCCTCACAGTGTATTTGTAATGAAGTGAGGAAATTGCCCTAGTTGAATTTTAAAGTTTCTTCCAGTTTTAAGATTCTCTGAAATTATGCATTTAAATTGGTAGTGAGTTATCTCCTGTTCTTCTGTGCTTAGAAACCTGGGTTAGTGGGAAGATGATGTGGCCAGGATGCCTTTAACCCAAATGACGCATGTAGGTCTCCTCTAGCAACTCGATACTCATAGCTAACAGTGGTCTCGATTTATGATAGAGGAGAAAGGAGAATTTTTACCAGGAATGGTGTTATACTGAACCATCTGGGGAGGAGGAATTTTTATTTCTTTCTCCCTTCAATCATATTCAGACAGCCTGGCATTCACACTTTGTATTGTAGAACTACAAAGGTCTTCAAAAGAAAGGCTTATGGAAAAGAGATGTTCCTCTGCTACTCTGAAGGTACACTAAGTACACTGGTGTACTGCAGAAAGAGAAGGGCCTCATTTAGTTCTAAAAATAGCACCAAGTTAGCAGTTATGTGGACTTCAACAACAAAAGTCAGTGTTGAATCAGTGAAGGCCATTTCTCTTGGTTTCTCATTATGAGTCTTTTAACCAAAATATCTCTAAACAAAATTGAATCGACACAGGTAAATTTTGTTTTCCATTGAGAAACAGAAGTTTTATTGAAACAGGGAAACAAGTGATGTGAACAAAGCACTATTTCTATATGTTACTTGTATTGTGTCAACTTTTTAAAGCAAAATAAACTTATACACGACTCAGTACCTTCTCCTTTTGCCACAGTTATCAGGTATTTGTCACAGTTAAATTTTTTTCATATGGTTTTTATTCTTCAATTTGTTAATATGGTGTATCACATTGATTGATTTGCATATATTGAAGAATCATTGCATCCCTGGGATAAATCCCACTTGAACATGGTGTATGATCCTTTTAATGTGTTGTTGGATTCTGTTTGCTAGTGTTTTGTTGAGGATTTTTGCATCTGTATTCATCAGTGATATTGTCTGTAATTTTCTTTTTTTGTAGTACCTTTGTCTGGTTTTGGTATCAGGGTGATGGTGACCTCACAGAATGAGTTTGGGAGTGTTCCTTTCCTCTGCAGTTTTTTGGAAGAATTTGAGAAGGATAGATGTTAGCTCTTCTCTAAATGTTTCATAGGATTCACCTGTGAAGCCATCTGGTCCTGGACTTTGTTTGTTGGAAGATTTTTAATCACAGTTTCAATTTCATTACTTGTGATTGGTCTGTTCATATTTTCTGTTTCTTCCTGGTTCAGTCTTGGAAGGTTATACCTTTCTAAGCATTTGTCCATTTCTTCCAGGTTGTCCTTTTTTTTTTTTTTTTTTTTTTGCAGTACGTGGGCCTCTCACTGTTGTGGCCTCTCTTGTTGTGGGGCACAGGCTCCGGACGTGCAGGCTCAGTGGCCATGGCTCACGGGCCCAGCCGCTTCGCGGCATGTAGGATCTTCCTGGACCAGGGCACGAACCTGTGTCCCCTGCATCGGCAGGCGGACTCTCAACCACTGTGCCACCAGGGAAGCCCCAGTTTGTCCATTTTATTGGCATAGAATTGCTTGTAGTGGTCTCTTATGATGCTTTGTATTTCTGTTGTGTCCATTGTAACTTCTCCTTTTTCATTTCTAATTTTATTGATTTGAGTCCTCTCCCTGTTTTTCTTGATGAGTCTGGCTAATGGTTTATCAATTTTGTTTATCTTCTCAAGGAACCAGCTTTTAGTTTTATTGATCTTTGCTATTGTTTTCTTTGTTTCTATTTCATTTATTTCTGCTCTGAACTTTATGCTTTCTTTCCTTCTACTAACTTTGGGTTTTGTTTTTTCTTCTTTCTTTAGTTCCTTTAGGTGTAAGGGTAAATTGTTTATTTGAGATTTTTCTTGTTTCTTGAGGTAAGCTTGTATTGCTATAAACTTCCCTCTTAGAACTGCTTTTGCTGCATCCCATAGGTTTTGGATCATCGTGTTTTCGTTATCATTTGTCTCTAGGTATTTTTTGATTTCTTCAGTGATGTCTTGGTTATTTAGTAACGTATTGTTTAGCCTCTATGTGTTTGTGTTTTTTACATTTTTTTCCCCTGTAATTGATATCTAGTCTCATAGCGTTGTGGTCAGAAAAGATGCTTGATATGATTTCAGTTTTCTTAAATTTACTGAGGCTTGATTTGTGACCCAAGATGCGATCTATCCTGGAGAATGTTCCATGCGCACTTGAGAAGAAAGTGTAATCTGCTGTTTTTGGATGGAATGTCCTATAAATATCGATTAAATCTATCTGGTCTATTGTGTCATTTAAAGCTTGTGTTTCCTTATTAATTTTCTGTTTGGATGATCTGTCCATTGGTGTAAGTGAGGTGTTAAAGTCCCCCACTATTATTGTGTTACTGTCGATTTCCTCTTTTATAGCTGTTAGCAGTTGCCTTATGTATTGAGGTGCTCCTATGTTGGGTACATATATAGTTATAATTGTTATATCTTCTTCTTGGATTGCTCCCTTGATCATTATGTAGTGTCCTTTCTTGTCTCTTGTAACATTGTTTATTTTAAAGTCTATTTTATCTGATACGAGTACTGCTACTTCAGCTTTTTTTTTTGATTTCCATTTGCATGGAATATCTTTTTCTATCCCCTCACTTTCAGTCTGTATGTGTCCCTAGGTCTGAAGTTGGTCTCT
Organism: Aethalodelphis obliquidens; assembly: GCF_003676395.1. Classification (NCBI taxonomy): domain Eukaryota; kingdom Metazoa; phylum Chordata; class Mammalia; order Artiodactyla; family Delphinidae; genus Aethalodelphis; species Aethalodelphis obliquidens. The sequence continues at coordinate 50,192,402 of NW_020837947.1, read as the reverse complement.
TGTAGACAGCATATATAGGGCTCTTGTTTTTGTATCCATTCAGCAAGCCTATCTTTTGGTTGGAGCATTTAATCCATTCACATTTAAGGTAATTATCAATATGTATGTTCCTATTACCATTTTCTTAATTATTATGGGTTTGTTTTTGTAGGTCCTTTTCTTCTGTTATGTTTCCTACTTAGAGATGTTCCTTTAGCATTTGTTGTAGAGCTGGTTTGATGGTGCTGAATTCTCTTAGCTTTTGCTTGTCTGTAAAACTTTTGATTTCTCCGTCGAATCTGAATGAGATCCTTGCCAGATAGAGTAATCTTGGTTGTAGGTTCTTCCCTTTCATCACTTTAAATATGTCATGCCACTCCCTTCTGGCTTGTAGAGTTTCTACTGAGAAATCAGTTGTTAACCTTATGGGAGTTCCCTTGTATGTTATTTGTCGTTTTTCCCTTGTTGCTTTCAATAATTTTTCCTTGCCTTTAATTTTTGCCAATTTGATTACTATGTGTCTCGGCATGTTTCTCCTTGGGTTTATCCTGGCTGGGACTCTCTGCGCTTCCTGAACTTGGGTGGCTATTTCCTTTCCCGTGTTAGGGAAGTTTTCGACTATAATCTCTTCACATATTTTCTTGGATCCTTTCTCTCTCTCTTGTCCTTCTGGGACTCCTGTAATGCGAATGTTGTTGTGTTTAATGTTGTCCCAGAGGTCTGTTAGGCTGTCTTCATTTCTTTTCATTCTTTTTTCTTTATTCTGTTCCGCAGCAGTGAATTCCACCATTCTGTCTTCCAGGTCACTTATCCGTTCTTCTGCCTCAGTTATTCTGCTATTGATTCCTTCTAGTGTATTTTTCATTTCAGTTATTGTATTGTTCATCTCTGTTTGCTTGTTCTTTATTTCTTCTAGGTGTTTGTTCTTTAATTCTTCTAGGTCTTTGTTCAACATTTCTTGCATCTTCTCGATCTTTGCCTCCATTCTTTTTCCAAGGTCCTGGATCATCTTCACTATCATTTTTCTGGAAGGTTGCCTATCTCCACTTTATTTAGTTGTTTTTCTGGGGTTTTATCTTGTTCCTTCATCCATCACAGTTAAATTTTTGATTAAGGTATTGAAATTAAAAATTTAAAAGTATATTAATACCCAACCTTTGTAAAGTAATTCAGGGTTTACAAAGTGTTTTTACATCCTTACTTCATTTAATTCTATTAAATAGTTATTATTATTTCCATCATGTATATGAGGAATATAAAGGCATCAGAATTTCTTAGGTATCAGGTAAAACTCATTACCCTTAACTTAAAAAATGTGAATTTTAAAACATTCTGAGAAATGATTGGCATGTTTCTGTGACATGAGGACCATTGGCAAGACTGTTTAAGATTAGGAAAAGATAAAAGTATGGTTGTGCAAAGCAGATCCTGAGAAGATTTATGGCAAGCAGGTCCAAATTACCCATTAGGCACAATAGGTATGGTGCTGAGGGTCCATGATAGTTTAAGGGGCCCATGAAAATATTTTAATTTAAATTCTTTTAAAATTTGAAGAAGAAATGAATATGTCAATAATGAATCCAGCCTGTATCTGTCTGCATCTGTACTATATTTGTCTTATACCAACACAGTTAGAAAATATAATTTATGTATATATGTATATTTATATATATATATTTTTAAGTAAATTTATTTTTTAATTGAGGAAGGGGCTTCTGAAGGTTAAAGGGCCTATGAAAGTCATAATGCCACCCTGATAGTGAGGTCCTAACGGAAACCTGTCTGGTTGCTCTGGGCATTCTCCATTGAGTTCAGATTTTAGAAGATTGATACATGGTTGGGAAGAAGGAAACAAAAGCAACTATCTATCAGGATGAACCAAATCTTGTAAAAGAAATGTAAGGCAACAAAAAGGATTTTTCAAATTATATATTAAGGATGTGTAAGGGAGATCAAGAGGGAGACAGACCCCTTGCTCATAAAATGTTTCTTGCTAACGAAGAGAAGAAAGTGGATGTGATGGCTCTGTTTGTCATCTCCTGCCTTATCCAGAGTTGGTTTGATATTCATTCATTCACTTAGTCATTCATCCCAGTTGTCTTAAAGACCTTATTCCATACTACAGAACTCTATCTGTCCCACAGTCAAATGGATCATGTCTGGACATCTGATCTATGAGTAGCCAGTCCACAAGCTTGTCAACAACCTTGGACTTGTGTGGTGTGGCCTGGGGGTTGAGCCAATCATATACTTTTTCTCATGTATTTGAACTAAAAGATGCAGAGGGAAGTGCCCACTTAGTAATGAGACAGGAACAAAGAGACATAGGAAGGAGCTGAATCACATTAGGGGGAGGAATACCAGGGTGCTCCCTAGGCAGCTGCAGAGCTACCTGTAATTTCATGCCAATCTCCAGTTCCTGTTCCCAGGAGGTGCTTTCAGTGCTGTTCCATCCTGAGGTCTCAAGTATAAACCCCTTATGTTTAGCTGAATCTCCTGTGCCTGTTTCTTGCAAAGAGTCTTGATGAGAAAGGAACTATTCAATTCATGTTTTGCTCTTATATTCTATGTCAAGAAGGATTTCCCTATGATCTAGAAAAGAATAAATAGGAGTACTGTGAGGAAATCTCACCTTCCTTAATATAAAATCTGTTACCTCTAATGGAAGGAGGTTTACCTGATGAACCAAAGCCCAAGAAAAGCAAAGAGATGAGGTATCTACTAGGATGCTTTTGCCTGCAGGTAACAGAAAACCCAACTTAAAAGGGCTTAAACTTGAAGGTGGGATATATTATGCTATATAAGATGGTGTCATTACCCTTGCTCAAACCCCCCTGCTTCCTCTCTAACATTATCTCCTATACTTTCAGATTCACTCAATGCTCCCTACTTTTTCCAATCCTATTTTCTTCATAGATTAGGGAACTGTAGTTAATAGTGGGTGTTATACCAAATGCTTCTTTCTCAGCAGGGTGCTGAAGAAAATATGCACAGAGACAACAGAACAAGAATGAAAAACAAATTGATTGCTTTTATTTGCTCACAAATTTCAGTGTAGCGTTCTAGTATGTTAGTGTTGACCCTCTTCCCTTGAGCAAAGTTGGCCTAAATGTCCTAGAATGAAAAATGTTAATAATCTTGCTGTTTTGTTTCCCCTGAAGTACGAAACTTGAACCTTGGAGCTTACCACTGCATGCAAGAAAAGACCAATATTTGCATATACCCCTTGTGGAGAAGAGCCAGGGAAAGCGAGAATCTAAGGGCAAGAATGTGTCGCCTAAGGGCAGAGAGATCACTGAGCAGAGCCTAGATTTCCTAGTTTCAGTATCCTGGACTATCTTTCACTGGTCTTAGAGAAGCTCCTCTAGCACATCAAAACTGGATTATTGCAAGTCCAGATCTCTACTTGTCCCCCTTTTCTAAAAATCAAAAGGGTAAAATGATAACCCAGAATGTTGCTGTACCAGCGCTCTGATCCCCAACATCTGTACAATTTAGAACAAACAAGCCAAGCCTTTGCAGTTTCTGCATGGAATAACCTCCCCCATACGTCCATCAGGATAACTCTTACTTCTTCAGATCTTTGCTCAATTACTTCCTTAACAAGGCCTAAACCCTGTTTAAAATTGCAATTTGCCATTGACCCCCCACTCTTCTAATTCCCCTTACCCTCCTTTTTTTTCATAACATATATTGCCTTCTGACATATATTTACTTATTTATTGTGTTTATTGCTTATTATCATTATTTCTCTACAGGAATGTAAACTTGAAGGCAGGAATCTTTGTTTTGCTAATTGACATATCTGAAATGTCTAGAACAGTGCTTGAGAATGAATTAATGAACAATAATAATGAGTGAACAGATGAATGAATAAAAGTAGTTTCAACTACTAGTTCAACAGTAGTTCAACTACTGTTGAAGTAGTCCCCCAACTAAGTCCCACTTCCCTTATATATAACAACCTGCATTTTTTCCTGTCAACATTCTAAATTATCTTCACATTTTTGTCTAATTTAATAGGTGAAAAATGGGATCTCATTGTTTTAATGTATATTTCTTTAATATTATGGTTGATTTTTTTAATATCTATTTGCTTACTGTTAATATCCATCTTTTATGAACTGTTTGATTCAATGCCCATTTATTTATTAGAAAGCTTTTATTTTATCTATTAGTATATTCTGTAATAATATTACCTACTGTTTACTGAGTGCTTTCTGTGTTGCTAACTACTGTACTATGCTATGTATCATTCCATCTACAGCTAAAATTCTGTATAGCTATACGTAAATAATAAGGACTTAACCTAGCATATGTAACATATATAGGTAACAGTCATAATCAACATTTCTTGAGGATTTACCATACGTATTGTAACGATTTTGCAGAGTAGTTGTTATTACTGCCTTTATTGGATTGATGAGGGAATTAAGGGTCAGAGAGGTTAAGTGACTTTTCCAAGATCATACAGCTGGTAACTACATTTGAATCCATCATCAGTGCTCTTATTCACTAGTAGTAAAAGCTATGTTATGTGTTCTCTTTGCTATATGTCTTCTATTATGTGTTTAAATATACAGACCTAGAACTGGGTGGGCTTTTAGTAGATGTTTTAATGATGGAACCTAAAAATTATCCTTAAGCCTATTAAGCCTAGTACGATACATTGCTGATTTACTAGCAAAGAATTTTTTAGGCACTTTAATCTTAACAACAGTATGTCTGCAATCACCACTTCACTTTTCAAATTGAATCCTATTAGTGGTCTTGATTTTTAACTAGTTACTATTGGCCATTAGGTGATGTTAATTAGTATAATATTTATTTTACTAGGGGGATGAATAGGAATTGTTGCTGCTTAAAAATAAGAATATAGTCTTTTCTCTTGAATTTAGGGCATTTTTAAGATTATGTTTTCGTAGCATTCGGATTACATTTGCAGAAGGTATTCCTCATTAGCTTGGTCATCTTTACTAAGTGTAGTATTTCAGTTTTACGTGGGATAGATGCAGTATTCTTATCTTGTTTGAGAAATTTGTAGATAGGATGTTTTTATGTGTTTTAATTACTGAAATAAAAGAATAAAGTTTTCTTTAGGGTCTTCATTATATTCTCTTTGAATATTAACATTTCTTATTAAACCATTTGTGATTCTGAAGATATCAGAATACTGAAGGAGAACAAATTTTTTAAAAATGTTATTTTTTCATGTCTCTTTTTAGGGACACTGGTTAGATGTTTTACTAATATGCACCCCCCCCCAGAAAAAGAATTCTGATGAGCAGAATATCATTCAAAATTCTCCTCTGTAAGCTATCAATATCATTTAAAAAATAGTTTTGACCATTTTTATAAAACAGGAAAGCTATTAAAAACTGCTAATAAAAATAGATGCTTATTTCTGTGCTAATACTAATTACTAATAATGCATGCTTATGTTTGTCACTCATTACATGGCACTGTACCAATCAGTGGATGACTGAGACGCAAGCACTTACACATGTAAATTAACAGTTAGATTTTTTTTTCCCTTTTTTTACTTAAGTGAGTCATAATGGAAAGCAACTCTAGGTCATAAAAAATCTTCTCTCTTTAATGCTAATGAAATGTCTCCACTCTCTGTATTAGCAGACTACCCTTAGTGGTAATCTGTAGGCTTCTCTTTTGTTCCTGGTGGTAATGAAATGCTGGGTGCTGAAAAAGCTCGCTCTTCAAGAATGTGTGGCCAATTGTCTTCTGTTCACTTATACTGTAAAATTTCTGTTCCCCAGCAAAGCTGAACAAGTGCAGGGACAAGATCAAAAGAGTATACATTGGCACCCGGCTACACCAAGTGACTCCTGCTTTATTAATTAGCCATAGCTTCTCCAAGTTAATTTACTCTGCTAGAGCAAAAACATTCTGTAAGACAAAAACAACAAATGATAATTCACCCACAAGTCCTTATTGTTTGCTTTCTTCAACTTTCAGTTTAAACCTTTGTACAGTGTTATAAGCTAAACATCCCTTCACTTTTCTGAACCTTAGTGCACAAAAGCTATTTTTATTTTTTTCAAGAACCTCAGCGAGATAGTCAAATGATCATTTTTATTCTCTAAAATTGGGTGATTTTAATTGATATCATTCTTTTTAAAAGTCAGTGCATTGGGAATCCAATTTAAAAGTGCAGTTGCTTCTAAAATTTGCAAGCTTGTTCTGTCCTCTCATCAGAAATGCCACTGGTGTTTAAGCATTTGAAAAGGGCCTTCTCTGTGAGTGTTTTGGCGGAAGCAAAATTTGACAGTGATCCTAAGCTCCAAATTAAATAATATCAGTACCACTTTCCTTTTCATTTTAATCACCACTTTGTAAGTTCCTGAAGTCTTTTTAATTTAAGGAATCTTCAGTAGGTTTTTAGTTAATATTTTAAAGTTATAGCCTGAAACAGCAAAAAAAAAAAAAAAAAGATCTGCACATTCCCATATCCTGGTTTTGTTTTGTTTTGTTCAGGTGGAAAGGAAATAATTGAACTTTTGAGTAAGATATCAGCTGAAAGAGAAAAGTGATTTAGACCTCTGTCACCCAGGTTGTTACTGTTCATAGTGTTATAACCATTTAGTTGGCAACTTTTAGTATTACGATCTAATTTGAAAGAATTCCACTAGTTTCTATGTACTTTAACATGGTTTAAAAATAACAATGTGGGGCTCCCCTGGTGGCGCAGTGGTTGAGAGTCCGCCTGCCGATGCAGGGGACACGGGTTCGTGCCCCAGTCCGGGAAGATCCCACATGCCGCGGAGCGGCTAGGCCCGTGAGCCATGGCCGCTGAGCCTGCGCGTCCGGAGCCTGTGCTCCGCAACGGGAGAGGCCACAACAGTGAGAGACCCGCGTACTGCAAAAAAACAAAACAAACAAAAAAAACAATGTGATATATATTGTGTGATATATTTTGTGAATATAAAATAAGTTTTATTGAGATTATCTAAAATGTGCTGTTAAAGGAAGATCAAAGCATTTTTACATTGGGAGAATATAAAACCCATGTTATTATATTCTTAGGGGAAGGTGCAATGATTAACATCAATCTTCACTATATATTTATTTTTTGAAGTCAACTTCCTACCCTCCCTAGTTTCTGTATTTTTGGGGATTTTTTTTTTTCAGGAGCGCTTTTTAAAATTTTTATTATTTTTTTTTTTCACATCTCTATTGGAGTATAAATGCTTTACAATGTTGTGTTAGTTTCTGCTGTACAACAAAGTGAATCAGCTATATGCATACATATATCCCCATATCCCCTCCCTCTTGAGCCTCTCTCTATTTTCGGGGATTAAAAAAAACAACAACAAAGTTACCATTAAGCTTACTTGCTAATTGTGGATTTTTAAAAAAAATTTTAGTAAAGATCAGTGGTTATATGTATCTCTGTAACTTAGATGAAATAGTGTTATCTGCATTATGCATTTCTGGTTTTGTCAGAAGCTTTTTTTTTTTAAAGCACTGTGTTAACCATTCTTGTAAGGTTTTGTGTTTTTTTTTGGTAGAAGGAATATTTGTGTTTGGGAAGGTTAGCAGAGGCTGGCTGTGCTGGAAGTGACTGCAGTGCCTTTTGATTATTCATGGACAGTAATAGAAGGCACTTAAAAAGAACAATGAAATTGCTTATTTTTGTGATGGGCCATCTGTTGAATTGTTTTGTGCAACAATTGCACAATAGTATCTATGTCATATCATTCTATTTTCAACAGCAGCTGATTATGTCTCACTGGCTACTTGTCCTTATTTCTAAAGTCCCATGACCATTTAAAGTCACCTTTTCAGGGACCTTTGCCAGAAAGGTATTAGAAATCTCAAATAGCCTGTGTATTTTTTTTTTTTTCTTTTTTTCTCTCTCTTCTTTATTTGGGGAGGGAGGCTGTGATGGGAGTAGGAGGGGGGAGTTGGTCATGTTAGTTCTAATTAGTTAGACTTCCTAGATGTTTAGGACAATTATCTGTGCTTTCCACCTGTAGTTCTATAAAATAAGTTAACATAGAATCAGTTGATAATTTGGATAGAAATGATAGGCTTGCAAAAAAGAAGAGTCAAGTTTAAAGACTGCAGGCTTTCATGCTTTTAATTATCTACTCTTTTCTTCATGATAATTAGAATTTTTCTCTTGGAATACACTTCTATTTTTTTTTTTTTAAAAAGGATGAGCCATTAGCAAATTTGTTAGAGCAGAAGTGAAATTAAAATAAAACAAATGTATTGCTGTCCATAGGTCACTGACATTGCTGATGCCATGATTCTGAAACAGCTTTTTGAAAATCTGTTCAAAAACGGGGTCGTCGTTGTGGCAACATCCAACAGGCCACCGGAAGGTAAAAACAAACACTGTGCTGTAGTGTCTTATCCAATTAGGTAGAAACAAACAAGCTTTTAAAAATTCACAATTTTGGACTCATTTTATTGTGTTAATAAATCTGATTACTTTGCTTTATCCTAAGTTTTATAACTAACAATCTGAAAAATCAGTCAGTATTTGTATAATATTTGAAAAATCTTTCCTAAATCCACGTGATCTCCCGTGTTTGATGCACTTGCAGTTTTTCCCTGAGCATTAGATATGCCATGTGTGCATATCAAAAAAATACAGGCCTCTCTAACTGCATTTTATGGGCCATAAAAGAAACTCCATGAAATGAAAGAAAAAGTTCCTAATTGAATCTTGGAAAAAGACTTAAAGCTTTCCTGCATAAGTGGTTTCTGATACTTCATTTATCATTTCTGAAAAAGCACTTCTGGCTTATTAGGACATTATTAAAAATTAAAATACAATAATATATAGATAAAAACAAGTTTAAATTTTGTGTCTTTCAGCCCATCATGTGGTCAGTTGAAGGTTGAAAGAACCAAAAATAATATTTTATGCATTCTTAATATTAACATCTGACTGGAATGCTATTCTGCCAGATACCTGCATGGCTAAGTTCTTACCTTTTTCGGGTCTTTGCTCAAAGGTTACTTTGCCAATGAAGCCTAGACTCATCTCCCATTTAAATCTACAACCCATGCTCTTTTTTCCTGGCACCACTTCTTTTTACCTGCTCTATTTTTTTCACATAGCACTTATGGAGCCACCATGTAGTTTACTTATTTACTATATATATAGTTTATTATCTGTCCTCTGCCAAGATGCAAAAGCTTCAGGAGGGCAGCAACTTTTCTCTCCTCTGTTCACAGGTATACATATTTTAAGTACCTAAAACAGTGCCTTGCACATGGATGGATCTCAGTAAATAGTCTTAGAATGAATGTTGAATAAATGTGTGTTCTCAAAGGATCTCTCTGGCTGCAGTACTGAGAATAGATTGTGGGGATGAGGTTTCAAGGTTGGAAGTAGGGAGACCATTTAGGAGATGACTGTAACAATCCCAAGGGGACATGATGGAGCAGTGCAGGTGGTAGGAGTGGTCAGATTTTGTAGACAGAGTCAAAAGGATTTACTGATGGAATGAATATAGGATATGGAAATAAAAAAGATCAAGAATGACTCAAAGATTTTGGCCTGAGCAATTGGAAGGATAAAATTGCTGTTTACTGAGATGGGGAAGACTATAGGAAAAGCTAACTTGGGTAGGGAAGTAGGGTTTCTACGATTATGAGGCTGATGATGCATTTAAGAGTTTGGATTTCAATGGAAATGTTTGGACTGGAGGTATAAATTTGGGAGTCATCAGTCCTAAAGGAAGCTGGTAAGAGCAACCAGTGAGTAGGAGGAGAGCCAAGAGAATGTCAAGCAAGGAAAAGGAAAGTGGTACAAAAACGATGGATGATCACCTTTGTTAAATGCTGCTAGGAGGTGAAAAATGAGGTTGAGAACTGACTGCTGGAATTGGTAACATGGAGTTTATAACTGAACCTGAAAAGAGCAATGTAATAGTGTGTTTTTACTTTTTAAATTAAGTCATGTCACATTAATGACTTATAATGAATTTGTAATCTACTAATATGCCCAGATATTACTATGTGAGCTGTTGTCAAACTAGGTCTCTCTCTTTCTATATTTTTGTAGTTGATCTCTTTTTCCTTCCTATTACATTTCAGCATATTAGTTTGTCTACATTGTTTCATATTATTGATTTATGTTGATATTTTTTGAAGTATGATTCTAATAAATTTTTTTTAACTACCCCTACTAGCTATGACATTTATAAACTTAGTAATCGTGCTTCTGTGTCTTAGTTAATATTCATTAACTAAAATATGTAAATAGGGTAGGACCAAGTTTAGACTCCTGTAGTATACCATTAGAGGCCTTATTTTAGGGAGACATTAATTAGTTAATCAATACCTTAAGACCTAGTTATTCAAACAATTACACTTATACCTAATCTGTTACACTGTTAAGAGAATTATGAATGATTTTGTCAGATGCATTTATTAAAATCCTTATAATGTTATATATAGCATTCTTGTGATTTATTAGTGTAACAACTCTATGAGACAAGGCAGTGAGTTTTTCATATTAGATCATCGACGGGGATGTGAGGCTTGACTCTCCTTCAGTTGACTGTTGACTTAACAGTATCTTCAGTATTACCTTTAGACATTCAATGATAAGCTATGTTCATAAAGAGCAAAGTGCTAGAACAAGCTTGGAACGCCCCTCCCCCCCCCCCCCCCCCCCCAGCAAATACTGCTGAAAAGAAAATTGCAGTCAGCTGCTCAAGCTACTGCAGTGTGGTCCACTGAGGAAGGACAACCACAGGAGAGGTTAGGAACATTCTGGAGCTCATAGCTTTGTAGGACTAAGCAAAGTTACAGGCCCACCAAGGTAGCACAGAGAAATCCGAGATGGAGCCATCCTTCTGGAGAAGACTGAAAGTCTAAGATGCAGAATTCCAAAAATTGGGCATTAGCCACAAATTCAAAGAAAGCCTTTTCTAAATATGAACCTGGACAGAATGCTTAACATACACCAGGTTTTTTAGCCATGGTAGACAATCATCATAAGTAGCTTAATATTTTAATATAAAGAAGATGGTATGTATATATACCATCTCCTCGTGGTGTGTGTGTGTGTGTGTGTGTGTGTGTGTGTGTATGTGTGTGTGTGTGTATATAATTTCATGACTGAAGAAACAAGACTCAGATTAAGTATGAATCTCAGGAAAAGGAAAAAGTATAGGACAAAGAATGGGTCAGTTGTTGCCAAGGGCTGGTGTGGGGAGGTGTTTGACTACGAAGGGCCAGCACCAGAGAATTTTGGGGGTTTTGGAACTGTTTTGTGTCCCGATTGTACTGGTGGTTACATGTTTAAACGCATAGAACTGGACAACAAAAAAGTTAATTTTCCTGTATATAAATTAAAAACAAATCACATGGTTAGTGAGTGATAGAACAGGGTCTAGAAAGTAGGTTTTGTGACTCTTTTGACACATTGTCCTCTATCTTTTCTCCTTGTTGGTCATCACTAATCTTTGTCTACTCTGTCCCAGATACAGTGTGTCCTCTTTTCCAGCCATCAGAATGCATTCAACTTTTTCTTTAGGTTACAGCTTTTAATCCACAGCCCCCAGATAGTTATTATTATTTTAAAAATAGCATCTACTTATTCTAAGAGTGTTATGAGAGGTGGGAGAAGAACCTTCCTGGCAGAGGGTTGAGGCAAAGCCCAATGGTTGGAGAGAGAATGACCCATTTGAGGAACTGAAAGGTAGCCAGTGTGGCTAGAGTGCAGTGAAGTAGGGGAAGTAGGATACAGTGAGGTACAAGATGAATCTGGAGAAGTGAGAGCTAGGACCTTATAAAGCAGTAGTAAGGATGTTGGATTTTATTCTAAGAGAAATGGGGAGCCACTGTAGTGCTTTAAGCAGGGACTGATAAGATTGGATTTGGAATATCACTCTGGTTATCATATGGAGAATGAGTTACAGGATGGGATGCAGTGATATGGTGGATTCAGGGAGACACACTAGGAAGCTATTGCAGTGTACTGGGCAAGAAATGATAATAACTTGATATAAGGCAGTGATTCTCAACTGGGGGGCTGTTTTGCAAACCAAGGATATTTGGCAATGTTCGAGACATCTTTGGTTGTCACTAGACAGGATGGGGGGTTTGGTGCTGCTACTGGCATCTAGTAGGTAGAAGCCAAGAATTCTGCCAAAACATCCTATAGTGTATAGGGATACTTCTCACAACAAAGAACTATCTAGCCCAAAATATTAATAGTTCTGAGGTTGAGAAAACCTGATATAGTATATAGAGAGGATAGATTTGAAAGATAGTTAAGAAGTAAAATGGATAGCACCTTGTTATGGGTTGGATACTGAGGAAAAGGGAAAGGACAATTTCTAAATTTCTGGCCTGTACAAGTGGGTGGTTAGTGGTGCCTTCATTCAATAAAGACAGAATAATCTGGAGGTTAGAAGTCCAGATCATGTTGCCCAGTGGACAAGAACACTGTATTTTCTTCCCCTCTGTTAACTCTTTAGCTGCTGTGTTTAATTTTCTTCCACATTATTCATCTCATTCCTTCCATTTCTAGTTATAATGCATCAATTTCCTGGACAAGAATAGGGGTTATTGTTGGTGGAGATTACAATCAAACACTCATCTTTTCTCAGTTAATAACTTGTCAATTTATAGACAAATAAGTTATTAATTTTAATAGAAAATGATCAGAAACATTTAATAAATAATTAATAATTTTAATAGAAAACAATTGATAACGAAGTAAAAGCAACACCAGAATTTAGGAACTTAGCAGAGAAAATAGCTATGGAGGAAAGTGGTCTGGGAAAGTCCGGTAGAAGAAAAGAAAGGGAAGTAATACTTGAGGGGGTGAAGGGAATAAGGTACCAGTGACTGCTTTTATGTCACTGTTTTTTTCTAGTCCTCACTTCTAAGTCGTGCCTTCCTTGGGTCCAAGGCCTCATCCTGTACACCATGTAGTTGTTAAAATCTCAAACCAGTGTCAGTTCATGATGACAACTTTAGCTTTTAGCTTCCTGTTTGTTTACTGATCTGTAGGGACTTTCCTACTTTCTGGCAAGCTCAAAATATGTTTAGTATATTTTAAACATTTGTAACACAACACTTGTAGTGCTATTTTATATTTTCTAGGGTAATCTGATTAAGGCTCTTAAACTTGAAGCAAAGAGGAGTAGGAAATTGCTGGGAAATTTTTAGATAAACTATATCTAGAGATAGTTTATATTCAATTTTGTATTTTTATAAAATCTCAAGTAAATGATTTATTTAGCATTTTTGTCATTTAGGTAAATACTTTTATATGGCTCATGTACAAATAGACATATTTTTACTTTTCAAAGATTATATTGTCAGGTCATTAGAAGAGCCAGAAGCAAAAATCCACAATTAAAATATCATATATATGCCAGTCACTTTTTAGGTTCTGAAAAAAATTGTTAATTTCATGATATTCTAGTAGGGAAAAGCAATATTATCGATTTAAGTGCATGGAGACCCTAAAAACAGATTAATAATAGACTGGTAGATTAAGTTAATTAAATTGAAATTAATAATTAAACTTAAGGACAAAAATAAGAATATATTTTTATGGGGAAAAAGAATATGTAACTTGAAATGACTATGCTTCTTTGACAGTAAAACACAAAGTGCTAAGGGAAAAAAGTCCCCTATTGACTGAAGAGTGCATTGTGGACTTTCTAGTTTTTAATTTGCTATTTATTATAATGAAAATGCTATAGATAGCATTAGAATGTCCAAGAATAAGTCTGCCTTAGATTATTAGGCAATGACACTGTGTGATTCTAACTCAAGCCAATGTATCTATAGTAAATAAAAGACTGGATATCACTAGAAAATTGGTGCATGCACACACACACACACTAATGTAATTTATCATATTAATATTTTTAGGAAGAAAAAAAATCTATTGATGTTCGCCATAAAAGCTTGAAAGAGCATTTGGCAAAATCCAACATCTTGATAGAATCACTCCATAACATGTAAATAGATGGAAAGTTTCTTAATATGAAACCAAATATATGTATATCAGTTCAGAAGTCGGAAGTATGCTTATTGGGGACACTGTGGTATATCTACTGCAAGAATGAACAAGGCAAGGATGTCAATTATCACTTTTTAACATTGAACTACATTACAGACAGTATAAGAACTAGGTGGATAGGGAAGGGAATCACCACATATCTTGATTAGAGGGGTTCTCCAAGATTAGTCATACCACTCCTTTTTCAAGGTTATGTGAATAGAAAATACCCTAATATGGGAACGATAAGTAGGAAAGAGAAGTAAGTAAGCATTAGAAGATTTCTGTTTTGTGTTCTTTAAAAATCAGGAAAACATAGACTCTGTGATATAGAAGATCTAAGCTGAGAGAAGACAAACAGATTAGTTGAAAACCTTTTTACTGAGAAATCAGATGTAATTAAAAAAAGCTACATGAAATAAAGGGGTTTAAATTAATTAAATCAGTTAAAATCAGCATTTGAAGCGCTGAAGTGTAGAATTAAAACTATAGAAAATGAAATCAGTGATAAGGGAAGCAACTTAAGAAGCTCTGCCAATGTGTAGAAAGAGAATAAAGAATGAAATGATTTTTTTAAAAAGTTATTTTATTTTTGGCTGCATTGGGTTTTCATTGCTCCTTGCGGGATTTCTCTAGTTGTGACGAGCAGGGGCTACTCTTCGTTGCGGTGCACAGGCTTCTCATTGTGTGGCTTCTCTTGTTGTGGAGCACGGGCTCTAGGCGCGCGGGCTTCAGTAGTTGTGGCACGTGGGCTCAGTAGTTGTGGCTTGCGGTCTCTAAAGTTCAGGCTCAGTAGTTGTGGCGCATGGGCTTAGTTGCTCCACACCACGTGGGATCTTTCCGGACCAGGGCTCAAACCTGTGTACTCTGCATTGTCAGGTGGATTCTTAGCCACTGCACCATCAGGGAAGCCCAAGAATGAAATGATTTTTAAAAAATTAAATAAGTCCTCTGGAGGAAAGAGGTCTTAAAATGTGAACTTATTAAAAAGAAGTGGTTGAAATAAGAAAATTGATCATAACAATGAATTGAGTATAAGTGAATATTTGTAGTTACTGCTTGCTTATATATTTGTAAATTTTGTTCCCCTTGGAGAGAGGGTTTACAGATCCTGAGTGACAGTGTCATTATTTGTGGCACTGATAACTAGGGTAATATATAGTCAAGTATTTTAGAATTTAAGATACACCTTCTACTTTTCAAATTACTAGAAAAGACGAGGGATCAAAGTAAAAATATTTCTTAGAGCAAAAGCTAGAAAGCAGAAGAAACAGCAAAAAATAAATAAATAAAAACATGAAACAAAATCAGGCATTCCTTGTCAATGACAGGAAATACAAACGGGTTACATTCCTCTATTAAAAACTAAAACTTCTTCTGATGTGGCTGAGTAGGCTCCTAGTCAGTTGACCTTGCAGACAACAATAATACATTCTGAACAAAATATGTAGCACAACTATCTGAAGGTCCTAGAGAGTGAAAAAAAGTCAGAAAGATTATAGAGGGGAGACAAAACTTGGAAGAGGGTCCAAAATGGAGAGAATTTCCTGTTTTCTTAATTTTTCTTTCTTTTTAAAAAATAGCTATCAGCTTTAGGACAGGTAAAGTTATTGCTGCATTGGATGACTAAAATTCTGATAGAAAACCCACAGTCTTTCTGGCCAGAAGAATCAGATGGCAGAGTTTAGGGCAAGCATTACTGCTGGAAAATGAAAAACGAATCCCACTGAGAACTAGATTGGTATAGCCCCAAGTTCTCAAGTTCTGTGTATAAATTCTGCCCAAATCTCTGACTGGCCTCTGAACCATACATTTGCAGAGCAAACCACAAGCTTCCTAATGATAGGGTACTGAACTGAGATTCAAGTTTATAGTTTGAGTCCAACCAAGGTAATTTCCTGCTAAAACAAAAATATCAACACTCTTCAGAAACAAAATCCATAAGGTCCAGGATACCATCTCAAAGTGATGAATGAGGAAATATTGACCTATTCTCAAGAGAAAAAAACCATCAACAGATAGCAACCCCAATATGACCCAGCTGTTGGAATTAGCAGACAAGGGCTTTAAAACAAGAATTATAACTATAACTTTGGGGGAAATGAGGTAAAGAAAATATGTTCATAATGAATGAAAGGATAAGGAATATCAGCAGAGAAATAGAAACCATAAAAAATGTACCAAATTTAAATTCTAGAACTAAAAAAGACAGTATCTTAAATAAAAAATTAACCTAAAGAACTTAATAGCAGAATGGAGATAACAGAGCAAAGAGCCAGAGAACTTGAAATTATCCAAGGTGAAGAATAGAAAATGATAGAAGTAAAGAAACAGAGACTTCAGAATTTGTAGAGCTATAACAAGCTTTCTAACATATTTCTAATTGGAATCCCAGAAGGCAAGGAGAGATAATGGGCAGAAAATCTTCTGAAGAAATAATGACTGAAAATTTCCCAATCTGGGGTGAAGATATAAATTTACAGATTCAAGAAGCTCAGTTAAATGCAAGCAGAATAAATACAAGAAAACACTGCTTAGGCACATTGTAGTCAAACTGCTAAAAACCTAAGATAAAGAAGAAATCTAGAAGGCAGCCAGAGAAAAATGACATTAAATACGGGGAACAATGATTAGCTTTTGATGACTTCCATTAGAAACTATGGAGGTCAGAGACAGTGGAACAACATCTTTAAAATGCTGGGGAAGAAATTGTCAACCTAGAATTTTATATCAAATAGAAATTTCCTTCAAGAATAAAGACAAAATAAAGACATTCTGATATGAAAGAAAACTAAACAAATTCATCAGCATAAGATATGCACTACAGGATATTCTAAAAGAAGTTCTCCAGGTAGAAAGGAAATATTAAGACACTTGGATCCCCAAGAAGAAATGAAGAACATCAGAAATGGTAAATATTAGAGTAAATATCAGTAACTAGTTTTTCTTCTTAATTTCTTAAAAATAGAAATGATCATTTTATGAGAAATTATAACATTGTCTTGTGGGGTTCATAATGTATGTAGATGTGATCCATATGACACCTATAGCATAAAGGGAGGTGTTTAGAAGGGCTTATATGGATGGAAGGTTTCTACATTTTTTTGTGTGAAATGGTATGATATTAATTCTAAGTAGAGTGTGAAAAGTTAAGGGTACAGGCATACCTTTAAGATACTGTGGAGACATCCAGACTACTGCAATACAGTGAATATTGCAATAAAGTGAGTGACACAAATTTTTTGGTTTCCTAGTTGCATTTAAACATTATGTTTACACTATACTGTAGTCTATAAAGTGTGCAATAGCATTATGTCTAAAAAATCAACTTACACACCTTAAGTAAAAAATACTTTATTGCTAAAAATGCAAACCATCATCTGAGTCTTCAATGAGTTGTAATCTTTTTGCAATAGTAATGTAACCAAACCCAGGTTTGGCTGCTTGCCATTCATAAGCCACTAATTTGAGAGGCAAGCGTCAGTAGAAAAGAAAGGTGCTTTAATCAGAAAAGCTGGCAATCTGCGAAGAAGGTGGTCTTGTGTCCAGAGACCAACTCCAAAGATTCTCCTCAACCATGACAGTTTTTAAAGGGAAAAATGGAGGCGAAGAATCTCAGTGAATCATCAAGGCAGGAGGTTTGGTTCTGCATCATTCTCCGTTGAGTGCAGACTGGCTGACTCTTCAGATGTTATTTTGCCTGTGTGATCTGCCTGCAGGATTGCTAAGGAGGCTGTTGGGTGTAGAGAGCTAGTAATTTTTTAACTGCTTAATTCTTCATTCTTACTTTCTATCTAGGAAAATAATCAGGTTAGACAAGGTACGGTGTATATTCAAGAGAGCATAAGTCAGGAGTTAGTTTCAATTGCTTAATGATCTCATTCCTATAATTAGGTTCTTTTAAGGTTAGAGGGGAACAGAAATGGACAAAGAGGAAAGGGGCAAAAGAGCTGCTTTCAATAACATCAGAGATCACTGGTTGTAGATCACCAAAATAAATATAATAATAATGGAAAAGTTTGAAATATTGCGAGAATTACCAAAATATGACACAGAGACATGAAGTGAGCAAATTATGTTGAAAAAATGGTGCTGATAGACTTGCATGACACATGGTTACCACAAACCTTCAATTTGGAAAAATGCAGTATCAGCAAAGATCAATAAAGTAAAGCACAGTAAAATGAGGTATGCCTGTATATATTGTAACCCCTAGAACAACAGAAATAAAATAAAAACCAGTTGACAAAAAGGAATTTTAAAATATATTCAAATAATTGAAAAAAGGCAAGAAAAGGTGAACAGAGGAAGAAAATGTAGAGGAAACAAAAAGAAAACAAATAATAAAATCATAGACCTAGGGACTTCCCTGGTGGTCCCGTGGGTAAGGCTCCATGCTCCCAGTGCAGGAGGCCTGGGTTCAATCCCCTGGTCAGGGAACTAGATCCTGCATGCATGCCACAACTAAGAGTCTGCATGCTGCAACTAAAGATCCCGCACGCGGCAACGAAGCTCCTGCATGCCACAGCTAAGTAAGTCCTGGTGCAGCCTAAATAAATAAATAAATAAATATTTAAAAAAAATCATAGACCTAAATGTTAAATGAACTAAACATTTCAGTAAAAGGTAGAGGTTATCAGGATGGATTAAAAAATATCAAGAGATATACTTTAAATATAAATATAGATTGAAAGTAAATGGATGCAAAGAGGTATATTCTACAAACAGTAATAATACAAAGCCTGATGTGTGTGGGCTTATTAACGTCAGATTAAATTGACTGAGGCAGGCCCTGCCAGTCCCTTTGGCCCCACCAGAGGATGCTTGTGCTGGGCTCTGCCTCTCTGTCCTCAGTTCATGGCAGCAGGGGTCCTGCGCCCCTGACTCCCGGGCCTTGGTGCTGGAGTTTGTCCACTAGGGATTACAGTTGTGGGTAAATCAAGTATTGTGTGGTGGTTTGTGGAAAACAGTTTTGAGCCTAAGATCAGTTCAACAACAGGGCATCTTTTGTCTAGCACCAAAACGAGTGGCATAAATTCCTAACCTGGGATACAGCTACACAAGAATGATTTTCTGCTTTACCACCGATGTTCATTTATAATGATTTATGATGCCAAAAAGGAGAGGTATTTTCAACATTAAGGAATGAATTAAAAGATCTCTGACAGCAAGTCCCATCTAATTTTGTAGTTGATGTGGCAGGAAATAAGTGCGATATTATTGCAAAAGGTGAGTCATGGAGAGAGATGCTAAGGATTGCACTGACTCAGCCATACAATTTTTGTAGAGATCAATGCAAAAACCACAGTGAACTTAAAGGACTCTAAAGAAGTTTCTCAAAGAATTCCATTCACTCACACCAACCCACCGCCCCTCCCACCCCCCATTTGGTAGTAAGGGCTTCTGACTCCAAAGACAACCTTTCGAGTCAAAGTGAAAAAAAGCTGTTGTTGGCTGAACCTCAGCCTCTCACACTTGATAATGAAATAGTTGGTTTTGAAAGTTAACAGGGGACTTCGAATCTCTGCCACTACTTTTTGCCTGGCTGGTTTTGAGTCTTCTTTGTGCACAGGGGATTCCCCAAAATACCCAAGGTCTGTTTTCTCATTGAAGACTCCAGTCATGATATTTCTGTTCATTGAATTCTGTTACAAAAAGAAACTCTGGTGTGAAAAACTACTTCATTGGTGTTTGACTTTACTGAAAATAAATACATAAGGTAGTATTTTTTCAGTGAAGGTTTTATGTAACATTTTATTAAGTTTCTCTTTCATGATTCTTAAAAAAAAGAGAGTCTGTGGAGCCTGTAATTTCCCTGGATCCCCATTATCACTGTTATAAAGGATTGCACCATTTAAAATGGCATAGGATATCTAAAATGGAGGCTGACAATTATTATTTGAGTCAAAAATGGATTCAATTTATAGGACTATTCATGGGATTGATGGAGAGGATTTCATCTTCCTGCTACCTCTAAAGCAGTTTTCATTGAAAACATTAGCCAAGGATACACGTGGAAAATTAACATCAACAACAATAAATGTGTAGATCACCCTAATTTTTCCTTCAGATTTTTAAATTTGTGTGTCACTAAACACAGTATTGGTACTTGGCAATGAATAGGAATGAGCACATAATAACATGGATGAATTTCAGAAACATTAGGCTGAGTTAAAGAAGACTTATACAAAAGAATATATACTCTATAGTTTCATTTTTATGAAGTTTTATCTAAGGTTTTATGGTTTGCTTTGGAGATTTTAGTATATATCTTTAACTTATCACAGTCTACTTCAAGTGATACTAGACTGCTTCAGGTATAGTCTAAGAACTTTCCACAGTATACACCCATTTCTCTCCTCCTAGTCTTTATGCTATTGTTTTCATACATTTTATTTCCACATATGTTATAAATCCCACAATATATTATTATTTTTGCTTTAAATAATTATCTTTTAAAAGAATTTAGATAATAATAATAATAAAAAAGGCTCATATTAACCCACAGTTACCATTTCTGGTGCTCTTTACTCATTTATATATTCCAGGGTTCCATCCAATATTATTTTTCTGCCTAAGGACTTCCTTTAAAGATTTCTTATAGTTCTGGTGTTCTGGTGATGAATTCTTTCAGCTTTTGTATGTCACAAAAAGTCTGTACTTGAAAAGGTATTTTTGCTCGGGATAGAATTCTATGTGGACAGTTTTGTTTTTTTCTGTTTTTGACCTTTAAAGATGTTGCTCTACCATGTTCTGGCTTGCGTTGTTTCCAATGAGAAGTTGCTATCGTTCTTAACCTTATTCCTCTGTATGTAATATATATTTTTGCCTCTGGCTGCTTTTAAGAGTTTTTTTTTTTTCCTCCTTTGATCACCAGTTATAAGCAATTTGATTATAATATGCCTTGATGTAATTTTATTCATGTTTCTTGTGCTTGGGCTTTAATGAGCAACTTAGATCTATGGGTTTATAGTTTTCATCAAGTTTGGAAATAATTTGGCCATTATTTCTTCAAATATTTTTTCTATCCCATCCTCTTCTCCCCTTCGGGTACTGCAATTCCACATATATTGGGTTGCATAAAGTTGTTCCAGAGCTCACTTATTCTCTGTGCATTTTTTCTTAGTTTTTTTTCTCTCTGTGCTTCATTTTGGCTAGTTTCTATTGCTATGATTTAAAGTTCACTAATATTTTCTTCTTCAGTGTCTAATCTGCTATCATTCCCATCCAGCATATTTTTTTTGTCTCACATATTGTAAGTTTGCATCTCAAAAAGTTCTTCTTGGGTCTTTTTATATTTCCCATGTCTTTATTTGATATGCTTGCTCTTCCAGCTGCTTGAACACATGGAATACAGCAGTAACTGTTTTAATATTCTTGTCTTCTAAATTTATCACCTATGTCATTCCTAGGTCTGTTTCTGTCGATGGATTTTTCTCCTTGTTCTGGGTCATATTTTCCTGTTTCGCTGCATGCTTGGTAATTTTTTATTAGATGTTAGGCAATATGAATTTTACTGTGTTGGGTATTGGATATTTTTATATCCCTATGAATATTCTTGAGCTTTATTTTCTTTCTTACAAACAGTTTGATTCTTTTGGGTATTGCTTTTAAGTTTTGTATGGCAGGACTAGAGCACATTTAGTCTAGGACTAATTTTTCTCACTACTGAGATAAATCCCTTTTCAGTATTCTGCTCAATACCCTATAAATTTAGAGGTTTTCCAGTCTGTCTGGTGGAGATAGGCACTCTTCCCAGCCATGTGTGAGCCCCAGTGATGCTTTCCTTGAGTACTTTCAGATGATTCTTCTCCTGGCTTCAGGTCATTTCCTCACACACATATGCTGATCAGTACTCAGCTGGGGATTTAACTGGGACCCTCAGCAGATCTTTAGAGCTTTTTCACTGGGCAACTGTCTTTTCTGTGGTACGCTGCTCTGTGAACTCTAGCTGCTTTCTCCTCCCTGGACTCTCACCTATCTCCTCAGCTGGGGAGACTTCCAGGCTCTGTTTGGGTTCCCCCTCCTTGTGCAGAGTGCTATAAACTTCCCCAGACACTAAGTGCATTTGTTTTCTATTCTTAGGGATAACTGTCCCTTTTTTCTGGCGTCCAGTGTTCATATAAAGCTATGATGACCAGGTCTGGGATTATGGAAGGCCACTCTAAAAGTCTGTCCACGATAGTGGATTCAAGGAAGGCTTGTTAGAAAATGTGGGATTTGAGCAATAGTTTGTATAGTATTAGAAAAGAAGGTAGAGGTAAAGTCATGAGCTTGTGCTGACTCTTCTGCCTAGGATACGCTTCCTTCTTCTCTGCTTGGTGGCACCCCACTTACTTTTCCAAGGTGCTCTAGTCCCATTGTTACCTGCAAAGCTGCCTTTGAACCCAGATAAAATGAGTAGTTCATGTTCTGTATATTATGTTTATACCTTGTATCCTTTTTTACCTTGTATCATGGTTATGATCTGGTTGTGTCTGTCAGCTGTGACAAGTCTAGCTGGTCACAACATGGTTCTGAAAAAGCCTATGAGTTTTAGCTTCATTAAAGACCTTCCTCGGGCTTCCCTGGTGGCGCAGTGGTTGAGAGTCCGCCTGCCGATGCAGGGGACACGGGTTCATGCCCTGGTCCGGGAATATCCCACATGCCGCGGAGCGGCTAGGCGCGTGAGCCATGGCCGCTGAGCCTGTGCGTCCAGAGCCTGTGCTCCGCAACGGGAGAGACCACAACAGTGAGAGGCCCGCATACCGCAAAAAAAAAAAAAAAAAAAAAACCTTCCTCAAAAATTCTAGGTATACCAATTACTGGCTGGGAATTCAGCAAATTATTTTTAAAACTTTGAGTATCAGTTTCTTTATCTGTAAAATAGAGGTAGAAATATTTACTATGCAGCATTATTGTAATTTGTGTACAGTGTCTAGCAAATTGCCTGGCTCCTAGTAGGTGTTCTCTAAATGCTAGTTCCTCCTTTTATTTATCTTTTGTCTTCAGCACTCATTTCAGTGCAGACAAATAATAGGAATTCATGAATGTATGTTGAATTGAATATAAAATTGTAATATACCATCAAATGGGAACATTTAATTAGCTGTATTATCTATACATCTAGTAAAATACTGTTTGAACTCCAGTTAGATTTTTAAAAAGAAGCTAAGTAGCTCTTCCTGCTTACGTGGCCTAAAGGCACCATTTTCTTTTAATCTGTACTAAAATAAGAATCTCCTGGAAAGGTAAATCAGATTGGTTCCATAGAGCCATATAATTATTTTGTGTTAATTTATAGGAAAACTCCTTTTAATTACCTATCTTAAAAGTTTCTTACTCTAAATCCATATGTACTTATATAACTAAGTGGACATCCTGGTCATTTTAACACTGGGTTTTTAAGGAAAAGATCTGCATATCCATGTGTATCTCCAAAGTATTTATGTAGATCCTTGTAATTACTTTATAAATCCTCTTTGCATGCACTTCATCTGTAAGTCTTATTACAGTTATTCATTGTGGAGAATGTAGAGGTCCTTATACCATTCTCAAAAAATGAACATCCTGGGACTTCCCTGGTGGCGCAGTGGTTAAGAATCTGCCTGCCAATGCAGGGGACATGGGTCCGATCCCTGGTCCGGGAAGATTCCACATGCCACGGAGCAACTAAGCCCGTGCACCACAACTACTGAGCCTGCGCTCTAGAGCCTGCGAGCCACAACTGCTGAAGCCCGCGCTCCACAACTACTGAAGCCTGCGCGCCTAGAGCCTGTGCTCTGCACGCAACAAGAGAAGCCACTGCAATGAGAAGCCTGTGCACTGCAACAAAGAGTAGCCCCCGCTCGCCGCAACTAGAGAAAGCCCACCATGGCAACGAAGACCCAACACAGCCAAAAATAAATGAATAAAATATAAAATAAATTTATAAAAAAAAGAATGTCCCATAATTCCAGTACTCTGTCTTATATGGCCAAGTGCTCTTTTAGCTCTGTTTAGAGATCATTAAAAAATAATAGGCAAGAACTTCTGTTGAATTATAAAATAATATTTAGTAAATAATGACAAATGTTGATATTAATGTAGTATAAAATCTTCATGTCTAAGAAAAATAATATTAAACAACTAATATTAAAAATTTTGGTAGCTAAATAACGTTTCAGGAGATGGATCTATTGTATTGACAATTTGCATAATATTTGAATTGCAAAAAACTCTTCAATTTAATGAGTACAGTCCTTTTTCACTTAAGTGTCCTGTAAAAACCTAAAGGTTTTCCAACCAAATGAATTCTGTTTAGAATTTTGTTCAGAAAATACTTCCCAGAGCATAAAGTTTGAATTATATATCCTTGTAAAGGCTGATTTTTTTTTAAAGTTAACCCTTTAAAAATTAAATCTCAAAGACTTAAAGGCATTGTTATTCTACTTTAATTTTGCTGAGTGGAAATCTTTTAATCAAGAATATTACAAGTGGGCCTTTACATTTCTCATTGTCATTAACCTACTGAACGGTTCATGCCTGTTAAACTACATGTCAGGGCCTGCCTTATATGTCCATAAAAAAAGATATTCCGCGAGTAAGACCAAAATGTTACCTTAACATAAACTTTCATTACTGTAATATTTTAGTTTTAATTCTGTAACATTTCGTTTTTTGACATTCACTAGTGTTGTGTATGTTTCTCTAATAAATTTTCAAAGAGCTTATTGAGGCATAATTGACATATAATAAATAGCGCATATTTAAAGGATACAATTTTTAAAATACTGACATACATATACATCTGTGAAATCTCCACCCTGACAATATAATTAACATTTCCATCACACCCCAAATTTCCCCCTCCCCTTTTTCATCTCTCCCTGCCATCCCTGTCCCAATCCCTCCCTTTCCCAGGCAACTGATTTCTTCAGATTATTATAGATTAGTTGGCTTTTCCTACAGTTTTATATATATGGAATCACACAGTATGGTACTCTTTTCTTTTGAGGGGTAGGAGGGTTTTGCCTCTTTTACCCCATATAATTATTTTGGGATTCATCTATTTTTTTGTGTGTATGAATAGTTTACCTTTTTTATTGCTGAGTAGTATTTCATTGTACAGATATGCCACAGTTTATCCATTCATCTAATGATGGACATTTGGATTACTTCTAGTTTTTGGCTGTTACAGATAAAGCTACAATTTTAGCTATTATGATAAAGCTGCTATAAACATCAAGTGTATTTAAAAAATTATTTCATTTTTGATTTTTACCACTTACTGGCAATCATGGCTGTCAACTCTTATCGTATAGCAATGTTTTTATGCACCTTCCCCAGCAACTTTGTAATTTGGGAAGACTATGAAAATACCTAACTTTAAACCCATTTCCTGCATTTTACCCATTTTATTCATTCGAGGTATTGATTATAGGAAAAAAAGATCTCATTTTGAAGAGATCCTGGTTAGCATTATCTTACCTTTTATAATA
Organism: Aethalodelphis obliquidens; assembly: GCF_003676395.1. NCBI lineage: Eukaryota > Metazoa > Chordata > Mammalia > Artiodactyla > Delphinidae > Aethalodelphis > Aethalodelphis obliquidens. The sequence continues at coordinate 50,166,959 of NW_020837947.1, read as the reverse complement.
TCTGGCTAGCATTATCCCACCTTTTATAATATCACTAAATAAAAATTTCAAATGTAACTGAATTTAAAGCCTGCATTATCTTACCTTTTATAATATCACTAAATAAAAATTTTAAGTGTAACTGAATTTAAAGCCTGTAGTCCTTAATTAACCAAAGAGCTTATGCAAATACTTTCTTCACTATAATGTTATGATGAATATTTTTCTAAAGAGAATAAATGTTTCCTAATGACCATATTTTATTTCCATAAGTAAATATGGCAGTTGAAATCTTAGTTATCAAATTTTCTTTAAACAGGGAAATATAGAAAGGATCCCTTAATGCAATACTTAAAAAGAAAAATTGAGACACAAACTAACTTGTGATTTTTATAATTTGGAAAACTTTTTACTGTTCTCATTTTTATACTTTTTTATTTTTTAAATCTCATTACTTTATAGAGTTGACTTTTTAAAGGAATATTTTATTTATTTAGGCTGTGCCGCACGGCTTGTGAGATCTTAGTTCCCTGACCAGGGATTGAACCTGGGCCTTTGGCAGTGAGAGCGTAGAGTCCTAAACTGCTGAACTGCCAGGGAATTCCTTAAAAGGAATGTTTTATATGCAATAAAAATTCAACCTCCTGAAAAGAATATTCCAAGTCTCCATTATTAACAAAAAGTATGCAAAGCTTAACATTTGTTTCCCCTTTCCATTTATTTATTCTTAACAATATGTGTGTTTATGTGTGTGTATATGCGTATGAATATACATACACCATGGCACATATACATATATATAAAAAACACTATTATAAGGCAACAAAAACTACCTGTTTATGATATATAATTACATTAACTTTACAGTCTATTAAGAATGGAGTTTTAATTTTTAGGTAGTTTCTTTGAAAGTGGCCTTAATGTTATTTACTTTATATCAACTTGATATAAAGGCATGCACAGTTCTGCCTGTTGATGTGTTTTCTTGAATGGCAAACTGTGTTACACAGTATTCTGTACTGAGAACTTTTATTATAGATGAGAAAAGGAAACTATAATTTGTTTCCCAGTAGAATCTGTATGTTCAAATATTAAGTACTTTTAAATAGATCTTCTTTTTATGTTGAATTTTTGATTTAGGATCATTCGTGATATCTTCCAAATTCTTTTCTTGCTTTTTATTATAGTTTTTTTTTTATTGTTTTTTATTTTTTGTGGTACGCGGTCCTCTCACTGTTGTGGCCTCTCCCGTTGCGGAGCACAGGCTCCGGACGCACAGGCTCAGCGGCCATGGCTCACAGGCCCAGCCGCTCCGTGGCATGTGGGATCTTCCCGGACCAGGGCATGAACCCGTGTCCCCTGTATCGGCAGGCGGACTCTCAACCACTGCGCCACCAGCGAAGCCCTTTATTATACTTTAAAGCTAATTTGATTGAATGCCTTTTGATATTCTTTCTGTGATTGTTAATTTTTTTCTGTTATTAAGAATGTAATAAATTTTGTATAGTACCAGAATAGAGATCAATTTTGGTTATTTTTCTTCTCTTTTGCTTCTTTATCTTTTTCATCAGTAGAAAGCTTTATTTGCCAGGCTAAAATATAAGCTAACATTATGATTTAGGTGAAGTGAAAAGCTAATACTAATTTTTTCTTTCAGATCTCTATAAAAATGGACTCCAAAGAGCTAACTTTGTACCATTCATAGCTGTCCTGAAGGTAAGGAAAATTAGTTACTTATGTTCACTGACTAATATCATATTGATTGATAATCAAGGGCATTTATAGGATTGCTATGGTCTTGCATTCAAGCAGAATTTATTTCGTTATTTGATGGTAATAGTTAAAGACTCTAAAGGAGAAAAGAATCTTTTTTATATAGTATTCATCAATATGTACACAGGAAAAATTACAAAATATAGTCTAAATTATTGTCCAGCTGCAGCATTTGATAGTTTGCATTTTATAAATTTTAATTTGAGGTTTGCTTGTAAATTATAGTGGACCGTTTCAACTTATACATTGATTTCTGAAAAAATGTTTAATGTTCTTTGTTTCCTTCTGGTTAATGGCCATTAACATGTTTTCCCAGCTATTAAAGTTGCTATTTTGGAGTAGCATTATTACAAAAATATTGTAATATATTTAAAAATGTGATTGCCATAAAGTTATCATGAAATTATGTCAAGTTGAGGTACATAAATAGTTTGAATATTTGTGTGTATCATCACTGCATAGAGTTTGAAATAGGCTTCATTACAATATGATGAAGAATAAAGTAGCCTTCTTTTTCACTGTTAATTTTAGTAATTTTTTTACACGATTATTCAATAATTCTACATTCTACCAATATTTATTGGGAACCTACTATGGGCAAAGTGCTACATTAGGCATAATGGATAATATAATCATTAAGTAGGTTGTGTTTCTTGCTTGCAAGTCATTTATAATCTGGTTGGGCATATACTATGTCATAGATACCTATAACACAGAGCAAAATGTTTTTGGTAAAATAATTACCAAAAAGAAGCGTATATGCCAACATATAATTCCTGTAATTCTCAGGCACATTTTTCCCTGTCCATAACAACATATCTAAAGAAAGGATAGAATTGTATTTTTTTTAAAAAAAGAACTAAAACCTCAAAAATTCTTACCAAGAAGGAGGAGTAAAAACATTTTATATTCACATATTCTGAAGATGTAGTCAGACAATCTTTTTGAAATATACTTTAGTTGGAGCTATTGTTAGTGCCAAACTTTATTCCCTGTGCTATCCAAACATCTGTTTCCTTGACCAATTTTAGGTTCCCAGAAGATTTTAGTTTCTCTGAGATGGTTTCCGATGTAGGAAAAAGTACTTTTTGAAGATTTATGCTGTTAGTAATTTTTTCCCCTTTGTATTCATGTTTTACATTTGAGGAGAAGGTAGATTTGCAATGTTTTCTCCACGCCAGGAATACAAAGTAATGTGGTGTATGTAGATACCAAAATATAAACAGGGAAACTAAGAAAAATAGTTGCTAAAAATAGTTTCTTCATGTAGCATAAAATACACAAAATATAAAGAGATGGCTCACAAATGAAACAAGCTAAAAGATTCTCAGGGAACTTTGTAGCTGTACTTTTTTAACCCCAAACCTTATTTTTTGGTCAGTTATTTGTCATACTTTAACATATAATAGCATTACTAATAGACAACTAATTTGACCAGATTGAATTTAATTTCCTTTCCCTTTCCCACCCTTAATTTTTTTTTAAAGAGGAAGAAAAACCAAAGAGGTGAATAATCTGATTTGAGATCCAACAAGATCTGAGATAATACACAATTTTTTTTTTTTTTTTTTTTTGCGGTACGCGGGCTTCTCACTGTTGTGGCCTCTCCCGTTGCGGAGCACAGGCTCTGGACGCGCAGGCTCAGCGGCCATGGCTCATGGGCCCAGCCACTCCGCGGCATGTGGGATCTTCCCGGACTGGGGGCACGAACCTGTGTCCCCTGCATCGGCAGGCGGACTCTCAACCACTGCACCACCAGGGAAGCCTGATAACACACAATTTGAAATTAAATATGAACTAAAATTTCCAGGAAACTAAATACCAGATTGGATGAGAAAATATCTAAAATGTCTCATTTATTTAAAAGACTTTTCACATGTAACAAAACATCAGTCTGATGAAATGTACACTAGAGCTGGTTTCCTTGGAGCTTTTTTGGTGGGCGTATGAAGTTTCCCTTGTAAAGCAAAGTTGTTTCATATTCATTTTACCTCTTCACACATGCTAGCGTTACTCTTTTATTTTGGCCCAGCTGAGAGACATGTATAGTAGAAGTGGAAATACTAAATATCAAAACTTTGTTTTAAGATAGACTTAAAACAAATAGAGGATCTTAGTTTAATAAAAAGAGATTATAAACAAGATAGAAATTTATTTTGGGGAAATGTACAGTGTAAAATCCCTTTTCTCCCTTACGTTTTTCTCTGTAAACTGAGTGATAACAAGTTTGTAATTCACCACAAGAATTTGTGATTTGTTGCTTGGAGTATTGCAAAATGACCAAAAACTTATGTAAGCTATTAGTGAACAGTATTTTCATAAGATGGTGAGAATGATGAGGAGGACTAATATGTTATTAAAGGCCATAGGTCTGGGACTTCCCTGGTGGTCCAGTGGTTAAGAGTCTGCCTTCCAATGCAGGATACACAGGTTCAATCCCTGGTCGGGGAACTAAGATCCCACATGCTGCGGGGCAACTAAGCCCGCACGCTTTAGAGCCCAGGCGCCACAACTAGAGAGAAGCCTGCGTGCCACAATGAAGATCCCGCATGCTGCAACTAAGACCCGATGCAGCCAAATAAATAAATAAATATTAAAAATAATACAAGCCATAGGTCCATCAACAGATGAATAAACAAAATATATTCATGTAATGAAATATTGTTCTGCCATAAAAAGGAGTGAAATTCTGATGTGATACATTATGGATAAACCTTGAAAACATGTTAGGTGAGATAAGCCAGATACAAAAGGACAAATATTATATGATTCCACTTACATGAGGTACCTAGGAAAGGCAAATTGATAGAGACAGAAAGTAAAATAGAGGTTACCAGGGGCTGGGAGGAAAGGGGAATAGGGAGTTATTGTTTCGTGGGTGCAGAGTCTCTGTTTAGGATGATGAAAAGTTCTGGAAATGGATAATGGTGATGGTTGCATAACATTGTGAATGTACTTAATGCCATTGAATTATACACTTAAAAATGGTTAAAATGATAAATTTTATGTTATATGTATTTTACCACAATTTATAAAAAAAGAAAAGAAGCCATAGGACTAGAACGGATATAGGAAACGATCAGATACATCCTCTAGAAACTGCTTGTAAAAAGCAAAGGAAAACAAAACAAAACAGAAAACTCTTACATGTATTTTTTACTGCCTTTTAAGTAGGGAGTTTCCTGTTTTTTTCTTGTACTTTCTTTGAGTTTATTTTGCTGTTCTTTTTTAAAATTTACTGAGATTTTTATCTCACTTTAACCTTCTTTCTTAAATGCATTTAAGGCTATTTATTTCCCTCTGAATAGCTGCATCCATGAAGTTTTGATATTTAGTATTTCCACTCTCAAGTTCAAAGTGTTTTCTAATTTTCATTGTGATTTCTTCTTTAACCCATGAATTATCTAGAAGTCTATTTCTTAATTTCCAAAGATATGCGAATTTTCTAGTTATCCTTTTGTTACTGTTTTCTTAATAAATACTTAATTGCATTGTGGTCAGAGAATGTGCCCTTTGTGACTTCAGTTCTTTCAAATTTGTTGAAACTTGCTTTATGGCCAAATATGTGGATAATTTTTGTAAATATTCTCAGCATTCTTGAAAATAATGAGTACTCTCCAGTTATTGTGTGATACATGTAATACCCATTAAGTTATCAATAGGTTTGTTAATTATGCTGTTCAAATCTTTATTCTTATATATTTTTCACATCAGTTATTGAGAGGCTTATGGAAAACATCTCCCACTATGGCTGTGAATTTATCCATTTCTCTTATAATTCTGTCATTGACCTTACATATTTGGAGACTGTTGTAAGTTGCATACAGATTTAAAATGATTCAATATTGCCTCTGAATGGAACTTTTAAAAGTTATTTTTTATCATGAAGGAGTAATTCTCCTTGTTTCAAGCATAGTCATTATTTCCTGATGAAGCATTTTTATCACGTCTGCTTTCAAATCTTTTTTTTTTAAATAAATTTATTTATTTATTTATTTAGGCTGCATTGGGTCTTCGTTGCTGCGTACGGGCTTCCTCTAGTTGCGGTGAGCAGGGGCTACTCTTTTGTTGCGGTGCGTGGGCTTCTCATTGCAGTGGCTTCTCTTGTTGCGGAGAATGGGCTCTAGGCACACAGGCTTCAGTAGCTGTGGCACGTGGGCTCAGTAGTTGTGGCTCGCGGGCCCTAGAGCTCAGGCTCAGTAGTTGTGGCGCATGGGCTTAGTTGCTCCGTGGCACGTGGGATCTTCCCAGACCAGGGCTTGAACCTGTGTCCCCTGCATTGGCAGGCGGATTCTTAACCACTGCGCCACCCGGGAAACCCTGCTTTCAGTTGTTTATCAGATAATTCTAACATCTCTGTCATCTTGATGTTGGCATTTGATTGTCTTTTTATATTCTGTTTGAGGTCTTTGTGGTTTTTGGTATGAGTGATTTTCAACTGAAACTTGGACGATTTAATAATTTGTCATGAGACTTTGAATCTTATATTTGTTAATTGATATTTTATTGTGGTAAAATATGCATAACATAAGATTTACCACTTTAACCATTTTAAATGTACAGTTCAGTGGCATTAAGTACATTCACATTGTTGAGCAACCATCACCACCATGCATCTCTGGAACTTTTACATCTTCCCAAACTGAAACCCTGTACTCTTTAAATAATCACTCCCTATTCTTTCCCTCCCCCAGATCCTGGTAACCACCTTTCTACTTTCTGTCCCTGTGAATTTGTCATTTCTAGGTACCTTATATAAGTAGAATCATATAATATTTGTCCTTTTTTGTCTGGCCTATTTCATTTAGCATAATGACTTCAAGATTCATTCATCCATGCTGTAGCAAGAGTTAAAATTCCATTCCCTTGGGGCTTCCCTGGTGGTGCAGTGGTTGGGAGTCCGCCTGCCGATGCAGGGGACACGGGTTCGTGTCCTGGTCCGGGAGGATCCCACATGCCGTGGAGCGGCTGGGCCTGTGAGCCATGGCCGCTGAGCCTGCGCATCCGGAGCCTGTGCTCCGCAATGGGAGAGGCCACAGCAGTGAGAGGCCCGCGTATCAAGGAAAAAAAAAAATTGTAAAATTCCATTCCCTTTTAAGGCTAATATTCCATTATATGTTTATACCAATTTTGTTTATCCGTTCATCTGTTGGCCACGTGCTCTAGAGCACGTGGACTTCAGTAGTTGTGGTGCGTGGGCTGAGTAGTTGCGGTGCATGGGCTCTAGGGTGCGCGAGCTTCAGTAGTTGTGGCGTGCAGGTTCAGTAGTTGCGGCTCACGGGCTCTAGAGCACAGGCTCACTAGTTGTGGTGCACGTGCTTAGTTGCTCCACAGCATGTGGGATCTTCCCGGACCAGGGTTTGAACCCGTGTCCCCTGCATTGGCAGGCAGATTCTTAACCACTGCGCCAGCAGGTAAGTCCCCTTCATTGTGTTTTGATTTGCATTTCTTAAATGATTAGTGATATTGAGCATCTTTTCCTGTGCTTCTTGGCCATTTGCATATCTTCTTTGTGGATCTTATTTAAACTTTCTGTTTTAACTGGTTATTTGGACACTCTTCTGGAAGGAGGAGAGACACTGCCTTGTCACTGCCAGACATAGGTAGACGTCTGGATTCCCTATTCAGCCTATTGACACCTGAGGCAAGGGTACTCCATGTTACTACTGGTGGAAGGGTTTAATTTCCACTGACATTGTGGGGATGGGGAGGATGCTCATTATTGACTGACAGGGATGAAAGTTCCAGCTCCCTACGTGGCCTTCCATCTCTTTTTTTTTTTTTCCTCACCACGTGGCATATGTGGGACCTAAGTTCCCAACAAGGGATCGAACCCACATCCCCTGCACTGGAAGTGCAAAGTCTAAACCACTGAACCACCAGGGAAGTCCCTGGCCTTCCTTCTTTGACATTAGCCTGGCAGGAGTGTTCGTGGGCCTCATTACATCCTTGTGAGATTTTAATTCAAGGCTCCCTTCAGCCTTTGCTAAAATGGGTGGAGGCGGCACCACAGTTTTCTGTGGTGTTTGCTGCAGTAGAACTGTTATCGTCTAATAAAAGTTTTCTTTCTTGTTACACTGCCATTTTCCTGGTCCTTTGGCTAAAGAGAGCAGGCTTTTGTTGGAGCCTCATTTGTCTGTGTCAGTTGGCATTTCTGGGTCGCCGGCTTCTTCACTTCTAAGTCTGAGATATATGAGTCAAAAGAAGACTAGAGAACTCACCATTCTATTGTTATTCAGGTCTTGAGGTCCTTCGCTGTTTTTCTTTCTTTCTACTATTTGGTGTTTTCTTATGTTTGTTTTATATATAATTTCCAGGATTTTAAACTGTACATAGCAGGAGGAACAGGGGAATGTACAGCTACTGTCTTCCCAAAACCAAAAGTCAGTTTATTAGAAGTTCTTGTCTGCTAATTCTATCATCTCTTGTCATTTCTGATTTTGTTTCTATGGTCTGATTTTTTTTTCCTGGTTGTGGGTCCTATTTTCCTGCTTCTTTGCCAGTTTAGTAATTTGTGATGGGATGATGGACATTGTGATTATTGCACTGAGTCTCTGTTATTTCCTTTAAGACTGTTGACTTTTATTGGCAAGTGGTTTTTTCTTGCAGGTCATCCTGATCCTCTGAGGCTTGTTTTTAAAATTTGTTATCGTGTCTAGTGTAACCTTTACTCTAGGACTATATTTTAACCTTCTTCTGGATGTCACCCCTATAGGTTCTCTACTGAATCCCCCCTCTTAGTGTTCACTGAAGTCTCTCTACTTTGGCTGTTCAGAATGCTTACATCTCCCAGCTTTGTGTGGATTGTTCTCTGCCCAGTCTTGTCAAGTTTCATCATATACATGTGCAATTTTACATTCAGCTAAAGATTACAGACCTTTTCTATGTAGATTATCTGAAGCTCTTTCTCTGTATAACTTCCTCCTTACTGAACTGTACCATACAAATTGCAACTGCCTCAGCTTTCCAAAACCCTGATGTTGTCTCCTCAACTCATTTAGACTGCTGTGCTGAAGTCTAGAAATTGCCTCTAGATGGAAAGCCAGGGGAAATATAATACTTGCTTGCCTAATTTACTTCCCACGTCTCAGGGATTGCTGTCCTTTGCTACCCATTGTGTTATGTCTGACATCAGATGTTTCACATGTTTTATCCAGTGTTTTAGTGATTTATGGCAAGAGGGCAAAATTGAGTTTCAGCTACTCTGCCTTGGTCAAAACCATTAGTCTTTTTCTTAATTTTTAGTTGTAAAAAAGAATAATGCAGGATTTTATTTTATTTTTTTGTAATTTGGGAGCTCAGAGCCATATTTTTCCATAGATACAAAAATATAAATAGGATAACTATAAAAAAAAACAGTGATGGGCATGTCTTTCTCTCCCATGTTTAGAGGATTTGTTAAGTAAAAGATGGTATAGTCACATGAGGGGATATACTAGAGTTATTTAGAATGACATTTTCAAAACATATGATAATGTAGAATAATGCTCATGGATAATATGAGTGAAAAAAATACGATGTAGGAGTATATTACTCTCTCAACTATGAAAGTAATATACATACATGGAAAATAGTGGAAATAAATATCCCAAAATGTAAAGAGAACTTATTTCTGAATAATAAGATTATAGATGATTTAAATTATCTCTTTTAGACCTTTCAAAGACTTCTGGAATGATACTGTATTATTTTTATAATAAAAAACATTTTTAAGTAGGTAAATTTTTACCCACCCTTCCTAGCAAATCAGCAGACCTGGATAAGACTACCCATATTCAAAACTGAGAAATCAGCAAAAAGCAAAATGGACTGAACATGGGTCCCATGTATAGAGACTGTTAAAAAGATGAAATGGCAGGCATAAGAAGGAAGCATCAGGAGCAGATGGGAGAGGTAGGCATGAACCAACAAGTAAAAGCACTTGAAGAATATACTTTAGAAGAAGAATTATCTCAGGAAATGGGAGATTTTTTTTTTCAGATAACACTTTGTTATATTTTAAAAGAAATTAGGGACTTTCCTGGTAGTCCAGTGGTAAAGAATCCACCTTACAGTACAGGGGACGCAGGTTCCATCCCTGGTCGGGGAACTAAGATCCCACATGCCATAGGGCAACTAAGCCCGCGCACCACAATTACTGAGCTCATGTGCCTCAACTAGAGAGCCTGTGTGCCACAAACTACAGAGCCCACACACTCTGGAACCCGCACACCACAAGTACAGAGTCTACGTGCCTTAGAGCCTGCACACCACAACTAGAGAAGAGAAAACCTGCACGCCACAACTAGAGAGAAGCCTGCGCACCACAACGAAGAGCCTGCGCGCTGCAACGAAAGATCCGATGCAGCCAAAAAATAAATTTTTTTTTTTAAATCTTTTTTTTTTGTTGTTGTATGTGGGCCTCTCAATCTTGTGGCCTCTCCCGTTGCGGAGCACAGGCTCTGGATGTGCAGGCTCAGCGGCCATGGCTCACGGGCCCAGCTGCTCCGCGGCATGTGGGATCCTCCCGGACCGGGGCACGAACTCGTGTCCCCTGCATCAGCAGGCGGACTCTCAACCACTGTGCCACCAGGGAAGCCCTTTTTTTTTTTTTTTTTAAAAAAAGGAGAGTGAAAATACAATAGGACTAGTTAACAGAAAAAGAAATTAAAGTTATGGTACTGATGAAATAAGAAATCAGAGATGAAAAATGTAAAATCAGATGAAAAATGAGCTGGCAGAGCTAAAATAAAACAGACTGAAGGTGGACCCATTAAAAAAGTGAAAAGTGTTTTAGCAAAAGTAAGTTAAAGAATCAACACTACTGAAAATAAAATCACCTATACAGAGATCAGAGTTAAGAAAAGAATCACACTAAATGAAGTCAGAATAGTCAGAGATAAAAACTATTACAGAGAAGGTGCTAGTATGGAAAATAGACAACAGAGATCAAATATTCACATAATTAGTATTTCTAAAAAAGAGAACATAAAGATAAAATAAAAGAATAATGTATTTTTCTGGTGCAAAACTGCACTTCAAGGATAAAGAGAGAATCCTACAATTACATAGAAGAAGAACCAATGGGAAAAAAATCAAGCTGGACTGAGACTTTTCCACCACAAGTTGATACTGGAATAGAATAGAATAGTTTTTACTATATTAAAAAAGAAAAGATGTGTCCTCTTGTCAGCTAGGCTGTTATGAAAATCCAAGCCCACAGATGTATATTTTTGGATATATGGTAACTCAAGAATTACAGCCCTCATGAAACTTCCTGAAGAACTTACTTTAAGACTTTGTACTACCAGTCAAAGCTAATAACTTATTAATGGAGATATTATGGTAAGAAAACATTGGTGGTAGGACATTGAATTTGATTAAATAGTGTCTTACTTTGGTCTGTAAATCAGACAATAAAATTTTTTTCATATCGTGTGAACTTCTGTAGTTGAGTTAACCACAGAATGCAAACAGTATAAAAAAGGGACCTCAACCCACACTAGCAGTTTGAGTAGAGAAGATGGCACATGTAAGGAGTATTTCCTAAGAGCCGATTAGGTTTAAATTAAGACCTAAAGGACAAATTAAAGTTACCAGGCAAAGTGAGAAAGGGCATTCATCATGGAAGAAAAAGCACATGGGAAAGACAGAAGCATGAGAATTACAGATTAAAAATGCTGTGATTAGTACTTAGCTCATTGAGTTTTCATAAAATAACTATTACTATTCTTCTGTTTACTTGAGGCTTGGGAATTTATTTAAAACTCAGATTTTCCCCCACCCAACATAAAAGCAGAATATGTTTTGTATTGTATGTAAGTGGAAAAAAAAACATTTTGGTAGTTAACATTCCCTTATTTATATAAAGAAGATGGTTAGTATTATGATTATTGTGCCTGCTTCAAACTTGAAACTTCATTATGACTTGATGTCCTGATTTTGCTGATTTACTCTTGAAGAATCTTTGTTGTGATTTTAGTAAAACTTAGATAATTCTTCTGAAGTATGCAAACAGATATAGTTTTGGAAGCATTTGTTGGTATCTACGTAGCACCAATTTATCAAATTAAATACATCTGTCTCAGTCTCTGCACTGCAGTATTTTAAAGCAGACTGATAATCTATACCAGGGGTTAATAAACTAAAGCCAGTGGCCAAATCTGGCCTGCCACCTGTTTTTGTAAATAAAGTTTTATTGAAAAACTTAATGCTCATTTGTTTATGTATTTTCTACGTCTGTTTTCACACTACTATAGTTGCAGAGTTGCATAGTTATGGCAGAGAACTATGGTCTTTAAAGCCTGAAGTATTTACTGTCTGGCTCTTTAAAGAAAAGGTTTTCTTACCCCTGATCTATGCAACATACAAAGGACAGAGTGACAAAAAACTGTTATAAATAAAATGTAAATAACACTTGTTTTCCATAAACTATGAGTTGTTTTATTTGATGGAAATTATGTGTCAGCATAGATTCATTAGTAGATCTTGGAGAAGGCAGCATTTCAAGAGCTTGCTGGATAAATGGTTGATTGAAAGGAGGATGCTTGGTGAACTAAAGGCAAGAGGGTGGTCTAGTATCAGTTTCAAATAATTTGGTAACTTGAGAAATATCAGCTTTGCTAGGATCAGCTTTCTTAGAATGCCTTCAATTGTATACATTTTAAAAGAATAATATCTTAAATGTACAGGCATTGAATAATACTTGAACATAATCTCACTGCATTGTAAACATTATTTAAAACTATTGTGGTTAAAAGAAAAAGGGGACCAACTGATATTTTGATCAGAATAGTTTCTTAGGTTAATTTCAACTGGACTGCTATTATTAGCCTTCTTGATAAATGGATTGCCTGGCAAGCATTGCTCTTCCCATGTGGTCAAATCTTGCACTCCATATTTTGGAGGGTGTTTTATATTTAGGTAAATCTCTCTGTTCACTCCATCACTTACACCTACATCAACCATTTTGTTTGATTCATTCTGTAATGAGCCCTGAAAGAGATACATGCTATACATAATTTTTAGAGTTAAAAAAAATTCTCCATGTGAATTTCATTAACTTTCTTTTTATGATTTTCTTATTTGGTTTAACAGTATAGACAAATCTCAAATAATCCTCTTGTGGGAAATGTTCTAGTGCAATATCGTATGTAGTATTTTTGCCACAAAACAATAGAATCTGTTATCAATAATACAGCACTTTAACTCTCGTTGACACTAACATTTAGCAAACTAATCCTTAAATTTTTTATTTCTATTTAAAATTAAGTGAGTTAGGTGATTAATAGATTACTGAAATGATAACTGTAAGCTGGTCAAAAATAACCAGCAAGGAATTCTACAGTATAATTTTCTCTTTGATGAGTGTCAGATGACGAAATTGGAGAAAAATAACATACTAGCATTAACATTTATAAATACGAATTTCCCTTTTCCTGATAAAAGAGTTGCCCACTTGGTAAGCATCATAATCTGATTTGTTTTAACATTTGTTGAGTGTAAATATGCAACATATAAAAATACTTTGTAATCTAAGGTAGTAATAGTTGTGTTATTATTACTGTTTTTATAATATTAGTTTAGTGTCAAGCAATGACTTCATTTCTTCTACTTGGTTGTTAATGTTTCTTAGCTGTTATGCATCCTTTATCTAAAGCTTGAAAAAAAATAAATTAAGCTATGTATTAGCCTTTATGTTTTTGTTTCCTGTGGGTTTTTTTCTGAGGGATGTTATACCTATAGTGAACTTTTTTTTTTTCTCTACTGAACTCTGAGACTATTACCATGGTGTGCTCTCTAGTTATAAACTTTAGCAAAATTGTGTATAACCCTTATATAAAATTCTTCAGTGTTCACCCTTTGCCCAGCCACCTGTATAAGGATTTATAGACTTGCTAAGTGTATTTTTGCTGTTTTTTCTGGCCACAATTTTCATTTCATTGGTGAAATTGATTTGTCAGTTTGTTCATTATAACTTTCAATACTAGAGCTTTCACAGGGCTAAATAATCAGAATCAGCCTTTGAGGTCAGTGTCAGCCCCACTGACCTCCACTGTGTTGTCACCTGAGTCAGCCTAGCAGGGATTAATCCTTTGTTAGTGTGATAATGTCTTTACTTATGAGTTGGCTTTTTAATACTTAAGATTGAAAGAAACAAAAGACAGAACAAAAGTAGTAAATTGAAATCCTGAATTGAAAAGAGTTTTGGCTTTCCCCCCCAAACCACTAAAGTGTTCATTTGAATTTTAGTATTTAATATTTTAAGATACAAAAATTACTGTTTGACTTGCAAAACATTTCTATAATTAGCAAGTTTTAGGCAGATAAATTAAGTAAATTACCTAAGATGTTTTCATAAACCTATTTTATATATGTTTGAGAAAATGTATTTTAAAAAATTGGCTATAGTACAGGCATTAAACTTTATTTGTAATAGTGTTTTTGTGCTGTGTCCATGAAATTAATAAGTATCTAGAATAAAAATTGTGATATGGATTTAAAATGTAATTTTGTCCATCTTCATACCAGAGTATATACCTTCTATTAGTCAGAGCCTACCTATGAAATAGTAATTTTGGCTGTATGCCTTTTAAAATACTATTTTCCATCAATGTCTTATATAAAATGAGAATAACTATTTCCCATGAAATATATAAATATATATTTGTATTTGTATAATTATATATAAAATATATAGCTACGTATTTATATCAAACTGGAATACAGCAAGCTATTGCTTATATGTAAAACACGTACTGTTTAAGTCTTGAATTCTCTTCTCTTAGAATAATAAATAGTTATTTTTGGTTAAATTACAAGAAATCAATTCTTTGATGACGAAAATGGTTTAAGGGAAGTGTGTCTTAAATATGAATTAGCTGTTTCTTTGACTCATGAGACAAATTAGTTTAATTACATGTGGCAATTTTCTTGACTAGTGATGTAATGTGAAATAAAATTCTCCCTTTCCCCTCCCTGAAAACTCAAGCCAATTAATAGAACTTTTAAGCTCTTTGTCATAGGCCACCATGGAGGTCTGCAGAGAAGAACTTTAATCCAATCAACATTTCATTTAGATCATGAAAAGAAAGCATGAGGAGAAGCTCCTGTAAGAGAGGGTGTTACTATGATTCCAACCATGAAGAGATGTGAGGAATTTGTCAAATTAACCAAGAGGTCCTCATATTTAACGCATAAATGTGTCAAAACTAACAGAATAATTATTTAATTGCTTGAACTCTATATTGAGAAAACTCTAAAAAGCCACAACTGTTTTCTTCAAAGCCTTCACTGTTAGGCTGGATGGACAGGGCAAAGGGAGGTTGTGAGAAATCCAGATAGCAAATAACACTGGTCGGAGCTGGTCAGAAAAGGGAATAGATAATTAGACGTAATTAGCGTGTATGAATTGTTGTCTCTCTGCCCTTAGCTTGAATAAATTTTGAAGAAAAAACCCTAGTGGTGAAAATCCTTTGATGTAGGAAGAGTCATTGTGGTTTGGCAGCATAAAGGCAGTGTTTTATACTTCTTACATAATGGTGGTGATACAGAAAGAGTGAATGGATCCGCTTCCCCCACCCCCACCCCCACCCCCCCGCTTTTGCTTTATAGCAAGGACTTTTGGATTCTCTTGAAACAAAATGCATCACAAGTTTTCAGTTGTTGGTAACGAGGTAGCAGACCTCATCAGTGCTCAGAGGAAGCCATCTTTAGCTTTTGTTTAAATCTTAATCACAGTTTTTTTTTCTTTCTGGGAAATCTGTTTTCTTAAATTAGCACTTCTTTTCCCTTCTTTGCTTGCACCTCCAATAAGAGAAAGGAATAATGATCAAGAAAACTAAATAGAGGAGTTAAAAATTATCACAAAGAAGACTTAATACTTTTCTGTTTTTAATTCCATATGAAAAAGATTACTATATTCCTTTTTGCCTCAGATTGGTAATATTCTAATGAGGTTGTTTTATAATAAAATGTATAAGAAAACATATAGAGGATGATTTTAGATTGGTTTTTAAAAGAGCCTATTTTTCAAATTGAAATTACACAAAGTAAAGTGGTAACTATGTTTCTATTTCACTGTAGTTAAGTTCTTAAATGGAAATCAGTTTGGTTTCAAAATGTTACTCAGTAGATTTACTGTACTTACTTGAGGGACTTAGTGGAAATACAGGTTTGGGAACCTGGCTCTGTGTGGATATTTTGTGTCTACTACTGGGAACACAGGAAATATTCTTGAGAAAGAATTGCATTTATTTTCAAATTTTCTGAGACCTGAAACGATAAATCATCTAAAATGTAGTAACAATTTATTCTGGTAGCTGAATTATGTTCACTTTGACTATCTAAAATATTTTTAAAAATTAGCCCTCAGCAAAAAGAGAAATTAGCTATTTCAAAACTCTAATGTAAATCATGTATTTGGTGGGGGTGGCTAAAACAGTTTACACTTTAATATCAGAATAGTTTATCTCTAAGTTTATATTTCTGATAAATTTTTACCCTCTTCCATCAGCTATTTTGGAATTACATTTAAAACAAAATCTACCCTTCAATTACTTAAATGTTCAGATTTCCTTCTAATTAATATTCTTTTAATATATTTTATTTATAAGATTTTCTGCAGTAGTCATCAGCGATCCATTTCTTTTTTTTTTTTTAATATTTATTTATTTATTTTTGGCTGTGTTGGGTCTTTGTTGCTGCGCGCGGGCTTTCTCTAGTTGTGGCGAGCAGGGACTACTCTTCATTGCGGTGTGTGGGCTTCTCATTGCGGTGGCTTCTCTTGTTGCAGAGCATGGGCTCTAGGTGCTCGGGCTTCAGTAGTTGCGGCGCACGGGCTTAGTTGCTCCGTGGCTTGTGGGATCTTCCCGGACCAGGGCTCGAACCCATGTCCCATGCACTGGGAGGCGGATTCTTAACTACTGCGCCACCAGGGAAGCCCCATGTGATCCATTTCTTAGTGTGTAATCTGTGAATCTATTTTTGTAAGTACTGCTTTGCTTTAGTGTATTTTTGTTCTGACATTTTGATTCTGGATAGACTTCTTTCAAGCCACAATGCTCTGAGATGCTTTTGGCTACTTAACCCATTTTGCATATTGTGCCATTTGTAGAATAAAGTAGGCTTTTATACTTGAAGTTGATTTGAACTCTGAAAGGCAACACCTGAACATCTCACAAAACTGGATAATTATGGCTGATTGTGTTTTTCAGGTATAGGTCACAGGAAATTCATTTGGGGTAAAGTATGTACAAAGCTAAGAAATATGCAGATTTTCTGTTGTAGGATTGTGTAAAAATTATTTACAGTTAATACTTGCATAAAGGTTAGAAAGGTTGATGAAGTGATATTTAGTTTTGCTTTACTATTCACTGCATGTCAGAATGTAATTATGACTGATTCATGAAACTGTCTTAGAAACGAACCATCTTTATTAAAATGCTGATCAAGATAAGAGCTGACAGTAATAAAGAATAGAACATTTTAGTCTTGTTGCTTTTGAATGATTGCTAATTACCCCAGAGGTCATGTATAGTGCTTGGTAGGATTCATTGACATTATTTCTTTTAAGTCTGCTGTTTCAACAACATCTGAGCATGAAGACACAAACTGTGTGCACACTGAACAATAGTTTGGCCAAGTTTTTGAGGCTTCAAGATATCCAAGAAATCTTTTCCTGCTATAGTAAATTTAGCTTTTCTCTCTCAAAATTATAGTATATTATGGGTGCTTGGTCCAAAACACTTTATATATTTATTTACTACTGACTGTATCTATACTTCCCATTTTTAAGTTGGTATTAAATAGTATATGTAGGTTATTGAGACAGTGACCACTCTGAATAGTCACACAAATATATAAAATTAATGAGAACAAAGTGTAGATTGGCACTTAAATTAGACTTAATAAAAAGACTTATTGATGTATAATCAGAATGTACTCTTACCATCTGTAGTCAGTATTCAACTTGTTTTTGTTGTTATTAAATGTGAACTTTGTAATTTGTCTCTGAAGACATGTAGAAGCTCTTTTAGTGTATTCCTCAGACAATAATTAATGAATAATAATTGCTAGGATTCATAGATTAGAAAAATATAGTTCATTAACTGAATAAACTCTGGCATAATGTCTAAAATAACTTAAATCTTTAAAATTTTTAACAACTGAAAACAGAAGAAACCACCCAGTCATGTCACATATTTATGTGGTTTCCATGATACAGCAGAAAAAACAATGGGTTAAGAAGGCAGTCTGCTGTGAAACTGGCTCTGTCACTGACTTTGGGCAAGTCTCTCGAATCTGCTTGATTTTACTTTTTTTTCCTCTGTAAATGATGGGATTGGACTACAAGACTGCCAAGTCTCTTATCATGCTACAAATTTTCAAAAAGATTGTTTCAGAAGTTTACTTGTTAAGTTATTTCTTTTGAACTATGATAGATTTCTCCCCCAAACATTGTCCTAAATGTGGTATTTAAGTCCTGGGCTAGCTAGTCAACAAAAGCCTAATTGCCCAAGTAGCTCAAATATTATACCGTTCTAAGATAAAATAGAAGAAAACAATATTCAGATTTTGACATGCATTTATTAAGTGCTTAGTCACTGGGGTTACAGTGATGAATATTGTCCTGAGGTGAATTCTGCCGTCAAGGAAATCAGGATGTTCTAATCAAGGAATTAGACACACCAACAAATAATTATAATACAGTATAGGAAAAATACTGTGCTACGATACAGAATGAGTGAGGAGTGATTAACTGTGTGTTGGGAGATTATAATGCTAACAGTTATATAAAACAGCAATATATTAAAGTAAAATCACAAAATTTAAATAAGTTTTCTACCTTCTGTAATGCTGATAATTGTAGAGGATGAGTGGATGAAATGGAATTTTTTGTGAATTTTGAATGGGCTCCTGTATGTGTCTACAAATTTTAGAGGTTGATGAAACTGGACCTTTGTTTTGCCTTTAAAATTTAAATTTATTTATTTATTTATTTTGGCTGTGCCAGGCCTTAGTTGCGGCATGTGTGATCTTTGTTGCGGCATGCGGACTTCTTAGTTGGGGTATGCAGACTCTTAGTTGTGGCATGCATGTGGGATCTAGTTCCCTGACCAGGGATCGAACCCGGGCCCCCTGCATTGGGAGTGCAGAGTTTTACCCATTGGACCACAGGGAAGTCCCTAAAAATTTTTTTTTTTAGTTTGTTTTGCCTTTTTTTTCTTCTGTGTGTGTGTGTGTTTTGCCTTTTAATTTCTTTATTTAGATGTATCACTGCCATCATTCCTAGTGTAATAGTCATGCTTACGATTTTGTTTTGCTCTAATTGGAACGAAGTAGAGGCTTTCTTGAGAAAACTGGACAAGGCTTAGAAGGGAGAAGGTGAAGGCAGAGGAAGAAAGCTAAAAATAGTTTCAGTGTATGTGGGAAGTTACCTGACATGGAACTAAATAAGATATGAATAGTGAGAGCTGAGAAATACAGAACACAAAATGTGTAGAAACTCTTTTTGAGGGGGGAAATGGTAGTAGGAAAGGGGTTGTACTCTAAGTTACAACTGGAGGTTAAGAGAGCCTGTTTGACTTTGGAATATCCTCATTATGGTTGGAAAAGGCAGACTGCAAGCACAGGGCTATACACATGTTAGACATTTTGTAATTTGGGGGTGGCTGTAAATAGGATGATAATTCAAACTGTTTAACAACTGGTACAGCATTGACAGACCAATCAGAATGGGTGCTGGGCTGTGAACATCAGTCATGCCATACTTGTATAGGCTAGTGAGTACAGCCTTGCCTGTAAATAAAAGTAAGTGTGTGTGTATGTGTGTGTGTGTGTACACACATACTCACAGGATGTCAGAGTTTGAAGGAGCCTTAGGAATATTTATCCTACCACCTCGTTGTGCAGTGGAGGTAACTGACTCATGCCTAAGATCATCTTACCTAAGATTGCCTAGCTACTGGCAGAGCCAGGTCTGGAAACCAGATTTCCTGCTTTTTACTGAGAGTTCTTTCTTCCAAACCATGTTGCACAGTGTGTGTGTGTATTAACATTATATATTCACTGTATTTATATATTATAATCTTATTGTCTTTGGGTAGAATTAATTCTCAATTGCTTTTGTCAATAAGAATATTGATAAAATATTTATCAATCTTTATCTTTCTTTTATAAAAGTATAATTTACCTTATTAATCTACCTTTAGTCGTGTGCAGTGATAAGTTAAATATAGTGATATCCAAATCTTGTTTTAGCTTGTAGCTTAAAATTTACTCTTCACATCTTTTATCAGAGATAAGAATAAGCTGAAAGATTGAATTTGTCTTCTTTCTCTTTCTCTTTTCATCTTTAGATAAAAGTGCTAATGAATAGTGAAATGACAAAAAGTTGAGCAAATACAATGAAGAAAGAGCAGATCTAGAGTTTAGAATATTTATAATGCTACCCTGGATACTGGAAGTCTTAATAATGAACCCTCTGAAAATAGAAACATATTATTGAGACTTAGTTTTTCTTATTATTCTAAAAGTTGTGATTATAGTGTAAATGAGTCATATGCATTATGGACTTTATGTATTTATAACATGGTTACATATTTTGAGATTGAAAAGTTATTATTTACCTCTGATTATTTGTACAGAAGAAGGAAAAATCTTGTGGGTAAATTGACTAGATTTGAAAAAATAGAGTTTGCAAAGCTGCATGTATAGTGGGAAGTTCCTATTCGCCTGGAAATGTATTACACATTTCCTTTTTGTGGGAGAAAATGAAACTTATAGGAGCTGCAATTATGCATTTGGTAGCATGCTTATAAAAAAGATTCTCGGGACCTCCCTGATGGCGCAGTGTTAAGAATCCACCTGCCAATGAAGATGACATGGGTTTGAGCCCTGGTCCGGGAAGATACCACGTGCCACGGAGCAACTAAGCCCATGAGCCACAGCTACTGAGCCTGTGTGCTGCAACTACTGAAGCCCGTGCACCTAGAGCCCACGCTCCACAACAGGAGAAGCCACTGCAATGAGAAGCCCGCACACCGCAATGAAGAGTAGCCCCTGCTCGCCACAACTAGAGAAAGCCCATGTACAGCAATGAAGACCCAACGCAGCCAAAAAGAAATTAATTAATTAATTAATTATTTAAAAAAAAGATTCTCAAAAGGTACATGCATCAACTTCTTTCCAGTCTATGTCATTCTTATGTTTTTCTTTTTTTACCTCCAGAATGAGAACTCTGGTTTTCTTGGATAAAGTAAACAGCCAAAGAAGAATGGAATATTAATTAAAATTCTGTTTGTTATGACAGAGCTGGAAATGTATAATAGCTGTGATTTCAGTAAGATAGCTATCAGCTTTTTCTGAGCACCACTATTTGGGCACAATACATGGAGTTCTCTAAGATCTTTCCTTTTATAAAATTTCATGAGAGATATATGAATGTGTGCTAGGTTAAAAAATCCAAACATCATATTAACGTATATATATTGCATATTGAAAGTTCCCCCTTCACTGCTCCCCACATCCTCTCCCCGTTACCTTCCACCCCAACCTCATTACTACTTTCCTCTTCAGGAGTAACCACAGTTAAAAATTCAATGTGGAGGAGTAACATCAGCATCTTGGCTGAATAAGATGCCTCTTGTTCATGTTTCCCCCTCCACCACCAACAATTTGACATCCATCCACAGACCTTTGTGAGAGCTGTCAGATTCAGCACCATACACCAAGGGACTGGGAGGAGGCTTGCCCACCCATGTGTCAGGCAACACATACAGACCTCGGTCCTTTCTGTGCACCCTGCAGTGGCCCATGAACCAGCTCCAGCCATCCTGACCATGATCTGGGAGCCCCTGGAAACACTATCTTAAACAATCACTCAAGGACTAGGGAGAGCCTTTGTGGATGTCCAGATTTCTAGTGGAGAGGTTCTACCACACTGCTGGAGCAAAAAACAAATACGAATTTGGATGCATTGGAGAGGATAAGAGTAATATTTTGACTTTATCCACATCACTGTCCCCTCAAGGCAGCACAGCTTGGGACCAAGAGGGATCTTGGCCTGTGAGTTCTCCTGCAGGGGAAAGAGCATGTGAATGATCTTCCAGCTTCCCCAGCTATGCAGATGCTTCCAAAGAGGCTCATTTATCTTTTCCCCCATCAAGAGTACTGAATCTGGAGATACCTGACTGGAGGATGGGAAGAGGCTGGGAGAGCAGCAGATAGGACTCTTGGAGGACATTAAAGGGAGGTGGATCCTACTGACTGCTTCATGGACACCATCAAGAAGCCTTCCTACCAGCCCCTGGGACACCTTGCCCACAGATCCCCCCCAACTGGTCCAAGTCATTCCCAGTGCTTTATGTACTCTCCCCCGCAACCCCGCACTCTGGGGCTGGTGCCCTGTGTGTGCTCCTAGGAGCGAGCTTTAGCAGATGATTTGTGAGCATGTTCAGAAAGTCAACCTGAATATGCGGACCAGGGAGAGACCACAAACTTGAGCTTTAGTGCCACCTTTGGGAAAACAAAAGGGAGGCTGTCAGCACTCAGCTTGGTGTGTTGCAGGATCCAGAGAAGGCATACAAGCTTAAAAATTCTTCCACAAGAGGGAGCAAGAATTATCAAGCAGGTGTATCCTTAGAAGAAGCGGTCCCCAACCTTTTTGGTGCCAGGGACTGGTTTCCATGGATGGGGAGGGGAGATGGTTCAGGCAGTAATGCAAGTGATGGAGAGCGGCAGATGAAGCCTCACTCACTCACCCACTGCTCACCTCCTGCTGTGTGGCCTGGTTCCTAAGAGGCCATGGACCGGTACTGGTCTGTGGCCTGGGGGTTGGGGACCCCTGCTTAGAAGGTCTGAGAAAGCCTCAAAATCCCTAGTAGGGCTTATGGAAGGTATTTCTGTCCTGAAAGCACTTAGTATAGACTAAAGGAGTGCCTGTTACTTCAAATGTGAAGACAGCAACACAAAACATCAAGGAACACAAAAAATCAAGGAAAAGTGACACCACCAAAGTATCACAATAATCTTCCAATAACTGGTCCCAAAGACATGGAGATATGGGATTTACACCATAAGGAATTCAAAATAGCTGTTTTAAGGAAACTCAGTGGCTTTAAGAAAACACATGAAGACAATTCAACAAAATCAGGAAAACAATACACAAAGCGAGAAGTTTAATAGATAGAAATCATAAAAAAGAACCAAACAGAAATTGTGAGGCTGAAGAACACAATGAATGAAATGAAAAAAAAATGCAATAGAGAGCATCCAGTATCACACCTCATCAAGGAGAAGAAAGAATCAGTGAGACTGAAGACAGGGACTTTAAAAGTATCCAATCGGAGGAGAACAAAGAGAAAAGAATAAAGAAAGACTACATAATCTATGGGATACCATCAAAAGAAACAGTCTGTGAATTACTGGGGTTCCAGAAAGAGAAGAGAGGGAAAGGGGATAGAAAGTTTATTTAAAGAAATAATGGCAGAAAACTTCCCAATTCTGGAGAGAGATTTGGATATCCAGGTTCATGAAGCTTATAGGTCATCAAACAAACTCAAAGAATCCTCTCCAAGACACACTATAATAAAACTGTCTGGGGCTTCCCTGGTGGCGCAGTGGTTGAGAATCCGCCTGCTGGTGCAGGGGACATGGGTTCGATCCCTGGTCCGGGAATATCCCACATGCCGTGGAGCAACTAAGCCCATGCACCACAACTACTGAGCCTGTGCTCTAGAGCCCGAGAGCCACAACTACTGAGCCCGCATGCTACAAATACTGAAGCCCAAGTGCCTAGAGCCCAGGCTCCGCAACAAGAGAAGCCACCACAATGAGAAGCCCACGCACCACAATGAAGAGTAGCCCCCGCTCGCCACAACTAGAGAAAGCCCACATGCAGCAACAAAGACCCAATGCAGCCAAAAATAAATAAATAAAATAAATAAATTTATTTTAAAAAAACTGTCAGAAATCAAGGACAAAATCTTAAAAGCTGCAAGAGATAAGAAACTTGTAACTTATAGGGGAACCTCTGTAAGGCTAGCAGCAGATTTTTCAGTAGAAACCTTACAGGCGAGGAGAGAATGGGATGTATTTTATTTCAAAGTGCTGAAATTAAAAAAATTTGCCAACCAAGAGTTGCTCTTTTGAAGTAAAGTATAGGTAACAACTTTCTCAGACAAACGGAAGCTGAGGAAGTTTATTACCACTAGAACTGCCTGACAAGAAATGCTGAAAGGAGTTTTTCAAACTGAAATGAAAGGACAGTGATTAGTAACATGAAAACATATGAAAATATACAGCACACTGGTAAAGGTAAGTACATAGTCAAATTCAGAATACCCTAATCCTGTAATGTGGTGGTGTGTTAGCCACTTAACTCTAGTATAAAGCTTAAAGGACAAGAGTATTAAAAATAACTATATAGCAACAGTAATTTGTTAATGAGTACATAATATAAAATCGGTAAACCTGTGACATCAAAAACAAAAAAGATCGGGTAGTAAAATGGTAGAGTTTTTGCATGTGATTGAAGTTAAGTTGTTATCAGTGTAAGATAGACTGTTGTATCTGTAATATATTTTGTGTAAGCCTCACAGTAACCACAAAACAAAAATTCACAGAAGATAAAGAGAAGGGAGTCATAGCATACCACTAGGAAAATTATCTTTTCACAAAGGAAGGCAGCAAGAGAGGAACAAGGGAACTATAAAACAGCCATAGAACAATTAATAAGATGGCATTAGTAAGTCCTTACCTATCAATAATTACTCTAAATGTAAATGGGTTAACTCTCCAGTCAAAAGATATAGAGTAGCTGAATGGTTTTAAAAAAAAAAAGACCAAACTATATGCTGCCTACAAGAGACTCACTTGAGTTTTAAGGACACCTAGGCTCAAAGTGAAGGGATGAAAAGAGATACTAAATGCAAGTGGAAACCAAAAGAGAGCAGGGATAGCTATACTTACATCAGACAAAATAGACTTTAAATTAAAAACTGCAGTAAGAGGCAAAGAAGATCATTATAGTGATAAAATGATCAATTCATCAAGAAGATATAACAATCATAAATACATATGCATGCAACATTGAAGCACCTAGGTATATTAAGCAAATACTAACAGATCTGCAGGGAGAACTAGTCAACATTACACTGGTAATAGGGTACTTCAAAAAATGGGCAGAGGAACTGAATAGACATTTTTCCAAAGAAGACATACAAATGGCCAATAGATACATAGAAAGAAGCTTATCATCAATAATCACATCAGGGAAATGCAAATCAAAACCACAATGAGATATCACCTCACATTTATTAAAATGGCTGCTCTCAAAAGGATAAGAGATATGTGTTGGGGAGAATATGGAGAAAAGGAAACCCTTGTGTAATGTTGATGGGGCTGTAAATTGGTGCAGCCGCTATGGAAAACAGTATGGAAGTTCCTTAAATAAAAAGAGAGCTAGTATATCACACAGCAGTCCCACTTCTGGGTATTTATTCAAAGGAGATGAAATCACTATCTTGAAGAGATATCTGCATTCCCATGTTCCTTGCAGAATTATTCACAGTAGCCAACCTGTGGAAACAACCTAAGTGTCAATCAATGGGTGAATGGATAAAAAAGACGTGGCACACATGCACACGCACACACACACACACAGAGGAATATTTTTCAGCCCAGACAAAGAAGGAAATCCTGCCACTTGTGACAAAATAGATGAACCTTGAGGGCATTCTGCTAAGTGAAGTAAGTCAGACACGAGAAGGACAAATACTGGATGATATCACTCATATATGGAATCTAAAAAAGCTGAACTGATAGAAACAGAGAGTAGATTGGTGGTCACCAGAGGCTTGGGAGTGGGGGAAATGAGGAAATGTTGGTTAAAGGTTACAAACTTTTCAGTTACGAGATGAC
This sequence comes from Aethalodelphis obliquidens, assembly GCF_003676395.1. NCBI lineage: Eukaryota > Metazoa > Chordata > Mammalia > Artiodactyla > Delphinidae > Aethalodelphis > Aethalodelphis obliquidens. The sequence continues at coordinate 50,141,306 of NW_020837947.1, read as the reverse complement.
TAATGTACAGTATGGTGATTATAGTTAAGGATACTGTATTATATACTTGAAAGTTGCCAAGAGAGTAGATCTTAAATATTCTTACCACAAAAAAAGAAATGGTAATTATGTAAGATGATGGAGGTGTTAACCAATGCTACTGTGGTAATCATTTTGCAATATACCAAGTGTATCAGTTAAACAACTTAAACTTACACTATGTGATATGTCAATTATATCTCAGTAAAGCTGGAAAAAAGTTAGTGTATATTTTCAAGCATTTATATGCATACCTGTCTCTGTATATGCCTAAACATACAGTTTTGTTTTGTTGTAAATCAGTGGGGTAATAGTTACATCTTAATCTGACTTGTGCTTTTATCCCTTGGAGGTATCCTAGAGATCTTTTGATCTCAAATATGACTCTATCTCATTCTTTTAAATGGCTGCTTTGTATTTCACATTATAGCTGCACTATCATTTTTATAACTAATCTGTTTTTTTATACTTAGGTTTATTCTAGTTTTTTGCTTTTTAAATAATGCTTAAAAAGCCTGTTTACAAATGTATTTTTAGTTGCATGAGTCAATGTTTTCTGTAGGTTGGATTCCTATAAATGGAATTTCTAAGTCAAAGTTTCTATGCAATTAAAGCTTTGGTTGGTTCTGTCAAATTACTCTTTATTTGTCACTGATAATTAAATGGCGAAATTGAATTTACAAATGGTAAGATGCCATATTTTTAAGAAGCCACATTAACCCTTGTATGACACAGTAGGATATAAATAAATGACAAATCATATGGAGTTGAGGTAATATGCTCTGGGAATTTTATTAGAAGTTGCTTCTACATACTGAGTTAGCAATAGGTTATTGCAAAATCGTAATTACCAAAATATTTAAGGGTGGTGGAATTTTTGAACTTTTGTTTTGTTCTGTGTCTTATTCTGAACATAGGAGGTATGTGTAATGGTGAAGAGCACATGGTCTGCAGACCTGAGTTCAGGTCTTCTGCGCCCTATGAGCTAAACAACTCCAGACAAGTAGAGATCAGAATATTTGATCTTTTTAAATTTCCTGTACTGCATTGGTGAATTGAGGCCAATAATTCTATCTTTATAGGTTGTTGTAAAATTAACTACCAATAAATTGTAGCTGTTGTAATTTTTATTCTTCTGTGGCAGTTTTACAAAGATAACCATGATTAAATATTTATTTTCTTGATTAAATGGCCTTGGGGCATCCTTTGTATAACAAATAGAAAACATGTAACCTCTCTGTAGCATCCATCCCTTGGCTCAAAGATTACCACTTTTCTGATGAACAGAAACAGTCTCTTCTTACAATTAGGATTCTTTGTTTTGTTTTCCATCTCTGTGCCAAAACAATTTGATAGGACACGACTTCATCAATTCTGTTGCTCACCGTCCTGCCACATAGCTATTTGGGATGCACACTGATATCTTAGATCATCCAAATTAATTAAGTCTTATCAGGAAACTGATAAGCTAATGGCACTCAAAGTCTTGACCAGGTTGACAGTCAGTACAGATTTTTGCTTTCCACAATTTCCTGTTTCCTGATAGCTTAAAGATGATAAATACCATACTTTACTAAAGTCCACATATTTTCTAGAAATCAGTATGTCTAAGGTAAAGCATATGGAGGAGAAAGTAAGTTATTGACGTTTTGAACAAGACCTCTGGTTCACAGCAGCAGTTGCCACAGTCAGCTGTTTCACCTTTCCTTTTAGAGGTGGTAAGAGTGGTGGTGTGATTGAAGGACCATGGTTCCATCTCAAAGTTCCAAACACTGACAGGAAGACCCTACAACTGTTGTGCTGGCCTTAGTCCTACACTTGCTGAGCTTGATGAGGTGTGCCACCAGATGCTGGTGCTTTGCCTCCTTCTTTTTAAATTTTTTGTAATTAGTTACTTTGAAAATATTTTTAGTGACATATTCAGAAACTTATTATTTCAAAGGAATATTGGGATGTTCCAAATCATGGTGGTGTTCAAAAAGATAAAGATGTCACCTCATTTACAATGGGAGATGTGAGTTGAAAACTTATGGTCATCTATAAACTTATGGTCATTGTGTTTGAGATGTTGCAATCCTTTGCTGGACTCATTTGTAGTATCTTACCACCAGGTCTCCTTCTATCCTTTCTGTACATTCCCATAGTTTTTTTTCTAGGCAAATTTGTTCCAAACCCTTTTCATCTACTCAAACTACTCCAGCTTTAGAACATTTCTCTAGCCCACATTAAGTTTTATCAATCCTTTGTTTCCTTGTTATTTTATTTTTTTTCCTTTGTTCATTCAAATAGTGCTTGACAACACATAGGCTTTTATGTCCATTACCCCCATTGCAGAGTAATGCTGATTTCCTTTTCACCTCACTTTATCCAAACATAAACAAGAAGGGTATCAATGCTACCAATCCCTGGCTCTGTGAGTCTAGGATCATAAAGAGCAACCCTCCGTCATCCTGTGGCTTTAGTTACCACCTGTGGTGGACATTGTGGTTATTTCCCCCAAATCCATTTCATCTTTCTGCTTTTGTGTAGTAGCCATTTGATTTGGATGGAACTGATCAGAGGTGGGGCCCGATTAGGCTGAGCCAATGATTCTCAGCCTTGGCTGCCCATTAGAATCGCTGAAGGAGCTTCAAACAAGAGACAAATTCAGCCAACCAAATCCTCCCCCGCAAAAATGCCTGGGAGTGGAGCGGCACTTTCTAAATAATTCCCAGCTAAAGCTAACATGCAGGCAGTGTTGAGAACCACTGGTCTACTCACCAGGGTATTTCCATCTTCCCTGCCACTTGCATTGATTTAAGAAACTCAAACCTAAACCAGTTAGCTTGTGCCATTCCCCAAGCTACATGAATTGGTTGTGGTGGGTATAATCAGCCTAATCAACATAGCCCAGGACTTTTGTTTTATGGTTGTGGAAATTTTTTCTGTTTTATCTCTTTGGTGTGAGGAAATCCTGCTTAGGGATGGAACTCTTACTTGGAGGAGACAGAACCTCTTGGCTGAGTTCCTGTCTCAGCTGAGTTTTAACAAAGGCTTCCCTGGACCATACTTCAGTTAGCCTCTTCTGACCCCTATTCTCTACTCGGCTTCAACTTTGGCCTACAATGTCTGTGTCCATCCGTGCTGAGTCCAGTTTTAGCAAGAATCTTGCTAAGTCAATTCCCATAAAAGTTCAGAGGACTGTACTGGTTGGCTTCTTTCTGTAGTTCCTAACATACCAACTTATACCTAAGCATTGCACATAGATGAGTTTGCTAATGAACCGTTCAGTTAATCAGTATTTACCAAGCATTTACTATGTACTGGATGCTGTACTAGGTACTGGGGACACAATAATAAACAACATAGATATGATCCTTGTCTCATAGAACTTAACAGGCTTGAAACCCAAATCTGTTTCTTAATTATTGTAGGAAAACTTCCAGTTTGTTATGTGTGGTATAATATAGCTGGACGGAGTCTCTAAAACGCTGCCCTGTATCATTTTTGTATGGAGCTAGGTTGTATATAAATAAACAAATCTGTTATTGCAATATAGCTGCTTCTCCAGATAATCGTCAAGACTAGATGCCTTACTTGGTTAGAATATGAGCAACAGAAGTAGGACTTTCCCCAGCAGGCTAACAGAGTACTGCAAGAACTTCCCAATAAGCTCACATGAATTTTGGGTTTTTTCAATCATTTTATTTTATTTTTTAAACATCTTTATTGGAGTATAATTGCTTTACAATGGTGTGTTAGTTTCTGCTATATAACAAAGTGAATCAGTTATACCTATACATATGTCCCCATATCTCTTCCCTCTTGCGTCTCCCTCCCTCCCACCCTCCCTATACCACCCCTCTAGGTGGTCACAAAGCACCGAGCTGATTTCCCTGTGCTATGCGGCTGCTTCCCACTAGCTATCTGTTTTACGTTTGGTAGTGTATGTATGTCCATGCCACTCTCTCACTTTGTCCCAGCTTACCCTTCCCCCTCCCTGTATCCTCAAGTCCATTCTCTAGTAGGTCTGTGTCTTTATTCCCATCTTGCCCCTAGGTTCTTCATGACCAGTTTTTTTTTTCTTAGATTCCATATATATGTGTTAGCTTACGGTATTTATTTTTCTCTTTCTGACTTACTTCACTCTGTATGACAGACTCTAGGTCCATCCACCTCATTACAAATAACTCAATTTCGTTTCTTTTTATGGCGGAGTAATATTCCATTGTATATATGTGCCACATCTTCTTTATCCATTCATCTGTTGACGAACGCTTAGGTTGCTTCCATGTCCTGGCTATTGTAAATAGAGCTGCAATGAACATTTTGGTACATGACTCTTTTTGAATTTGGTTTTCTCAGGGTATATGCCCAGTAGTGGGATTGCCGGGTCATGTGATAGTTCTATTTTTAGTTTTTTGAGGAACCTCCATACTGTTCTCCATAGTGGCTGTATCAATTTACATCCCCACCAACAGTGCAAGAGGGTTCCCTTTTCTCCACACCCTCTTCAGCATTTATTGTTTGCAGATTTTTTTTTTTTTCTTTTGCGGTACGCGGGCCTCTCACTGTTGTGACCTCTCCTGTTGCGGAGCACAGCTTCCGGACACGCAGGCTCAGCAGCCATGACTCTCAGGCCCAGCCGCTCCACGGCATGTGAGATCTTCCCGGACTGGGGCACGAATCCGTGTCCCTTGCATCGGCAGGCGGACTCTCAACCACTGCGCCACCAGGAAAGCTCCTGTTTGTAGATTTTTTTGATGATGGCCATTCTGACTGGTGTGAGGTGACACCTCATTGTAGTTTTGATTTGCATTTCTCTAATGATTAATGATGTTGAGCATTCTTTCATGTGTTTGTTGGCAATCTGTATATCTTCTTAGGAGAAATGTCTATTTAGGTCTTCTGCCCATTTTTGGATTGGGTTGTTTCTTATTTTGGTATTGAGCTGCTTGTAAATTTTGAAGATTAATCCTTTGTCAGTTGCTTCATTTGCAAATATTTTCTCCCATTCTGAGGGTTGTCTTTTGGTCTTGTTTATGGTTTCCTTTGCTTTGCAAAAGCTTTGAAGTTTCATTAGGTCCCATTTGTTTATTTTTATTTCCATTTCTCTAGGAGATGGGTCAAAAAGGATCTTGCTGTGATTTATGTCATAGAGTGTTCTGCCTATGTTTTCCTCTAAGAGTTTGATGGTGTCTGGCCTTACGTTTAGGTCTTTAATCCATTTTGAGTTTATTTTTGTGTATGGTGTTAGGGAGTGTTGTAATTTCATTCTTTTACATGTAGCTGTCCAGTTTTCCCAGCACCACTTATTGGAGAGGCTGTCTTTTCTCCACTGTATATTCTTGCCTCCTTTATCAAAGATAAGGTGACCATAAGCCCACATGAATTTTGCATTGCTTTGTATATCCAAGCAAGAGCCCTGGTTGCTTGAACATATCCTGGGGTAGCAACATGGCAAAGTAGTTAAGAATATGAACACTGTAAGCAAAATGCTTGGGTTTGAATCCTGAGTCTACAACTTTTGTGCTCTTTACAATGGGCAAGTTTCATAACTTCTCTGTGCTTTATTTCCTTATCCATCTGTAAAATGAGAATGTTAATAATAATGCCTACCTTTTAGAGTGGTTAAGAGGAATATAAAGAGTTTAGAATGGTTTCTGGCACAAGGTACACCCATATATCTCTGTTTGCTCTTTGATGATGTTGATGATAAAGATAGACCCACTTATTTACATCTCAAATTCTCTTACTGGTTTTATGGTAGTCTTATTATGAGATCTTTTAAAATATGAGCAGAATCTTCATGTGTAATTTGCAGAAGAGGGTAATCATCAGAGACTAGTTTGTACTTTCCTTTTTCAACTCATGAGAGAGGGGAGATCATCATCATCATTGGACTCCAGTCCTACTTTGTGGGCCCGTGAGTATATGGTGCTGTGCCCCGAGTTAAGCAGGCAGCCCCTGCTCTCTTGGAGTTTACCTTCCAAGACTGACTACATCAGTTTAGATAATCAAGTAAAGGTCATAAAAACAGTGAACTGTGAGTTGGCCAGACACTTTAAACATAGAAAATGTCCTATATAATGGAAGTTTACTGTAATACAACCCCTTAAAGTGTAGATTTAGTATCGTTGCATATATCTCATACACAGTTTTGGACTACATACCTGAAGGAAATCATAATAGAATCATACAGTACGGGGACTTCCTGGTGGTCCAGTGTCTAAGACTCCACGCTCGCAATGCAGGGGGCCCGGGTTCGATCCCTGGTCGGGGAACTAGAACCCACATATCGCAACTAAGAGTTCACATTGCTGCAACTAAAGATCCTGCATGCCGCAATGAAGATCGCGCATGCAGCAACGAAGATCCTGTGTGCCACAACTAAGACCCGGCACAGCCAAATAAATAAATAAAAATTTTTTAAAAAATTGAATCATACAGCATGGATCTCTAGAAGAGTAATTAGCATATTTATACTGGGCAGAGGTAATTACTTTGGGACAGGGATGGAGGAGTTGGGGAGCAAAAATTAATCCTGTAAATTGTATAAGGTGAAAGGAAAATGAACCTGTGGCTACTGCTTAATAAAGCAGTGTGACATGGTGGGAAGACCATGGATTTGGGGGCAAGAATGATCTGGGCAAATAATGGCTCAGCGACCTACAAACTATGTGGCCTCTCTGGAGCTCTATGAATTCAAAGGAAAACTGTTTTCCCTTCCAACTGTAGCTGCAGAAAGGGTAAGATTTGTGGCTCAGCTTAGAAGCAAGTATATATAGGTGTGGTTTTTAGCTTCAGTCCTGGCTTTTTTGTTTGTTTTTTAATCTCACAACTATTATTTCCTTTTTTACTCTTTTTTAAAAAATGCCTTCCTGTATGCTTATTGATGGACCAAGAGTATTAGTGATTGTATTGGTTCACTAGGGCTACCATAACAAAATACCACAGCCTGGGTGGCTCAAGCAACAGAAATGTATTTTCTCACAGCTCTGGAGGCTAAAAGTCCAAGAACAAGGTGTTGATGGGGTTGATTTTCTCTGAGGCCTCTCTCCTTGACTTGTAGATGGCTCTCTTTTCCCTCCGTCTTCACATGGTCCTTCCTTTGTGTGCACACGTCTGTGTCACCAGTTATATTGGATTAGGGCCCACATAAACACCTCATTTTAATGCAGTCACCTTTCAAAGGCTCTTATCTACAAATACTGTCACATTCTGAGGTACTAGGATTAGGCCTTCAACATATGAATTTGCAGGGGACACAATTCAACCCATGGCAGTGATTAAAAAGAAATAGTAATAACCTCCCTCATACATTTCTTTAACTGTAAAATAGGGATATAAAAATGATTACTTTGTTCTGTGTATGATTATTGTAAGGATTATAATGAGAAATTCACCTCAGTTGACTGGCACAGTTGAGTCACATAATAGGTACTTCGCAATTGTTAAATATCTTCCTTTCCTGCCTTTGGCAGGGGAGAGAAATTCTGAAATTGCTTGATTAAAAAAAAGAGACACAGACCTTACCTGCTACAGTGATAGGGTGTGGGCGTTTTAAGTGTCAGAGACAACTGGGGTAGCCAGGGAAGGAGGAGTGGGGCAGTGGAGAAAAAAAAATGTTTTTATTTACTTTGGAGCATGAGATGATCAAGAAAGCAAAGGAGCTGAGCTGGCTTGAGGTAGACTCCAAAACTCGAAAAGCCCAAAGAAGAATTTAGCCCTGAAGTGAGATAATTTCAGCAATAATGTTAGGAATTTTAGACTGAAAGGCATCATGATTCAATTCCTTTATTTTATGGAGGAGAAAACTGACATCCAGAGAGGTTAAGTAACAGGCTAAAATCACATAGCTAAGCAATTGGTGGAAGACTAATCAACTCTGAAAAGTTAAGTCTATGATTGGGAGGAGCAGAATATGATAACTTGAGGAAAATATCTGAATTCTACCAGACTGTCAGAGCTAAAGCTGTATCTTATTTATTATTGTATCTCCAGTTACCAGGGATGTGCCCAGTGTATAGTATTCTATGATGATTGTTAGGATGATTCAAAATAAATATTGAATTTGCAGGGGACTTGTTAAACCATAGGTGTACATTTTTGTGAATAAATCAATGCAGCATACTTATGAAATATATGGAACATCTTTAGTATCATCCTGGAGATCAGTATACAAAAAATTACATTAATAAGTGAGTTTCTAAGACTGCTGGATCTAAGGGCGCTATTCAAAAATCAATTGTATTTCTTTATACCAGTAGCTGATACATACTAACGAATGCACATACACTACTGGTGGGAGTGAAGGTTGCACAATCACCTTGGAAAACTGACAATATTCACTAAAGCTGAGTATACTCTTATCCTATGATCAAGCAGTTACTCTTCTAGGCAGTATATATCCAGCAAGAGCATGTGCACATATGTACCAAAAATCATGTGCAAGAATGTTTGTGCCTGCATTATTTGAAAGAGCTAATAACTAGAAGCAACCCAAATGTCCATCAACAGTAGAATGAATCAATAAATTGTGGCATATTCACATTGTGGGTATGATACAACAATCAATAAGCTACAACTACCAAAACATGTGCATGGATGAATCTTGTAAACCATAAAGGAGCCCATTCACAAAAGAATACACACTATATAATTCTACTTATATAAAGCTCCAGAAACAGGCAAAATTCTATGATGCTAGAATCAGGATACTGGTTACCTTTGGAAAGGTAAAAGGGGATACTAGGGGGGCTTCAGAGGTGCTAGTAATGTTCTATTTCTTGATTGAACTGGACACTTATTTGTATACTTTTCTGTATTTGTTATACTTAAATTATAAAAGGCTTAAAAGTATGTATTGAATTTTTATATATCATTGATATCTTAGAAGTAGTATCACATGATTATTTTAAATGAGACTGAAGCAGCTGTCAGAATGTATAGCTGCTTCAGTATGTATATTTGAATGTATAGCTGCCTCAAAAAATAAATAGAGGGCTTCCCTGGTGGCGCAGTGGTTGAAAATCCACCTGCCGATGCAGGGGACATGGGTTCGTGCCTGGTCCAGGAGGATCCCACATGCCGCGGAGCGGCTGGGCCCGTGAGCCATGGCCGCTGAGCCTGCACGTCCAGAGGCTGTGCTCCGCAGCGGGAGAGGCCACAACAGTGAGAGGCCCGCGTACCACACACACACACACACACACACACACACACACACACAAATAAATAAATAAATAAATAAATAGAATTTAAAAAGACATCCCCACCCAGTCTCCCACCCTTTTTTTTGTTCAGTATTTCTTTTTGTACTCTTAGTTGTTGTTTACTTATGGAATTGTATTTTTAACAAACAAAATAGTACAGTATGCAGTATAGCTTTTCAGTATTTAAATAATTATTTCTCTCAGAAATTTTAAGGTATCAAGAAGGATTAAGCTTAGAACTGTGTGTAATATGATCCCAATTTTTCTTTCTGTCTGTCATCATTTCTAGGTGTAAAGGAAAAACTTGGAAGGATATAAGCAATAAGCAAACTTTTTTATGAGAAGGGGGTAAACTTTCTATTTTTATATGTTTGATATTTGAATTTTTTACAATAAGCATGTGTCTCTTTTTTTAGTTTAAAAGGTACAATTTTTAATAATTAAGCAAAAAGATAGATCTTAGCTATTAAAATATTTTATATCCTAGAACTAGAAAAACTCTCAACCTTTTTTCCTTTTATGCTTACTTATTAAAAATGTATAAAACCTAACAGTTGAATACTGTCAAGAAAAACACCAATAATTTAGATCTTTAAATTCCTATTTAATGTCATCACTTAGATAAAACATAAAACTTTGATTTATGTGGTTGGTTTTTTGTTTTTTCTGTTTTTCCAAATTTTCTAGAGTAAGCAATATTACTTTTATAATAGAAGTATTTAAGGGAGGCAAATCTTTATTACTTCAGTCTTTGCTGACGAGGTTAATATGTTGTACTTTTAAAGGATTTTTCTCCACTATATTTATTGTTCTTTTGTTCCAACTGGGAAGGGAAAAGCCAGACTGGAAGCTATAAAAAGTTATTTTGTGAGATGCTGTTTTTCTAATGGTATTATTAAGAATTGCTAAAAATACACACAATAGATCTTGAGGAAAATGCAAACTGTTGGAATACAGTTCTTTTAGTGGCATACTTTTCTTTCCAAAGTCAAAAGCCTTTGACTCATGAATATGTTCCCAAGGGTGAATTAACCTCCCTCCTTTTCCTCCTCAAGTTTCCTAATTGCATTTTTAGCTTGTGTAATTGTATTTGTCCTTTGTATACATAAATATACAAACCATTTTAAAATAAATTCAGTTTGCTGGCTGATTAGTTTTATGCATTTGAATTGGATGGTGGTAAGAGGTCACAGGTCTTGTAAATATCCCTGGAAATTAGGAAATTGCTTAGAGATCCGGCCCTTTTGACTAGATTCATCCTCAACTTGGAAATAAAGTTAGTTTTCACTTTCCTCCACCCTTCTGCACAGTGGTTTGAAGACTCTAGCTTAAGTGAATAAGATCAGAAATTTTGAGGTTTATTTTTCTTTAAAAATATAAACTGAGTGTTAGTATTTTTCAGACAATTAAGGGCTAACATCTAAGGGCTTTGGTTATAGTTCTTATGCTGCTGATTAGGTATTCCTTGGTGGTGATTAGTGAATGTACAAATGCAATCATTCGGTAGGGTTTAATCACTTATATGAGAGAGAAGTTCGTTACCCAGAAGGAGAAATTGAAGCTTGTATAACTTTCATTAGCCTTATTTTTTTAATAGCAAAAAAATAAAGAAGAATAATTTTTGACTAAATTAGGAATATTGAGTAATATAAGATAAATTGTTGTTTAAAAGAAATAGAGAACCTGGGGAAATACACTTAGGTGAATATACTTTTCCACCATGTAGTATATTGTCTGTATTATAGGTAGCTTATGAATAGTTGGCCCTTACCAAACCAGGACAGATTTCCCTCAGAGAGAGAGAGAGAAAGAAATGCTAGCTGAACAAGTGCATCTCCTTCTTTCTTTGCACTGGGTGGCCGAGCCCCACAGTTATAGCAGGAGTCAGGGGAGGAAATGTCTCCTTTCCCAGGTTTCCTACATTAACTTAAAGTTGAGAAGAGAGATGTATAGCTATACCTTTTTTTTTTTTTACAGGTCTCTAAGGCAATGGGAGAGTGGAATGCATGTATTTGGGCAATGCTGTATTTCTTTCTGGTGAGATGAGTTAAGGGCCTGAGCCCTGAGGGTAGGTTTGAGCCACTTGGGATGATGAGCTAGGGAGGTGTGGGTGGCTGCTTAGGCCAAGCATTGCACAGTGGCGTGACTCTCTTAGCTTCAGGGGTGGTTCTTCAAATGTGTAGTCAAAAAGCTTAGCTTTGGGCTTCCCTGGTGGCGCAGTGGTTGAGAGTCCGCCTGCCGATGCAGGGGACATGGGTTCATGCCCTGGTCCGGGAGGATCCCACATGCCACGGAGCGGATAGGCCCGTAAGCCATGGCCACTAGGCCTGCGCGTCCGGAGCCTGTGCTCTGCAACGGGAGAGGCCACGTCAGTGAGAGGCCCGCGTATACTGCAAAAAAAAAAAAAAAAAGCTTAGCTTTGTAGGGTTGGGGATTATTTTATTCTAACCTAATTCACAATTGCTAATATGTAAATCAAAATGCTGTAGCTTTTCCAGCCTTCCAGGCCAGTTGGTCTTCACTCCGAGGGTGACCAACTATCCCAGTGTGCCCAGGACTCCTGTGGTATTAGTACTGAAAGTGGTGCTTTCAGGAAAAAAATCCTCAGTCTTGGGGAAACCTCTCAGTCTCAGAGGGATGGTTGATCACCCTATTTTACTTCCCTGAGCCCTTAGCAGCCGTAGCATAGGAGGAGGGGAAATGCATTCTCGCTGCCACTGTGTACAATCTCTTCCCTGTAGTACAGATGATGAAGAGCTCTTACATAGCAGTACAACCCAGGATGTAATTTCAGGGAGGAAGAATGTTGCTACATCCCAAGTGTGCCCAGATAGTGCTCTTCTGATTATCTATTGCTGCATAACAAATGACTGCAAAATTTAGAGGCTTAAAATAACACTATTATCTCTTCTGGTTTCTGTGGTTCTGGGATTTGAGAAAATCTCAGCTGACAGTTCTGGCTCCCTCATTATGACAGTGGCTACAACTGGAACAGCTGGAGACCAGTTCAACACCTCTGTCTTCATGTCATCTCAAGGCCTCTCTATGGGCTACTTTAAGCTCTCCTGGTTGCTTTCAGACCGGTGATGCTTACCTGGCAGTTTAGGGTTCTGGAGCAAGTATTCTAGCCAACAAGAAAGAAGCTGCCTCAAATGTCACATCAGATATTATTGTATAGCATCATTTTCACCAGAGCCACAGGATTCAAGTGGGGAGCATAGACTCCACTTCTTTTTTTTTTTTAAATATTTATCTATTTGTCTGCGCCAGGTCTTAGTTGCAGCACGCGGGATCTTTAGTCATGGCATGCGAAATCTTAGTTGCAGCATGTGGCATCTAGTTCCCTGACCAGGGATCGAACCTGGGCCCCCTGCATTGGAAGTGCTGAGTCTTAGTCACTGGACCACTACGGAAGTCCCTAGACCCTACTTCATGATAGTTAGAAGGTCAACGTCACAACCTGTTGAGATGGAGACATTATTGCAGCCATCTTTGAAATATATAATCCACCACAATTACCTTAGCTTCCAAATGCAGTTTTTCATTAATCAAAGTAGTAAAGTTGTTAAAATATGGTTTTTCCTCATGAGTTTTCTTAATGCAATTTTTATTTCGAATGAAAACAAAAAGATCAGCCTGTAAATGTTACTTGAATTGTTCTGAGAACTCTTGCTTACCACTGTTCTACTGGAATGAGTGTGTGTGTGTGTATGTGTGTGTGTGTGTGTGTATCTTCCCAAAAAGCCAACCGACCGACATAGGTGTAGTAAAAGTTCATTTGCTTCCATAGTAAGAATTTTAAGGTGTGTGTGTGTGTGTGTGTGTGTGTGTGTGTGTGTGTGTGTGTATTGGAGTTTCTATGCATACATGCACCCCAGAGGATGGAAAGGAAAGAGTAACTGGGAGGAGACAAGGACAGCAGTGGCACAGGACCATTCGGGTTGAATGGAAGCATTCATAGTAGGAAAGAACTCTGAAGACATTGATGGCTGGAGAGGGAGCTAAGGAACAAGGGCAGTGGCTATCATTTAGAAGTGAAGGGCAGGTATACCTATAGCATCACTTTAGAACAATCATTCAGTTTAAAATGTGGATGCTAATGTTCTGATGCAGCTTTCTTAGACTGTCTCCCATTGTGATGCTTAAGACCCATGAGTTATTTTTTCTGATAGCCTCCAGCTTCTCACTTCAGAATAATGGAAATTGGAATTAAAAAAAATCTAATGCGGTTATTTGGGGAATTTGCTGACAGAACAGTTTTAACAAAGTTTGAGGAAGGCATGCTACAAATCTTAATTTTATTAAACTGATATTTTTTGGCTTAATAAATGTTTAATATTGCAACATTTATGATTCTTACATGAGTTCTTTTGTTTTGTCCTAAACTCATTATTTTATTGAGGAAAATTTGAAAAATTAAAAAAATATAAGATAGCAGAAAGATTATAATTCTAAGCTACCATTTGTTTAAAAAGATATTTTATGTGTTTGGATTGTAGGAATACTGTAATACTGTCCAGCTAGATTCTGGGATAGATTATCGGAAAAGGGAACTTCCTGCTGCAGGAGAACTCTACTACCTGTAAGTTGTTTTTTAATTTTCATTTTCTAAGTTTAATATCTAATAATTAATCAGGAAAAGATGAGAAAAATAAGCAGGGTAATTATTAGAAAATGAAAGCCTAGTTCTAAAGCCTGTGATTTTTAAAATACAAAATGTTATAATGTTAACTTCTTTAAACTGTGTTTTCTGCCATCCACATTTGCATGATTTATAATGTGTGATTGGTGGAAACCCTAATTAGTTTTTTGGGGAGGAGTGATGACAGATGGTTAGAAAATAATGAGTATCCTTTTTAAGAAACTCTAGTATTAAGAGAATATCTTTATTGTGCTCAAGTAGTTAATTATTTGTGGACATCTTCTGACAAATGTATCATTTCTGTTCTCTGAAAATTGTGTTTTATTTTGTCAGTCTGTTTGTATTTATCATTGTTGATTGACTTCCATACATAACTATGTAAAATATATATACACAAGTACAACTGGATATATTTTGTCTTTTAAAAGCTCAGACTTGGGCTTCCCTGGTGGCACAGGGATTAAGAATCCTCCTGCCAATGCAGGGTACGTGGGTTCAATCCCTGGCCCAGGAAGATCCCACATGCTACGGAGCAACTAAGCCCGTGCACCACAACTACTGAGCCTGTGCTCTAGAGCCCGTGAGCCACAACTACTGAGCCCACGTGCCACAACTATTGAATCCCGTGTGCCTAGAGCCCGTGCTCTGCAACAAGAGAAGCCACTGCAATGAGAAGCCTGCGCACCGCAATGAAGAGTAGACCCCACTCACCACAGCTAGAGAAAACCCACGCACAGCAATGAAGACCCAATGCAGCCAAACAAAAAATTAATTAATTAATTAATTAATTTAAAAAAACTCAGACACTCCTGAGTAGGAGCAATTTATAATAATAGATGTGTTCAGCATGTGTAGTTAATGCTGAAAAACAAATATAGTTTGTTTTAAAAATGTCAGTTGTGAGAACCTGAAAAGGAAAAAGTGCTTTACAAATGCAAAGTGTTGTTTAGTGTATGCTGCTAGTGTTGGGCACCTAGTGGGTTCTCAGTAAATAGGTCTGTCTAAGGGCTAATTGTGATTTAACTCAAAGGCATGTTTCTGCTAATTTAAATTTTGATGACAACGTGCATATGAGAGGTTCAGAAAAGTTCTTGTCTCTGCCACCTTGTAAGCAGAAGTACTTTACTGTTTTTGAAGCAGAAATTAGCTAGAAAAATCACATAATTAAAATTGCATACTTTACAGTGTACCAGGGGGACTGTTTCAGTTTATTATTCAGATTGTGATGATTATTATAGGAGGCTCTTCATCTGCCCTTAAGTACTTTGTCTTTAAATACTTTATAATTTTGAAAAATTCTTAGAACACATTTTTTTCTGCTTTAACTTGGACTTTTTCCTCTCCATTTCTTTTATGTTTGTGCTTTCTGGTCTTTTTATTTTTCTGATATTCACAAGATTTCCCTGAAGCTTTGTTACCTATTTCTTGATGTGCCAGATGTATGGTACTTAGAAATTAATTTATTATTATTCCTTTTATTCTTTTTCAACAAGTCCTTGTTCCTTGTTTTCCCACAAAGTATATCCTTATGTGGAAGAATTAAAACATTTTCCTAAAGGGAAGTTCTTTCAGTAAAGATGGTTGCCTGACTCTAAGTCATGAAATTTGTTTCCGGGTGCTAGAGAGGTCTCAGTGGAATTTACAGGAGTTGGAAAGGCTGCTTTTGCTTCAGCAGAGCCACTTTCTCTCTGACCTACTCTGTGTTGCCTCTTCCTCTTCCTGAAAAATGTAATACAGTTCTAACACATCGAAATTCAGGTTTGTACTTTAAACAAGTACTGGAGGAAATCAGAATCTAACAACGTCCCAGAGTCCAGAAAACTAGAATCTACAAAGGCTACTGTGAAACTCTAGAATGGCTTTCTTAAAAATATGTAAATTCTTTAACCTTCAAGGAAAGTAGATTTATTTTTTTTATTTTTAATTTTTATTTTATTTATTTATTTATTTTTGGCTCTGTTGGGTCTTCGTTGCTGTGTGCAGGCTTTCTCTAGTTGCGGCGAGCAGGGGCTACTCTTCGTTGCAGTGCACGGGCTTCTCGCGGTGGCTTCTCTTGTTGCGGAGCATGGGCTCTAGGAGCGTGGGCTTCAGTTGTTGCGGCACGCGGGCTTCAGTAGTTGTGGCTCGCAGGTTCTAGAGCTCAGGCTCAGTAGTTGTGGTGCACGGGCTTAGTTGCTCCGCGGCACGTGGGATCTTCCTGGACCAGGGCTGAAACCCGTGTCCCCTGCATTGCAAGCAGATTCTTAACCACTTTGCCACCAGGGCAGTCCTAGGAAAGTAGATTTATTTATGAATTTAACATCAAAAGAGCTTTATCATAGTCTGATAATCAAGAATATAGAGCCTGGGGGCACACCTCAGAGGGAAAGCAGATACGTGTGCCTGAGGAGAATTAGGAATTAAAGTCATCTCAGAAGTGGGAAAATAGTATTAGATACCCAGATGGGATGCTAGGGATGTCATTTGTATTGTTTCACATGAGCCCTTGGGTAGAACTTCTTTCATGAAAGAGTAAAAGAAAAGTTCCTTGAGTCATGTTAACATTTCTGATTTAATTAGGTTTCGTTTTATCTTGTTCCTATAGGAAAACATTACTTTCCCCTCTATAACAGATTTTAATGTGCCATGCTATATATTGCCCGATTAAAGCATGTATTTCTCTTTATTACCCTCTGCCTAAACATCTGGAATTGGCTCCTGAATATACAAGTCTTGACTACTCCCTTTGTCAATCTCACTGGCACCCCAACTAAAAAAAAGAAAAGCAAAATTCTAGCTTCCCTCTAGGGGAACATCACGCATTATCTCAGAATTTCATATATGCAGAATCCCATATATGATATTTAATTAAATAGAAATAGTCATTAATTCAGTATTTTATTAGTCTAACTTTCCAAAAGCCAATCTAAAATGTCCCAAAACATAATTCATATAATATCAAGAATTACCAGAGATTTAAAAAACTGCTCCAAAATTTAGCATGGAACAATTTCTATAGTTCATAATATTGTCTGAGTTACACAAGAACTAATTCATACAAGCCATTGTATGTTTGTATGTAATCTATTTCAGTTGTAGTTTTATATCACATTAAATTTAGAAATCCTAGAGTACCTTTATAAATAAGTTCCAGTTGCTTTTGGCTCATCCCAAGAAGTTTTTAATCTCACATAAAACTAACTCAAAAGAGAATTTAAATTTAGCTTGTTGTAAGCCACAGAGCTTGAGTGCAAAAATCCAAACTTCTGCATAGATTAAAACATCCCATGGTTCTCCAGTTTTTCGTTCTGTGGTAACTGATCTCCTCAGAGGTGAGCACAAAGTCATTTTCTTACTGGTTTCTTGGCGGATTGGGCTCAGTAAGATTCCCCATGAGTGGACTATGGTTTGCCAAAATCCATACAGGTCAACCAAACACTGGGCTTCTTGTTTGCATTTGGACGGAGACTTGGACCAGTAATTTATTTTGAATTACCTGGTGTTTGCCAAAGGAGGCCCCATCCCATGCCTTCCAGAGAATTTAACTGCTTCAGATTAGCTCTCCACTATGGGGCTGGTGACATTAGAGGTTATCATTTTATATATGCAACAATGAGCATCTCTTTTCTGACAGGAAACACCACTGCCGAGGGGTCCATGGGATGCTGCCCCAGACCATTTTGCTGTAAATTCTGTGAAGGGTTATGTTTTCCTGGAAAGAGGAAGTCAGGTCACCTTGGACTCACCCTCACTCTCTCTTTTCCTTTTTCATTCAGGAGCTGAGCAGTGCAGGTTCTTTTTTTCTACTAAAAAGAAGGAAGGAAGGAAGTTGAGGAGAGGTTTCCTATTCAAGCACCATATCTCCACCATACTCACATACAAACACCCTACCCCCAACATAGAAGCCATGGCCTCAGTGGAATATTTTAAACTGAACCAAAAGGGGTAGAGGGAGGTGTTGGGCCTTGGATTTGATTTTACCCTACTTATGAAGTAATAGCTTTGCCTGTATTATTTCATGAATGCTGGCAGAAGACACAAGAAACCTGCGTCAGAGACAAAGGATTTTATTACTCTAGGCACAGATAGCATGTTGAGTCAGTTCCCTCCTTGCTCCAGAGTCCCGTTAGGGAAGGGAAGAGGAGTTTTGCTGAGGGCGCAGATGGATGCCTGCATAGGCAGTGAGTTGTGTTACAGGAGAGGAACTCTGAGTTTGGGGAATGTACCAATTTATAGTCAGAAGTAAGCAAGACTGCTTTTTTCCCAAGGGAGATGTTGCCTCATCCCTTAAGGTTTCTCGTTGCAAATACACTTTAAGAAATGGTTAGGGCCTTGCATTCTTGGCATACTTGGCAAGAATGTGGGTGAGTGAGAGACCCAGGGATAACTGTCTCTCCTCACAGGGGACATTTATCAGACTTTTAACCTTAAAGAAGCCAGACTTTCTCCCTTTATTTCATTTGGCTCCTATCCACCAAAGTCATCCACCACTTCAACAAAATTATATCTGAATGGGTTATTCAGTTATTTAATCCCTCAATTAAATTGTCTCAAGACCATTTCAATTCCATGTATATGGGGACTATGGATCATACTGAAATGATGAAAAATATATGTTACAACTTTTCAGACAGAGACCAAATAGTCACATTTTCTTACCTGGCTAACATAGTACATGTATTCATCCATCTTTTTTTTTTTTTTTTTTTTTTGCTGTACGCGGGCCTCTCACTGTTGCGGCCTCTCCCGTTGTGGAGCACAGGCTCCGGACGCGCAGGCTCAGCAGCCATGGCTCACGGGCCCAGCTGCTCCGCGGCATGTGGGATCTTCCCGGACCGGGGCACGAACCCGTGTCCCCTGCATCGGCAGGCGGACTCTCAACCACTGCGCCACCAGGGAAGCCCTTCATCCATCTTTTGAACAGTTTTAAGGAATTTCTTTTACTAATGGAAACTTCATGTCTCAAGTACTCTTAATTTTCCACTTGGGAAACATCTATTCCAAATAGGAAATTACTTCTAAGAATGTATCTTTGAACACCATTTAAAAAAAAAAAGTTTGCTCGCTAAAAACACACAGCTTCAAGGTACAGCTGTGTTTTAGAAGAAAGGTCTATGAAAACAAAGACTGGAACTCATGCATGTTACAACTTACTTCCCCACAATTAAAAATTTCTTGTTTTTTGCTTGTGATGTTCCCTACACATACTACCCTGCCCCCAACTGGAACAACCATTGATGAAAATTTAAAACATTTCTTAGCTTGTTTGTCATATCTTCTCATCCCTAAAACTTTGACAGAGATCTGTCTTCTGCCTGGAACGTTGCCACCTTCAGGTTCAGCAGAGTCTCTAGGGCATCTTGGGACCTTCTCCTCATCCCCCATCATTACCATTCCAGGTGTTTCTGCCCCAGACATTGGAATCTGCAGTTTCAGTCTTAGTTTTTCTCACCAGAGTACCAGCCCAGTCATTTCCTATTTCAGTTCCCACTGAAGAACCTCTGAAACACCTGCCAGTAGAAGCAACTTGAAAATTGTTAAGTCTGGCTCCCTTCCTTTTATTTTTAAAATTTTTATGTATGTATGTATGTGTGTGTGTATGTATGGCTGTGCTGGGTCTTCGTTGCTGCCCATGGGCTTTCTCTAGTTGTGGCGAGCGGGGGCTACTCTTCGTTGCAGTGTGTGGGCTTCTCATTGCGGTGGCTTCTCTCGTTGTGGAGCACGGGCTCTAGGCGCGCAGGCTTCAGTAGTTGTGGCACGCGGGCTTAGTTGCTCCACGGCATGTGGGATCTTCCTGGACCAGGGCTCAAACCCATGTTCCCTGCATAGGCAGGCGGATTCTTAACCACTCTGCCACCAAGGAAGTCCCCCCTTCCTTTTAGACTGTGATTTGTTTCAGTTCCATGGACTAGGCTGCCCAGGGTCCCTGCATAGGTTAGGCTGTGTGCATAACCCCATTGAAACAGTCGATCTCTGGTCACCTACACCAAAGTTTTTATGGACTGATGCCAAACATGGGCCTGCTATACTTTCCCTTCAGTTCCCTGAATTCTCTCATGTGTCTTTTAGAGTCTTCTCCATTCATATCAGTCCTACTTCTGACACTAGTGCATGGTGTCACAGTGGAGCCATGATGGTATTGAAGAGAAGATACCATACAGGTAAACAATGTGAAATTTATTTGGCAGCAAAAGACACAGAAACGTATCCATATGGAGACAGTTGAGTAAAACAGAAGACAGCATAGCATATTCTCATTGGAAGTTTAAGTTTTGCTGGCCTGTGAAGCTGACATATAGCACCTGATCAGGACGAGGATCCCAACAGGTCATGTTTATCATTCTTGGGTGAGTGGTTTAGAGAGACTCTGGCTATGTGCCTGCCTGCTTACTGGGTACAATTACCAGGTACAAACCCCAGGACATGCCTGAATGTTCACTGTCAATCAGTGTGAACGAAAGGTCAGTTTCCCATTCTTCAACAAGACCAGACTAGGCCTTCCCGAAGTCTGTTCCTCAGAGGGTGGGGAACAGGATTTCTGCCTCTGGTAATTAGAGAAACTAGTTTCATGAGGTTCAGACTGTTGATCTGGTTAATTCTTAAGTCTGGGGAAGGGAAGAAGACTGTTGGGGACATTTTTGACATTTACAGATTAAATTTTATTCTTAGCATCATGACATGGAACATATAGGTTTATCTACTTAGTCATAAGCATAGTCAAAAACTAAAATATTTACAGATAAAATAATACAGTGTATGGGATGTGCTTTAAAATAAGCCAGGGTGGGAGAATTAGGGGGAGGTATAGTTGAAGCAAGATTGGCCATCTATTGAGTGGGTGATTGTTACATCAGGTTTATTATACTGTTGTCTTTACATGTATATATGTGTGAAATTTTCCACAATAAAAAGTTTTTTTTAAAAAAGGTACAAATTTCTCTATTTTTTTTCCAGATTATGCTAGCGAGAGTTTTATTAGTTCTATTCATCTTCTCAAAGAAACAGCTTTGTTTTATTCTCTCTGTTGCTTTATGTTTTATATTTTATTGATTTCTTTTCATTTTGTCGATAGTTTCCTTTGCTGTGGAAAAGCTTTTAAATCTAAATAGATCCCATTTGTTTACTTTTATTTCCTTTGCTTTAGAGGACAGATCCAAAACATATTGACAAGATTTATGTCAAAGTGTGTTTGGCCTAGTTTTCTTCTAGGAGTTTTATGGTTTCTGGTCTTACATTTAGGTCTTTAATCCATTTTGAGTTTATTTTTATGTATGACATAAGAAAATGTTCTAATTTCATTCTTTTACATACTTTGCCTATTTTTAAATTGGGTCATTTGTCTTTTTATTGTTGAATTTTAAGTGTTCTTTATGTATTCTAGATACAAGTTCCATGTCAGATACATGATTTGCAAAAATATTCTCACATTCTTTTTTTTTTTTTATTTTGTTGATGGTGTCCTTTGAAGCACAAAACTTTTAAATTTTAATGAGGTCCAATTTATTTTTTCTTTTGTTGCTTATGCTTTTGGTGTCACATTTGAGAAACTGTTGCCTAATCCAAGGTCACAATGATTTATGCCTATGTTTTCTTCTAAGAGTTTTATAGTTTTAGCTCTTATATTTAGGTATTTGGTTAATTTAAAGTTATTTTTATATGTGGTGTGAGGTAGTGGTCTATCTTCTTTCTTTTGCATGTGGATATCTAGCTGCCTCAGCACTATTTGTTGAAAAGACTATTCTTGCCTTACTGAATTGTATTGACCCCCTTTTTGAAAATCAACTGACTGTAAATGTAAAGGGTTATTTCTGGTCTCTCAATTATTATATTCCATTGATCTATTTGTCTAACTTTATGTCAATACCACACTGTCTTGACTGCCATAAGTTTGTTCTAAGTTTTGAAATTAGGAAGTGTGAGTCCTCCAGCTTTGTTTTGTTGTGTGTTCAAGATTGTTTTGGCTATTCTGGGTCCTTTGAATTTCCGTATGAATTTTAGGATCAGCTTGTCAAGTTCTACAAAGAAGCCATCTGGAGTTTTGATGGGGATTGTGTTGAATTTGTAAATCACATTGGGGACTACAATATGAAGTCTTCAGATCCATGAACATGTAATGTTTTATTCGTTTTCTAGGGCTGCCATACAAAGTACTGCTAACTGATATCTTAGAAAGCAGAAATTTATTCTCTCATTCTGGAGGCTAGAAGTCTGAAATCAAAGTGTTGGCAGTTTGGTTCTTTCTGGGCAGTATGGACAATCTGCTCCATGCTTCTGGTGGAGTTCTTTGGCTTGTAGGTGCATTGCTCTAGTCTCTGCCTTTAGCTTCATATGCTATTTTCCTTGTGTGTGTGTGTGTGTGTGTGTGTGTATGTGTGTGTGTTTCTAAATTTCCTCTTCATATAAGGACACCAGTTATCATGTTAGGGACAACTCTAATCCAGTATGACTTCATCTAAGCTTAATTACATTTGCAAAGACCCTATTTCAAAATAAGGTCCCATTCACAGGTATTGGGAGCTAGTACTTTAACATCTTTTTGGAGGACACAATTCAACTCATAACAGCTGTCTTTCCATTTATTTTGGTCTTCTTTAATTCCTTTCAACAATGTTATATAGTTTTCAGTGTATAAAATTTGCAATTCTTTTGTTAAATTTATTCATAAACATTTTATTCTGTTTTAAACTAGTGTAAATTGAATTGTTTTCCTAATTTCCTTTTTGGTTTGTTCATTGCTACTGTATAGCAATGTAATTGATTTTTTTTAAAACATCTTTATTGGAGTATAATTGCTTTACAATGGTGATTGTAATCGATTTTTGTGTATTGATCTCAAAACCTGAAACCTTGCTAAACTTGTTTATTAGTTCTAATAGTTTCTAGTAGATTTCTTAGGATTTTCTAAATATAAGATCATATCATCTGGAAATAGAGATAGTTTACTTCTCCCTTTTCAATCTGAAAGCCTTTTATTTATTTTTCTTGCCTAAATTTCCTGTCTAGAACCTTCAGTGAAATGTTGAATAGAAGTGGTATATTCTATCATAGAGAGTGGACATCCTTGACTTATTCCTGAGCTTGGGGGAAAGACTTCAGTCGTTCACCATTAATTATGATGTTAGCTCTGGGTTTTTCTTAGATGCCCTTTATTAGATTAAGGACATTCCCTTCTATTCCTAGTTTTTGAGTGTTTTTATCATGAAAGGGTGTTGGATTTTGTCAAATGCATTTTCTGTTTCTATTGAGATGATCATGTGGTTTTTGTCCATTATCCTATTGATTGATATGGTGTATTTTATTTATTGATTTTTGGATTTTAAATCAGTCTTGCATTTTTGGGATAAATCTCTCTTGGTTGTGGTGTATAATACTTTTTATATATTGCTGGACTCAGTTTGCTAGCATTTTGTTGAGGATTTTTGTGTTTATACTCATGAGAGATATTTGTCAGTAGTTTTCTTTTTGGTGGTGTCTTTGTCTGATTTTGCTATCAAGGTAATACTGGCCTCATAGAATGAGTTTTGAAGAGATCCCTCCTCTTCTGTTCAGATTTTATCTTTTTTCTTGAGTTGGCTTCAGTGGTTTGCGTCCTTCTAGGAATTTGCCCATTTTATCCAAGTTATCTGATTTGTTGGTACACAGTTGTTAATAGTATTCCCTTATAATTCTTTTTATTTCTATAAGGTTGGTAGTAATGTCCTCTCTTTCATCCCTGATTTTAGTAATTTTAGTTTTCTCTGTTTTTCTTAGTCCATTTAGCTAAATGTTTGTCCATTTTATTCAGTTTTTCAAAGAACTAACTTTTGGTTTTATTGATTTGCTGTATTATTTTTCTATTCTTTATTTCATGAATTTCCACTCTAATCCTTATTATTTCCTTCCTTCCACTTGTTTTAGGTTAATTTTATCTTTGTTCACGGTCTTATGATAGAAGTTAGGTTGTTGGTTTGAGACTTTTCTTCTCTTTTAATGTAGGCATTTATAACTATAAATTTCCCTATAAGCACTACTTTTGCTGCATCTCATGAGTTTTGGTATATTATGTCTTCATTTTCATTGTCTCAAAGTATTTTCTAATTTTCCTTTAGATTTCTTTTTTTGACCCGTTGGTTATTTAGGAGTGTGCTGTTTAATTTCCACATATTTGTGAATTTCCCAAATAACTGTCTGTCACCAATTTCTAATTTCACTCTCCTGTGATTAGAGAACATTCTTTGTATAATTTCAATTCTTTTTAATTTATTTAGGCCTGTTTTATGGCCTAGGATATGATCTTTCTTTGAGAATGTTCCATGTGCAGTTGAGAAAATGTATATTCTGTGGTTATTGAGTGGAGTGTTTATATAGATGTCTGTTAGTCTAATTTGTGTATAGTGTAGTTCAAGTCTTATTATTTCCTGTTGATCTTCTCCCTAGTTGTTCTATCCATTATTGAAAGTTGGATATTGGAGTCTCCAACTATTACTGTTGCATTGTCTGTTTCTCCCTTAAGTTATGTCAGTTTTTGCTTCATGAATTTTGAGGGCTCTGTTTCTAGGCACATATATGTTTGTAATTGTTATATCATCCTGATGGATTAATACTTTTATCATTATAAAATATTCCTTTTAGTCTCTAATCACATTTTTGTTGTTGTTTTAAAGTCTGTTTTGTCTGATATTAGTAGTGGTTGCTTTTCTCATGATGTATCTTTTTTTCATCCTTTTACTTTCAACCTATTTGTATCTTTGAACCTAAAGCTATCTCCTGTAGATAGCATATAGTTGGAACTAGCTTTTTTATCCAGTCTACCAATCTCTGCCTTTTGATTAAATTGTTTAATTCATTCACAAATTATGTTATTATTGATATAATTGGATTTACATCTGCTCTTTTATTTTTCATTTTCTTTATGTTTCATGACTTTCTTGTTTCTCTGTTCTTCCTTTACTGATTTCTTTTACATTAAGTGAATATTTTTAGTGTAATATTTTCATCCTTTTAATGATTGTTTTCCCTTATATTTTTTGTCATTTTTTAGTGAAGAACTTTTATCTCTATGAGAAGTATAAAGTTTCATTCAAACTGAAATGTTGTCTCAAATTCAAAATGAAGCAATGCATGTTGCTATATATTTTGATAATTAAAATATCAGTAATAGTAATGAAACTTTACCCTAAGACCACCAGTAGGGAAAAGGTCTCTATGGTGGGAAAATATAGTTGATTCTCAAAAGTAGATACACAGTAGTATCTTTGTCATAAGAGCTCCTGTTGATATTTTATCAATGAGTAAGGCTCTTTGACATTGCAGTCTTACAACTGTATATTAGTAAAATACAACTGTAAGAGTTTTCTGCTTTATGTACTATAGGGCATAGTCAGGTAGGCCATTTATTATGTGTCTTAAAAATCACAAAATTATCCTATTTGACATAATTTAGATGTACATTTAAATATTAATTAATCTTATATTAACACAAGGACTGCTGAATTAAAAATTAATTTCAAGGATTTGAAACTATTTGAAACACCACCTAAAAAGTGGGAAAGCAGCGAAAGAAGTCCATCTTGTATATATTTTGGTATCAGTTTCCATCAGTCAGCTCAGCACACCTTTTATCTTCTATTCCTTTATTGAACTGTAATTTGACAATAGCATGTTACAGTGTTTGTTTTCCAGCAGGCCAGACAGAACCAGAATAGAGCTGGCTCACCATTTCCAGCTAAGCACATTGACAAAGTATTCAATTATATGACTGTACTCATCTAGTAAAGTATAAATAAGCTATATATACAACATGTACATGAGTAGATAATATATATACTTATACATAGAAAGTTGCTAAATTTCCTTAGAATTCTTGTCTTGTTATTTCATCTTCAAATATATCACATTTATAACTAAAAATCTTCAACATAAGTAAAGCTGATCCAGCAGAAGTCCTATATCTTTAGTTAGTTTTGCTGTGTACCTTTTTTATACCTATTAAAACTCCCTGGCCTCTCTTTCTGAGGTGGATGTGACTATCTTCTTCACCTAAAGAGGAGTTAGAGATTCTTACTCTCCAGCTTCTTCTTCATTTTTATTGTTGTTGTTTAAAATATTTAATCATTGTAGCCTTTCTGAAATTTTATGAAAAATAATTATTTTTAGATCTACCAAGTTGCAATTTTACATGTTACACCACTGATTTATTTGGGGGGAATGCAATATATAGATTTAGTAGAAATTTTATGTAGAGTTTGGGGCTGAGAAAGGGGGAGGTGATTAAGGTCTGGAATTTGAGAGCTAAAGGTGCTAGATCCCGCTTGCTGCATTATGCATAGGTCAAGATTAATGGAACCAGTTAAGTTACTCTCCAGGTGATTGAGAAGGGTGGGAAATTTAGAGACTGAAATGGATCTCTGAACAGTCAATTAAGCCTTTGAGTGATTGAGAAGAAGATAAATACTAGGACAAAATCCATCCTAACAACTGGTTCTGTTATGTAAAACAAACCTACAGTATTTGAAATGCAACCAAGTCCGTTTTATATTAAGGCGAGTATAAACCAACTTAATCTTAGACCTGCCTCCAGCCCCAGATTATGTTTGGTATGAGCACAAAGAGCTGTACAGCATGAATGCAGAAGGAATCAGTAGAGTGAGAAGGCTCACTGCCAGGGAAGTTTGGCACAAGAACTCTAAGAGGAAGGGGAAATTTCTCCCTCGTTGAATCAACTTTGGCTCTCTGGAATAGAGAACATGGAGAGAGAGGGACCAAGGAAAGCCAACCCTATTCTACTTGTTGATACCTTAACAAGCTGTTGATTTATAAAAGGGGATAAAGGGGTAGAGTGTGGGTAGCATTCTGTTCCTCTGAGTCAATCCTAATGAAGTAGGAGGTTCTTGAAGAAATTAATTTCCATTTAAATTCATGTGTGACCCTCTTCTAGAAACCTCCACTTGTTTTGGAATTTTTGTAGAGAATTTCAAATGATTCAGCAACAATAAGGTCTTTTTTGACATATTCTATTTCTTGAGTGTAAGTCTTATGTTGAATGCCTTATTTCAGCTATAGAAATTTTCTCAAAATTGAAATGACTGATTACTTTCCTCTCCGTTTACTAATTTATTATGGAATAATAAATCATGATTCTTATACTTCCGAAGCAGTCAGGCTTTTAATCCAGGGTACTGTACTCCAGGATTCCTATGCCAAATTTCCTGGCAACGAAACAGTGGTCGATTCCAGGGCTTTTCTGACTTAAAGACAGAGTAGTTCTACTCAACAGAAAATGGAAACTTGCCCCTCCAGTGCAGTTTCTGAGCTTAACAAAAGGTGACAGAAGCAATGAAATGGGTGGATTTTACCCAGAGCATTTAGAACAAAGGAAAAAGAGT
Source organism: Aethalodelphis obliquidens (assembly GCF_003676395.1). Classification (NCBI taxonomy): domain Eukaryota; kingdom Metazoa; phylum Chordata; class Mammalia; order Artiodactyla; family Delphinidae; genus Aethalodelphis; species Aethalodelphis obliquidens. The sequence goes on along the minus strand of NW_020837947.1, from coordinate 50,114,112 downwards.
CTGTGCTCTGCTTGGGCCCCTCACACTCTGCCCCCCAACAAAAAGCATTTGAAAAGAGTGATTCTGCTTCTTCTTCAGAATGACTTTTAATTCTCTTACCATGGTCACCTTTTGATTATCTGTGAGCAGATTATTTTCTTTTTTTTTTTAATTTTTATTGGAGTATAGTTGCTTTACAATGTTGTGTTAGTTTCTACTGTACTGCAAGGTGAATCAGCTATACGTATACATATATCCCCTCTTTTTTGGATTTCCTTCTCACTTAGGTCACCACAGAGCATTGAGTAGAGTTCCCTGTGCTATGCAGTATGTTCTCTTTAGTTATCTATTTTATACATAGTATCAATAGTGTTTATATGTCAATCCCAGTCTCCCAATTCATCATCCGGTATTCATGGATACCGGTCCCCTTGGTATCCATACGTTTGTTTCTACGTCTCTGTCTCTTTTTCTGCTTTGTAAATAAGATCGTCTATACCAGTTTTTTCAGATTCCACATACATGCGTTAATATATGCTATTTGTTTTTTATTTTGCATCTTATCTGCTCTACATAGCATCCAACTGGTGGGGCAGTTACCCAGAATTAAAGCCCCTTAAATTCTTTATCCCTACTCACTTGTAGGAGCTTATGTTTCTGTCTCCCCTCATGAGAGAAAAGGGGATACAATTCAAAGCATCTAAGCTTAATTCCTGTATTTTTTCCTGATCATTTTGATGCTACTCAAGGCACTCTTCCTTAAGATATGGCTCTGTGGTTAAAATTGAACTACACAAAGCTAAGCAGAACATGTTCTTCCATCCATGGGACATGATATTCTTGTAGCCCCAGAAGAAAACTCTGAATTTATCTCCCCTTTTACATTAAAAAAATCATGTTTAATTTAGTGCCCTCTTTAGGCTGTAGCTTTTCCATGCAACTGCCTTTGACTACCAGGCTTTATCCCCCCTCAGTTTTATTGGTTAGGCTGAAATATTTTTCAAGTATGTTTATAATTTTCAGTTATGTTTATAATTATAATGTGATAACTTTAATCACTGTATTTTTGTATAATCTATATCCTTGTGTGGTTTTTGTACATTCGTTTTCTGAATATACCTGTTGCCAACCTTGGGTTGTATGTTCCAAACTTGATTTTTTTTTTTTGAAACTAGCTGACCCTCATCCCTTTTTAGAGTTTCACAGACACGGTTGTATTTCTGGGTATAGATTTTTAGTGTAAGGTAATGCTGCTGTCTTTTTGAATAGTTTCACTGGAAAACTGACAAGAGAGCCCTGGAGTTGCAGACTCACTGCTGTCACTCTAGTTTTTCTCCATTATAAGTGAATCACCACCACCACCACCAGCCCCATTTTGAAGTTAAAGGCATTTTCTCTGGCTGAAATTTTTACAATAAAGTTGCATTCTTGAAATTTCCTACTTAAAGAAGTCCAGAGATCTTAGGTGTTTTTAAGAATAGATTTACAAATTTTCATGTATATCATAGTGACATTTTACCAAGAAAATGCTTCTGGATTAACTTGCATTGATTGTATTTTTATTCCATTTCCAAAAATGATTTGCAGCAACTTAGATTAAAATTATTTATCATGCCTTCACCATAATCACTAAAATGGAAGAGATGGAAAATACAGAGTATTGGCAAGGATGTGGAACAAGTAGAATTTCTTGTACACTGCAAGTGAGAGAGTAAATTGCTACAACTCCTTTGGAAAACTGCTTGGCAGTATCTACTAAGCTGAATGTAGATATACCCTATGAATAGCAATTCTACTCCTAGTTATATACCCAGCAAACATGTATACATGAGTTTACCAAAAGGCATGTACTAGAATGTTCACAGTAGAACTATTCACAGTGGCCCCAAACTATAAACTACACAAATGTTCATCGTTAGGGACTGAATTGTGTTCCCCCAAAATTCATAGGTGAAGCCCCAACCCCCAGTGGGACTGTATTTGGGGATAGGGCCTTTAAGGAGGTAATTAATTAAATGGGGTCATATGGGTGGAACCCTAATCTCATAGGACTGGTGTCCTTATAAGAAGAGGAAGAGACACCAGAGGAAAGACCATGTGAGGACACAGCAATAAGATGGCTACCTGCAAGCCAAGGAGATAAATCTCAAAAGAAATCAAACCTGCCGACACCTTGATCTTAAGACTTCCAGCCTCCAGAACTGTGATAAAATAAATTTTTGTTGTTTAAGCCACCAGTTTGTGCTATTCATTTGTGGCAGCCCTAGCAGACTAATACACTCATCAACAGTAGAATGATAATAAACTGTGGTATTTTCATGCAATAGGATATTACTGTACAGAAACAAAAATAAATAAACTACTTCTACATACATGGATGAATCTCACATAATATTGAGTAAACAAAGCCAGACACTTGCTAATAAAGGAAATGAGTTTATATGAAGCAATATGTACCCTAATATCCAATTTGAAAATGATTTAGGACACACTGTCATTGATTTGATCAATGTCAGTGCAAAATGAAAGACACTTTCCTATGTCTGGAATATTTGTTAACCAGCAAAGGTCAGGACTATCAGATTCGGTAATTAATACTTCGTGTTTTAAAAACCTTTAAGAAATAATAAAAATGAAAACGTTAAAAATGGTGACTTACACATATTAAACTTCTGATGTATTTAAATTTTAAAATAATTTTATTTAGCATTTATTTTGTGTTAATGTTTCCTTCTAGTGTTTTCTACTATCATAAGTCTTTATCAGGTAGAGATCATTCTAACATGTTACTGAAATACATAATCTTGTCATAGTATATTGACTTATACTAGTGATAAGCCATGAATTTATTATTATTATGGAGTTTTTTGGACAGAAAACTGCTGAAACTTTTAGTATAATCCTATAATAGAAAAATGGTTCACTGTTTATTATTATGGGCACATTATTTGAGAACACATAAAGTATTGTGATAAATACAGAATTAGGATTTCAGGAATTTTCCAGATTAATATCTTTTGGGAATTTGGAAACACTTTTTCTGGAATTCCCCGATTTTCCAGCTGTGTGATTACCTGCAACTCTCCTCTAGTTCTTCATGCCATAAGGACTGTAGGTTTTCTGTTGGAATTTTAGTTGCCCTGAGCAGTACTGATTTTATTGTCTTTAGTCTGAAAAAGCTGGAAAAATGAATAACACTTCTCCCAAGTGTCAGCTTCTTCTAGAATCTGCCTGCTTCTGTTCACTTTCCAGTGCTTTCAGGTAACCTGTTTCTGTACTTTGTGCAGAGTTTACAGCTGCCCATCAGCAGGAGAGTCAGCTAGGGCAGAGCTTAGTTTGCCCTACGAGAAGCATAACTCTTCTCCCTGTTCTGATAGAGCACAATTTCTACTATCTTCTTGAGAAGACTGCATGGGAAATATATTTTTTGAGGGCTCATCTGTCCAAAAATGTCCTTATTTTACTTGATTAATAGTTTGACTGGGCATGGATAGTTTGACAATAATATTCCCTTCAAAACTTTTAGGCACTATGCCATTATCTTCACGTTTCCATTATTGCTGTTGCAAAGTTCGATGTGAAAGTTTATTGATCTTTTGTATTTGACCTGTTTTTCCCTTCTGAAGTTGTTAGGATATTCTTTCTTTATTTCTAGTTTCCTGAAACTTCATAATAATGTGCCTTAGAATGGAGCTTTTCCCCCATTCTTTGTGCTGGGACTCTTTCAATTTAGAAAATCATGTCCTTCAGTTCTAAGAAATTTAATGTTCTTTCTTTCTTTGATAATTCCTCCCCCCTCCCCCCCGCCAATAGTCTTTAGAACACCTCCTGGTTAGATATTGAACCTTCTGGATTTATCTTCTAATTCTTTTATTTTCTCTTTTATTTTCCATCTTTTTGTCTTTCTGCTCTATTTTCTGAAAGATTACTTCAACCTTTTCCCCTAAATTTTTTATTTAGCAGTCATATTCAGAGTTCTTTCTTATGCCCAAATTGTCCTTTTTGTTTATAGCATTTATGCAGTGCAATATGCCTATATAATAATAGGCATATTAGAGTATATTTTTCCCCTTTTGGTCTCTGTATTTTTTTCTTTCCTTCCTCCAAGATCCTTTTCTCTACTTCTTTATTGTGATTTTTATCTTTTATCCTAGAGGATTTCCTTAAATGCCTAGAAATATTTGTTGTCCGTTCACAAGAATGAAGCACTGAAAAGCCGATTAGAAGTTCTGTGTGCATAGACAGGGTTTTATTGATTGGTGGGCTTCACTAGATAAGGTGGCAGGTCAGGTTTTCCAATGAAGAACCCCCAAATGTCAGTATCTGCAGGTCTTTTTTTTTTTTTTTTGGCTATTGAGTTTCCTCCAATTTTTCTGTCTACTTCTTGGGATGGAAGCTTCCTGGACTGGTAGGGTTCTGGATGCTGAAGAGGTAAGGACTGTTGGTTTCACTGTTTACTTTGCAGAATTGTAGTACAGTGTCTCTCACCCTTTCTCAATGTTAAAATTGTCCCAGACAGTAAACTTACCAGTTTCAGCTGGAATGGAGGAATTATAGGAGTCTGGCTGTCCAGGTGAAAGGAGAGAATCTAAGGAACTGCCTTTGTCTTATTTTCAAACAATGCCTGTGTTTCCAGCCTGACCCCTCACCTGCATTTTTGAGTATATCTAGTAGTGCCAAACCTTTGGGGAGTTTGTGGTGAGGACTGGATTGCTTTATCTTGGCTCAGTACCCCACCTCCCACCTTCTGATTTCTCAATCTACTAAGGTCCTGTTCATTCAACTAAGGAAAGCAATGCCAGTCTTTTCTTCTTCCAGGCTTCCCTAATCTTTCCAAGTGCTTCTCTAAGAATCACTTTCCCTCATCACTTGTTTTTTGGGGAGGGTAAATAAATCACCCTCTTCTTTCCTAAGGGGAAGGGAGGGAAAAGGTTCTTATCACAAATACTAGACACAAAAGCCAGTGATTCCTGATCCTCTTTCCCCTCCTTAGAAAGACACTGTGGTGTGGGGAATAGGGGGGATTGTGGAGGAGGGTGGCATTTGGAATAGGGCTGGTTCTTCTCATTATTTAACCACAGGGGCAGGAGTCTGGATCCAGTTATTGGTGGCTTATTGGTGGTTCTCTTTAGAAATCTGAGTGTACTCAGCACTTCTGTCCATCAACTTTGAGCCTTAATTACAATTCCAGGACAAGAGGGAAACATTGCACAATGCAAAAAGTGCATAATGATCCATTGTATGGGTGTATCCAAATGTACTTCAAATTCCCCATTATTGGACATTTAGGTTCTTTTTCACTTTTTTGATGTTAGCAGTGTCACAGTGAACATCCTTGGAGTCGTTAAACATTATTATTTCCATAAGTGAGATTCCTATGGGTGGAATAGCTGGGTGATATGATATGCATGTTTTTAATACTTTTATTACATACTATCTGGTTACCTTGAACTCTTGTAACCAGTTTTACATTCCTCCCCGTGGTACATAAGAGGGTTCTTTTTCTCCTTACCTATGCTTGCTCCAGCTATTTTATCTTTTGCCTTATCTCTGCCAGTTTAGATAAAAGTATGGCCTCTCATGATTTTACATTGCATTTTTATCACTAGTAAGAATGAAACACTTTACACATGCTTTTTGCCTACTGAGCTGTTTTTTTTAACGAAATTTGCCTGTTCAGGTCCTTTCACAGTTTTTCTATTGTGGTATTCAATTTTTTATATGTTGGCGTTTTTAATACATTGAAAATATTAGTCGTATGCCATAAATGTTGCCACTATGCTTCCCAATTTGATGTGTACATTTTATTTGTAATATTTTCTGTTATACAGAAAATTTAAATTTTTATGTATTCAGATCTTAGATAAAATGACTTAATTCTGAGTTTCAGTTTTCAGTAAAAACATGATAATACATACTACATGGTAAGGTGGATATGGTTTAGGCAAATTAACTGCTACATAATAGTTGCTCAACAAATGATAGCTTTTTTTATTCCGTGTGACACATTGAAAAAGTTCAGAATCATCCAAATTTTTTACTAGAATTAAAAAACATAGTCAAAGAAGTTTAAACCAGATATGAACCTGAATATTAAGTGAAACTCTGTATCTTTTAGGCCAGTATAGACAGGTAACTTTTAATTTCTCTTTTTTACTAGTCTAATTTTTGTTCTTAAAAAAATTAATGAGCTCTGATTGATGGATCCTCTTAAGTAGGGAAGTCTGAAGTCTGAGTGGAGTGTGAGAAGACTAGTGTTTTCTTCTACGTTATTGTTAAGGGATTATGAATATATTCATTTCTGGTAATGATTTCTTTCATAGCATCATTATTTATTTTATATCAATATAGATACATCTGATAAAACCAAAATAACACACTAGCCCCTCCTGCTTTTAAGACAATATGCAAATAAGGTTTCTGTCCCCCAGCAGGTCAGTAGAGCTTCTTACTCCCTGAGGTCAAGTGCAATTTGGTTTAGATAGATAACAGTCTGTTCAGTTGCGAGCTACATAAAATGCTTTTATGAATGTTTATTTTTAGGCCACTTTACACCAATAATTTTTTTTTATTTTACATGTTGTAACTTCTGAGTAACTTTTTTTAAAATTAATTAATTAATTAATTTATTTTTGGTTGCATTGGGTCTTGTTGGATCTTCGTTGCTGCTTGCGGGTTTTCCCTAGTTGTGGCGAGCTGGGGCTACTCTTCTTTGCAGTGTGCGGACTTCTCATTGCGGTAGCTCCTCTTGTTGCGGAGCACAGGCTCTAGGTGTGCAAGCTCAGTAGTTGTGGCTCGCAGGCTCAGTAGTTGTGGCACACAGGGTTAGTTGCTCTGCGGCATGTGGGATCTTCCCGGACCAGGGCTCGAACCCATGTCCCCTGCATTGGAAGGCGGATTCTTAACCACTGCTCCACCAGGGAAGTCCCTGAGTAACTTTTTATGATAATATAATAGAATTCTTATAAGGTACTATTATAACAAAAATAATTTTATCATTTCACATATAATTTCACTATAAATGAAATCACATATAGCAATTTCATAGATGTGGCCTAACTAAAGTCTAGTGAGCCATATTTTAATATTATAGTATATTTGAGCACAGAGTAACAAAGAAATCACCACTGAGGAAGTTTATAAGCAATTGTTTGTTAACCAAAGATGCTTTGAGAAACGTGACTGTCTTCTATTTTAGTTATTTTTCAGAATTCAGTTCTCCCCCTCTATTAGGTAACATGCCTAACGTAAGGACAGGTTAACTTTCTGAAAGCCAGCAGATGTCCTGGGTGGCTGACATTGCTTTCTTCTTTATATATCCCTTAAAAAGTAGCTCCCTTCTCCATCAGTTGTATGTGTGTACATCTCCATTGCAAGGTGGAGATGATTCCAAATGAATTCCTATGAATGATGTTGGCAAAGCCATCTAAACATACATGTGCTTGGTGTGGGCATTGACATTTACATTGGCTTGTATGATTTCTTTGTACTTTAAAATTGTTTAGTGTCTATAATCACTCTTTCTGTAGTGTAATTTTATTACTTTAATACAGCTCTATTCAAATATCATACAAGCCTTTATATAAGTCAAATAGCATTCCCCTGCAAAGCCAACCATTGCAAATGATATTTTTAAGATCCTTGAGGTGGAGTGGTTATTACTTGAAATGTGATAGTTCCAAACCCTTCATACTGACTGTGTGCTTTTACTGTAGAACATTTGAAGAATTAGGTGCTTATGTGTTAAATGCTTGCCACCTGATAATTATCTCAAGGGAGAAATTATTTTGGTTTAGTTTAAGCTTAATCTAAAGAAAAAATAATTTATCATATTAGTTTTCAGTAAGACTTTATTAAGACGGATGTCCAGAATGGAGGTTAATTTCTTCCACTCCTAGATTAGAGTGATTTGTGTGTCAAAATTAAGCATATTGGCAGGTCATCCTGTATAAGTTTATATATAGAGTTGAAGTAAACTTATATTTTAACTTGAAGTTGTTTTTTTAACAATGTTTATTTCTTCTGTCAGTTATTTTTATTTTATTGACTGTTAATTTATCAGTCCTTTTTTTTTAAAAAAAAAAAAAAAGTGAGAGGAAAAAAAGCCATAGTATTATCACATTTGTGTATGTGGGTTCCCTAAACCATATGGTGATTTCTAATTAGAATACAAAGGATTCTTTGTCGAGACTAACTTCATAGTAGCTGCAATGGTGGGCATCACAGAAGGAGAGAGTTTTCTTGAGTTTCCGACAAGGACACTTTTGAGAGAAACTGTGTGGTCTATAATCGTCCTTATACTCAAAGTCTGATAAAGTTATTGATGTGCAGATCAAGTTGGTATTTTGAAGCTGGTAATTTAATTCTGCATGTTTGATCCTCTCAGTCAGTGGCTTGGCTTGATTTTTTTAAAAGGCAGATTCAGTATTTAATTTCACATGTACCCTCGCAGTAGAGATTTCAAAGGATACTTTGCTGGATGCTTGACTGCCTTGTCTATTTGCTCTTGTTTTGCATGCAAGAGAGAGCCAGAAGCCTTTCTTCTCATTGTGTACACATAGTATTAATGGATTTACTCTGCCTGTATCGTCTCATTACTGAAAACAGCCAGAAGCACAGAAGTCTTTCAGTGTATGCAAATAAGGCAGAATCATCTACCTGAGAGTTAATATTCTCTGCTTTTAAGTGTATTCTAAATCTGATGTTTGTATTTAGAGCATAACATCCTGTTCTTTTTTTTTATGGGCAAAAAGCTAAGCAGGCTCAGGCAGCTGTTTGATGTTGGCTTCAAGTGTTATTAATTTCATATTCTATTATTCTTTTCACTGTAGCACAAGTGAAGCTGATGTGGAGGCTGTCATGGATAAGTTGTTTGATGAGCTGGCTCAGAAACAAAATGATTGTACGTAAGTTAATTTCTCTTGAAAGAGAATACATTTAGAACACAATGCCCAATCTCCACTGACCAATTAATAAGTTCCATTGCTGTATATGGGTTGATGCCACACTCAAGTGGCAGTCATTGTATCAGCATTTTGTCTAATTTATGTGTTGAATCATGTGCTATTATTCATCAAGCTATGCATTTCCTATCTGTAAGAGATGAATTTTATAGTAATTATCCAGACAAGATTGAGTCTTTGTTCATGTTCCCATAGTAACTAGACCAAGGATTCTAAAAGTGCAAGGCAGAGAGCTGCGGCTGAATAAAGCCTGTGGAACCATTGCCGACTGCACATTTGAAGAGCTGTGTGAGAGAGTGAGTATCCAGACATGTTCAGACTCATTGGCCTTTTCACATGTTAAAATACTTCATATTTTCCTCTCTTCCTGTTTCAGATTTTAAAATACAATTCACAGAGTCAGAACCAATTTAAAAGTCTCATTAAGAGAAATACTCATGTGTATATACCCATGTGCTTTTTATAGATACTGGCATGAAATTTACTCTTAGAAGGGCTCGAAAACAAAATTAGAAACAGAGAGAACTGTCAGCTATTGCTGGAAGCAAAACTAAAATCAGCTTTAGGGATATTTTGTAAAAGTCAAACATAAGAAAATTTTTTTAAAAAATGAGGTGAGGTTAGTACCAGGGGAAAGGAAGATGAAGTAATAATACCATGATCCAAGGAGGTATGACATAAAAGAATTTCCATTCCTTGTTCTTATGGCTCATCTGTTATTGTCATAATATCTGACCTATTTGGGCCAAGGTCAAAGAAAGTGAATTTTTATAACTGTGACATCTATATTATATAACAATATATCCAACAGAGAAAAAAATATGTACATATATATTCATATAAATGAGAAAGATGTTGATTACAGATTAATTATAGATATGAATTCTGTCTTTTTTTTTTTTTTTTTTTTTGCGGTACGCGGGCGTTTTACTATTGTGGCCTCTCCCGTCGTGGAGCACAGGCTCCAGACGCGCAGGCTCAGCGGCCATGGCTCACGGGCCCAGCCGTTCCGCGGCATGTGGGATCTTCCGGGACCAGGGCACAAACCCGCATCCCCTGCATTGGCAGGCAGACTCTCAACCACTGCACCACCAGGGAAGCCCTGAATTCTGTCTTTTAAAAGCTCTGGGAATTCTCAGTACTCAATGGGTATTCAATTGACTGTAAATCTTGAGAAAAACAAAGCCAGTTACATATATCTTTAAGCATAATACCTCAATTATGTATAAATTATCATTTCAACTAGTCTCTCTGATTTATCTTGAATTTTATGTAGCTAAAAAAGAATTGTTTTTCAGGGGGAAGAGAAAGTATTTTTTATACCTGCTAGCCATTTTATGACCACTTTTCTTAAAAACTAGTGACTTCATTACTTCTAAATTTGTAATTTTCAAACCAGAGAGAGAATCCAATCTACAAATGCTATCACAGAAATAAAGCACTTCAAGACCAATAAGGACTAGGATGAATTAGAATCCTCTGACAAGGTGATAATGTCAGTCTCTGGTTGTAAAGGTTATTCTGTGTGATATGGACGCTTCACACTTCTATTGCATCTATCTCATCAAGGTCCTAATAACCTAATATCTTCAGACATAATTTTATTAAGGCTTCCATTTAAGTTTTACTTACTTTGCCACTTGAGAAAAATCTTATATATCTGAGAAGCTCCCCCCACTTCCATAGAAGGGGACCTAGTGAGGAAAGGGGAAGGACAGACCTGTTGTGTCTTGAGGTGGTAAGGCAAAGGTGGTCTCTTGGAGCAGCTACTGAGTATTTATCTCTATTTTTTATGTGCTCATTATTTCAGGAGACTTAGTACCAGGAAAAAGCCACTAATCAGAGACCAACATCTTCATAGTCTACTGTATCGGGGTAGTGAGGAAGAAGATTGATTGGGGCTTTATCTTGAAAAATTAAGATAATACTTATAAAAATAGATATTTTTATCTTATTTGACAAAAATATGGACTATAATAAGAACTAAATTCCTAAAATAAATAGTGAACAAATTACTATTTATTTTTGGCATAACTTTCTTGACAAAATTTTAGGATGATAAACTAGTATATCCTACACTTCATGATTGGTTGTTCGAGTACATGGAAAATCATGTTTATAAAAACATTTAAGGATATCATCGGTTTTTTCAAAGTCCTGTTTTAATTCATGAATATTTCAGTTACTTTCTTTTAAAGTTTTTTTTTTCTTTTAAAGTTTTTATGTTGTCACTATCCTTGTTGAGTTTTTTCTTCTTCAGTTAGCCAGATCTTCATTTCTCAGTGGCTTTGCATGGATAGGTTTGCTTTATATCCATATTGTAATTGTAGGATGTTTACTGCGTCAGACTGGATGACTGACATTAAACATTGATATGATAGGTTGGATTAAGTACTAGTATTAAGCTGTGATGGAAGTTTGAGGAAGGGTTACATTTTAAAAATTGAGGTATAATTGACCTATAACATTATATTAGTTTCAGGTGTACAACATAATGATTCAGTATTTGTATACATTGCAAAATGATCACCACAATAAATCTAGTTAACATCAGTCACCTTATATAATTGCAAAAAATTTTTTTCTTGTGATGAGAACTTTTAAGATCTATCTTCTAAGCAATTTTCAAATCTGTAATACAATATTATTAATTATAGCTACCATGCTATACATTTATACCCCCATGACTTATTTATTTTATAACTAAAAGTTTGTACCTTTTGACCCCTTTCACCCATTTCTCCCACCCCCCCAACCCCCACCTCTGGCAACTACCAATCTGCTCTCTGTATGTATGAGCTTGTTTTTTTGTTTTCATTTTTTTAGATTCCACATATAAGTGAGACCATACAGTATTTGTCTTTCTCTCTCTAACTTATTTCATTTAGCATAATGCCCTCAAGGTCCATTCATGTTGTTGCAAGTGGCAAGATTTCTTTTTTTTTTTTATGGCTGAATAATATTACAGTATATAGATATACCACACTTGCTTTCATCCATTGATGGATACTTAAGTTGTTTCCATGTCTTGGCTATTGTAAATAATGCTGCAGTGAACATGTGGTGCATATATCTCTTCAAGTTAGTGTTTTTGTTTTCTTTAGATAAATACTCGGAAGTGGAATTGCTAGATCATATCTATATTTAATTTTTTGAGGAACCTGCATACTATTCTCCATAGTGTCTGTACCAATTTACATTCATACCAACAGCGCACAAGTGTTCCCTTTTCTCCACATCCTTACCAACGCTTGTTATTTCTTGTCTTTTTGATAATAGCCATTCTAAATGGTGTGAGGTGATATCTCACTGTGGATTTGGATTGCATTTCCCTGAGGATTAGTGATGTTAAACATCTCTTCATGTATCTGTTGGGCGTCTTTGTTTTCTTTGGAACAATATCTATTCAGATCATCCGCCCATTTTTATTTTTAATTAATTAATTTTTGGCTGCATCGTTGCTGCACACAGGCTTTCTCTCGTTGCAGCGAGGGGGCTATTCTTCGTTGCGGTGCACGGGCTTCTCATTGCAGTGGCTTCTCTTTTCTGTGGAGCACGGGCTCTAGGCGTGTGGGCTTCAGTAGTTGTGGCTCACAGGCTCTAGAGCACAGGCTCAGTAGTTGTGGCACACGGACTTAGTTGCTCTGCGGCGTGTGGGATCTTCCCACACCAGGGCTCGAACCCTTGTCCCCTGCATTGGCAGGCGGATTCTTAACCACTGCGCCACCAGGGAAGTCCCATCTGCCCATTTCTAATTGGATTTTTTTTTTTTTTTGCTATTAAATTGGATGAGTTCTTCATATGTTTTGGATATTAACCCCTTATCAGATATATGATTTGCAGATATTTTCTTCCATTCAATAGGTTGCCTTTTCATTTTGTTGATGGTTTCCTTTGCTGGGCAGAAGCTTTTTAGTCTGATGTATTCCTGCTTTATTTTTGCTTTTGTTGCTATTGTTTTTGGTGTCAGATTCAAAGAGTCATCACCAAGGCCTAGGTCAAGGAGCTTACTGCCTGTGTTTTCTTCTAAGAGTTTTATGGTTTCAGGTCTTATGTTCAATTTTTTAATCCATTTTGAGTTAATTTTTGTGTATGGTGTAAGATAGTGATCGAGTTTCATTCTTTTGCATATGACTGTCCAGTTTTCACACCACCATTTATTGAAGAGACTGTCCTTTCCCCATTGTATATTCTTGGCTCCTGTGTCATAAATTAATTGACCATATATATGGATTCATTTCTGGGTTCTCTATTCTGTTGTATTGATCTTTGCATCTGTTTTTATGCCAGTACTATGCTGTTTTGATTATTATAGCTTTCTAATATAGTTTGAAATCAGGGAGCATGATGCTTCCAGGCCTGTTCTTTCTCAGTATTCCTTTGGCGATTCAGGATATTCTGTGGTTCCATATAAATTTTAGGATTGTTTGTTTTATTTTTGTGAAAAATAACACTGGAATTTTGATAGGGATTGCATTGAATCTATAATTGCTTTGGGTAGTATGGACATTTTAACAATATTTTTCTAATCCATGAGCATGGACTAACCTTTCATTTATTTGTATCTTTAATTTCTTCCATTAATCTCTTGTAGTTTTCAGTATATAGGTGTTTCACTTCCTTAAATTTATTCTCAGGCATTTTATTCTTTTTGATGCAATTGTAAATGGGATTGTTTTCTTAATTTCTCTTCTGATAGTTGGTTGTTAGTGTATAGAAACACAACAAATTTTGTATATGATTTTGTATTCTGTGACTTTACTGAATTCTTTTTATTAGTTCTAATAGTTTTTTTGGTGGAGTCTTTAGGGTATTCTACATATAATATGTCATCTGCAAACAGTGACAGTCTTACTTCTTCCCTTCAATTTGGATGCATTTTATTTCTTCTTCTTGCCTAATTGCTCTGGCTAGGGCTTCCAATACTATATTGAATGAAAGTGCTGAGAGTGGGCATCTTTGTGTTGTTCTTGATCTGAAAGGAAAAGCTTTTGATGTTAGCTGTGAGCTTGTTACATATGGCCTTTATTATGTTGAGGTACATTACCTCTGTATCTACTTTGTTTAAAGTTTTTATTATAAATGATGTCGAATTTTGTCAAATGCTTTTTCTGCATCTATTGAGATGATTAAATGATTTTTATCCTTCATTTTGTTAATGTGGTGTGTCAGATTGATTTGCATATGTTGAACCATCCTTGTATCACTGGAATAAATCCCATTTTAATATTGCGTGTGATCCTTTTAATGTATTGTTGAACTTGGTTTGCTAGTATTTTGTTGGGGATTTTTGCATCTATGTTCAGCAGGGATATTGGCCTGTAATTTTCTTTTCTTGTGGTATCCTTGTCTGGTTTTGGTATCAGGGTAATGCTGGACTCATAAAATGTATTTGGAAGTATTACTGCTTCTGTTTTTTAGAAGAGTTTGGGAAGTATTGGTGTTAATTCTTCTTTGAATGTTTGGTAGAATTCACCAGTGAAGCTGTCTGGTCCTGGACTTTTGTTTTTTGGGAGGTTTTTGATTATTTATTCAATTTCACTGCTAAATTTTCTATTTTTTCACAATTCAGTCTTGGTATGTTGTATGCTTCTAGGAATTTATCCATTTCCTCCAAGTTGTCAAATTTGTGGGTATATAATTGTTAATGAGTCTCTTTTTTTTAATTTAATTTTTAATTGAAATATAGTTGATTAACGATGTTGTGCCAATCTCTGCTGTACAGCAGAGTGACTCAGTTATGCACATACAGACATTTTTTAAAAATATTCTTTTCCACTATGGTTTATCACAGGATATTGAATATAGTTCCCTGTGCTATACAGTAGGACCTTGTTGTTTATCCATCCTATATATAATAGTTTACATCTGCTATTACCACACTCCCAGTCCTTCCAGCCCCCACCCCCTCCCCCTTGGCAACCACAAGTCTGTTCTTTATGTCTGTGAGTCTGTTTCTATTTTGTAGATACGTTCATTTGTGCCACATTTTAGATTCCACATATAAGTGATAGCGTATGGTATTTGTGTTTCTGACTTCACTTAGTATGATAATCTCTAGTTGCATCCATGTTTCTGCAAGTGGCATTATTTCGTTCCTTTTTCTGGCTGAGTAATATTCCATTGTATATATGTACCACATCATCTTTATCCATTCATCTGTCAATGGACATTTAGGTTGTTTCTATGTTTTGGCTATTGTGAATAGTGCTACTATGAACACATAATAGTCTCTTTTATCCTTTGTATTCCTGTGGTATCAATTGTAACATCTCCTCTTTAATTTCTGATGTTAGTTATTTGAGTCCTCTCTCTTTTTCTCTTGGTGAATCTAGCTAAAGGTCTGTCAATTTTATGTTTTCAAAGAACTGACTCTTAGTTTTATTGATCTTTTCTATTGTCTTTGTAGTCTCTATTTTATTATTTCCACTCTGATCTTTGTTATTTCTGGAAGGGCTACATTTCTAAGTGGTCAGTTTATTTGTAACTATTTTCTTGTTATGATGATTTTACATTTCTTTGCAACCTTATAACTATGGCAATTCAGATATAGAACACTTTGCATGAAGAGGACTCTTAAAATCATTGTACTTTCAGATGTAGCCTAAAACTCTTCATTAGTTATAATGATATTATGAGCCAGGCTAAATAGCTGCCACAAACCATTCAGTAAAGAAGAAGGTACCTCCAGCTGAAGGTAAAGAAGCAGGCATCTAGTGTGTCTGGGACAGTCCCAGCATTGGATTGCCCTTCTAGATTTCTGGGAGGCTCTTGAAGTCTGAGACTCACCCAACCACCCATCCTGACATTATCATGAAAAACACCTTCGGCAAGGAGTGGATGGGTTGATAGCCTATAACCATTATTTTTGAACCATGGCCCTTTCCAAGAAAAAATAATATATTTATAGACATATATATTAGGTAGAAACTTATCTATTAGTATCTTAATAGGTTAAAGGAGGTTTAAACTCTAAACCCTTGACGTATGCCATAAGTAAAGCTAAAAAGGCCTGGGCTATTACCCTCTCCTCACACTGTACCCCTCCCAGCACCAAGCACAGTTCCTCAGATCTGGAATCCAGCAGGTTAACATCTAATCTTTTGTTATCTGTGGGACTCTTATTCTCTGCAAATCAACAATTCAACACTGTCATGCTCAGAGAAGCAGTCTCAATTAGGAGACCCTATAGCACCTGCATAGTAATAATAGCAAATATTACCATGTATCAGGTATCGTTCTAAGTACTTTATATGTATTAATTCATTTTATACTTACAGTAGGTAGGTACTATTATTGTCCCCATTTATAGGTGGAGAAATTGAGGCACCAAGATGTTAAGTTACTTTCCCAAGATCGCATAGCGAGTAAGTGGCAGAGCCAGGACTTGAACTCCTTGGTAGTCTAGGAGTCAGATTCTGTGCTCTTAATCACTACAGTATATCTGAAAATGTTCTGGAAAAGTTCTACATCAAACCTTTAATATAATTCTGGTTCTACCATGAAGTACAATCAGATACTTCGTGAATTCCCACATCTGAGCTAAGCTTTGAGCCCTTTATAAAGCGTGAAGCTGGCTGGGGAACAAGATATCCTCCAGTCTGAGAGACCCGCCTCTCTGCTAGAACCTTAGTGCAGACTGTCCAATTCATATGCCTTGGCATGCCCACTGGGAATGGGCCCAGCTACTGACCCCCTCCATCCTCCTGAAGGCAATATAGGGCCTGTGCCTCCAGGACAGGGACCTCAAGCCTTAGGCAGCCTCATTCCTTTACTCCTTAGTGAAAATATTATCATTTTTTTCTCCTGGCCATGATATTAAAAAGGTTGGGAAGCCCTGCTTTAGAGAACTATGGGAGGGTAAAAGAGAATATGTTTGGGTGGTCTTTGTTCCCTGTCATTACCTCCATATCGGAGGCATGGTAAAGGAAAGTGAGGCAGATTCATTTCTCCAGACATGACGTGAGCTTTAGGGATTCCTTTCCTTTCCTTGACATAGTTACTTGGCTCAATCAGAGGGTAATGGAGAAGTCAGAAATGTCATCACTTAAGTCAGTGGTTTTTGAAGTGCAGTTCTTAGGCATCTAGGGGTCCTGAAACCCTTTCAGAGGTCCTGGAGGTCAAAACTCTGTATAATAATACTAGGATACTGTTTGCCTTTTCCACTGTGGTAACATTTGCAGTAATGGTGCAAAAGCAATGGTGGATAAAACTGCTGGTGCTTTAGCATG
Source organism: Aethalodelphis obliquidens (assembly GCF_003676395.1). Classification (NCBI taxonomy): domain Eukaryota; kingdom Metazoa; phylum Chordata; class Mammalia; order Artiodactyla; family Delphinidae; genus Aethalodelphis; species Aethalodelphis obliquidens. The sequence continues at coordinate 50,096,939 of NW_020837947.1, read as the reverse complement.
AATCAAGGCAATGGCACCAAACCATGTTATATTCTTCATTGCCCATGAAGAATACTTACAGTTCCACTTTAAAATGTCCTTGAAGAAGCAGTAATTAAAAATGATTAATATTGTTAAATCTCAACCCTTGAGAACATGTCTTTTTATTTTTTCTTTTAAAAAATATTTATTTATTTTTTGGCTGCATTGGGTCTTCGTTGCTGCGCGCGGGCTTTCTCTAGTTGCGGCGAGCGGGGGGCTATGCTTCATTGTGGTGTGCGGGCTTCTCATTGCAGTGGCATCTCTTGTTGCGGAGCACGGGCTCTAGGCGTGCAGGCTTCAGTAGTTGTGGCTCGCAGGCTCTAGAGTGTAGGCTCAGTAGTTGTGGCGCATGAGCTTAGTTGCTCCGCAGCATTTGGGATCTTCCCAGACCAGGGCTCGAACCTTTGTCGCCTACATTGGCAATCGGATTCTTAATCACTGCGCCACCAGGGAAGCCCTGAGAACATGTCTTTTTTTTTTTTTTTTTTTTAGAACGTGTCTTTTTAATACTCACTGTCATGAAGGAAGTACACATAAAGCTCTTCTGCTATGTACCAAATACAGTGGCTGTCTTTAGGAAAAGCACTTGTGCAATTGTTTGAGTTGTTAGCTAAACTAGTCACTTTTTTCTTGGAACACCATTTTCACTTGGAAGAATAAGTGACAGATAGACTACAGTTATTCAGGTTTGGCAGACATTTTCTCATAGTGTTTGACAGACATTTTCTTGAAAATGAACAAAGTATCGATAAAACTGTCACTTTAAGAAAACAACTACAAGTATTTGTTGCCAATGATAAAAATTTGAGCAAACAAGTAAAAAATAGAATTTTGGAAAACTTGTTGCTGCCACCATGAACTTGGCACCTCTTCCCAATTCTTAAGTATTTTTTTCTGATAAGATTGATGGTGATATTAACAAATGCTAAGTTTTGGTATTGTATAATTAAATGTGTTAACATTTAGAAGATATGCATTACTCTTTGAATGAATATTTTCCAATAACCAATGCATACTCTTACAAAATCATGCATGACGAAGGTCTATTTAAAATGCAAGAAAGACTAATAATGGATAATATAACAGAATTTTAAAAATACACTAATATTGTTTCAGACTCTACATTGCAACTATTATTTAAAAAATTACTTCTTGTCAAGTTTTTAAAAAATTTTAAATAGACTATATTTTAGAAGTTTTAAGCTTACAGAAAAATTGAGAAGGTAGTCCTGAGAGTTTCCATATACTCCCAAATCCAACTTCCCCTATTATTAACATCTTACATTAGTATGGTATATTCATTACAATTAATGAACCAGTATTGATATGATTAACTAAAGTCCATATATTATTCACACTTTCTTAGTTTTTACCCAGTATCCTTTTTCTGTTCCAGGATCCCATCCAGGATACCACATTACCTTTAGTTATCTTGCCTCCTTAGATTCCTTTTGGTCGTGACAGTTTCTCAGACTTGCCTTGTTTTTGATGACCCTGACAGTTTTGAGGAATACTGGTCATTTATTTTGTAGATTGTCCCTCAAATGGGATTTGTCTGATGTTTTTCTCATGATTTGACTGGAATTGTGGGCTTTGGGAGGAAGATCACAGAGGTTAAGTGCTATTTTCATCAGATCATATCAAGGGTACTTATTATCAACATGACTTATCACTGTTGATGTTAACCTTGATCACACTTGTCTGAGGTAGTGTTTGTCTCCACTATAAAGTTATTCTTTTCCCCCTCTTTCCATAGTGAGCTCTTTGGAAGGAAGTTCTTGTTGAGTTTTCATGTAGCAGCAAAGAAGAAAATCCACAATTATCTAACAAGGCTGTTAAAATACTTTTCCCTGGGCTTCCCTGGTGGTGCAGTAGTTGAGAGTCTGCCTGCCGATGCAGGGGACACGGGTTCGTGCCCCGGTCCGGGAGGATCCCACATGCCGCAGAGCAGCTGGGCCCGTGGGCCATGGCTGCTGGGCCTGTGCGTCCGGAGCCTGTGCTTCGCAACGGGAGGGGCCGCGGCAGTGAGAGGCCCGTGTACCGCAAAAAAAAAAAAAAACTTTTCCCTTTTCCAACTACATATTTGTGTGAGGCTAGATTTTCTTATATGATTCAACCAAAGCAACATATCACAATAGTTTGACTGTAGAAGCAGGTATGAGAATTCTACCATCTTCTATTATGCCAGACATTAAAGAGATTTGCCAAAAGTATAAAACAATGCTACTCTTCTTACTATTTTCATTTTAGAAATATAATTATTTTCATAAAAATGTTATTTCTGTTAATTTTATGGGTTGAATATAATGGTTTTATCATTGTTTTTAAATCAATTAATAAATATTTTTAAATTTTCTCAGTTTTTATTTCTAATACAGTAACTATTGGGAGATATAACCCACATAAGCAAAAGCTCATGGGTTCCTCAGTAATTTTTAAGAGTGCTAGGGGGTCCTGAAACCAAAAAGTTTGAGAACTACTTTCTTTAGAGTTAAATTTCTGTGGACCTAAAACGAAAATACCCTATTCAAAGAAAGCAGGCCAAAACTAAATTCTAAAGGCTTAACGAGTAAACTGACTATACCTAAATTTTTCTTATTGAGAAATGTAATTTTTACACCTGCAGAAAATTGTTTCCTCAACTGATAACTGTGCTCACAAGTAACTGTTTGCAAGAGTAGTTTGTTATTTGTGTCTTAAAAATAATGACAGGTAGCCAGGTGTGTTTGTAAGAAGTCTGAGCAGAAAAATATACCAGTTGATGCAGATGCATGGGTGTATACATTGTTCATTATCAACTTTTTGTTCATTAGCTTTCTTCTTCGGTTCTTAGTATTCAAGGAATGGAGATCCATCAGATATGTGTTTTGGCTTTCAACTGTCTATTAGTCTTTATTATATCATATTAGTTTGTATATTGTTAGACTTCGAACTGTATCGAATAGAATCCTTGGGGGAGTTGCTAAAAGACGTTTCCCTTCTCTTTCTCTGTTCTGTCTCTATTTCATTTCATGTATTCCAAATGAAACCACTGATTGGGAACTACTTCTGGTTTGTGTACTTGGTACACTCTCAGTAAATACTAAAGGTTGAATAGCTTTTATCTCTACTATTTGGCCAAGAGTCAAGGCTGATGGTGTTTGGATGCCAATGGTGGTGATTAGCATCAGGGAGTAAGGGCATTAATCACCAGAGCTGAGGCAGCCCAGGAATCTCCTTAGCCCTTTACCTTCCCAGCAGCAAAACCGTTCTGGTAGCATTGCTGATCCGTGTGTGTCCTTTTCCCAAATATTCTGACCTCTGGTAATACCATGTGCAAATAAGGCAGTCTGCTAGCCTGGCTAAAGCATAGGGAACAGGTAGGGCAGAAGTGAGGTAGCAAAGAGCTTAGTAGAGAATGGGTCAGATTCTTGAAGGGTAGAATGTGAATCCAATGTCAAAAATGAGTCCTAAGTCTTTCTGTCCTTTGTCTTTCCCTGTCCTCATTCCTAGTCAGCCCTTAAGCTAAAGAGTCATAGTCTTGGTGTAGAAAGGCACCTTGAAAGCCATCTTATCTAACCATTCAACTAATCCTGAATCCTCCCTACAAACCCATGCTTGCCTTGCTGTGCCAGTTTGAGGGGTACAGTTAAATGTGTGAGAAGGAATATAGGACATATGCAGTAAGATGTCAAATTTCAACATACATCTTGGAGCCAGCTGTTTCATATTGGCCCTCTGAATTATAAAGAAGGTTTTTGGGATAAAACCTCATAATAGACCTATACCATAATTTGATTGAAAAAGTTAAGGTGTATACAAGTAACTTTTTTTTTTTTTTGCGGTACGTGGGCCTCTCACTGTTGTGGCCTCTCCCGTTGCGGAGCACAGGCTCTGGACGCACAGGCTCAGCGGCCATGGCTCACGGGCCCAGCCGCTCCACGGTATGTGGGATCTTCCCGGACTGGGGCACGAACCCGTGTCCCCTGCATCGGCAGGTGGACTCTCAACCACTGCGCCACTAGGGAAGCCCTATACAAGTAACTTTTAACCTGAATTTACATAATTATCCTGAAATTCTGTAAATGAAAGAAAAAGAATTCTCTATAAGGTTAGAAGTTAGACTGAAGGATCAGTTTTTACTAATTGTTGATGATGATTTGTCTCTTCCAGGGAAATAACTATATATTGGGTTAAAATTGTTATGTTTTTTGTGTTTTATTATTTTAAAGGAAAAAGGACTTTAAGAGAAATGCCCATTAAAAAGGGGCTAGATTAGGACTTCCCTGGTGGCTCAGTGGTTAAGGATCCGCCTGCCAATGCAGGGGACACGGGTTCGAGCCCTGGTCTGGGAAGATCCCACATGCCACGGAGCACTAAGCCCGTGTGCCACAACTACTGAGTCTATGCTTTAGAGCCTGTGAGCCACAACTACTGAGCCAGCGTGCTGCAACTACTGAAGCCTGCGTGCCTAGAAGCCCGTACTCTGCAACAAGAGAAGCCATTGCAACGAGGAGCCCGCACACTGCAACGAAGAGTAGCCCCTGCTCGCCGCAACTAGAGAAAGCCCACGCTCAGCAACGAAGACCCAACGCAGCCAATAAGTAAATAAATAAATTTTATATTTAAAAAAAAGGGGGCTAGATTAGAAGTTAGAAAACTGTGGCCACTTAAAATAATTGTGGTCATTTCCATGATAAAAAGGGAGATGAGAAGAATCTGAAGGAATGGAGAAAAGCTGGGTGGAGAGAGTGCCTTCCAAGTTTCTTCACATGGGAAGTTTTCTGTCGCAGGACTCATTGTGAGTCTGAGTAGTCTTGCTCAGCTTCTGTTCCCAAACTGGGGTGAGAACAGCTCCTTAGCTGATGCAGCGAATATGGCAACAAAAATTTTAAGCTCTGCAGGCCATTGACTTCTCAGACTCAGCTGCCTGAAGCTTCTCTAAGGGAGAAAATTTGCTTTCATTTTCTTGAATATATTTATGTTGTGCTGCTAACTGAAACGATTTAAAAATGTATTTGTCATACAGAGTGAAGTAAGTCAGAGAAAAACAACTATCATGTAATATTGCTTATATGTGGAATCTAGAAAAATGGTACAGATGAACTTATTTGCAAAGCAGAAATAGAGACACAGAAGCAGAAGGAGAGAACAAACTTATGGATACCAAGGCGGGGAAGGGGGTGGGTGGGATGAACTGGGAGACTGGGATTGACATATATACACTACTATGTATAAAACAGATAACTAATGAGAACCTTCGGTATAGCACAGAGAACTCTACTCAATGCTCTGTAGTGACCTAAATGGGAAGGAAATCTAAAAAAGAGGGGATATATGTATACATATAGCTGATTCACTTTGCTGTACAGCAGAAACTAACACAACATTGTAAAGCAACTATACTCCAATAATTTAAAAAAAAAATGTATCCAGTCCCTATAATGGGGAGAAGTTGCCTCAGAATTCCCAGGGGACCTCAAGGGAAGAGTCAGTGTGCTAAGAACTGTATACCTTCAACATGTCCTCTTTCTTAGGAATAAAATTATTTTGAGAATCAGAGCTAGTAGTAGGCGCAACTCCTCATATTCCTCTCAAGACCTCTTCTACTCTAGGAAGGCATGACAAACTAATATTTAATAGTTGCTTTGGTCTTTGGGAGGAATATGTCTGTCTGCTCAGACAATGATTAAGAAGTATGAATTAAAACTTTAAAAATTGAAGTGGTCATTGGACTTACCTGGTGGTGCAGTGGTTAAGAATCCACCTGCCAATGCAAGGGACACAGGTTCGAGCCCTGGTCTGGGAAGATCCCACATGCCGTGGAGCAACTAAGCCCGTGTGCCACAACTACTGAGGCTGCATTCTAGAGTCTGCGAGCCACAACTACTGAAGCCCACGCACATAGAGCCCATGCTCTGCAACAAGAGAAGCCACTGCAATGAGAAGATGGCACACTGCAATGAAGAGTAGCCCCTGCTCGCCACAACTAGAGAAAGCCCAAGGGCGGCAACGAAGACCCAACACAGCCAAAAAAAAAAAAAAAAAAAAATTAAAGTGGTCATTAACTTTGTAAAATGAGAGTTTTAAAAAAGAATTTAAAGTACGTGATCTCACTTGGCTTTTAATAACACATGTATCACAGCCCTAAATAATTATTGGGAATAGTTCTCTAAACAGAAGACCTATACAATGAGATGATGGGTAAAGGGTTGAGAAAATCTAGGCCCATCAATTAACATGACTATAAAACACTTTAAAAGTACTTGCTTGATTTTTAAAAAAGCTTTAACACTGATGGCTTTTCTAATGCTAACCTCCAACTGGCTTGAGTTTTTTTAAATAGAAAAATGTTTTAATCAAGTAATTGTTTGATCTGTAATTTTTAAGTTTTTCTGTTTCTCATCATAAAGTACATGATTTGATATACTCCATAGTACCTTCCCCTAGATTAGATCAGTTACTCAGAATTATAATTAATAATTAATTAAAGTAATTAATTAAAGTAGTTAATAATTACTTACTACATTGCTAGTTAGAATATTCAATAAGGTACATCTCACTAGATATATTATTACTTTGAGATGTATTTTATAGAAAAAAGTTTGAGAATTATTAGAATATACTGTTTTGTTTCTTAAAATAACTTGTGAAGATACTGTGGAGTCAGGCAAAAGATTTTGAGAAAAAAACTAGAAGTGAGGTATAGTGTTAAGAAATCATAAGATTTCCACGTATTTTAGGGTGTGGACTAGAAAAAAAAGCACAACGTGAGAACTGTGAGTTCAGTTTTATTTGGGGACTTGCTGAGGACTATAGCCCAGGAGACAACCTCTCAGATAGCTCTGAGGAACTGCTCCAAAGAGGTAAGGGGTAGATCAGTATATATACGATTCTGGCAAAGAGGATGCATGCAATCAAGCATACGTCAAGGTTGCTGCTAGTCATGAGGAGCAGATGTCTCCATTAATGATCTTAGTGCTTTTCTAAGTATGAGAAGATGCAAGAAACTGAGTAAAATCTATCTGAAAATATCTATGTGCAGGCCTGTTCTGCCAGTTTTCCCAGAGCATAGAGTGTCTCCTTCCTGATCTCCACCCTGAACTCCTTTCAGGGTGTGTTAATGGTCAGTGACTACCTTGGCTAGTGACTTCATTCTTGTAGAACCAGATGGTAAGCAACATTATTTGTTGTCAAGGGTCAAGTATTACTTAACTCTTTTATCTTTTATTGTTAATCAAGAAATATATGTTGGGCTTCCCTGGTGGCGCAGTGGTTAAGAGTCCGCCTGCCGATGCAGGGGACATGCGTTCGTGCCCCGGTCCGGGAAGATCCCACATGCCGCGGAGCGGCTGGGCCCGTGAGCCATGGCCGCTGAGCCTGCGCAGCCGGAGCCTGTGCTCCACAACGGGAGAGGCCACAACAGTGAGAGGCCCGCGTACTGAAAAAAAAAAAAAAAAAAAAAAGAAATATATGTTATGTAAGATTTCCCTCCCAAGACTGCTACAATGATTCAGTGGTCAGCAACTATTTAAGTGCTTCCATATCTGTATGCCACTATGTTATGAAGAATATAAAAGGAGTGAAAGAAGTTTTTTCAAAGAGTTTACAATTTGGTAAACGAAATAACATGAACCAAATACCAAACAATGCAGTAGAGTGGAAAGAGGCCCAATTGAATCAAGAAATATGAATCCGAATCGTTACTCAGATACTATGTAGCTGAATGGCCTTAGGCAGGTCACTTAACCTCTCTGGGTCCAAGTACCTCATCTGTAAAATGCATGATGTGATCAGCTAGTTTCTGTCACTCCTTTCAGCTGTAACGGTATTTTAAAGAGCCGTGCTCACTAGTTAAATACATTATTATGAGTGCATCAGGAGTTAAAGGTAAGGATAATAAGGATTGGGAAGGCTCTGAGGAGACATGAGATTTAAGGAGGAAAATGATCTTGCTTGAAAGGTGAGTAGAATTTAGACAAGCAGAGTGAAGGTATTTCAGCCATGATCTGAAGCCAAGCACCAAATGTTTCAGGAGGAAGAGAAGAAACTTGCCTAATAAGAGCAGAGTGCATGTTGGAGAGAAAAGGGAAGAATGAAAATCCTAGACAGATTCGCCATAAAATCAGGCAGCAAAGTATAGACTTCTTACCCTGATCCACAGGGTACATCTACAGAGGTTTTGAGCAGGAACATGGTACATAAAGTAATGTTTTAGGACAATTAATAGGGCAGTAAACTCTAGGAAAGGTTGTAACTTTGACCAGCATGTTCTAGTGGGTCAGCCAGTAGTATCTCCTCTTGGGAATGTCATCCTTTTAGGAAGAAAACTTGCTAAATAAATAAACCAACGTGCTAGATATTTGTTTAAGTAACCTTTAAAGCAGGATAACAGGGACTTCTGTGGCAGTGCAGTGGTTAAGACTCCATGCTTCCACTGCAGGGGGTATGGGTTTGATCCCTGGTCCGGGAAGTAAGATGCCACATGCCCTGTGGTCAAGGAAGGAAGGGAGGGAGGGAGGGAAAGAAAGAGAGAGAGGGAGGAAGGGAGGGAGAAAGGAAGGAAGGAAGGGAGGGAAGGAAGGGAGGGAGGGAGGGAAGCAGGGTAACAGAGAGAGCCCTACCCATTTTATATTTTATGTCCCTTTTCCCCAGTCATTCAATAGATGTTTACCGAGTACAGTAGTCCCTCTTTATCTGTGGTGGATACCTGAAACCATGGATACTATTAAGCCTATATATACTATTGTTTTTCCTATACATACATAACTATGATAAAGTTTAACTTATAAATCAAGCATAGTAAGAAATTGACAATAAATAATAAAATTGCTTAATTATAACAATATACTATAATAAAAGTTACGTGAATGTGGTCTCTCTCTCTCAAAGTACCTTATTGTACAAATTTAATTCCTTTTCCATCTTAGCTAGGCACTTATCATGCACTGTGGCTGTAACTTTTTCAGTTTGAGGTGCAACAGCAAAGTTAGCATGAATTTCTTTTTCCTTCACAACATTCCAGATAGAAGATTCATTCTTACTGTAGATCTTAGCAACCTCAGCATACGGTTTTTTTCTTTCCTTATTAAGTCGAGAACTTTTACCTTTTCACTTAAAGGAAGCACTTTACAGTTTCTCTTTGGCATATCCGAATTGCCAGCATTACTCCTTTTGCACTTTGGGGCCATTATTAAGTAAAAAAGAGGTTACTTCAACATAAGCAGTGGGATACAAAGAGAGTTGATCCGATACCTGAGATGGCTACTAAGTGACTAATGGCGGGATACCCTGGACAAAGGGGAGATTCACATTCTGAATGGGACCGTACAAGAGTTCATCACACTGCTCATGTGTGCAATTTAGAATTTTACAAATTGTTTATTTCTGGAATTTTCCATTTAAAATTTTCTGACCAGGGTTCACCACAGGTAAGTGAAACCATGGAAAGTGAGACCTACTGTACTTAATGGAAAGCTGGCATAGTTCTAGGTGCTATAGGGGGTAACAAGATGAATTAAGAGTCAGTCACCATAGTTAGTCTTAATTTAGAGGAGAAAACGTGACTAGTATATAGATCACCAGAATGTGAGGCAGATTATAATTAGTACCACAGGATCTGTATGACCAGAATGCTGTGGGTAGTAAAGAGGAAGTGAGCCTTGAAGGCTGGATGGTTGGAGACTCGGCTGGTGCAGGGGAGGAGGAAGAAGGGGTGGTTGTTTGGTTGTTCCTAAGGGTAAAGGATCATGAGGGCAACTTTTGTGACCTCTTCCTCCTCTGAGGTTTTATGTTTCTATGAGAAACACAGAGGTAGGAAATTACAGAGTATGTTTAGAGACTTGAAGACTCTGGAGGATCCTACTTCCATTAATGACAGAGTAGCTCCTATTTGACCAACCCACCTATAGATCACAATTGTAACTCTGGACAAATCTAAAAAACAATTATCTGGAAGGCATTATTGAGCAACCAAAAGCAGGGAGAAAGTAGAACACTATCCACACATGGAAGAAGAGATTGATACCGATGAATTCTTATTTTTGTCGATTTTGCCTGAGAGCAGATCACAGTTGGCTTCTTATGGGATATTTAAAAATAGTTGGAAACCTGCAGTATTCCTGACTTGAGGAATCAGAGGAGAGTGACCATAGCAGCTAGAGAATAAGAGGAGAAATTATGGAAAGGAGAGAAACACAGAGAAAGAGCCCAACATTCTTCATATAAACTCTGCCTAAATCTTGGGCTGAACTATATATGTACAACTAAGGCTAAAAAAAAATTGAACAGAGATTTCAGTCGCTGCGCATCACAGAGGAGACAGAGTTTGGAGTGTGAGACTAGCCAGGTTAATTACCTGCTAAAATAGCAACAACAACAAAATCAATATACTTTGGTGGAATATAAAAGAATCCCAAGCCTCTGCAACATATCATTCACAATATCCAGAATACAATCCAAAATTCCTAGATGTGAGCAGACACAGGAAAATCTGACCCATTTTAAAAGAGGAAAAGGTAATTAACAGAAACTGACCCTGAAATGACACAGATGTTGGAAATAGAGGCAAAGATTTTAAAGTAGCTTTTATATCTATACTCAGGGATATGAAGGAAATATATACTAGAATTGAATGAACAAATAGGAAATCTTAGCAGAGGAATTGAAACTATAAAAAAGAACCAAATGGAAATTCTAATGCTAAAAATTAAAAATTCTAGACTTAATTTTTAAGTTCACTATGTATACTTAACACTAATCGCAGATGACTGGAAAGTTGGTGCACTTAAAGATAGATAATAGAAATTATGCCATCTGAAAAACAGAAAACAATAAAACAAAATTAACAAAGTCTCATGACTTAAGAAACTTTATCAAAAGGTTTAACTCATGTGTCATGGAGTCCCAGAAGGAAAAGGAAGAAAGTGGGACAGAAAAATATTTTTAAAGAAAATGGCTGAAATTTAGTAAAAGATGTAATTTTGCAGATTCTAGAAGCTCAAAAAACTTCTAGCAGATACAAAGAAAATCACTCCTAGGCACATCATGGTCAAACTGTTGAAAACCAAAGATAAAAAAAATTTCAAAGCAGCTAGAGGAACAACGATATCATTAAGGACTGACTTCTCATTGGAAGCGATAGAGACCTGAAAACAGTACAACAACATCTTTAAAGTGCTGAAAGGAAAAAACTGACAATCCAGAATTCTCTATGTAGAGGACTTAAGAGTCATGGCTGGAACTTCGATTATGTGTGGGAGAGTGGTGTGTACTCAGGCAGGATAGAAGGGTTGAAGTCAGTGTAAAGGGGTTTGCATATCAGGTAGTAGAGCTTGGATTAGAACCTTCATCAGCATAAAACAAACTAGTCATTATTTTTTAACAGATCTGTATTGGATAATCTGGCAAGATTGGCACTGCTACTACCACATGTGGAGCCTTGTGTGCATTAGATAAAGCCACCCATGAAGATGGGCATGGACCTAAATAAGCAAGTCATGCCTTTATGTGGATAAAAGTGTGCCCCTTCCTCTAGGTAGATGCTGCCCCTCATCAGGGTGCGTGGCTTAGCAAACAGCATGGACTGGATTTCAGTTCCTAATTGCCCCCTCAACCAGGGACATAAGCCAAATTTACATGATTGGAAAGAACAGATGGATATGAGAGAAATCTATGGGATTGGATGTAGAGGGGTCTCGGGTTCAAGGCAAGTCACTGAGAGCTCTGACGTTTTCAGTTTGGGTGACCAGAGGAACAGCAGAACCCTTAACAGAAATACCAGAGGTAAGAGAAGAGCTCTTACAAACAATTGGAAGTCTAGTATGGAAGATATAGACCTGGAAGATATTTATAGAGATGTGTTAGTTTGGAGCCTAAAGCGGTCAGTGAAGTCACCTGAACTGACATAGAAAAAGGAAGAGATGATGGGTAGGGGTGGAGTTGGAAAATGTGTTATCATGAGAATCAGTAGAAGGAAACAGAGCCAATGTACTACCGTAGATGAATCAAAGGTACAGTAGGAGCAATAAAATTTCCCACCATTTTATTGAATTTTTTAAAATGGAAGTAATTTACTAGATTGGTAACATTTTAGGATTTGGATGTTACTTTGTAGAAGGTCTTAACAGGAGTATATAACAAGCAACCTAATCTTACTGCTTTCAGCTTTAATGTATGTAAAAAAACTGTGTAAACAGCAAATTATTATATTCTCAGCTTCTTTCCTGAACATTCTGCATTTCCCTATCATGTCATAATACAAATCTGAATTGTTAGATATTCACATCATTCTGGATTGCTGCAGCCCTTGCAATACATTTTCTAATCTCCCCCTTCAGTGTTTACTAAAGCCAGTGATGGTTTGCTTTTCTCAGACTTCTTCTGTCTTCACCAAATTCCATTTAATTCCATGTTTATGAAATAGATTTCTACTTTCCTACACTGGGCAAATTCCCTCTCCATTGAAAACCCACCTTCTCTAAGAATACTGCTCTCTACATTTAGTACTGTGTAACTGATAGGTGTTCAGTGCATAATTGTTAACTAACAAAATTAAGAGGCACTGCTGTTTATTATCTGAAGTTCTTACTGACATGTTATTTCCCTGATTCTGTTTTACCGCCTATCTAAAGGAAACTAAATAACAAAATAAGCTTTAAAAAGAAATAGAAAAAGGTAATTTTAGTGTGTATTTATTTATACCTTACTTGATTCCAAAAAGCATTTTGTATGTATGTGTACCCATATGTATACAAAGACACCCACATACATACACAAATAGATTTAAATAGACTTTTTAAAAAATTAGAGCAAAGGGAAAATAGAGAAAAGTTGAAAGACAAGAAAAGTTAATATCTATCAATCCATATCATAAACTTCTACAAAGTTCTTAAAATTGAAAAATTAAATCAACACTTAGCCTCCCTCCAGCCAGAGAGGGGAAAGGATAGCCTCCCTCCAGCCAAAGAGGGGAAAGGATACTTAGTAAGTTAGAAGATAGAAGCAAGTTAGCTACTCAGAAGAAGTGAAGATTTTGCCGGGGGTGGGGGTGGGGCGGAGCGGGGAGCAGGACTTGTACCTTTCATAAAGGGACGTCTGAAAGATGCCAGTGGACAATTTACTCAGCACCATTCCTGCTGCTAATACAAGTTTGTATTGTACGGATTCTTATATATCAGCTGGGGGCACAATGACAAAGTACAGTTCAATGAAACTAGGGCTATAGAGGTCAAAAAAGTACTTTGCAACTAAGCTTTTCTTTTTATTATTTGACTTGATCCAGAGAAATAGTTTTAAATGTTTAGAGATTGGATAGACTCAGTTTCAAGCCTTTCACGAATGTTGTATCTTTTAATAAAATTTGGGTAGCAGATAATTCAAAGTTGTCTCTTTGACAAGAAAATGGAGTGAAGAATTCTATTGGTCTTAATACGTTTCAAGGAGTTGGCCCTTTGTGTATGCAGCGGTACGGAGAGGCATACAACCTTGCTCTGTTTCATGTTTTAATATCTTTAGAGTATGAATTTAGCATTTTTCACTGAGTATTTCCATGATTTAGAAGGCAGAAGAGTATGAGGAAGGATAACTCTTTAATATCTACTTTTCCAACTCTGCTTAGGCTTTTCTAATACCCACCTCTAAGAGGATTCAGTTTCTTCCCAATGACTGCTCACAAAGCAAAACAAAAACAATAAAATCTCTTCATTTGTTAGATTTTAACACGTTCAGAAACCATCATTCTCAAATTTAAAATAATTTCTTTGCTATTCTAAAGTTCTTTACAAAGTTACTTTTTAGTGTCCTACACGTAATTTTTCATGCCGCTGAAATCCAGAGGGAAGAGTTAACATTGATGGACCTTTCATTTCATATGCACATGTAGAACCAGTAGCAAAGGGTATAGAACCTCATGTTGCACCATATGGGGGTAATCTTTCAAATTTCTTCCGGATAGATCTCAAAGCCAGACGAATTTATAACATTGCCTTTCCTCCCATGAGATGTAACAAATACTGCCCTCTACTGAGGGATGCTCACGATGGCTCAATTATGTTCACCATCAAGTGCTAATCTTCTATCAGTTACTGATTTCAGTGATTTTGGTAGTATTGTTACTAATTACTTCATCATTATCATGTACATTCTTATTAAAATCATTAAATTAAAAATAGAAAATGAAAAAGATGGAAACATGTATCAGCCTTGGCCATGTACATTTATTACCTTCTGTAGTCTATACAATCAGATATCATAATGTCTGAGGCTTTAACAATAATGTTTAAATTTCCATTTGTTTTGAATGAGCCAAGAAAATCCGTTTTGCAGTGGGAAATTAGAAGGGGGTTGTTATAGCATTATTTTAATAAATGATTTTGTGAAATGATTCTAGCAACTATTGGGCTATTTTTCTTCCCCCTGCCAATATTTTTTTCAATGTCTGCTGGATTGCTAATATCTAGGTTAATCATTTCAAAGAACTAGCTGTTTGTGCAGCTAAAATAAAATTTCCTCATTGTTTATGATTTTAAAAGATTGATTATACATGGTTACTTAACAGTAGAGGACCACATTAAACTAAATACCTTCCAATCAAAAACTTAAATCAAAAACTAGGACTTCCCTGGTGGCGCAGTGGTTAAGAATCTGCCTGCCAATGCAGGGGACACGGGTTTGAGCCCTGGTCTGGGAAGATCCCACATGCCACGGAGTAACTAAGCCTGTGTGCCACAGCTACCAAGCCTGCACTCTAGAGCCTGCGAGCCACAACTACTGAGCCCACGCACCACAACTACTGAAGCCCGCACCCCTGGAGCCCACGCACCGCAACAAAGAGTAGCCCCTGTTCGCTGCAACTAGAGAAAGCCTGCATGCAGCAATGAAGACCCAAGTCAGGCAAAGAAAAAAAAATCTTTAACTAGTGAAATACTTACTCACACACACACACACACATTGTATATGGCATGTTTTTGAAAACTGTCCTGCTGCCTGTGTTCCTGGACATGGAGAATATGGGTTCTCTTATTAGGCTAAATGCTCAGTATAATGCCTTGTTCAGCCCACTTGTGTTGTTCCCATTTTTCTAGAATCTGGTTAGAATTGGCTTAAAGCTTAAACAAATTTTGGGAGTCATTATAAACAAAACCTAGTAATTCAAAGTATCCCCATGGCGTTTTTTTTTTTTTTTTTTTTTTTTTTTTTTTGGCTGCTCTGCGCTGCATGAGGAACTTCCTGCCTGACCAGGGATCAAACCCATGCCCCCTGCATTGGAAGTACGGAGTCTTTACCACTAGACCGCTAGGGAAGTCCCCCTGCTCCCCCCGCCCCCATGGCTTCTTATAAAATCTAAAGCATAACCCTCTCATTACCTTAATTCAGAAACTTTAGATACCCTGAGAACTAGCAAGAGAGTCTAGCCAGGTTGAATAATCCCATGGTGAGGGTAGATTCTAGGACATGGTTAGCCAAGGTCTGTGAAGGAGGCTGTGAAGGCTCATTTCTCTCAGACTTAAAAACCAAAGAAGCAGTCCTGTTTTGTATAGAATCTAGGCTGCTTTCTGACTATCATGCATAGTTGAATTGAAAGCTTAAACTGAATAAATTACCTGGGCAGGACTTTCTAATTCCAGAAGTATTTAGGGTCTTTCTGAATAGAAGGTTCTAAGCTACACGAACCCATTCATGATGTTAATTTTGTTGGCATGATCAAACCCAGTTATCTCATTTCCTAAAGGGGCAACTCTTGACACTCCTCAAATTTTAGATGTCTATTAAACAATTGGACGTTCCAGTCAGATGCCAGCTAATTGCTTAACAAATTATGGTCTCTACTTACTCAATCCCAGGTGGTTAGTATAATCCATTCCAGTAATTCTTACCATCTCATCGTTAATGTATTGCCTTAGAGTGGTATTGATGCTTACACTCAGTGGTGCTTATTAATAATAATGATGATGCTAATGATTTCCTACTTCTTCATGTTCTTCTAATGTTGTGTTTTTGACCTATCTCCATATTTTTCATTTTGGTTTTCTATGCTGCAGGCTATAAGTCGAATGGGTTTTCCACTCCCCAGTCGAACTAGAAGAATTCCTAGAAATAAACCTGGCACAGTGCTTTTCACATAGTGGGCACTCAGTAGATCTGGTATGCAGTTTGTGTTTCGAGAAAGTTTTCAGTTCCATAATCTCCAGAATTAGACATCTCCAGGATTTGGAGATCTATTAGATACGCAGAGCTAGTTGCGTCAGGGTGGGGAAAGGGTACAATTGCCTCTGGTTTGCCACGTTGATTTTTTGTTATTGTTGAGTCATTGTTTCTACAGATTCTCTTAAAATAAAAATATGATGCCCACCCCCCAATAGAATACTGTATTAACCATTGTTATTTGGCCATAGAGAGGATAGAGTGTTAGGCAAAGATCTGGCAGATCTAGGTAGGACTAGCCTCCTGCCATTGTGACTGTATAAATCAAGTAGTAAGACTTTTCCTCAGCACAAAAAGAACATCTGAAATAGAATGTGTAAGAGTTGATAGTATTTTCTGGAATGGCGAGATATTTCCCAGCTGGATGGTATGGTCTTCATATTAATGAGATTTCTCATATTAAGGTGCCATATGACCAATCTTGGGAAATTATTTGCACACATTTCAGTGCTCTTTTTCTAATTATTATCTTTATTATTTTGGTGCACATAGTTGTTTTTTTGTTTTTGTTTTTGTTTTGCGATACGCGGGCCTCTCACTGTTGTGGCCTCTCCCATCGCGGAGCACAGGCTCCGGACGCGCAGGCTCAGCGGCCATGGCTCACGGGCCCAGCCGCTCCGCGGCACGTGGGACCTTCCCGGACCGGGGCACGAACCCGTGTCCCCTGCATCGGCAGGCGGACTCTCAACCACTGCGCCACCAGGGAAGCCCCACATAGTTGTTTTAATGTCAATTCTTTTTATTTTTTTTGTTTGTTTTGAAAAGGACACATTCATCTGAATTCCATTCAAGCATTTTTTTTTCCTATTAAAAGGTACTTCTCTTTAAGATCTGAGATATTGTCATTTCTGTGTAAACAAAGCAAGGTGCCACACATACTTGTTTAATTAGGAGCTATCAGGGCATCACTACAAGGAATTTATAAAGAGGAGTCTATACAGATAAAGAGTAACCCTTAGGACAGTATAATCTAGACAGCGCTTGAAATAATAATCGTCCTACTTGAGCTGAAATAATGGTGGCAGAACAAGCACTAGCCAGGCAGAGAAAAAAGAAACTCAAGCTGGCAGCTCATTCGTGTCACTGAAGTGGATCAACTGCTCATTGCAGGGCAGAAGGCAGGCTGGTGGTAATGCTCGTGCCTTTCACATTCGTGTGGCATTGAGAAAATCCTCACTCCCGGCCTCAGGGTCAAACCAAAACAGACAGCTGTGCCGTTTCTCATACAGGAGAAAGAAGACAGCAGGCAAGCTCTTTATTCCTAAAAGTTTGTTAGAGAAACTGTGCTACATATAATGCAGCTGTATATTCTTGGTAATTAAGGAAAACAAATGCCCTTAGCAAACTCATTATAGATTTAAAGTTCTTTAAGTTTTCATCAGGTTTCCACAGAAACAAAGAGTTTGAAACAATAGTCGAGAATGCATAAACCATTGAATAAGTGGATTTTCATTGTTCCTGTTTAGAAAATTATTCAGATAACCAGCCACATCAAAGACAAACTTTTTTTTTACTAGAGCAATGCTGTTTATTTTCTTTAATTTTTTAAAAAAATTTATTTTGTATTTTTTTTTACATCTTTATTGGAGTATAATTGCTTTACAATGGTGTGTTAGTTTCTGCTTTATAACAAAGTGAATCAGTTATACATATACATATGTTCCCATATCTCTTCCCTCTTGCGTCTCCCTCCCTCCCACCCTCCTTAACCCACTCCTCTAGGTGGTCACAAAGCACCAAGTTGATCTCCCTGTGCTATGCGGCTTCTTCCCACTAGCTATCTACCTTACGTTTGGTAGTGTACATTTGTCCATGCCACTCTCTCGCTTTGCCACAGCTCACCCTTCCCCCTCCCCATATCCTCAAGTCCATTCTCTAGTAGGTCTGTGTCTTTATTCCTGTCTTACCCCTAGGTTCTTCATGACATTTTTTTTTCTTAAATTCCACATATATGTTTTAGCATATGGTACTAGACTTTCTCTTTCTGACTTACTTCACTCTGTATGACAGACTCTAGGTCCATCCACCTCATTACAAATAGCTCAATTTTGTTTCTTTTTATGGCTGAGTAATATTCCATTGTATATATGTGCCACATCTTTTTTTTTTTAACATCTTTATTGGAGTACAATTGCTTTACAATGGTGTGTTAGTTTCTGCTTTACAACAAAATGAATCAGTTATTTATATACATATGTTCCCATATCTCTTCCCTCTTGCGTCTCCCTCCCTCCCACCCTCCCTATCCCACCCCTCCAGGCGGTCACAAAGCACCGAGCTGATCTCCCTGTGCTATGCGGCTGCTTCCCACTAGCTATCTACCTTATGTTTGGTAGTATATATATGTCCATGCCTCTCTCTCGCTTTGAAAGACAAACTTTTTAATTGCTCAGGTGGAAAGATGGAGACTGTCATCCTTATCTATCATAAGAAGAATCTGCATTTGGTAGTGCTACTTGAATTTTGAGCTAAAATAATATACTTAAGGATGCTACTAACTGGGGTGCCATTTAGTACTCAAAAATAACCATATGCCTTAGTTATTCATAGGACACAATGCATGAATTTATGATACTAATTATGATTTCAAACAGTGTCTTATGCTATGGTTTATTTACATAGGCATATCGACTAATGCAAAACGTAACTATAAATATTTGCAGCTGCCATAGGTATCATGTGCATGCAATTTAGTGGTATGTTAGTGAAGTCAAAAAAGTGGAAAATGTGTCTTCTCTGTGTTTTGCAAAGTCCTTGTAGGATTTATTACAATACCTTGTATTTATTAAACATTCAGTAAATATAATTGATTTTGAAGAATTGGTGACTGTATTCATTTATTCACCAATCTTGTATTATGCAAGACTCTGTTCCCTGGTCTGTGCAAGGTGCTAGGGACACTGAGGTGAATAAATAGTGCAGTTGATCCTTGAACTATGCAGGATTAGGGGTGCTGGCCCTACATGCAGTTGAAGATGTATAATTTATAGTTGGCCCTCTGTATACTCTGTTCCTCTATGTCTGAGGTTCCGCACCCTTGGATTCAACCAGCCACAGATCACGTAGCACTGCAGTATTTACTACCAAAAAAATTCTGCATGTAAGTGGACCCACACAGTTCAAACCGTATTTTTTAAGAGTCATCAGAAAAGTCTTAAAGTAGATCATAAAAATACCTCTAAGTCTATCACTCAGACCACTTAGAGACAGCAACTGTTAGTATTTTTTACGTATTTACTTAGCCCTTGTCCTACATATATGTTTTGAATACAATTATAAATTTTCATTATCCTTTTTTCACTTAACTTTTTACCGTAAGCATGTTTCCATATCATAAAATATTTTTCATAAACACCATTATTTGTTGGCAACATATTAGTGCATTATATTAATGTGCTCTATTGAGCCATTCTTCTGTTTGTTATGCTTTAAAGTTGCTTTTGGGTTCTCATAGTCATAAATAATCCTTGTGTATAACCTTTGGTTGAATTTCTGATTATTTCCTATAGATTGATTTCTAGAAGGAGAATGACTGGGTCAAGTTTATGACTTCTTTTAGGGCTCTTAATACAACCTAACAATTTTTTTTCTGGAACAGCTGAACTGATTTACTTGTCCAGCAGCAATGCATGTCTCATTATATGCTTTCCAGCATTGAGTAGTGTAATTTATTTTTCTTTATAGAATTGCAATATGAAAAATGATACATCATTCTTATTTTGTCTTACTTTGGTTACTACTGAGCTTGATTATATTTTTTGTTTGCTTATTAGCCCCTTATAATTTTTATAATTTCTGTTCCATGAATTGTCTGTTCAAATTCATTATTTTTCTATTGGAATGCTCTTACAATTTTAATTTTATTGCAGTCAGTCTTTGTTTCCCCCAATTCCTTTTTCATGTCAACTTGCTTTCTCTCTATGGCTTTCTGTTTTCATTCAGTTGGGTCCATGTTGTCTTGTACTCTAAGTAAGGATGCCACATAATTTTCTGCCTTTTTTTTTCTAGTTCTTATGTACAGTAAATCATGTTTTATTTTTGGAAATAAGTTTTATACTGCACCATAAAAATTCCAAAATTGATTACAAAAGTAAATGAACATAAAATAAATGACACTATATGTGCTTACATGTATTTATTAATTATGTAAAACCAATCTTTTAACATCTTTATTGGAGTATAATTGCTTTACAATGTTGTGTTAGTTTCTGCTTCATAACAAAGTGAATCAGCTATACATATACATATATCCCCATATCTCCTCCCTCTTGCGTCTCCCTCCCACCCTCCCTATCCCACCCCTCTAGGTGGTCACAAAGCGCCAAGCTGATCTCCTTGTGCTATGTGGCTGCTTCCCACTAGCTATCTAATTTACATTTGGTAGTGTATATATGTCAATGCTACTCTCTCACTTCGTCCCAGCTTACCCTTCTCCCTCTTCATGTCCTCAAGTCCATCCTCTACGTCTGCATCTTTATTCCTGTCCTGCCCCTAGGTTCGTCAGAACCATTTTTTATTTTTTTTTAGATTCCATATATATGTGTTAGCATATGATATTTGTTTTCCTCTTTCTGACTTACTTCACTCTGTATGACAGACTCTAGGTCCATCCACCTCACTACAAATATCCCAGTTTTGTTTCTTTTTATGGCTGAGTAATATTCCATTGTATATATGTGCCACATCTTCTTTATCCATTTATCTGTCGATGGACACTTAGGTTGCTTCCATGTCCTGGCTATTGTAAATAGTGCTGCAATGAACATTGTGATACATGACTCTTTTTGAATTATGTTTTTCTTAGGGTATATGCTCAGTAGTGCAATTGCTGGGTCATATGGTAGTTCTATTTTTAGTGTAAAACCAATCTTTTGCTATAAAATCTAGGTCATATTTTTTCTACATGTGCTGGACTTGCTAATGACTTCTAAAACATGGGCTTTTCTTAGTAAATCTCTCTGTAGCAAGTATAGTATTTCAGCAAATCACCCCAAATGCAGTGGCTTAAAAAAATAAGCATTTATCATCACTCTCTAGTCAGCTAGGAAGTTGGGAGGTCAGCTGGGAAACTGTTTTGATCTATTTTGGGCTCACTTATGCATCAGCACTCAGCCTTGCTGATCTTGGTTGGGCTCTCTCATCTGTTTGGGGGGCTGGCTGGCTGTAGGCTGGCCTGAGATACTTTCTCAGTTTAGGCAATTGGCTCTCCTTCTGTCCCTTCCTCTTCTAGCAGGCCAGCCTAGGTGCTGCAACAGAGTGAGCAGAAGCAGGCAAAGCCTCTTGAGACCTAAGCTCACAACTGGAAATTTGTCACTTTTGCCTCATTCTATTGGCTGTGATAAATTACAAGTCCAGCCGAGATTGAAGAGTTGTGCAGATAGACTCCATGTCTTCATGCTACAGCTGGAAAGTCACAATCCAAAGGGTGTGGACAAGGAGGCAAGAATAATTGGAACCATAATTGTAATCAGACTACCCCACGTAGACATTCTTCATTTCTCCAAAAATATTTTAAATGAATTTTAAATTATCATAATCATATAGAGAATTTTTTAGTTAATGCATTTGAATGCCCCAGACACCTTTAAATACTGAATGCTACTGAAAGTGAGGGGGTGAGTGGTCCTGTGGAACCATTAGTATCAGCTTCTCGGTCACAGTGATCAAGATGTCACATATCAAAAGTGATACCATTGGTGATACCATGGCACACTGGGCTATATAATATGATTTGGCAGCATCTATATGTGGTTTGGTGAAAACATTTATTATATTTCTGTATATTATATAATCATGAGAAGAAAAATAAATTTACAAAGATGTTTTAAGTATGTCAAACACTGAATTTGAACAAAACTGTCAAAATCTTTTCAAAATTTGTAATGAGAAAAGTTATCTCTATGAATATAGCTTTTTAAGAATCACATTTGATGTTGGAAATGGCTAAACGCAATTCCTGATTTAAAAAATTTTAATGATAATCTGAAGAAAATTTGAAGAGAAACTTTTGATAGTTACCATCTTATGTGAACAAGAATCCTTGTTCATACAGGAAGTGTTAGGAAGCCATCCACTTCCAATAATTCTGGACTCTTTGTCAGTAATTTGCACCAACTTTGTAGTTAGGACAATGAAAGAAGTTGGATGAATTAAGTATTAGGATAGGCTAACTGTGGAAACAGACAAGCCCCAAATCTCAGAAGCTTAACAAATAAACATGTGTTTCTTGCTCATATCACCATCCAGTGCAGGTGGGCCAGGAAACTGCTCCATGTGGTCCCTCATGGATCCAGGCTTCATCCCTGTTGTGCCTCCACCCTCCTTTAAGTCCTCAGAGCCCTCTCTTTTCAACCAGGAGATGAGTAAAGGAAGTGAGGAGTCTGTGTGGGCGGTATTTATGGGCCAGATCTAGAAGTGATGCATATCACCTTCTGTTGCATTCCACTGGCCTGAATTTGATCACATGGCCACATCTAAATGTAATCTAGCTGTGTGCCCAGGAAAATGAAGAAAACATAGATATTGGTAAGCAGTAGCAGTCTTCTGTTAAAAAACAAGTTGAGCTGAACTGAACTTGCTTTTGGCAGCCTAGTTGGGTAGTGAGACAAAAGGCAGAGACTAGGGCCAGCCAAAGGTGGGGGACCTAGTAAACTGCTCTCCACTTTGGTTGGAGCCCTAAAGGACTGCACTCTAGGAATAAGAGTGAGCCCGAAGCAATCCAGCTCTCTGTGGGCTTCAGTCAAACTTTGTGTGAGCCAAGTAGTTCAGAATACTTTCAAGCCTTGAACTTGAAATTCTTTCTACAAGTGTTTTTTTTTTTCAAAGAAAAAATACAGTACACAAAGTTAACCAAACATATGAGGAGACAAGACAATAAAATTAAAACACTAGATATTGGAATTATGAGTTCATATTTTAAACAACTAAGCTTACATATTCAAAGAGATTTAAAACGAAAGATAGGCTTGGAAATTTAAGTGTAGGAATCTAGAAAATATAAAAAGAGAGATATCAACTTTGAAAAAGAACCAGTAGAATTTCCAGAACTGTAAAGTGTATAACCAAAGTTAAGAACTCAATGGACGGGTTTAAGAGCAGATAAAACACAGCTAGGGAGAAACATGGTGGAATAGAATATAGGTCAGAGGAAATTATCCAAAATGAATCATGAAGAAGTGAAAAAAAGAAAATACAAAAGAAAGGATAAAAGAAATGGAGATGATGAAGTTTAACTTGGTTCATTTAGAGTAGCAGAAGGGGAAGAGAGAGAGAGAGAAAATGGAGCAGAGGTAATAAACACGTGCAGATGGACTGGATATTGTCTGACAGTTATGGAAAAAAGAAACACAGCGTGCTGGTCATCAAGCTCACGTGGAGAAAAATTGCTCAGATTAAGACACGATATCAATGGGAGCATATCCACCTGGGCCAACAAGCTGTAAATATTGTATACTATTGATTTTTAATTTTATATAAGCAATTTTTTATTTCCAACTCATGTACAGATCTCATTGTGTGTATAGTATAATTTCCTGGAGAAAACAAATTTTGCAGTGAATTTTAATTATTTTAATTGTGGTAAGCATCAGGTTTAATTGTGGTAAGCATAGAAATGTCGATCTTTATTTTAAATTATTTTTCACCACTCATTTTCTTCAAAGGGTAGCAATAAATATATGCAAGTTATTTTTGATTATAGAAAGTTGGTCTGCAAAGATGAATCTAGATTCCAATTCATTGCTTTAAAGAAAAGATGCACAATTAACATCATCCACTGTCTAATCTCAGGACCATTTCTGAGGTCCATATGTGTCTCACCTCTTTGTAATATACAGGGTGAACTCTTTACTGATAACACACAAAACAACAACTGTTAAAGGCAAAGACTTGCCTTTTGACATTACTAGGCCTTTGATCTGGGGACTCTGGTGCTCGGCCATGAGGGCTGAACATGAACTACTGGGGAATGCTGCCATTCATCCCATCCCCTCCCTCCCCCTTGTCTCCCTGGTGTGAAGAATCATTAGCTGAATGTAACTATACAACCAAAGTCAGATTTCATCCCAAATGTCAAATCTGTTTTCCTTTGTCAAACTTTAAAGGAGAACACAAGCATTCAGCTAATGATTTCTTTTTTTAAATGTCCCTGAAAAAAATCCTACTTCTATAGATTAAGAAAGCTTAGGGATAAAAAGAGAAATGTCCATGACAAAACCGATACTATGATCTCACACAGGTGAGGCATAAATGATAAGATGCTCGCTATAAAAATGATCTCCAAAAAAAGCATTATTGTTTTTGCTATTCAAAAGTAACACAAGTTCACTGGGGAAAAAAAGTCCAAAAAGTATAACAAAGAAACAAAGTTAATCTTTCATTCCACTATCCAAAGATAACCATTGTTAACATTATGGTCTATATCTTTTCTAGAATGTTCCTACATGTGTTTTCTAGGATATACAACAAAGGCTTACCTGGGGAGTGAGGAATTTGGGCCAACTAAGAAAAAGTGGGATTTTTTTGGTAGGTGTTTCAATTAATTTGGTGACAAATGGGTATAAAGGAAGGAGTAGGCCTGCTGCCCAGGCTATGTTGTGTTTTATTCATACACTCACTAATGCATTCAATAAATATTAAGCACTTCCTATGTGACATGTACTGGGTTAGGGGCTGTTCATTATGTGGGCCTGGGGCTTTACCACACACAGGTGCTCGTGTTATTACCACAAGACATGTGGGAAGGAGAGGGCCTGAGACATATGCTATTTTTGTCATCTACATATGACTTCATGGAGGGCTGAGGTGCCAGGAGGGCAGATATTTTGGTGGACCACAGACAGGAAGGACCAGAGGGAGTGGCTCTTACCTCCTGAGTGCAAAGGCAGAGTCAGACTGAACTGTTGAACTGTTCACTTGCCTGGCTTTGTGAGCTGAGGAAAAGGTTATTTAATAGTTAATAAAAGAATAGCTATTATTTATTAAGTATTGTATGCCAAACAGCATACTATGCATAATTCATTTTAGTTACTTCTCACATGAACTCTGTAAGTTAAGAACTAACATTTAGTGATCACTTACTGTGTAACCACCACTGTTGTAAGATTTTACGTGCAATCAATGCATCAAATCCTTGGGACAAACCTATGAGACAGGTTATGATCCCTCTTTTACAGATGAGGAAATGGAAGTTCAGAAAGACTTGCTCAAGGTCACATACTAGACGTGACAGACCATAATTCCAAAGTCCTTATGTTATTTTCTCTCACAACTATTTAACTTATTTAATTAATGAAAAATAGTATTTCTAACTAATAAGAAACCCCCATCTCTCCCCAGATTCAGTCCTGGGGAAGTTTGGTGAGTGTCACTTCTTAGACACTTCAACATCAAAGCCAGGATAAGAAAACAGACTCTTTAAATATATATATTTTAAAACTTTATGTTTTAAATTAATCTTTTTGGAGCTGATTTCTTTGGGGAAAAGACTTCCTTCTTTGATTAATACATTTCATTCTTTTTCATATTTTTAAAGAAAAAGGTGATATTACTCTCTTCATAGCCTAAATTGGGATTTCTTTGGCAATTAATAAACTCTCCTTTATTTAATGACTATTATTTTATTGTGGTAAAATAATATATAACATAAAACTTACCACTTTAATCATTTTTAAAGTGTACATGTCAATGGCATTAATTATACTCACATGCTGTGCAACCATCACAACTCTCCATCTCTAGAACTTTCTCATCATCCCAAACTGAAATTCTGCACCCATTAAACAACTTCCCCCAATGACTATTGTTCTTAAAGGAGATAGGTAACTATATTAACTTAGTTTTCTTTATATGAATGAGCACATAATTGTATGAGGGATATGAAGGAAAGGGATATTTGCCAGTATAATGGCAAATGCAGAGCCTACTGACAAAGGTATATAATTTGTAAAAATAGCTGAGTGGGCAGAATTCTGATTTTCAGCTGCCCTAGGCACTTCAGTGCACTTCTGATAATGATTTTCCTTGGGCATGTAGTTATACTGATAGAAATCATATCCATGCATAAAGAGTGAGCTTAATTATACATAACTATATACCTAAGATGAGGTTTTACATATTTTTTTACATATAATTTCTGATTTACAAAAGATGAGACACTAAATTCTAACTGATCTCAGAAAAGTAGTATGAGTCACCCTCAGAGCATGAGTGTCTTATTGTATGAGTTCTCCTTTTTACAGGAAGACACTGTATATTACCTTCCCCCTCCCCCTTTCGGGAATTGTTTTCATTACATGGGATTCCACAGTCTCATTCATCTGGTCCCTGCTGTGACTCTGAGGACAGGCAAATGCACAAAGGCTGATTTTTAAGGTTTAGGATGTAGTCAGGGGGTAGAGCAACGCTACCTGGTCCTATTGAGAATGACACTTCTTCACACCTTCAACTCATTTGTACTGAGCCTAATCATTTGAGCTCGAAATAATAAAAATAAAAAGCAGCTAAAGTGGGTTGAGTGGTAATGTATGTTCCAGGCACTGTGTAAAATGCTTTGCATGCATTATTTTGTTTAATCCTCACAACGCTGTGAGATAGGAAACAATTCTCATTTTACAGATGGGAAAACTAAGGAACAGAAAGATTAGGTTACTTGCCGAAGACACACCATTCATAAATTACAGACTGAGGATTCAAACCCAGGCTGTCTAGAGCCCTTGTTCTGAGCTGCTCTGTTAACACACCCTTCTGGTCCACACCAAGCTTGACAGCAGTGTTTCCTCATAACAGAGTCAAGGTTAGACCAAAATAAACCACACGCACATTCGAGCGCCTATGGCTGAGGTGAGCAGGGAGTCTCAGCTAAGGTCAGGCACCGGGTCTGGAGGTAGAGGCTGTCCAGCTAGGGAAGGGAAATGGAAAAGGCAAGGTCATCTCTTTTCTGGCCCCATTTGTTACTTGGTTGGCGAGAGGAGATGGGGGAAGGGGCCTCTCTAAGCAGATTTCGAAGGCATCATGTCATTCTTTGTGCTCTCTGGCGGTGTGCCCTGCGCCCTAGGCTCGTAGCTACCGCGTCCTTCTTAGGACTGCTGTTCTTGAGGGGCCACCTCCCCAGAGCTTCACTCTGATTCACTCTTACCTCCCCACACCTCCACGAGAAGTTTTCTGAATATAACTGATTTTAGCTGGTCATTAGGATAGTGGTGGCCTTAAATGGATGGACTCTAAGGTGAGAATGACCCTCCCCTACCTTGCAATTCCCTGATCCTCCCAGGAACGTAGCCCTGTCTACACTTCTGAAAGCAGGAGTTTTAATGCAAATTACCACCCTAGTGAGGGAGACATTTTTGAACAGGTATTAATGAATTCTGCCAGAAATTGAGGAGGCTTAGCCATCTGTGTCCCAGGGATCAGTTGTTGGGATCCAAGAGCTTCCAGAGGCACCTGAGAGCAGCTCCTGGCATGCTAGTCTCCTCCACATTCTCGCAGGGCCAGAAACACTCTCCTGGCCCTGCTCATGGTTCCTGCTCACAGGTCACAGTCATCCACACACAACTTAAAATAAGAAGTGCCAAAAAATAAATAAATAAATAAGAAGTGCCTCTCCTGGGAGTGTTCCTAACCCCAAAGAGTGTTCGCAAGTCGTTTTCATAACTGTCGTGAGTTAACTTCCTGTTTCAGGAGCAAGCACTTTACATCTGTAGGTGGCGCCTTTGTGAATGGTTTTGTGGACTCTGAGTGCTGCATCCTCCTCGTGTGTAGAGGTAGCAGCTGCACCACGTTATGCCTGAGGTCTTGGTCTACTTCTGGTCATGAAAACCCTCTGGTATTCCTTACAGAGGTTAGCAGTGTTTACTACATTGTACTTGAGTAATTGTACCTCAAATTAAACGAAAAATATTTTCTGATGCTTTTCATGCTGGAGCATAGTCTTTATTTCAAAATGGTGACAAAATATTCAGCTGCCATGATAAGACAGCTCTATTTACCAGTAGTGACAGTTTACAGTTGAGTCGTAGGAAGGATTTGTTAGGATGTGTTTAAAGTCATGTCGTATAAATAAAAAGAGTAAAGACTGGGTTTAGGATGGGGGCCTACAAGATACCAGCGGAGGCGGTCAGAGTAATTCTCTAACTTCCCACCAAGGTCTTGCCTTCTCTCTTACTTGTTTACAGCACTGTTACAGTATAGTGAATTCTGTCCTCAGCCTACTCTGAAAACACTGCCCCGTTTGGTCAAGTTACCCCAAAGCTACCACCTAGATCACACCATGACAAGAAAAAGAGATGTTTTCAACCAGAATTGGCTTATTTCAATTTTCTATTCTTTATTTCATTTTAACTGTAGCCACTTGGAGCCAGTGACTATTTGGAACTGTCAAAGAATTTTGATACAGTATTTTTACGAAACATTCCACAATTTACCCTGGCAAAGAGGACCCAAGCTCGGAGATTCATAACTCTCATTGATAACTTCTATGATTTCAAGGTAAGGATGTGGCACATTTTCTCAAAACTAAACATTTTGGACTGTGGAGCAAAATTATCTGGGCTGGAATCCTGGTCTACCACTTACTTCACTTCTCTGTACCTGTTTCTTCATCTGCAAATTGGAGATAATAATAGTATTTACTTCAGAGAACTGTTGTGAGGACAAAATAAACTAATACAGGTAAACCATTTAAAACAACACTTGGCACAAGCTGAATGCTGTGTAAGTACTAGTAATAGTAATAGTAATAGTACTATATTAGTACTATAGTACTAATAGTACTAATTAGTACTATAGTACTATAGTAATAGTACTATATTAAAAATCCCATCATAAGACAGTCTGCTATATTACCAAATCCTTCATTCAACCAGACATATCATATGCTCTGTCTATGAGGATGCACAGCACAATGCCTTACGTAGACTGAGTGCTCAGTAAATACTTGTTGCATGAATAGATTATTGGACTGATAAAATAATGAATGAACAAAATGAATGAATGAATGACTAAAGCGCCCTCCTCAGTATTAGAGTTTTCTCTCCCTCTGACCCAGAAATCCCAGTACCTGTCATCTCTCTAAAAAAAAAAAAAAAAATCCAGGTGTTTTAGCATGAATTGCAGAGCCTTTGTCCCTTCATCAGAGGCAGTATTGCCTAGTGGTTAAGGAGTGGGCCCTGGGACCAGGCTGAATACCTTGAAGACCAGCTTAACCTCTTGAACTTGAATTGCCTTCTTTAGCAAAAGAAGGCAATAATGGTATTTACCTCATAAGATTGTTGTGAGGTACATGAGCATGTAAAGTACTTAGAACATCGTGTGGCGTACAGTAAGCTTTCAGTGAAGGTGAGCCACGATTAATAGTATATACCGATAAATATATATTTACAGTAAAGTATAAGTACCACTTCAAATTAGAGTAAAATATTGTTTCACTGTTAGATACAGTTTTTCCTCCTTATTCCTTGCACAGAAAGAGATAGAGGAGTGATTCTAAAATTGAAGGGACTTTGAGGGGAGGAGAAAGTACCAGAATCCGCTGGGAAGGAGAGGTGAGATGTTTAATGTTTCCTTTATTCATTCATTCAACAACATTTATCATGCCAAGCAAAGTGCTAATTCAGTGACAAGCAAAGCCAGACATGGTGCCTGCCTTCATGGAGCTGATAGTCTAGTGCTGAAGAAACACTAATGAAACACAGAGCTGAGTGTAGAGTCCTCACTGGGATGTTCTCTTGGAAAGAGAGGGGAGTTGGTGCTATGAGAGCACAGGGGGAGAGTAAACTGATCTTTGTGTGGGACATGGGGCTGGGCGTGGAAAGTCCTGCTGAGGACCAGCTGCACCAGAATCATCTGAGCTACTTAAGATCCAGATTCCAGAGCCCACACCACCCCCACCAGCAAATGAGGACCAAGGGTGGGGCCTGGAGCCTGCTCGTTCACCAGCTCCTCAAGTGCTGCTCACAAACTCTGAGATGTGATGGCCAAGCTCAAAGTGCAGGGTGAAAAGCCCTCACCAGGGCGGCGAGTTTGCAGCAAAGGCCCTGTGATGGGCCTGAGCATGAAGGGCAGCCAGCGTGGCTCTGGTGCAACACCGAGGGCAGCCTGCCTTAGTGAGCATGATCAAAATCTGCTGCATGCTTCCAGGGGGTGTGCGAGCAGGGAGTCAGCAGAGGCAGGAAGCTGAGAACACCAGAGCTTAGGGGTCAAGTCCTGTCACTTGTCTCCTTCTGGGTCACTCATCCAGAGACTCTGCTCTGAAATAATCGTGTGGAGTCCAGAATAAATCTCCTGGAGGTGGCACTCTGTTTTTAGAGGGCAGTGCTTCAAGAAGAAAGTGGGAGAGGGGCATTGGTAGGTGGTTCTTACACTGGAGGATTGATAAACTCTTATTTTTTTTATGTTTCGGCTAGGAATACCTTAAAGAGAGCTTATGGTCCCCACCCCTTAGTCCCACCCCCTGATCCTACCTCCCCGCACTGTTTCACTTCTTCGTTAGACAAAAAGATTTATCTGGCAATATGATGAAATATCAGAACTACTCTCCTAACATTTGCTTTAACCAAATCACGCATTTGGAGTTTATACTTTTTTAAAGCATAGTCGAAATTATCTTATTTCAGAAATTGGGAGCATTAAACAGACATTGTTCTAGAATGTATTCTAGATGTATCTGTGAAATAAGGGCATTCCCATCTGAGTAATGAAAAAAGTGTCATTTGTGATTTAAATAATTTATAAGAGGAGGTAGAAGGCTATTTGGATATAGAAAGACTAGTCCCAAACATCAATACATTATTTTGAAGTATCAGCATATTTACTTAAATAATGATTTTAAAAGGATGGCTGTGAATGCTGAAAACAAATTCAGGTCTCCTTAAACATCAAGAAGAGTATGTTTTATATATAAACTAGTGGAAATAAAATTTATAAAGATAAAAAAGCTGTCTCTGATATATGATCACATATGTACACTCAAACACTATGTAATCAAGAAGTATTAATGTCAAGCGTAGTCTTTTTGAAGGCTGTCTGGCAGGAGGCCAGATGCAGGGGACACAGGTCCGTGCCCCGGTCCGGGAAGATTCCACATGCCGCGGAGCGGCTGGGCCCGTGAGCCATGGCCGCTGAGCCTGCGCATCCGGAGCCTGTGCTCCGCAACGGGAGAGGCCACAACAGTGAGAGGCCTGCGTACTGCAAAAAATATTTTTAAAAAGTTAAAAAATATCACTTTAAAGAGACTCAAACTATAAGAAAAAATATGGACATGGTCAAAAGGCTTTTTTAAAAAGTATTTTGTTTCAAAAATACATTTGGAAACATCTGTGATCCTAGGTTATCTGAATATGGGTTATGTGGTTTGTCTATTTACATTTCAGAGCTATTCCAGAAATAGGAAAAAAGTTTTCCAAATATTGAAATCCACCTTAAAGAAATGCTGAGGCTTCCCTGGTGGTGCAGTGGTTAAGAATCCGCCTGCCATTGCAGGGGACATGGGTCCGAGCCCTGGTCGAGGAAGATCCCACATGCCTCAGAGCAACTAAGCCCGTGTGCCATAACGAGAAGCCACCACAATGAGAAGTCCGCGCACCACAAGGAAGAGTAGCCCCCACTCGCCGCAACTAGAGAAAGCCCGCGCGCAGCAAGGAAGGCCTAACACAGCCAAAAAAAAAATTTTTTTAAGAGATTTCCATATAATTATTTTTAAAAAAAGAAATGCTATATTCATTTATTTATGCAAGATTTTTATTCATGAAGAAGATACAGTGTAAATGGGTCCTGCCAGTTTTGAAACTTTGACAACCACATTTTGCTGATGCTTTTTTGGTAGATTTGTTTAAGCATGGAGATTAATGAAATTTTTAGTAGCTTTAGGATAATTTAGGATAACTTCAGGATAATTAGCTAAAATCTCTAATTAGAAAAACAGATTAATGAAATAGGAAAAAAAATGTCATAGATTGAAGCTTTAAAATATTTATTTTTCCAAAATAAACATAGTACTTGGAGAAAATGTGTAGAAGTAGAAATAAAGTTAAGACTGTTACTTAGATTGAAAGAGAGGAGTTCAAGGCATTGTTCTTTTGTAAATACGCATTCTATAAACTCATAAGAGTGTATTTTCACCAAGTACCAGTTTTGCTGCATATATTTAGAACCATTTAAAATTATATATCACTTTAAAGAGATTCAAACTATTAGAACAAATATGAACATTTTAAAAGCAAAAATCCAAGCTCCCTGTTATGACAAACAGATTTTTATGAGAAATTTGTTTTTACCTTCAACTTGTGAAAGGTAAGGAGTAACACCATTTACTCGTTTTCCTCTGTTTCAGGTGCGCATAATTTGCTCTGCATCAACTCCCGTATCAAGCTTATTTTTGTATGAACATCATGACAGTGAGTTGGAGCAAAGCAGAATACTGATGGATGATTTGGGGCTGAGCCAGGTAGGCGATATTAACATAATCTCTTTTTATTATAAAACAGCTTAATTGTTTTTGGTTTGATGCATGGCTACATTTTGAAGAAGGAATGCAGTATGTATTTAACCACTGATTTGCTGCTCTCTTCTAAAGCCAGTATAGCAGACGTATCCTCAGCATCACTAAATGTAGAGAATTACAGCTTTAGAGTGGAAGGAATCTTCGTGATCATTTTTGCATATGACAAAAACAAAGTCCAGGGAGGTGGACTAATGGGCCTGCAGTTTTACCACTGACTAATGGCAGGCCAGAGCTGGATCCAGGCACCGTCTTTGGTTCTGGGCTCATTCTGCATTCTGCTACACCATGCTGCCTTTTCTGGATATCCTCTTCATGTCTGCTGGATTTGTAGAGTGCATGATACAGTATCCAACCATGTGAACTGGCTATACCAGGACTATGAAGTGCCTGGCAAGGCCCTTGCTTTAAAAGAAATCCATGCTTCATCTCCTAACCCCCATTCTGTAGGCATTTGTGGAACACCTGTGGGTGCCAGGCTCTGGGGACACTCTGTTGGGAGCCAGCCTATGCTGGCCTAGTTCTCCTGGAGCTTGGGGTCTGGTGCTTCACCCCAAGCCAAACATAAGTGACTTTGCATTTCCTTTTTCTGTATGAATGTTACAGGGTATATTTCTCAACTGTAGGCAATTGAAATATTAGTCAAAAATTTTAAACTATAAACATTCACCCCCAGAATGAGGCCAGCCCCATTCTTTCAACCCCAGCGGTGAAAGGCTATTTGGAATGAGGAGACAGTTCCTTATTGACCTGAGTAGAAATTATGCATTCTCAGGAGTCTGGGAAAATGAGGCCAATAATTCTTTAAAAAGTAAACTTTCAAAATATGATTATTTAAATCTACATGTAGAAATAAATGGCTGCTTATGATCCCATTTCTCTAAGAGTGATACATCCAAATAACGTCTTCAGCAATTTGGAAGAATACACTTAAGGGGCTACATGATCTCAGTTCCTAAAGTCCTTTAAATCATTGGCTTTACAATTTTTCTTCTGATCAGGGTTCAGATACAGGGCAAAGTAAGCTAAGCACTTGGGGCTAATAATCATGAAGAAATCAGGGCACGTGACCGTAGGGTGATGCAGTTTTACGGTAGGTCAGTAACTTGGACTTAGGAGTCCAGAACTTTTCTCTGAAAGAGTTTAATAGCAAACCCCTAAGGAAAGAGACAAAAGTTCAGCGTTCACTTCTAGCCACAGGCTGGTGTTAGAATCACCAGTCCCAGGATGTTTACTGGCCTCACAAGGGGCTCCCCAACTCAGCCGCTACATGGGAGGATCAAGTGTCCCAGCAGCTCAAGACCAAAAGCAGCTCTGGCCTTCCCGAAGTAAGCTTCCAGGCACGATCTCCAGGCCCACAGGAGACCTCTCAGTCACCCAGTTTGGAAAAGGTTCTTCAGAGGTTCATCTTCAGACTGTCAGGAATGTGGCCCTGTCTGTGGAGCTTCAGGAGAGGGTCTTAGCTTCATCCTGACATACCAGAACTTCTTGGTTTTTCTGTTACTTATTTCTGGTGTGCACTTTTTGAGAAAAAATTCCTTTCTGTCTGGAATGTCCTTCCATTAGATTATGTAGAGAACTTTCATCTGAGCAAAAATTTTCTTATTTGGATTTTGGGGTGTTGTTTCAGCTTTAATTATTCATCTAATGTTTTCTCCCTGGTAATTTGCTCTGTTTATTGATTATTGGTTTAAATTAGCTGATTCTCCAGTCTAATTTAAGAAATTGTATATGAAAAAAATTTATAGAATATTTTGTAATATAAACCCAAGAAGTATTTTTTAAAGCCTGTACTTAATTCTTCAAATTTTTAGTTGTGGGGGTTTTAATTGGTGCTAGGTTGTTGTTTTGTTTTGTTTTTTGGTAACCAGGACTCAGCAGAAGGACTCGCCATGTTTACTGGAGAAGAGGAAATCTTTGCATTTCAGCGCACAATTTCCCGACTCACAGAAATGCAGACTGAACAATACTGGAATGAAGGGGACAGAAGGAAGAAGTAGCCGTCACTTTTGCATGAATAAAACTCTGGGCAAATCATTACCGCAGGGAGAACTCTTTATTATGGGACTTGAAGGAATCATTTTCTCATCATTAATTAAGCACTTGGTCCTCTGGACCATTTTTATCTAAAATTGCTGTCAAAGATGTAGTGGATTAGTAAGTTAAAGCCATTTTTAGGTCTACTTTTTGCCTATTTATTTGGCCTTATTTCTGCACCACAAAATTAAAATCAGCACTTCTGAAGTTGAATGTAGGACTAGGCATTTTGGTTTCATATTAAGCCACCTGAATGAACCTTGAACACACACACACACACACGGTAAATGCAGGGTGTCGGGAAATCTCTAAGCTTTGGCTACATGGTAGCCGCACAATAGAAACACATCTTTATGAGAGGGGAAGAAAAAACTCTACATTTCAATTAAAAACAAGGAAAGTTTTATGATCTTATTTCTTTTCTTTTTCCCCCATGGTACTTTATATGACCCTGGCTTTTCTTTTTAATAAACATCTTTATTGGAGTATAATTGCTTTACAATGTTGTGTTAGTTTCTGCTGTATGACAAAGTGAATCAGCTATATGTATACATATATCCCCTTATCTCCTCCCTCTTGCATCTCCTTCCCACCCTCCGCATCCCACCCCTCTAGGTGGAAACAAAGCACCGAGCTGATCTCCCTTTGCTATGTGGCTGCTTCCTACTAGCTATCTATTTTACATTTGGTAGCTTATATATGTCCATGCCACTCTCTCACTTGGTCCCAGCTTACCCTTCCCCTGCCCCGTGTTCTCAAGTCCATTCTGTACATCTGCATCTTTATTCCTGTCCGGCCCCTAGGTTCATGAGAACCTTTTTTTTTCTTTTTGTTTTTTAGATTCCATATTTTACATGTTAGCATACGGTATTTGTTTTTCTCTTTCTGACTTACTTCACTCTGTATGAAAGCCTCTAGGTCCATCCACCTCACTTCAAATAACTCTATTTCATTCCTTTTTATGGCTGAGTAATATTCCATTGTATATATGTGGCACACCTTCTTTATCCATTCATCTGTCTATGGACACTTAGGTTACTTCTATGTCCTGGCTATTGTAAATAGAGCTGCAATGATCATTTTGGTACATGATTCTTTTTGAATTATGGTTTTCTCAGGATATATGCCCAGTAGTGGGATTGCAGGGTCGTATGGGTAGTTCTATTTTTAGTTTTTTAAGGAAACTCCTTACAGTTCTCCATAGTGGCTGTATCAATTTACATTCCCACCAAAAGTGCAAGAGGGTTCCTTTTTCTCCACCCCTTCTCCAGCATTTATTGTTTGTAGATTTTTTGATGGTGGCCATTCTGACCGGTGTGAGGTGATACCTCATTGTAGTTTTGATTTGCATTTCTCTAATGATTACTGATGTTGAGCATCCTTTCATGTCTTTATTGGCATTGTATATATCTACTTTGGAGAAATGTCTATTTAGGTCTTCTGCCCATTTTTGGATGGGTGTTTGTTTTTTTGATACTGAGCTGCATGAGCTGCTTGTATATTTTGGAGATTAATCCTTTGTCAGTTGCTTCATTTGCAAATATTTTCTACCGTTCTGAGGGTTGTCTTTTCGTCTTGTTTATGGTTTCCTTTGTTGAGCAAAGGCTTTTCAGTTTCATTAGGTCCCATTTGTTTATTTTTTAATTTCCATTTCCCTAGGAGGTGGGTCAAAAAGGATCTTGCTGTGATTTATGTCAAAGAGCGTTCTTCCGATGTTTTCCTCTAAGAGTTTTATAGTGTCTGGCCTTACATTTAGGTCTTTAAACCATTTTGAGTTTATTTTTGTGTATGGTGTTAGGAAGTGTTCTAATTTCATTCTTTTACAGGTAGCTGTCCAGTATTCCCAGCACCACTTATTGAAGAGGCTGTCTTTTCTCCATTGTGTATTCTTGCCTCCTTTATCAAAGATAAGGTGACCAGATGTGTGTGGGTTTATCTCTGGGCTTTCTATCCTGTTCCGTTGATCTATCTTTCTGTTTTGGTGCCAGTACCATACTGTTTTGATTACTGTAGCTTTGTAGTATAGTCTGAAGTCAGGGAGCCTGATTCCTCCAGCTCCATTTTTCTTTCTCAAGATTGCTTTGGCTATTCGGGGTCTTTTGTGTTTCCATACAAATTGTGAAATTTTTATTCTAGTTCTATGAAAAATGCCATTGGTAGTTTGATAGGGATTGCACTGAACCTGTAGATTGCTTTGGGTAGTATAGTCATTTTTACAATGTTGATTCTTCCAATCGAAGAACATGGTATATCTCTCCATCTGTTTGTATCATCTTTAATTTCTTTCATCAGTGTCTTATAGTTTTCTGCATACAGGTCTTTTGTCTCCTTGGGTAGGTTTATTCCTAGGTATTTTATTATTTTTGTTGCAGTGGTAAATGGGAGTGTTTCCTTAATTCCTCTTTCAGATTTTTCATCATTAGTGTATAGGAATGCAAGAGATTTCTGTGCATTAACTTCATATCCTGCTACTTTACCAGATACACTGATTAGCTCTAGTAGTTTTCTGGTAGCATCTTTAGGATTCTCTATGTATAGTATCATGTCATCTGCAAACAGTGACAGCTTTACTTCTTCTTTTCTGATTTGGATTCCTTTTATTTCTTTTTCTTCTCTGATTGCTGTGGCTAAAATTTCTGAAACTGTGTTTAATAATAGTGGTGAGAGTGGGCAACCTTGTCTTGTTCCTGATTTTAGAGGAAATGGTTTCAGTTTTTCACCATTGAGAACGATGTTGGCTGTGGGTCTGTCATATATGGCCTTTATTATGTTGAGGTAAGTTCCCTCTATGCCTACTTTCTGGAGGGTTTTTATCATAAATGGGTGTTGAATTTTGTTGAAAGCTTTTTCTGCATCTATTGAGATGATCATATGGTTTTTCTCCTTCAATTTGTTAATATTGTGTATCACATTGATTGCTTTATGTATATTGAAGTATCCTTGCATTCCTGGGATAAACCCCACTTGATCATGGTGTATGATCCTTTTAATGTGCTGTTGGATTCTGTTTGCTAGTATTTGGTTGAGGATTTTTGCATCTATGTTCATCAGTGATATTGGCCTGTAGTTTTCCTTTTTTGTGACATCTTTGTCTGGTTTTGGTATCAAGGTGATGGTGGCCTCGTAGAATGAGTTTGGGAGTGTTCCTCCCTCTGCTATATTTTGGAAGAGTTTGAGAAGGTTAGCTGTTAGCTCTTCTCTAAATGTTTGATAGAATTCGCCTGTGAAGCCATCTGGTCCTGGGCTTTTGTTTGCTGGAAGACTTTTTAATCACAGATTCAATTTCAGTGCTTGTGATTGGTCTGTTTATATTTTCTATTTCTTCCTGGTTCAGTCTTGTAAGGTTGTGCTTTTCTAAGAATTTGTCCATTTCTTCCAGGTTGTCCATTTTATTGGCATATAGTTGCTTGCAGAAGGCTCTCATGATCCTTTGTATTTCTGCAGTGTCAGTTGTTACCTCTCCTTTTTCATTTCTAATTCTATTGATTTGAGTCTTCTCCCTTTTTTTCTTGATGAGTCTGGCTAGTGGTTTATCTATTTTGTTTATCTTCTCAAAGAACCAGCTTTTAGTTTTATTGATCTTTGCTATTGTTTCCTTCATTTCTTTTTCATTTATTTCTGATCTGATTTTTATGATTTCTTTCCTTCTGCTAGCTTTGGGGTTTTTTGTTCTTCTTTCTCTAATTGCTTGAGGTGCAAGGTTAGGTTGTTTATTCAAGATGTTTCCTGCTTCTTGGTGGGCTTGTATTGCTATAAACTTCCCCCTTAGAACTGCTTTTGCTGCATCCCATAGGTTTTGGGTCGTTGTGTCTCCATTGTCATTTGTTTCTAGGTATTTTTTTATTTCCTCTTTGATTTCTTCTGTGATCACTTCATTATTAAGTAGTGTATTGTTTAGCCTCCATGTGTTTGTATTTTTTACAGATCTTTTCCTGTAATTGATATCTAGTCTCATGGCGTTGTGGTCAGAAAAGATACTTGATACAATTTCAATTTTCTTAAATTTACCAAGGCTTGATTTGTGACCCAAGATATGATCTATCCTGGAGAATGTTCCATGAGCACTTGAGAAAAATGTGTATTCTGTTGTTTTTGGATGGAGTGTCCCATAAATATCAATTAAGTCCATCTTGTTTAATGTATCATTTAAAGCTTGTGTTTCCTTATTTATTTTCATTTTGGATGATCTGTCCATGGGTGAAAGTGGGGTGTTAAAGTCCCCTACTATGAATGTGTTACTGTCGATATCCCCTTTTATGGCTGTTAGTATTTGCCTTATGTATTGAGGTGCTCCTATGTTGGATGCATAAATATTTACAATTGTTATATCTTCTTCTTGGATCGATCCCTTGATCATTATGTAGTGTCCTTCTTTGTCTCTTTTAATAGTCCTTATTTTAAAGTCTATTTTGTCTGATATGAGAATTGCTACTCCAGCTTTCTTTTGGTTTCCATTTGCATGGAATATTTTTTTCCATCCCCTTACTTTCAGTCTGTATGTGTCTCTAGGTCTGAAATGGGTCTCTTGTAGACAGCATATATAAGGGTCTTGTTTTTGTATCCATTCAGCTAATCTGTGTGTTTTGGTGGGAGCATTTAGTCCATTTACATTTAAGGTAATTATCGATATGTATGTTCCTATTCCCATTTTCTAAATTGTTTTGGGTTCGTTATTATAGGTCTTTTCCTTCTCTTGTGTTTCTTGCCTAGAGAAGATCCTTTAGCATTTGTTGTAAAGCTGGTTTGGTGCTGCTGAACTCTCTCAGCTTTTGCTTGTCTGTAAAGGTTTTAATTTCTCCATCAAATCTGAATGAGATCCTTGCTGGGTAGAGTAATCTTGGCTGCAGGTTTTTCTCCTTCATCACTTTCAGTATGTCCTGCCACTCCCTTCTGGCTTGTAGGATTTCTGCTGAGAGATCAGCTGTTCACCTTATGGGGATTCCCTTATGTGTTATTTGTTGTTTTTCCCTTGCTGCTTTTAATATGCTTTCTTTGTATTTAATTTTTGACAGTTTGATTAATATGTGTCTTGGCATATTTCTCCTTGTATTTATCCTGTATGGGACTCTCTGTGTTTCCTGGACTTGATTAACTATTTCCTTTCCCATATTAGGGAAGTTTTCAACTATAATCTCTTCAAATATTTTCTCAGTCCCTTTCTTTTTCTCTTCTTCTTCTGGAACCCCTATAATTCGAATGTTGGTGTGTTTAATGTTGTCCCAGAGGCCTCTGAGACTGTCCTCAGTTCTTTTCATTCTTTTTTCTTTATTCTGCTCTGCAGTAGTTATTTCCACTATTTTATCTTCCAGGTCACTTATCCGTTCTTCTGCCTCAGTTGTTCTGCTATTGATCCCATCTAGAGTACTTTTAATTTCATTTATTGTGTTGTTCATTGTTGCTTGTTTCATCTTTATTTCTTCTAGGTCCTTGTTAACTGTTTCTTGCATTTTGTCCATTCTATTTCCAAGATTTCGGATCATCCTTACTATCATTATTCTGAATTCTTTTTCAGGTAGACTGCCTATTTCCTCTTCATTTGTTAGGTCTGGTGCATTTTTATCTTGCTCCTTTATCTGCTCTGTGTTTTTCTGTCTTCTCATTTTGCTTATCTTACTGTGTTTGGGGTTTCCTTTTTGCAGACTGCAGGTTCGTAGTTCCCGCTGTTTTTGATGTCTGTCTCCAGTGGCTAAGGTTGGTTCAGTGGGTTGTGTAGGCTTCCTGGTGGAGGGGACTAGTGCCTGTGTTGTGGTGGATGAGGCTGGATCTTGTCTCTCTAGTGGGCAGGTTCACATCTGGTGGTGTGTTTTGGGGTGTCTGTGGCCTTATTATGATTTTAGGCAGCCTCTCTGCTCATGGGTGGGGTTGTATTCCTGTGTTGCTAGTTGTTTGTCATAGGGTGTCCAGCACTGTAGCTTGCTGGTCGTTGAGTGAAGCTGGATGCTGGTGTTGAGATGGAGATCTCTGGGAGATTTTTGCCTTTTGATATTATGTGGAGTTGGGAAGTCTCTTGTGGACCAGTGTCCTGAAGTTGGCTCTCCCACCTCAGAGGCACAGCACTGACTCCTGGCTGTAGCACCAAGAGGCTTTCATCAACACGGCTCAGCATAAAAGGGAGAAAAAGTAGAAAGAAAGGAAGAGAGAGAGAGAGAGAGAGAGAGAGAGAAGAAAGAAAGAGAAAGAAAGAAAGAAAGAGAGAAAGAAAGAAAGAAAGAAAGGAAAAAAGGAGGCAGGGAGGGAGGAAGGAAAGAAGGAAGGAAGGAGGGATGGAAGGAAAGAAAGAAAGAAGATAAAGTAAAATAAAGTAAAATAAAGTTATTAAAATAAAAAATAATTATTAAGAAAAAAAATTTTTAAAGAGAAAAAAAGGACGGATAGAACCCTAGGACAAATGGTGGAAGCAAAGCTATACAGACAAAATCTCACACAGAAGCATACACATACACACTCATAAAAAGAGGAAAAGGGGAAAAAATCATAAATCTTGCTCTCAAAGTCCACCTCCTTAATTTGGGATGATTCGTTGTCTATTCAGGTATTCCACAGATGCAGGGTACATCAAGTTGATTGTGGAGCTTTAATCCGCTGCTCCTGAGGCTGCTGGGAGAGATTTCCCTTTCTCTTCTTTGTTCTCACAGCTCCCAGAGGCTCAGCTTTGGATTTGGACCCGCCTCTGCGTGTAGGTCCCCGGAGGGCATCTGTTGTTCGCTCTGACAGGACGGGGTTAAAGGAGCAGCTGCTTCGGGGACTCCGGCTCACTCAGGCCGTGGGGAGGAAGGGGTACGGAGTGCGGGGCGAGCCTGCGGCAGCAGAGGCCAGCATGACGTTGCACCAGCCTGAGGCGCCCCGTGCGTTCTCCCGGGGAAGTTGTCCCTGGATCATGGGACCCTGGCAGTGGCGGGCTGCACAGGCTCCCCGGAAGGGGGGTGTGGAGAGTGACCTGTGCTCGCACACAGGCTTCTTGGTGGCGGCAGAAGCAGCCTTAGCGTCTCATGCCCGTCTCTGGGGTCCGCGCTTTTATCACGGCTCGCGCCCGTCTCTGGAGCTCCTTTAAGCAGCGCTCTTAATCCCCTCTCCTCGCGCACCAGGAAACGAAGAGGGAAGAAAGTCTCTTGCCTCATTGGCAGGTCCAGACTTTTCCCCGGACTCCCTCCCTGCTAGCCGTGGTGCACTAACCCCCTGCAGGCCGTGTTC
This sequence comes from Aethalodelphis obliquidens, assembly GCF_003676395.1. Taxonomy (NCBI): domain Eukaryota; kingdom Metazoa; phylum Chordata; class Mammalia; order Artiodactyla; family Delphinidae; genus Aethalodelphis; species Aethalodelphis obliquidens. Next base: position 50,055,016 of record NW_020837947.1, on the reverse strand, counting down.
ACGCCTCCAACCCCAATCCTCTCCCTGCGCTCTGACGGAAGCCCAAGCCTCAGCTCCCAGCCCCGCCCGCCCCGGCGGTTGAGCAGACAAGCCTCTCGGGCTGGTGAGTGCTGGTCGGCACCGATCCTCTGTGCGGGAATCTCTCCGCTTTGCTCTCTGCAGCCCCGTTGCTGCATTCTCCTCCGCGGCTCTGAAACTTCCCACCTCCGCCACTCGCAGTCTCCGCCCGCGAAGGGGCTTCCTAGTGTGTGGAAACTTTTCCTCCTTCACAGCTCCCTCCCACTGGTGCAGGTCCCGTCCTTGTCCTTTTGTCTCTGTTTATTCTTTTTTCTTTTGCGCCACCCAGGTACGTGGGGGAGTTTCTTGCCTTTTGGGAGGTCTGAGGTCTTCTGCCAGCGTTCAGTAGGTGTTCTGTAGGAGCTGTTCCACGTGGAGATGTATTTCTGGTGTATCTCCTGAGAATTTCCTGCTTCAAGCTGGTTCTTTAACTCGATTCCTGACTCGAATCACAGGACCATCCCTTGAGGCCTCACGGGTCCCCAGAGCCGGCGAGCAGTGGAGGCTCCTGATTTCAGCCCCAAACTCCCTGCAGTTCAACCTCCCACTCAACGAGATCCGTTTTAATAGTGATTCTTTTTTGTTTAACTCAGTGAAGATGAACTTACAATAGAACCATTGCTTTGAACTCAAAAGGTATAAAATGTTTAACTTTAGTCTTTCAATCTTAGCTTTTTGTTTTCACATTTCTTTGCCAGTTTTGCTATTCTTTAATAGAAAGACAGTGTGAATGGCTAGACAGACTGGTGGACAGCCTGATCGATAGAAACAGGAATGGTCCCTGAGTGTGTGGGTGTATGTGAAATAGTCCCCCACTCAAGTTCTTTTGCAAAAGTTCATTTGAGGTCAGATATTTGAAACGAGAATTTCATTTTTCCATAGAAACAGTAATGTGATATTAGTTAGAGCCTTGACTCAATGCACAGAAGCCTATGGAGTTCTCAGTGTAAACGCCTTATAATTTTGGTACTAAAGAACTTAAACTCCTTTTAAAATACAGTTTTTGTCAGTTTACCTAGGCCCTGTAGTTCGGGCCTAGGTACCAGGAAGGCAGAGGAGGGCTTATCAGGAGATAACTGGAGATGGTACATTTTTACCCCCATCTCCTCTCCACAGAGTCTGTTTCATAAGACAGGCTGCAAGAAAAAGAAACCAAAGACTTAAAGAAAACCTCCTACCAGGAAACAATATGGTAGTTCTACTAAAAAGGAAATTAATGCTAAAGTGAAACATGAAAATGACCCCTAGATTGGAAAGCAACATTTCAATTCATGTGTTTTTTCTTCCAAGCCCTGTCCCAGTTACCCTCTCAGCATTCCAGTCTTTCTCCCTGGAGTTGCATGAAATCTCTCAGAGCAAATACGCTCTCTCTCTCTTTTTAAAAAAATGCTTTAAATTCATACTTTGAAGATGGAGGTTTGAGCTGAGTATTGCTGTGGAACACTCCCTCTCACCTAGGAGGTGACCAAGGGTCACACTGAGGGTCCTTATAGTTGGGAAAATGCCAAGAGTACCCTCCAAAATGACCACTAATCTCCAAATTTAGAAGAAATCAAGTGGAGAAAAAGGAACACTTTTCTTTTCCTTAAAAAAAAAAAAAAAAGGAGAAAAATCTAACCACTGCATTATTCTTGTATTTCTCTAGACAGTTGATAGGCTTATTTGTCAACATCAGTAATAATGATATAATAGACTTAAAGAATTTTTAACCTATTTCTGATGTTTACAAGACACCAAAGACTATAGTACTGTTCTAATCAAATTTATGCATTTTCAGTGGGATTTCAAATTTTAGTCATAGGCAATATTTTAATCTCCCTGAATATATATATTCCTTGTACCTACCAGTGTGCAAATAACATAATTTTTAAATGACTTGGAATTTTGAAAAAAATTAAAATATTATTTGTAAAATATGTAAATGGCTATACTCATATCCATTTATTTATTTAACATTATTTAAGAAACACATCATGCTTACTATGTGCTGGGCATGGTTCTAAGTGCTTTATAAATAAACTATTTTGATCCTTATAATAATTCAATGAGATACGTACTGTTATACCATTTGCAGACAGGGAAGCTGAAGTACAGAAAACGGGTCCAACAACTGCTAAGATGTACACTGGAGTCAGTAAAATGATCAAAATACTAATTTAATAAACTTCCATGTAACTGCTTCTTTCCTGAAAACATTCTTTCTACTCCAAGTACTTGAACCTACACTTGCATCCCCTTCATCTGGGGTAAAAACACCCAGAGGGATTGGGGTCCTGGGTCCTGACATTTGGGTTCCTGATCAATTGTTGGACTCCGTCTGGTAGTAAGTCTGTGATCTTGTAAATGACCTTCCTCAGATCCACTAGCCTCATAAGACATCACTTGCTAGTAGAAAAGGATTTTCTTTGGAGATGAATTTATAACTTTTTCTTTAAGGCAGATTCATTTTACCCACTGGCACAGCAGTTCATTTTCCTGGTACAGAAAATTTTAAATAATACAATCTATCCTCTTGTTGAGTGTCTGCTGCCTTATACAGCTTTGCACTAAAAACCTAACATACGTCACCTCATCTCGTCTCGACTCAATCCAGTCAAATGTGTCACCTACTGACCTGTTTGTCATCTGTGATAGTGTGAAATTCCAGAAGGACATCTGTGCATCTTCCAAGCTCGCTCAGGAAGTCTTCCAGAGGTCATCCTGAGAAGTTTCCTCTCTCAGGGCTGTACTTGTCGGGGCCCCATCAGTTGAGAGCTGATCTCTCTGATGCACCTGCTCTTATCCGAGGACAGAGGGAAGGGCCCTGGATCTGGTTCTGCCAACTTTTGCTTTGTGACCTTGAGCTAGTGCTTTGAGCCTTTGTTTTCTCATCTAGAAATGAGAACAGCAATTTCCATTTCATAAAGTTATTCTGAGGATAGTTGGTAAAGAGCACTTTGCAAATGGCAAAAGATTAAATACATATTAGTTGTTATTGATAGTGATGATTATGATCAGAAAGCAACAATAAATGTCTCCTCTGCTTTGCATCATAGCCCCTTGAAGAATGCAAAACGAGATGACCTATCCCAACTCAGTACGGTTTCTACCAGAAGGGAAAAGATGCACATTACATGGCTAGACAGCAAGGGCACAGAATTCTGGCTTAATGAGATGCTGTGAAGATTGTTAATTTCAAACCCATTCTTTCAGGATTAATAGAGAAAATGGATTGTTGTCGAACATCAAAGATTTCCCAGAAAGAGGGCACCATCTTGTGGTCAGTGAGAAGAACTGACAAAAACAAATGTCTAAGAATCACGGAGTTGGAGAGCCAAGGTTGTCAAAATTGTAGTTCCCAGGCCTACCCTGGAGAGTCAGATGCAGTTGGTGAGATGTGGGACCCCAGGTAGGTACTTGGTAGAGCTCCCCGTGGGATTCTCCCCAGGGGATTCTAATGTGCAGCCGGGGTTGATAACCGCCAATCAGGAGGTCTTTCCCCTGACCACACAGAGTTGGGCCCATGTGGGACTCCTGACTCCTCACCAGGGCACTTTCCAGAGAGTAGAGGCTGCTGCTGTGATGCACACCAAGGCCTCTTAAGGGCCTCCCTGCCGCCTCCGAGAGCCTGTTCCTCTTCTTCCTTCCTCTGCTTCTTCTCCTTCCCTAGACTCTCCTGCCTTCTCCACCCCTACTACAGCAGACTAGCTAACCCACCAGTGCTTCCTACTTTGCAAAGCACTCGCTTCTACCCTATCATTTCATCCACAGCAATTCTCTGAAGGTGTGATTATCTTTACTTCCTAAGAGGAAATGGAGGCTCAAGGTGACACAGCCTGGAAACATGTCTTCTAGACTCAATTCTTGTGCTAATGGCCTTGTCTGCCACAGCAGTACTAATAATAGCCCCCATTTATTTTTTATTTTATTTATTTATTTATTTATTATTTTTTTTGCGGTACGCGGGCCTCTCACCGTTGTGGCCTCTCCCGTTGCAGAGCGCAGGCTCCGGACGCGCAGGCTCAGCGGCCATGGCTCACGGGCCCAGCCGCTCCGCGGCATGTGGGATCTTCCCGGACCGGGGTACGAACCCGCGTCCCCTGCATCGGAAGGCAGACTCTCAACCACTGCGCCACCAGGGAAGCCCAATAGCCCCCATTTATTGAGCCATTGTGGACCTTGAGGGCTGGGATAGGAAAGATGTGGGTGTAGGGGCATGGACAAGGGGATTGCTCCTTACAGCACCATAGGGGATGGCAAAGAACTGGAACATGGTAGTTGGCAAAACTTTGAAGTATCAATCAGCACGATCATTATGTAAAAGGAGGTATTATCACCACTAGTGTTTTTGTCTGATGAGAAAACTGAGTGTCAAAAAGATGGACTAACTGGAGGCCACTGGGTATCTATCACTAGGGGAATGAATGGCTAAGGAAGGTGGACTCTGCCCTCAAGGGAATCCTCTGCAGGGTCAGAAGCAACGAACCGTGTTTATGTATAGCATCATGGACAAGGCTCACATACCACTGAGGGAAAATTAGAGTTAATACCATTAACATAAGTTTGGAAACCCACATGCAAAATTACACCTTGGACAATTCACTTAACATTATTCTTTGGGCCTCATCTACGAAGTTTTTCTCTGTGAAGTTCTGATATTTATAATTTGATTGAATAGTGTACAGATATAAGTGGCCAATAAACGCATGAAAAAATATATTCCATATATTGAGCAAAAATGTTCAATACCTCATTAGGGAAATGCAAATCAAAACCACAATGAGCTACCACTTCACACTGCTAGGATGGCTAGAATTAGAGAGACAGGTAAAAAAAGTATTGGCAAGGAGGAAGGGAAACTGGAACCCTCATACATTGCTGATGAAAATGTAAAGTGGTGCAGCTTTGGAAAGTAGCTTGGCAGTTCCACAAAATGTTAAACATTTAAAATTACTGTATAATCCAGCAATTCCACTCCTAGGTATTTACCCAATTGAAATGAAAATATATGTCCCCCAAAACACTTGTACGTGAATGTTCATAGACAGCATTAGCCCCATAGTGAAACAACCCACATATCCACCAACTGATGAACTGGTACACATGATGTGGTATACCCATACGATGGGTAATTATTCAGCATTTGAAAGATGAAGTACCAATACATACTACAACGTGGACGGACCTGGAGCACATTATGTTAAATGAAAGAAGCCAGTCACAGAGGCTGCATACTGTATGATTCTATGTATGTGAAATGTCCAAAGTAGGCAACTCCATAGAGACAGAAAGTAGGGCCTAGAGGTGGTGGCAGGAGTGAGGAATAATTTTTGATGGGTACAGGGTTTTTTTCTAAGGGTAGTTTCAGGGGGTCTGAAATTAGATTGTGGTCATGATTGCACAATTCTGAGAATATACTGAAAACTACTGAACTGTACACTTCGAATGGTAGAATTTTAGGATATGTGAATTATATCTCAATAAAGCTGTTAAAAAATCGTGTACAGATATTCACTAACCATTCATCAATTCATCATTTACTTGCTGTCTACTCTGTGCCAGGAGCTAGGCACACCGAGGTGAATGAGACAAACTCCTTCGCTGTGATGGGCTCCTGATCTTTTGGGGACAACAAATGAACGTAATGTAGTAAGTGCCAAGAGAGCAGCTTGCCCAGGTGTCCTGGGAACGCTGAAAGCACTTAAGTCAGCCAGGAAGTTTAGTAAAAGGCAGAGAAAGGACAGAGCAACAGATGTTGTATGCTGGGGGAGAGGTGCAGGGTGACAAGACCCATCCCTCCTGCCCAGGAGATGAACTGAGTGTGGATACACAGTGCTAATACACAGGGCAGAGTGTGATAAACACTATGAGAAATTACTAAGTGGAAATTCTGGAAATTCAGAAGAGGGAGATATAACGACCTGAATGTTATTCTTCTGAATGGTCAGAGAGAACTGGGATGTAATGTGGTCCTCCCAGACTTAACAGTTCATCTTTAGAACCCAAAATTCAGGGTGCATGGTGTGAAAACTGCCGATGTCATCGAAACGTGCCCCTTGTTTTGCACTAATAACCTATCATATTTTTACCAAATTCTGTAACATGAAGAATATTAAATTCAATTGCTAAAGAAGCATCAGTTGATTTCTGTTGAGTAGAGTAACATAGTCTACAGAATTAAAAATAATTGCTTATACCTTTGTGGTACTGACATAATTTAACAGCACAAAGGTAATCCTCAAAGCATGATGAGGTAACATTCAGTTTGGGGCAAAATAGACACCCAGCGTATGGGTGAGCTCCACCGTCACGGTGGAATCCCTGCAGTGTAACCCATGCTGTGAGGAGGAAGAGAAGAAGCTGCTGGGAGATGGCGGGAGAGGAGCCCTTCGTGGGGCAGAGGAGAGGGGCAGGACAGTGATACTCAGAGCTGGGGTCAGAGCACCAGATAGAGGGTTCCAGGGTGGCTTTCTGATGCCAGCTGAGAGCAGGTCCTTCTTCCTGCTGGAACTGGTGTGACAGCTCCTAGTGAGGCCCGGGGCCCAGCTCCTCATTCGGGGCTGAACTGGGTCTGCAGCCTGGGTGTGGCCTCCAGACTCACCTTGACACCTGTCTCCGGAAGAGCTTTCTCCTCCAAGGCTCCGGGCCATCCCCAGATTGTGCCCCTGAGTTTTAGCCCCTTCAATTCTGCCTCAAGGCAGAAACTGTGCCCCGGGGTTTCGAGGCTGGGGAGAGGGTGTCCTCACACCTGTTCTCTCCCTGCATTCACAGCCTGCCTCCGCCTGCTCGTCCTCTGCAGAGCACAGCTTCCGGTTCCTGCTTTCCTTCCTCCTCTTGCCAAGCTCCGTGGGAGGTAGGATGGTCCGGACCGGGACCAGGAGACGCCGGCTGGCTTGAGTCCCAGCAAAGCCCAGAGCCTACGGACCTTGGTTTTTCTCACTCTTCCAAGGGGGCTAGCTTGCTGTTTGGAGTCAGACAGACCTGGGGTTAAGTGCCTGCTCTGCCTGTCAACGGCCGCGTGACCCTGGTATGTTCCTAACCGGGAAAGGACACCTATCTCGCAGGTGTTCTGGGGACGAGCACATGACACAGCCGGCATCCGTCTGATGGTAACTGTCGTCTATAATGGTCCTTCTGAGAGCTGTGCTGGGTCACAGGGACGCCCATTCCTCCCCATTTTTCAGGCTGACACTTTAGTTCCCTCTGAAAAAAGAGAGAGGCGACCTGAGGAACCTGCCCATGAACTTGGAGGCCCAGATGGTAGCCGTTGTCACCCCTGCACTCCTGCCCCCAGACCCTGGCTGGGGCAACCCATTTCCACCTTCAAGCTTCCTCCTGCGGATCGCTGCCCCGAGTGTTTGTGTTTGTGCTTCTTCTGCAGCAGCATAAGGAGGGCCCTGAGTCCCTCCCCAGCACAAACCTCCCCCTGTGGGGTGGGGCTGCCGAGGAGTGCGGCCAATTGGCCCTGTGATGCTGTGAAGAAACGGCCTCCTTCTCTAAGCTGAGTCGTGGGCTCCACTGAGAACCTAGGATGAATGCTCAGAAACCTCTTCTCAAGGTAACGGAAACGCGGCCAAGTTCTGCACACAGACCCTCAAGGCCATTGCATGGATTCTTGTGGGGCCCATGGACACCACATTAAGGACCTGTCAGTCATGGTCACTCCATGTGTGTGTGCAGCAGCCTATTCCAGGAAGGGAAGGGTTCAGAGTGCTTCCTGCTCTCTGGAAGGTAACAGGTTCAGGGTGCCCCCAGCCCAGGCACGGCTGCTGGCGATGCTGAGGGTGCAAAAGAGACTGAGGTCCTGCCCTGCTCTCCTCCCAGGGAGGCCAAAGGCCCTTGGCCACCCAAGAGGCCCCATGAGGTGTCCTGCACGTTCAGGGAGAGTCTGGCCTAGTGTCAACATTATAATCAGCAAATTGTAAGTAAAATATTACATTTCTTTAACACTATTTTCCTTACAGAACTTTCAAGCATTAGAATGAACCACTGATGTTGTTTTCTAGATGATGGTATAGGATCATTTATATATTGTTCCCCAAACCTGTTGAACCAGCAGAATCACCTGGGAAGCTTAATACAGATTGTTGGACCCCACCCTAAACTTAATGAATTTGAATCTTCAGTGGATGGGCCTAGAAATCTGTATTTCAAAGTGCTCTCAGAGAAACTGTGATTAATTAAAATTGAGAAACAAAGACAATACCTTTAATGTTCCTGGAGAAATCAATACTCAAAAGTTACATACCCCAAATATTTTTAATGTATTTATTAGTTCTACCACATTTTTCTATAACCTAAGGCACCTTTGAGAGGTGCAAAAAACACAGTAAGATTATTTAACTGAAGTAAGAGAAAATAATAAATTAGATTTAAATAGGAGTTAAACTAAATTTGCCTGGTAACCTCGTACATCAGATTTCACTGGAGCAGTTCCCACTCTCTTATATTCCTCTGTCTCTGTCTCTCTCTGTCTCCCTCCTTCTCTCTTTATTCCCATAAGTGGATTTGGGGTAATCTTAAGTTGGACCATTTCATCAAAATGACCTTATAACAAGTATTTTAAGAGGACCTGGGTGAAATCTCTCACTCAATACTTGTGCTGGGTGAGCACAGCAGCCCTGACCCTTATATTTGTATGTGTGTGGGGGGGGTGGGGGAAGTGTGGAGGGAACAGTAGTTAACAAATGACTATAAAAATAAACAAGAAAACATCAGGGTCTTAAGTGCTGAGACAAAAAAGAAGGGTGATGTGATGGAGAGTGCCTGCGCTCTCCCCTCAGTTGGGGGGTCAGAGAAGCCCTCTGAGGAGGCAGCATCTGAGTGGAGCCCCAGATGACATGGGGACCAGCTGTGTGACCCTCTGGGAGGGCATCCTAGACAGAAGGAAGCTATTGCCTCCCTAAGGTATGACCATATTACTGATGTGGGAGGAAGAGGAAGAATATCTGTGAGCCCACATCTAATGACTTTTTTTTACCCATTAGGCAAACACTTTTATTAAAACTCCAATGTATCTGGAATTCTGAGGAGATGCTACTATAATGTCCCAGCCCACCTCCCGTGGAATTTTTTAGTCTGTCCTTGAGAGTGATATGGTGAGCTCTCCCTCCTCCATCTATACTTTCTCCCAACAGGCCCTCCTCCTTGACGACCTCTCCTAAAGGCCACTTCATCCTCTTCTCTCTATCCTTTCCCCTTGTTTCAATGGTACAAAAAACTATACCACTGAACAAAATGCCACCTCCCCCAGGAAGCCTTTTGCAATCCTTCTAAGGAGAATGAATGAGAACCAAAAGTCTTTTACTCCATTCTCCCACACCCCTTCTTGCATTTCTCCAGCAGCTCCTACTTCATTCTGCCCTGGGTTGTATGACATCTCATGTTTACACATCCCTCACCCCAGTACATGAGAAAGGCTCAAGAATAGGGCCTGGGGGCTTTCCTGGTAGTGCAGTTGTTAAGAGTCCGCCTGCCAATGCAGGGGACATAGGTTCAAGCTCTGCCGGGAAGATCCCACATGCCCCAGAGCAACTAAGTCCGTGCGCCACAACTACTGAGCCTGCACTCTAGAGCTCGTGAGGCACAACTACTGAGCCCACGTGCCACATCTACTGAAGCCCATGCGCTCTAGAGCCCGTGCTCCGTAACAAGAGAAGCCACTGCATTGAGAAGCCCGTGCACACAAACGAAGAGTAGCCCCCGCTCGCCGCAACTAGAGAAAGCCCGCATGCAGCAACGAAGACCCAACGCAGCCAAAAATCATAAGCAAAAATAAATAAATTACACACACAAAAAAAAGAATAGGGCCTGGGATTTATTCATCTCTGAGCTTACCCCCGCTGGGTCTGCACGGGCATCTGCACAACATAGGACCCCTGGCTGGCAGAATGCAGTCATCCATCAATCCAGCGTCATGGAGCAGCTGAGCTTTGCTCTCCCTGTGCTGGGTTCTCTGGAGGGATGGGAAGGACCAGGCACAGCCCCTGCTCCTAAGAAGCTTAGAAATCCATGGTTGGGGCGGGACAGGCACGACCAGCATCCTGAAAGTACTACCAAGGGGCAGTGGTCTCCAAACTGGGGGGAGTGCACACCACAGGAGCACATGACAACCCTGAGATGCATGAAGAAAGTACAGAAGTTCTCTTTTATTGTATTGTTTATTTAAAATTTAGAAATAAACTAAAAACTTAGAAATGAACATTGTTTTCGCAATCTGGCTTCCCCGTAGCGCCTCTCTAGGTCCACTGGCAGGCAGCCAGAGTCACGTGACTTGTCCTCAGGGCGCGGTGGCAACCACAATGCTGAGACCTGACAATGGCTCCCTCACTTGTCCATTCGCCAGCAGTGAATCACCTCTCACTACAGTTTAGTGTTACAGGTTGTCATTGACATGGCTACTTTTATAAAAACAAGACCTTTCAGTAAGAGGATCTTTACAGTATTTTGTAAATGAAATGGTGGAGGATAGACCTGGCCATGAAAAACTTTTGTACCACATAGAGGTTTTTGAATTGCTCATGTCAAAGTGCTTAAAAGAAATTTTTGGACTTAAAGATGAGTTATGCATTTTTCTTTGACAAAGAAAAGAAAAAAACCTTAATTGTTATAAATTTGCCAACTTTTCCTGTGATAAGTAGTTTAGTAGTATGCTACTAATGAGTAATTTTAAAATCAGTACCTTGAAAGAATGGGTGATATTTTAAAAATAAGAGTGAGAAAGAAGCAGCTTTACAACGACTGTAACTGCTGCTATAAAGAGAACAATTTGAACGTGTCTGGGAATATTGCATCAAGATGTGATTTGTGGCCAAAAATGACATCATCTATAAAATGCACACTTAAGAACATAAAGTCTGGGCTTCCCTGGTGGCGCAGTGGTTGAGAGTCCGCCTGCCGATGCGGAGAACGCGGGTTCGTGCCCCGGTCCGAGAGGATCCCGCATGCCGCGGGGTGGCTGGGCCCGTGGGCCATGGCCGCTGGGCCTGCGCGTCCAGAGCCTGTGCTCCACAACGGGAGAGGCCACAGCAGTGCGAGGCCCGCGTACCACACACACAAAAAATAATAATAAGTATCAATGTTGCAAAACTTACTTTCTTAAATTTTTGTTAAAATGGCCATCTTCAAAAAATCTACAAATAATAAATGCTGAAGAAGGAGTGGAGAAAAAGGAACCCTCTTATACTGTTGGTGGGAATGTAACTTGATACAGCTACTATGGAGAACAGTATGGAGATTCCTTAAAAGACTAAAAATAGAGTTACCATATGATCCAGTGATTTCACTCCTGGGCATATATCCAGAGAAAACTCTAATTAGAAAAGATACATGCACCCCAATGTTCACTGCAGCACTATTTACAATAGCCAAGACATGGAAGCAATCTAAATGCCCATCGACAGATGAATGGATACAGAAGATGTGTACGTATACAGAGTGGAATATTACTCAACCATAAAAAAGAATGAAATAACGCCACTTGCAGCAACATGAATGGACCTAGAGATGATCATACTAAGTGAAGTAAGTCAGAGAAAGACAAATATCATATGATATTGCTTATATATGGAATCTGAAAAAAATTACAAGTGAACTTATTTATAAAGCAAAAATAGACCCACAGACATAGCAAACAAACTTATGGTTACCAAAGGGGAAGGGATGGGGAGGGATAAATTGGGAGTTTGGGATTAACATACACACACTGCTATATATAGAATAGATAACCAACAAGGACCTACTGTGCAGCACAGGGAACTATACTCAATATTTTGTAATAACCTATAAGGGAAAAGAAGCTGAAAAAGAATATATATGTTATATATATAAGAATATATATATATATATCCAAATCACTGTGCTGTACACCTGAAACTAAAAAAACATTGTAAATCAGCTATACATCAATTAAAAAATATTTTTAAAAAGACTAGGGCTTTGAGTCATAAAGTATTAAGCTAAGATTTTAAAAAAGAGAATAAAGTATTTCCAATCACAGTCTTGACGGCAAAGAGCTTTTGAACCCTGTTAATAAATAAAATAACATAAAACAACTATTTACAATTTTTCTTTTATTTCAGCCTTTAAAATATATTTTTGTTTTATAATGTACACATATATTGCTACATTAGTGGTAGCTACATTGGTAGCAAAATATGCATCATGTTTATTTATTTATTATAAATTTATGTATTTTATTTATTTATTTTTGGCTGTGTTTGGTCTTTGTTGCTGTGCGCGGGCTTTCTCTAGTTGCGTCGAGCGGGGGCTTCTCTTCATCCCGGTGCATGGGCTTCTCATTGCAGTGGCTTCTCTTGTTGCGGAACACAGGCTCTAGGCACGTGGGCTCAGTAGTTGTGGCTCACGGGCTCTAGAGCAGAGGCTCAGTAGTTGTGGCTCACAGGCTCTAGAGTGCAGGCTCAGTAGTTGTGGTGCACGGGCTTAGTTGTTCTGTGGCATGTGGGATCTTCCCAGACCAGGGCTCGAACCCGTGTCCCCTGCATTGGTAGGCGGATTCTTAACCACTGCACCACCAGGGAAGCCCCTGCATCATGTTTATTGACTGAGGTATATGATGAAAAACACTGGAGACCACAATTAGTGTAGTACACTTGTATGGGCTACCTCCCTGGCATCTATTCCTTTGCTTTCATCAAAATTCAGAAAATCGCCCATTTTCTTTGGCAATGCCCCACCTTGTTTTGTGGCAGCCAAGGGTGCTGCTGAGACTGATCCCACTCCAACTCCAGGAGTGGCCTCTGTTTGGTTTACACCAGTCAGAGGATCCCATTCCCCTTGGGCATTGTGATTGACTTAGGTGTGAGCACAGGACCCAGCCTGGCCCTCACAAAGAGGGGGAAATATTTACCACAGACTTCTGACCAGGAAGCTTCCTGGATCTTCTGGGCACTACTAGAAGAGAGATCCTATCTTTCTTTGGACCATGTAGCCTGAAGACATGAGGCCTGCCCTGGCAATGCTAACAGTGAGTTCTGCAGCCCGGGGTTGATGCCAACATTCAGTGGAGGTCAGAGTAGAAAGAATCACAGAGACTTGGACCCAGAGCCGAATACAACATGAACTTCTGGATCAATCTGTGCCTGGGTTTCCCCCTCTTTTTTTTTTTTTTTTCAGTTATAGGAGCCAAGAAATTCCTTTGATTTGGTTGATATTTTCTGTTACTTAAAACATGAACAGTCCCAATTTAAACAATGAGAGAATAGTAAATGTAGCTGAACTATGCAACAGAGGCACCATCAATGTTCTGGAATATCACTAATGGGCTGGCTGCATTGCTGGTTAAATTAAGACTTGTTTGTAGAATCTGTCCTGAATCCTAGTTAGTTTTGCATTCAGAACAAAGTTGAGCTAATGAGAGGGCCCCGATTCTCAGGGCACCTCAGCTACCCAATTTCAGCAAAAGATCAACTTGCTAAAAGTTGGCATCTGACATTTTCCGCCTCCCTTTTGGTAACTTTACCATGTTCTCAGACAATCAGTTTCTTTTCACTTGTTTCATTCTAAGGAGTAAATAAATTATGGGTCCGGTGGATTCTCCCTCCCAGGGTGTGGATTGCGAGGGACAGAGACTGATAATTCAGAGCAAGGGAAATGATCGGCATTCGCATGCATGCCCAGCTCTCGGCCACAAGATGGCAGGAGGAGATCAGTAAAAACAGGCAAAGACCTGCGTCTTCTGGGCTGCGCAGAAGGCGGCCCTGGGGACGCTTGCTCCACTTAGGAAAACCGCAACCTGCCAGTGCCTGGCCAGCTCCCGCTTTGGGGTAAGTTAGGAAGGAGAGAAATCACTTTCTTTTTTTCTGTAAAACAATAAGAGGTGCCAACCCAAACAAGTGGATGCTGTGAAGCTTGATAGTGAATGCAACCACCAGGGACGGATACATGTTTCTGCTTCTTCCTCTTGCCCTCTGCCTGTCTTTCTCCATCTGCAAAGTGGGGGTCCTGGTTGTGGCCTACCTCACTGTGATAAAGCAGGTAAGAGAAGTGCCCTGAGTGTCGCAGGTGAAAGGTGTTTTTCTGGGAAGATTGGCGTCGGGGCACCACGTGTGTCTGACCCTCCCGGAACCTCCGCGAACAGTGAAGTGCCCTGGGATTCAGGTGGCTGTGGTCCCTGGGACGATCCTAAATTCTGACATCATTCTCTACTTAAGGAAGACAGTGACACCAACTGAGTTACAAACACTCACCAGAAAGAGGCGCCTCTTGACAAGTGCCAGAGGTAGTGGAGGAAGACATTTTCTTTGTTGGGGGGGATTCTGGGGAGGATGGATTTGGAGATAGGTGCTGTGGCTGAGACCTCAGTCTTGTTGTGACCCCACCTGATTGTCTCAGCCTCAACTCCCCACACCTGAAGGCAACGCCTGTCTCATGAACCCTCACGGGCCCAGCTGAGATGACGAGAAACATGAATTCTGGTCTGAACAAACTTTGTACGTAACCGTGTGTGGCAGTTAGAGACTGTCTCTTCCTGGTCCTTCGTGTTCACTTTCTCTCTTTTCTCAGGGTATCTGATTGTCCTCACCAGGGAAACGTGGAGTCTCTGTGCTTAGAGGAGCCTTGTGAGGTTAGAGGTGGGGGGAGGGTGCGGCCTCTGGCCAGCTGCTCCGCCAGCTTGGGCTACTCCTTCCGGTGAGTAACTTCATCCTATCTCATACACATCGCTGTGTTTCTTGGCATCGTAGGCTGGGAGAGAAGCAACATAACTGCGGTCACTGTGTATTTTCATTTTAATCAGGAGATTCTTCTTGAAACTTTACCGAAGTTCTTTCTGTTCCCATCCTGACCCTCTGAATGCCTTACACATAGCGGCTGGGAGGTGAAAATTAAAACGAACTGAAGACTCCAGAGTTACTAGGATGAAGGCCCTAGAGGAGTAGGCAGGGTGCTCGGGCCTTGATGAGTAGGGTGTCTCAAGGCGTCTGGCCTTCTCCAAGTGCAGTCACGGAGCAGACTCTGACTGCCTTCTGGGGGACCCGGAAAGCCTGGCCTAAGAATGAACCTTTCTTCAGTTGGCCTGTTTTCTGGATTGGGCATCGGGAGAAAGTCTGGTGGTTCAGATGAAAGGAACTTGAGAAATAGAATTAAAGTGGATATGTGTCATTGGTACAAAACGATTATGGAACAAGGAGGCATTGGGGGGGTCATGCACTGGGAGCTTGGAGAAGCCTGTAATCTAGTGCTCGGACAGCTGCCGTTCCCTGAGCACTGCCTGACGGGCCCTGCGGTGTGACTGAGTGAGCTCAGGGGTGCCCTGCCACTGGCCATTGTGCAGGGATCCAGGGTACCTGGCAGCCAGTGGCAGCAAGAGCAGGGAGCCCACAGCAAGGAGGTTAATGGCAATCCACAGTGACCCCTGCAGAGAGACTGATGTCAAACAGCATTGCATGCATGGCAACAAGGATGGCAACAGCAAGGGTGTCAGGAGCATTGGGATGACATTTGGCTCAGGACACATAATGGACCTGGGTTCACGCAGGGTTCACGCGGGCAAAACAATGACACAAATACTGACTGGGGCCCCAAGGACTGGTTTGGCACGCCCAAGTTTTACCTCCCAAGATTGTTCTGAAAAACAACCCTTTCAGGAGAAAAATGCTGCAAGCTTGGGTCTCATCCCTGAGGTGATTGATTCACTTTTCAGCAGCTATTTAATTTTTTAAAGATATGCAAGATTAGAGCCTTGCTGAGCGTCAGAAGAGTGACCTGATAGAGCCAATCTACAAGGACTGGAAAGTGAATTACAACAGGAGAAAATCAGATGTCTATGCAGTGGATGCTTGATGCATCTGCAGAAGCCTAAGATGTGTGGCTGACAGGGTCTTGGTGCTCTGGCCGGGTGTCAGGCCTGAGCCTCTGAGGTGGGAGAGCCGAGTTCAGGACATTGGTCCAACAGAGACCTCCTGGCCACTCGTAATATCAATCGGCAAGAGCTCTCCCAAAGATCTCTGTCTCAACGTTAAGACCCAGCTCCACACAATGACCAGAAAGCTCCAGTTCTGGACACCCCATGCCAAACGACTAGCAAGACACGAACAAAATGCCACCCATTAGCAGAAAGGCTGCCTAAAATCATATTAAGTTCACAGACACCCCAAAACACAGCACTGGACACAGTCCTGCCCAACAGAAAGACAAGGTCCAGCCTCATCCACCAGAACACAGGCTCCAGTCCCTTCCACCAGAGAGCCTACACAACCCACTGAACCAAGCTTACCCACTGGGGGCAGACACCAAGAACAACAGGAACTATGAAACTGCAGCCTGTGAAAAGGAGACCCCAAATGTAGTAAGTTAAGCAACATGAGAAGACAGAGAAATACACAGCAGATTTAGGAGCAAAGTAAAAACCCACCAGACCAAACAAATGAAGAAGAAATAGACAGTCTACCTGAAAAAGAATTCAGAGTAATGATAGTCAAGATGATCCAAAATCTTGGAAATAGAATGGAGAAAATACAAGAAACGTTTAACAAGGACCTAGAAGAACTAAAGAGCAAACAAACAATGATAAACAACAAAATAAATGAAATTAAAAATTCTCTAGAAGGAATCAATAGCAGAATAACTGAGGCAGAAGAACGGATAAGTGACCTGGAAGATAAAATAGTGCAAATAACTACTGCAGAGCAGAATAAAGAAAAAAGAATGAAAAGAATCGAGGACAGTCTCAGAGACCTCTGGGACAACATTAAACACACCAACATTCGAATTATAGGGGTCCCAGAAGAAGAAGAGAAGAAAGGGACTGAAAAAATATTTGAAGAGATTATAGATGAAAACTTCCCTAATATGGGAAAGGAAATAGTCAAGTCCAGGAAGTGCAGAGAGTCCCAGGCAGGATAAATCCAAGGAGAAACACGCCAAGACACAGATTAATCAAACTATCAAAAATTAAATACAAAGAAAAAATATTAAAAGCAGCAAGGGAAAAACAACAAATAACAAACAAGGGAATCCCCATAAGATTAACAGCTGATTTCTCAGCAGAAACTCTGCAAGCTAGAAAGGTGTGGCAGGACACATTTAAAGTGATGAAAGGGAAAAACCTACAACCAAGATTACTCTACCCAGCAAGGATCTCATTTAGATTCGACAGAGAAATTAAAACCTTTACAGGCAAGCAAAAGCTAAGAGAATTCAGTACCACCAAACCAGCTTCAAAACAAATGCTAAAGGAACTTCTCTAGGCAGGAAACACAAGAGAAGGAAAAGACCTACAAAAACAAATCCAAAACAACTAAGAAAATGATAAAGGAATATACATATCCATAATTACCTTAAATGTAAATGGATTAAATGCTCCAAAAGACACAGACTGACTGAATGCATCCAAAACAAGATCTGTATATATGCTGTCTACAAGAGACCCACTTCTGACCTAGGGACACATACAGACTGAAAGTGAGGGGATGGAAATGGAAATCAAAAGAAAGCTGGAGTAAAAAAAAAAAAAAAAAAAAAAGCTGGAGTAGCAATTCTCATATCAGACAAAATAGGCTTTAAAATAAAGAATGTTACAAGAGACAAAGAAGCACACAACATAATGATCAAGGGATCAATCCAAGAAGAAGATATTGTAAATATTTAGGCATGCAACATAGGACCACCTCAATACATAAGGCAAATGCTAACAGCCATAAAAGGGGAAGTCGACAGTAACACAGTAATAGTAGGGGACTTTAACACCCCACTTTCACCATAGGACAGATCATCCAAAATGAAAATAAATCAGGAAACACAACCTTTAAATGACACATTAAACAAGATGGACTTAATTGACATTTATAGGACATTCCATCCAAAAACAACAGAATACACTTTCTTCTCAAGTGCTCATGGAACATTCTCCAGGATAGATCATATCTTGGGTCACAAATCAAGCCTCGGTAAATTTAAGAAAATTGAAATCATATCAAGTATTTTCTCCGACCACAATGTTATGAGATTAGATCCCAATTACAGGAAAAAAACTGTAAAAAATACACACACATGGAGGCTAAACAATATGCTACAAATAACCAAGAGATCACTGAAGAAATCAAATAGGAAATCAAAAAATACCTAGAAACAAATGACAATGAAAACACGATGACCCAAAACCTATGGGATGCAGCGAAACAGTTCTAAGCGGGAAGTTTATAGCAATACAATCCTACCTCAAGAAACAAGAAACATCTCAAATAAACAACCTAAACTTACACCAAAGCAATTAGAGAAAGAACAAAAAAACCCCAAAGTTAGCAGATGGAAAGAAACCATAAAGATCAGATCAGAAATAAATGAAAAAGAAACGATGGAAACAATAGCAAAGATCAATAAAACTAAAAGCTGGTTCTTTGAGAAGATAAACAAAATAGATAAACCACTAGCCAGACTCAACAAGAAAAAAAGGGAAAAGACTCAAATCAACAGAATTAGAAGTGAAAAAGGAGAAGTAACAACTAACGCTGCAGAAATACAAAGGATCATGAGAGATTACTACAAGCAAGTATATGCCAATAAAATGGACAACCTGGAAGAAATGGACAAATTCTTAGAAAAGCACA
Source organism: Aethalodelphis obliquidens (assembly GCF_003676395.1). Lineage (NCBI taxonomy): Eukaryota > Metazoa > Chordata > Mammalia > Artiodactyla > Delphinidae > Aethalodelphis > Aethalodelphis obliquidens. The sequence goes on along the minus strand of NW_020837947.1, from coordinate 50,036,414 downwards.
ACCTTACAAGACTGAACCAGGAAGAAACAGAAAATATAAGCAGACCAATCAAAAGCACTGAAATTGAACCTGTGATTAAAAATCTTCCAACAAACAAAAGCCCAGGACCAGATGGCTTCACAGGCATATTCAAGCAAACATTTAGAGAAGAGCTAACAGATATCCTTCTCAAACTCTTCCAAAATATAGCAGAGGGAAGAATACTCCCAAACTCATTCTAGGAGGCAACCATTACCCTGATACCAAAACCAGACAAAGCTGTCACAAAAAAGAAAACTACAGGCCAATAACACTGATGAATATAGATGCAAAAATCTTCAATAAAATGCTAGCAAACAGAATCCAACAGCATGTTAAAAGGATCATACACCATGATCAAGTGGGGTTTATCCCAGGAATGCAAGGATTCTTCAATGTGTGCAAATCAATGTGATAAACCATTCTTAACAAATTGAAGGAGAAAAACCATACGATCATCTCAATAGATGCAGAAAAAGCTTTTGACAAAATTCAACACCCATTTATGATAAAAACCCTCCAGAAAGTAGGCATAGTGAGAACTTACCTCAACATAATAAAGGCCATATATATCAAACCCACAGACAACATCAGTCTCAATGGTGAAAAACTGAAATCTTTTCCACTAAGTTCAGGAGCAAGACAAGGTTGCCCACTCTAGCCACTATTATTCAACATAGTTTTGGAAGTTTTAGCCACAGCAATCAGAGAATGAAAAGAAATAAAAGGAATCCAAACTGGAAAAGAAAAAGTAAAACTGTCACTGTTTGCAGATGACATGATACTATACATAGACAATCCTAAAGATGCTACCAGAAAACTACTAGAGCTCATCAGTGAATTTGGTAATGCTGCAGGATTCAAAATTAATGCACAGGAACCTCTTGCATTCCTATACACTAATGATGAAAAATATGAAAGAGAAATTAAGGAAAAACTCCTATTTACCACTTCAACAAAAAGAATAAAATACCTAGGAATAAACCTACCCAAGGAGACAAAAGACCTGTATGCAGAAAACTTTAAGACACTAATGAAAGAAATTAAAGGTGATACAAATAGATGGAGAGATATACCATGTTCTTAGATTGGAAGAATCAACATTATGAAAATGACTATACTACCCAAAGCAATCTACAGATTCAGTGTAACTCCTACGAACTACCAATGACATTTTTCACAGAACTAGAAGAAAAAATTTCACAATTTGTATGGAAACACAAAAGACCCCGAATAGCGAAAGCAATCTTGAAAAAGAAAAACAGAGCTGGAGGAATCAGGCTCCTGGACTTTAGACTGTACTACAAAGCTACAGTAATCAAGACAGTATGGTACTGGCACAAAAACAGAAATATACATCAATGGAACAGGATAGAAAGCCCAGAGGTAAATCCACACACATCAGGTCACCTTATCTTTGACAAAGGAGGCAAGAATATACAATGGAGAAAAGACAGCTTCTTCAATAAGTGGTGCTGGGAAAACTGGACAGCTACATGTAAAAGAATGAAATTAGAACACTTCCCAACACCATACAAAAATAAACTCAAAATGGATTAAAGACCTAAATGTAAGGCCAGACAGTATAAAACTCTTAGAGTAAAACATTGGAAGAACGCTCTATAACATAAATCACAGCAAGATCCTTTTTGACCCACCTCCTAGGGAAATGGGAATAAAAACAAAAACAAACAAATAGGACCTAATGAAACTTAAAAGCTTTTGCACAGCAAAGGAAACCATAAACAAGACGAAAAGAGAACCCTCAGAATTGGAGAAAATATTTGCAAACAAAGCAACTGACAAGGATTAATCTCCAAAATATACAAGCAGCTCATGCATCTCAGTATCAAACAACCAAACAACCCAATCCAAAAATGGGCAGAAGACCTAAATAGACATTTCTCCAAAGTAGCTATACAGATTGCCAACAAACACATGAACGAATGCTCACCATCACTAATCATTAGAGAAATGCAACTCAAAACTACAATGAGGTATCACCTCACACCAGTTAGAATGGGCATCATCAGAAAATCTACAGACAAAAAATGCTGGAGAGGGTGTGGAGAAAAGGGAACTCTTGCACTATTGGTTGGAATGTACATTGATACAGCCACTATGGAGAACAGTATGGAGGTTCCTTAAAAAACTAAAAACAGAACTACCATATGACCCAGCAATCCCACTACTGGGCATATACCCTGAGAAAATCATAATTCAAAAAGAGTCATGTACCACAATGTTCATTGCAGCTCTATTTACAATAGCCAGGACATGGAAGCAACCTAAGTGTCCATCAATAGATGAATGGATAAAGAAGATGTGGCACATATATACAATGGAATATTACTCAGCCATAAAAAGGAACAAAATAGAGTTATTTGAAGTGAGGTGGATGGACCTAGAGTCTGTCATACAGAGTGAAGTAAGTCAGAAAGAGAAAAACAAATACTGGATGCTAACACATATATATGGAATCTAAAACAAAAAAGGTTCTGAAGAACCTAGGGACAGGACAGGAATAAAGACGCAGACGTAGAGAATGGACTTGAGGACACGGGGAGGGGGAATGGTAAGCTGGGATGAAGTGAGAGAGTGGCATGGACATATATACACTACCAAACATAAAATAGCTAGCTAGTGGGACGCAGCCACATAGCACAGGGAGATCAGCTCGGTGCTTTGTGACCACCTAGAAGGGTGGGATAGGGAGAGTGGGACAGAGATGCAAGAGGGAGGAGATATGGGGATATATGTATATGTATAGCTGATTCACTTTGTGATACAGCAGAAGCTAACACACAATTGTAAAGCAATTATACTCCAATAAAGATGTTAAAAAAAAAAAAAAAAAAGAACCAGACCATGCTGTCACCCTAATCTTGGACTTCTGGCCTCTAGAACTGTGAAAAATGTCTGTTTAAAAAAAAAAAAAAGATATGCAAGATTAGAATGTGGGTAGTGGTTGTGGTTATAAAACCCGGAATAGATGTCAAGGGTTTTATTAGTTGCTCATCTCTTTTTAAAAAGGGGTATTTCCCCTCCAAGGTGACTCTTTCCTATGACAACAGTTGCAGGTCAACCAAGGCAGAAGTGCAAAGGCATCAAGCCCATCACCCAATTACGCAGAACCCCCTTGTCCATGAGAGAGTGTTGGCATCTTTCCTTAGCGTCATCACAAAAGAATAGGAAGCCAGGGATCTGGGAATGGGGATACTCAGCAGTCAGACAGGTAAAAACATCCATCGATATCTTTTGCGCAACCTTTCTGTATATGAGGGCCCCCTTTTAATGTCAAAAGGAGCCAAGGCCTCTCCCATGATTGTCGCTCTACTTTATTATCGATGAATTGAGAAAAATTCATAATACGTGTTTACAATGGTACCTAAATCCCATTCAAAAATAGTGATGCGTGGATGTGTGAGATACTCTTTTTCAATCTCAGACAATGTTTGGAGGATACTGGCAGAGCCGTTGTAACAGCTCCTGTAAACCCAGGAGGGTAAAAAGGCTGAGATGTATCCCTACCCTTAAGAAATCTATCATCTAGTTGTTAAAAATGGGCCCACAGAAGCTTTGACCTCAGAGCCTTGGCGTTACCACAGCACTGGGAGGCTGAGAGCTTTGGGACAAACAGGCAAGGACATGGCACTTGACGTCGGACCCTCCACCCCCAAGGTTCTGTTGCTGAATAACTGGGGACTATGAGGGTGGGGAGGGGAGAAGGGGAGGAGGGATGGTACCATAATCAAATCTGGGGCCTGACACACAGCATCTGCTGTGATGTGCTCCAGGGGAGCCAAAAGGGGCAAGAGTACGATGGTCATGTCTGTTTCCCACCGGTTCCCCTACTCCAGAACCTTAACTCCTCATTGGCATTGCCTGGTATAGAGCTGAGACTGTTCTCTCTGCCTTCCCCACTGAAACAGGGTCTTCCCTCAGAACCTCTCCAAGGGATGGCTGGCTTGAGAAAGGCAAACCTTGTAGAGAGAAACTTAGGCTGAAGGCAGTCTGGCTCTATTACAGGCTCATTCCAGTGCTTTAAAAAAGAATTCACCCTTCCACCTAGAGACTAGTCCTCCTCCCCTGGATACCTTAGAGCGATGTGGTAAAGAAAAAATAAATCAGCAGCCTGATTAATGCTCCAAAACCAGCCAGTGGTTAGACTTTGGGGAGTGGGGTGGGGGGTTGGTGTTGGCAAGTCTATCCGTCCCCCCACCTTCCCCCATTCCCCCTCCCCACTCCAGGTCCAGAAGTCCATAGGTTTCTTTTTCCAAGGGCCAGGGGTTGTCACATGAGTGTAGGAGGGCACCCTGGCTAAGCACGGGAAAACACGGTTGAGCAAACAAGAATTTTGTATTTTACACTTGAGTTAGGGACATGGTGGCAACTTTGGAAGCAAGTGTAATTGGGACATATTCATAGTAAATCACGGGTCACCAGGAAGTTGGCAGGGCCCAGAGCTGGACCCAGGTAAAGAAAATTAGACCTTCCTAAAGAGCATCTCTAAAACATACTAACACAAATGAACAGAAAGCAGGCTGTTTTACAGTAATGCCAATTCAGCAGAAATAAGGATCCTCCAGGGCAGATTTTCTATGGTTAGGAGCCAAATGAGTCTGGTAACTTTACTATAATATTTTTCTCTCCTCCTTTGCACTCAGAAGCACTTGGCATCCTTTATCACGGCCATGATTACATTAGGTACCTGCAAAGGGCTTCAATAAAAGTAATGTAATTTTGTATAGCTCTGATGATTTGCTGATACAGTGAAAGGTCAGCGCCTGCTACCAATGGCAGCTGTGTGAGCAGGGAGAGTAGTTTAAATAGCGACTATCTGTGCTCAGTGATATCACAAGTATAGGAAGATTCGAAAGATCTGTCCTCCCTTCCTTCCTCCTGTCCTTCCTTCCTTCTTTCCTTCTCCATTTGTTGAGTGCCTCCTATGTGCTGAAGAGACAAAGACAAGCTAGACACAATCCCTGGCCTCACAATCAATTGGGGAAACAGCAAAGATGGCCCTTGATTTAAAAAGAACTAAATCTAAAGGTTAGAAATAGGTAAACCATGAAGAAATGACAAATACCCACGAACATGAAACAAGGGAAAACAAAACAGCTCTGTGGCACTTTACCTGTGTATCAATGATATGGGCCAGAAGTTTTGTTTGTAAACGGGTGGAAACAGAAGGTGTTAGATAACTGCTTGTTGAAATTAACACAGTCACAGATGCTAGCGCTGGAAAGTGCCTCTGAGATTCTCTCGTCAGCCCTTTCGTTTTTATAGAAGAGGAAATTGAGACTGGGGAAGGTCAAAAGGCCTGAGTGACTCGAGGATGGAGCAGAGAACGGGAGCCACATCTCGTGGTCCCTGTGTTCTTTCTCCCATGTTGATCTCTGACCTGGGCATTCAACTTATAATTTATTTTATTCTATTTTAACCATTTTTTGAGGTATGACCAAAAAAAGCTGTACATATTTAACATACAACTTGATGAGTTTGAAGATAAGTATACACCCATGAGGTCATCACCTCCAAAAGTTTATTTCCACCCTATTTCTTTCTTTCTTTTTGGTTTGTTGTTGTTTAAATTAGATTTTTTTTCTTTCATAGTAGAGCACTTAACAGAAGATCTACCCTCTTAGCAAAATTTTAAGTGTATAATACAGTATTGTTAATTATAGGCCACATGTTGTACAGACCTCCAGAGTTTATTTATCTTGTATCAATGAAACTTTGTACCTTTTGACTGACACCGCCCCAAACATGATTTTATTTATTTATTTATTTGGCTGCGTTGGGTCTTCGTTGCTCTGTGTGGGCTTTCTCTAGTTGTGGCAAGCAGGCGCCACTCTTCGTTGCAGTGCGTGGGCCGCTTTTCTCATTGCAGTGGCTTCTCTTGTTGTGGAGCACAGGCTCTAGGCACATGGGCTTCAGTAGTTGTGGCACATGGGCTCAGTAGTTGTGGCTCGTAGGCTCTAGAGCGCAGGCTCAGTAGTTGTGGTGCACGGGCTTAGTTGCTCCGCAGCATGTGGGATCTTCCCAGACCAGGGCTCGAACCTGTGTCCCCTGCATTGGCAGGCAGATTCTTAACCACTGTGCCACCAGGGAAGTCCCCATGATCTTTTTAAAAACGGGATCAGTCTTTGCCCTCAAGTAGCTCAGGGAAAAATCCCATTGCAAAAGGACTAAGGCTGAAGCTGAAAGAGAACAGTAGGTTTCTGGGCATTAAACGAAACGGAATAAGCTAGTTAAAGAGCATTTAAGAAGAATCCTTTATAACGAGAGAAATATGTTTCTGCTGAGTTAGTGCAGCAGAAACCTCCTGTAATGTCTCCTTTGGGTGGTGAGATCTGTCATCTGGATTTGGGCATGTGCGAGGTCAGAGCCAGGGCCCAGGCCCCAGCAAAGGCCTTAGGTGGGCCATAGGAGGCACTCCAACCCAGTCAGCCGTCTTCCAGATGATGACGAGGAGAGACTGTGTGATAATGTGGAGAGACCGTGCTCTTTACAGTGAACCAGACCCGGGTTCAAGTCCCAGCTCTGTCAGGGCCTCAGCTGGGAAACTCCTGGCTGTGGCTTCAGTTTCCTTAGTTCTGAAATGGGGAGAACATCATCTCTTTTATAGGGCTATTGTGATTAATGATGATTAAATATGTACAGAAACTCCTAATCCAGGTACTGCTTCTTAGCAGTTGCCCAATTAATCTTAATTACATCTAAATTGTTTAAATCCATCATCACTAAAAGAAGAAAGTTAAAAATTTAAACAGTCCAACAACTCCAAGTGCTAGTGAGAGAGTGGATGAGGCGCACATTCATACAGTGTTGGTGAGTGTAAACTGTACAACCACTTTGGAGAACTGTCTGGCATTCAGTGAATTGGAAGATGCACGTGGCTTTGACCTGGAAGTGCCTTTATTAAGTATACACTAAACTCATGCACACATGCCTAGGAATGTTCAGAAAAACAATGGTCGCAATTGCCCTAAACTGGAAGCAACCCAATTAGCCATCAATATTACAAGAGATAAATTTAGATATCTCTATACAGGTTATGGATAGATAGATAACTCTTCATACAACAGAGTACCATGTGGCCACGAAATGAGTGACGTACAGCAGCACACAGCAACATGGGTGAACCTTCCAAACATAATATCAAGAGGGAGAAGCAAGACACAGAAGAACATATGCGGTGTGATTTCATTCATATGAAGGTCAAAACCAGGCAAAACTAAATGATAGTGTTTAGGGATCAAACATAGGTGGAAAGCTATGAAGAACAGCAAAGAAATGATTACCACAAAAGTTAGGAGTGATTACTTTGAGGGGGAGAGAGGAGGGTTTCAATGGGGAAGGGCACCCCAGGAATTTGTAAGGTGCTAGTAATATTCTATTTCTTGACCCAGGTGTTACTTATATGAGTGTTCTCACTCTCTCTCTCTCTCTTTTAATATGGGTGTTCTCTTGGTAACCACTCATTAAACTGTGCACTGTTACATAAACTGTCAACTGTTCTGTGATTTTCTGAAAGCAGGTTAGATTTCTCGATAAAAAGTGGGAAAAAAAGTATATGCTGAGGGAGATGGGAGATCCACTCTCAGAAATATAGGACAAGTAAAAAATATAAGTATTTTTAAAAACATTTTAAGTGCCTGTGATTCATATTGGATAAGTTGAGATATTCAAGGTTAATAAATTTTTATATCTGACAGAATGAAGTAGCATTAGTAGACAACATTAAAGACTTCCAGAAGGAATTTTTCAAGCCATCTAACATTCTCTTTCAATTCTCTCTCATCTTCTGAGTATTTCTTTTTTTTTTTTTTTTTTTTTTTTTTTTTTGCGGTGCGCGGGCCTCTCACTGTTGTGGCCTCTCCCGTTGCGGAGCACAGGCTCCGGACATGCAGGCTCAGCGTCTATGAGTCCTGGGCCATGGCTCACGGGCCCAGCCGCTCTGCAGCATGTGGGATCCTCCCGGACCGGGGCACGAACCCGTGTCCCCTGCATCGGCAAGCGGACTCTCAACCACTGTGCCACCAGGGAAGCCCTGAGTATTTCTTGAATTCAGAAGTTAAGAAACAACGACAGATGAATTTCGACCTGGCCTAATTTCAGTATTAATGTACAGCAACTGTGAAAAAGTGGAGGGGAATAACTTAAAACCTATAAAGACAAACAAGTCTTATACTCCTGAGAAAGGAATGCAACTCTAATTGTTCACTTGGGGATCAATTAGCTTGAGAAGAACAATTTGTTGATAACATGGCATTTTTAGAGGGGAAATGGGTCAAAATGGCCACCTCTTTTAGTCTGGGCCTCATGGAATTCTTTTGCCTGTGGTTTCCCCAGATCAGGCCTGATTCTCTACTCAGCAGATAAAGAAACTTAATTTTGCCACTTAACCCAGAGAGTCATCAGGTCTGGGGGCCTGCTGACAATGGTTTCTGAGGCCACTGACCTTCCCTTAGCTTTTGGGCCCTCCTCTCCACTGCCTGTCCACTGGAGAAAGGTTGCCTGTGCAGCCCACAGTCTCTCCCATCTTAAGGCTCCATGTCACTCACAACCCTTCCAGTCAGTTGTCACGACAGCCCATTCACTCTTCAACAACATTGTTAAAAAAAAATTTTGTTGGAGTGTAGTTGATTTACAATGTTGTGTTAGTTTCAAGTGTACAGCAAAAACATCAAGTTATACATATACATATACCCACTCTTCTTTAGATTCTTTTCCCATATAGGTCATTACAGGGTATTGAGTAGAGTTCCCTGTGCTATACAGTAGCTCCTTACTAATTATCTATTTTATACATAGTAGTGTGTATATATCAATCCCAATCTCCCAATTTATCCCTCCCCCCCATTACCCCCTGGTAACCATAAGTTTGTTTTCTACATCTGTGACTCTATTTCTGTTTTGTAGATAAGTTCATTTGTACCTTTTTCTTAGATTCCACATATAAGCCATATCATATGATGTCTTTCTCTGTCTGACTTACTTCACTCAGTATGACAGTCTTTAGGTCCATCCATGTCAACAGCATATTTTTATGGCACAAAAAGTGGGGAAAAAAAAGGCCCAGCTCAAACCTCATCCTTTTATTGGTTGGCAAGATCTCCACAAACTCCAAAGGGAGTTTCATAGAGAATAGGAAAGCCTGACCAAAAGTACTGGGTTTGGTCAGTTCCCCAAACAGGACAGGTACCCCAGGGATTATGATGTTTGTTTTTTTTTAATTGAAATATAGTTGACATAGAATATTATGTTAGTTTCAGGTATACTACATAGTGGTTTGACATTTGCATACATTATGAAATGGGGGATTGTGTTCTTTTATGGAATTATTCACTTGGCTTAGTTATTTGTTTCCCAAATACAGATTTTATGAAAGTCATTTTAAGTGTAAAAAAACAAAGCCTTCAAATTATACATTTGAGAAATGAGATAACAAAAGGACTCAAAATGCTGTGCAAATGTGTGAGGTTCAGATTTAATGCTGGAGGCCTAGACACTTCCTCCTCACATATGTCTCACTTAGCGATTTTGTCACCCATTTTGGCGGCATCAGGTATCCTTCCAGAAATGAGCATAAGTAGCCCTTAAGAGGGCACAGAAATGTGTTAAAGGAACGTGAACTACTCCAGGAGCGGGAAAAGAGTGAAGGTGAGCCTTTCCCAGCGTGAGGAGAAGAGCCACCTTCTGAGAAGAGAGGATTTAACCAGGGACCAGAATTTTTCCTCTGGCGAGAACCCGGGTGCTCTTAGGTCACACGCCTTGAACTCCATCCCCTGGAGTGGGCCAAGCGGGCTCACAAAGCACGTCCCATGAACATCCTTCTCTGATAGGCCACCAAGAAGAACCGGACTCAGAGAAAAGTTCTTTCAGTGAAGGAGAACTTTCTCCTAAGATGTTTGAACCATCGTTAATGAATAGCATTCAAGCTCAAATACACCATCCTCACAGCGACTGCGGTAGTAGCTTTATGTGGTACTTTCTGGGTTCACTGTAACATAAGGGTTCACTGTAACATAAGCACAGGCCTCATACCTTGGTAGCTTGAGAATTTCAAATCATACTTGCAAACTTTGTCAAACTGTAAAATTTTTTCTCTGTCATCTTCCTGTTTCACAGGTTTGCTCCATTTCCAGGTGTGGATTTGGGAGAGGCAAAAATCAGATCTGATGTCCCCTGAGCCCTAAATCATACCCTGTGTGGGCTTTAGTATCAGACTATTCCAGAAAACTTCAAATGTTAGTGGACATGCCACATTGCACCAGGGAAATGCCATACATTCTGAAGAGTAATGAATGGTTCCTTATGGCCTTGATTTCTTTAAGTACCACATCAATGTTTTATAGTAATTTGTATTTAAAATTCCAATCACTAGGCATTTAAAATAGATTTTCTGGGGCTTCCCTGGTGGCGCATTGGTGGAGAGTCCACCTGCTGATGCAGGGGACATGGGTTCGTGCCCCGGTCTGGGAAGATTCCACATGCCGCCGAGCGGCTAGGCCCCTGAGCCATGGCCGCTGAGCCTGTGCGTCCGGAGCCTGTGCTCCGCAACGGGAGAGGCCGCAACAGTGAGAGGCCCGTGTACTGCAAAATAAATAAATAAATAAATAAATAAAATTAAAAAAAATTAAAAACAAATAATAAATAAATAGATTTTCTACCAAGTGGACATGGACACATGCTCACTTCACAAGTTTTCCCAAGATGAGAAGTGGAGTAGATGGACCACTTACCAAGCCCAATGCCATCTGCTGCAGGCCAGTCACTGGCAGCATTGCACTAAGTCTGCTTTCATGTCTTCCTTTCCCTTAGAAGTGATTTGTTGGATCTTACAATAGAATATTGAAAAAGTAATCACAAACTGAGTTCTTACTGCTGACTTTCAAAAGCAGAGTTGAGTACTACTTTCCTTCGTTCAGTAAGCAATAACCTATGAAGTTTTCAGCCCGGACCCTGTGTCTTCAAGGGGCTTGTGCCTCAAAATCTAGTTGGGGAGAAAAAATTAAAAATAAGAAAGAAGTACTTTGATTTCAAATCCACTCAGCTTTTTAAACTTTTAACCTAAATTGCAATACTCAGGTTTTTTTTTTTTAGTAGACTCTTTTTCCTTGTTTATATTTTCAAACTTCTCTTTTATTTCTTGAAATACATTAAGCACACTTATTTTCTGCATCTGCTTATTCCCAATACCCCAAATCTCAGTGTGTCTGACGCTACTTTTTGTCTCTGTCTGCTCTTACTCATGGGGGCTTTTGCTTTCGTGTGTCTTTTGTGTTTTCTGATTGTGAGCTTTTGTTCCTGCAACTTTATCTGCATCCTTAGCAGTGTAGGTTCAAGATATTCCTTCAGAGAGGTGTTGTGTTTGCTTCTGCCGGTTGTTGGGAGCACCCAAAACTTGCACTCATTAAGATTTTTAAATTCTGTGGTATCATGAATTTGGGTCACAATCTTACATGTAGACCACACCATAGTTATGAGCTCTCAAGGAAGGTTTAGACATCTTTTCTAAATTCACCCAGCACCAGGATCAAGACAACCAAACTGTAGGGGGTCCTCTTCTACATAGCAGGTCAGTTTCACATTCATCTTCACTTTGGCTCTCTGGAGTCCCAGTTTTATGGCGAGTTTCTTTTTTTAATACATAAATTTTTAGTTTGTATGAAATTATTATTTTTTCCCAGCTTTACTGAGATATAATTGACATACAAGATTGTGTAAGTTTAAGGTATATATGGTTTGATATACATATATATTGTGAAATGATTGCCACAATAAGGTTAGTTAACATATACGTTACCTCACATAGTTACTTGTTTTTTGTATGTGGTGAGAATATTTAAGATCTACTCTCTTAGCAACTTTCACGCATACAACAGTATTGTTAACTATAGTCACCAAAACTTATTCATTTTATAATTAAAGTTTATACCCTTTGACCAACGTCTTCCCATTTCCCCCATTCTCCAGCCTATGGCAACCACCAATCTACTTTCAGTTTCTGTGAGTTTGGCTTTCTTAGTTTACACTTGTAAGTGAGATCATACAGCCTTTTTCTGTCCGACTTATTTCACTTAGCATAATACCCTCAAGGTACATCCATGTTTTCACAAATGGCAGGATTTCCTTTTTTATGGCTGAGGAATATTCCATTACATATATACACCACATCTTCTTTCCCTGTGACAGATACTTAGGTTGTTTCCATGTCTTGGCTATTATGAATGGATGTGGGGGTACAGATATCTTTTTGAGATGATTTAATTTCTCTTGGATATATACCCAGAAGTGAGATTGCTGGATCCTATGGTAATTCTGTTTTTAATTTTTTGAGGAACTTCCATACTCTTTTTCCATAGTGGTTGTATCAGTTTACATTGGGACAGATTCTTATTTTGCTCATGATCTTGTGCAGGCGTGAGGCTTTATCTTCTGTCTCTCAGTCCCTGCACCTTGGCAATGTGAAAACTCATGATACTATTGTTTGACAGATTTTCTATGAGCTTGCTCACTTCCCAGGGGTCCCACTTTAACTTTGTTTTTGGTTTCCGTGGTTTTCTTGCCAGCTCAATGATTCATTTAAAAAAATATTTTAAAATCTTATCCAGCTTTAGTTTTCATCAAGAGGTTTGTTCTGGGTATCTACCCACCATGTTAAATTGAAGTACTATAAAAACAAGGTTAGCAATGTATAATCAATTGCTAAGCAGAGCTGAGGTACAGTTTCTCAAGTGTTTCTGTTGCCTTCACTTTTTATTCAGAACCCATCTCTGTCCTCAGAATACTAGACAGTGGCTGAGAAGAGTAGAGATAATGGTGTGCTGGCAAACTGGCTCTCAGAAAGAAAAACAGAAGACTTGGTTATTAGCATTTGCCATTTCTGGGGGCTGAATATTTCCACAGCAGTCTACTTCAAGCTACCAGTTTGATTCACTAAACAAAGAGTTGGGAAGAGATGTACACAGTTGTTTCACACACACTGGAATGAACCACCTCTAGCAGAGGTAGAAGATGCAAGACAGGGTGGCTGAATCAAGTGCCCAGAGATCAGTCAGGACTCATAAGTGAGGGAGGAGGGCCTGATAAGGAAAAGGGGAACTGGAGAGCATGTACCAGCTCATTGTTGCCCTGTGAGTATGGTGTCAGTGTTACCAGATCTGATTTTTCAAGGAGAGTTAGAAATCTAGCATTTAGGTGACATCTCCTTTCTAAATGTTGGCAATTGACTCAGAAACTTTAAAAACATATGAGAGAGCCCAAAAACAACCTGAGGGGGGCAGGTTTGGCCAGATAACCACCAGCTATTGTCTGGGTGGGTTAGTGCTTGGGGTTATGCTTGCTTATCTAGTTCTGTCCTCTCTAGGCCAAATGGCCCACATAAAGAACTGCTGTTGGAGAGGCAGTGCAGGGTTGGGGGAAGTGCACATGCCATGGATTCAGACAGACCTCAGTTCAAGTCCTGGGCCTGCCGCTTACTGTGTGATCTCAGGGAAAATCCTGTAAAATGAGGGGGATGGTCCCTGCTTGAGTAGGTTGTTCTAAAGATAAACTGAGATGTTACATGTAGGAAACCTACCCAATTAGTCATAGCTGAGGGCAAACACTGGAGTGTGCAGAAGAAAGACCTCTAGCTCACTCTTCTCAACCTTCCCTGCCTTGGAATCACACGGCAAACATTTTAAAAAGTATCAGTGCTGGAACCTACTCTTAAAGATTCTAATTTGGTTGGTCCAAGAAGGAGCCTGGGCATCATTATTTTAGAAAGTGCCCCCTCCTCCTCAGATTCTAATCCTAAATGCTTTAGATTCATAATTTCATTTCACCCAACCCTTCCAACTATCCTAGATGGTATTCTTCTCATTTTATGAATGAAGAACTGAGGCTCAATGGTTAAATAACAGCCCAAGGTCATATAGCTTGTAGGTGAGGGGATCAGACTTAACCTCAGAGCTTCAATTCTTAAACCCCATTCCATTTAGCACTACTCTACCTATTACATATAGTATTTGTGAGGATTAAATTAAACACTGCCAATAAAATGCTTAGTTCAGGACCTGGAGCATATTAAGTGACAAAGGTTAGCTGTCATCATTACCTCCTAACACCGAAACAGAGAATACTTCCCACGTTCTCTGGTCTATGCAATTCCATCTCAGGTAAATCTTCACCCGTTTTTGGATCCTCCACCTTTTTTTCTCCCTGAAAGCACACATACTTGCCCTCCAGATGAACCACAGGACAGTCACTGTAATGACCTGGGGGAGGCTCTGCCAGGGTATGTCACATCTGAAGGGGGAAAAGGGAGGGGGAGAGGACAGGAGCTCCAGACTCTTGGAGAGGGTGGTGATGAAACCTGCCTGGGTTGATGCCCCAGAGGACAAGACAAAGCTCAGGCTCTTTGGTACATAGTGTTCAATAAATATGTTTTCCAGGGGAGTAGTTTGCTGAGGAGTGGGGGAGCAGAGGAAGGACTAATGAGGGTGTCAGACAAAGGATGGGGAGCATCTATAGACCTGAATATTGGGGATCCTTCTCTCCTTTCAGCTAGGTCATACATTTGCTTGGAGGCTATATTGTGTTTGTGTTTCCTGTCTTCATTAGTGAGATGGACATAGAAGCCAATCCAAGAGGGACATGAGCGCCTTGCTCACAGGCAGCGTGCTCAGTCCCTGGTGTTTGGGCTGGGTCAGAGGGAGTATCCAGCTGACCTAGGTGCAAGGAGGACTGTGCAAGGACCCAGATGCTAGTGGTGACCCCTCAGAGGAAAGCCTTGGCATCTACCACCAATACCACCACAATTCGATGTTTGAATTGGTGACTTTACTTAGCTTATATTTTTTTGAATTTTATTTTATTTTATTTTTATACAGCAGTTTCTTATTAGTTATCTATTTTATACATATTAGTGTATACGTGTCAATCCCAATCTCCTAATTCATCCCACCACCTGCCCCCACCCCGCTTTCCCCACTTGGTGTCCATACATTTGTTCTCTACATCCTTGTCTCTATTTCTGCCTTGCAAACTGGTTCATCTATACCATTTTTCAAGATTCCACACATGTGTTAATATATGATATTTGTTTTTCTCTTTCTGACTTACTTCACTCTGTATGACAGTCTCTAGGTTCATCCACGTCTCTACAAATGACCTAATATCGTTCCTTTTTATGGCTGGGTGTATTGCATTGTATATATGTATCTTCTTCTTTTTCCATTCGTCTGTCGATGGGCATTTAGGTTGCTTCCATGACCTAATTATTGTAAATAGTGCTGCAATGAACATTGGGTGTAGGTGTCTTTTTGAATTATGGTTTTCTCTGGGTATATGCCCAGTAGTGGTATTGCTGGGTCATATGGTAGTTCTATTTTTGGTTTTTTAAGGAACCTCCATACTGATCTCCATAGTGGCTGTAGCAATTTACATTCCCACCAACAGTGCAAGAGGGTTCCCTTTTCTCCACACCCTCTCCAGGATTTATTGTTTGTAGATTTTCTGATGATGCCCATTGTAACCAGTGTGAGGTGATACCTCACTGTAGTTTTGATTTGCATTTCTCTAATGATTAATGATGTTGAACATTCTTCCATGTGTTTGTTGGCAATCTGTATATCTTCTTTGGAGAAATGTCTCTTTAGGTCTTCTGCCCATTTTTGGATTGGGTTGTTTGGTTTTTTGATATTGAGCTGCATGAGCTGCTTGTAAATCTTGGAGATTAATCCTTTGTCAGTTACTTCATTTGTAAATATTTTCTCCCATTCTGAGGGTTCTCTTTTCATCATGTTTATGGTTTCCTTTGCTGTGCAAAAGCTTTTGGTCTCATTAGGTCCCATTTGTTTATTTTTGTTTTTATTTCCATTTCTCTAGGAGGTGGATCAAAAAGGATCTTGCTGTCATGTATGTCATAGAGTGTTCTGCCTATGTTTTCCTCTAAGAGTTTGATAGTGTCTGGCCTTACATTTAGGTCTTTAATCCATTTTGAGTTTATTTTTGTGTATGGTGTTAGGGAGTGTTGTAATTTCATTCTTTTACATGTAGCTGTCCAGTTTTCCCAGCACCACTTATTGAAGAGGCTGTCTTTTCTCCATTGTATATTCTTGCCTCCTTTATCAAATATAAAGTGACCATAGGTGCGTGGGTTTACCTCTGGGCTTTCTATCCTGTTCCATTGATCTATATTTCTGTTTTTGTGCCAATACCATATTGGCACAAAAGTCTCTTTCAGACTTTTTGTTGTTGGTATATAGGAATGCCAGAGACTTCTGTGCATTAAGTTTGTATCCTGCAACCTTACCATATTCATTGATTAGTTCTAGTAGTTTTCTGGTGGCATCTTTAGGATTTTCTATGTATAGTATCATGTCATCGGTGAACAGTGACAGTTTTACTTCTTTTCCAATTTGTATTCCTTTTTTTCTTTTTCTTCTCTGATTGCTGTGGCTAGGTCTTCCAAAATTATGTTGAAAAAGAGTGGCAAGAGTGGACATCCTTGTCTTGTTCCTGATCTTAGTGGAAATGCTTTCAGTTTTTCACCATTGAGTATGATGCTTGCTGTGGGTTTGTCATAGAGGGAACCTACCTCAACATAATAAAGGCCATATCTGCTCTTAACTTTATGATTTCTTTCCTTCTACTAACTTTGGGTTTTGTTTGTTCTTCTTTCTCTAGTTCCTGTAGGTGTAAGGTTAGATTGTTTATTTGAGATTTTTCTTGTTTCTTGAGGTAGGATTGCATTGCTACAAACTTCCCTCTTAGAACTGCTTTTGCTGCATCCCATAGGTTTTGGATCGTCATGTTTCATTGTCGTTTGTCTCTAGGTATTTTTTGATTTCCTCTTTGATTTCTTCAGTGATCTCTTGGCTATTTAGTAATGTATTGTTTAGCCTCCATGTGTTTGTGTTTTTTACGTTTTTTTCCTTGTAATTTATTTCTAGTCTCATAGCATTGTGGTCAGAAAAGATGCTTGATATGATTTCAATTTTCTTTAATTTACCGAGACTTGATTTGTGATCCAAAATGTGATCTATCCTGGAGAATGTTCCGTGTGCACTTGAGAAGAAAGTGTAATCTGCTCTTTTTGGATTGAATGTCCTATAAATATCAATTAAATCTATCTGGTCTATTGTGTCATTTAAAGCTTGTGTTTCCTTATTAATTTTCTCTCTGGATGATCTGTCCATTGGTGTAAGTGAGGTGTTAAAGTCCCCCACTATTATTGTGTTACTGTCGATTTCCTCTTTTATAGCTGTTAGCAGTTGCCTTATGTATTGAGGTGCTCCTATGTTGGGTGCATATATATTTATAATTGTTATATCTTCTTCTTGGATTGATCCCTTGATCATTATGTAGTGTCCTTCCTTGTCTCTTGTAATATTCTTTATTTTAAAGTCTATTTTATCTGATATGAGTATTGCTGCTCAAGCTTTCTTTGATTTCCATATGCATGGAATATCGTTTTCCATCCTCTCATTTTCAGTCTGTATGTGTCCCTAGGTCAGAATTGGGTCTCTTGTAGACAGCATATATACGGGTCTTGTTTTTGTATCCATTCAGCAAGCCTGTGTCTTTTGGTTTGAGCATTTTATCCATTTACATTTAAGGTAATTATCAATATGTATGTTCTTATTACCGTTTTCTTAATTTTGGGGGTTTGTTTTTGTAGGTCCTTTTCTTCTCTTGTGTTTACCACTTAGAAAAGTTCCTTTAGCATTTGTTGTAGAGCTGGTTTGGTGGTGAATTCTTTTAGCTTTTGCTTGTCTGTAAAGCTTTTGATTTTTCCGTCAAATCTGAATGAGATCCTTGCCGGATAGAGTAATCTTGGTTGTAGGTTCTTCCCTTTCATCACTTTGAATATATCATGGCACTCCCTTGTGGCTTGTAGAGTTTCTGCTGAGAAATCATCTGTTAACCTTATGGGACTTCCCTTGTATGTTATTTGTCATTTTTCCATTGTTGTGTTTAATAATTTTTCTTTGTCTTGAATTTTTGTCAGTTTGATTACTATGTGTCTCGGCCTTTTTCTCCTTGCATTTATCCTGCCTGGGTCTCTCTGTGCTTCCTGGACTTGGGTGGCTAATTCCTTTCTCATGTTAGGGAAGTTTTCGACTATAATCTCTTCAAATATTTTCCTCGGGTCCTTCCTCTCTCTCTTCTCCTTGTGGGACCCCTATAATGCGAATGTTGGTGCATTTAATGTTGTCTCAGAGGTCTCTTAGGCTATCTTCATTTCTTTTCATTCTTTTTTCTTTGTCTGTTCCATGGCAGTGAATTCCACCATTCTGTCTTCCAGGTCACTTATCCATTCTTCTGCCTCAGTTATTCTGGTATTGATTCCTTCTAGTGTAGTTTTCATTTCAGTTATTGTATGGTTCATCTCTGTTTGTTTGTTCTTTAATTCTTCTAGGTGTTTGTTCTTTAATTCTTCTAGGTGTTTGTTTGTTTTTTTTTTTAAAGGAGGAGGCCATTTATTTATTTATTTTTGACTGTGTTGGGTCTTTGTTGCTGTGCGCTGGCTTTGTCTAGTTACGACGAGCTGGGGCTACTCTTCGTTGAGGTGCGTGGGCTTCTCATTGCGGTGCCTTCTTTCATTGCGGAGCACAGGCACTAGGTACAAGGGCTTCAGTAGTTGTGGTGTGCGGGCTCAGTAGTTATGGCACATGGGCTTTGTTGCTCCGTGACATACGGGATCTTCCTGGACCAAGGCTCGAACCCATGTTCCCTGCATTGGCAGGTGGATTCTTAACTACTGCGCCACCAGGGAAGTCCCTAGGTCTTTGTTAAAGATTTCTTGCATCTTCTCGAACTCTGGCTCCATTCTTTTTCTGAGGTCCTGGATCATCTTCACTATCATTATTCTGAATTCTTTTTCTGGAAGGTTGCCTATCTCCACTTCATTTAGTTGTTTTTCTGGGGTTTAAGCTTGTTCCTTCACCTGGTGCATAGTCCTCTGCCTTTTCATTCTGTCTATCTTTCTGTGAATGTGGGTTTCGTTCCACTGGCTGCAGGATTGTAGTTCTTCTTTTTCTGCTGTCTGCCCTCTGGTGGATGAAGCTCTCTGAGAGGCTTGTGCAAGCTTCTGGATGGGAGGGACTGGTGGTGGGTAGAGCTGGGTGTTGCTCTGGTGGGCAGAGCTCAGTAAAACTTTGTTTGTCTGCTGATGGGTGGGGCTGAGTTCCCTCCAGTTGGTTGTTTGGCCTGAGGCAACCCAGCAGTGGAGGCTACAGGCTCTTTGGTGGGGCTAATGGCAGACTCCAGGAGGACTCACGCCAAGGGGTACTTCCCAGAACTTCTGCTGCCAGTGTTGTTGTCCCCGCGGTGAGCCACAGCCACCACCCACCTCTGCAGGAGACCCTCCAACACTAGTAGGTAGGTCTGGTTCAGTCTCCTACAGGGTCACTGCTCCTTCCCCTGGGTCCCGATGTGCACACTACTTTGTGTGTGCCCTCCAAGAGTGGAGTCTCTGTTTCACCCAGTCCTGTCAAAGTCCTGCAATCAAATCCCGCTAGCCTTCAAAGTCTGATTCTCTGGGAATTCCTCCTCCTGTTGCCAGACCCCCAGGTTGGGAAGCCTGACGTGGGGCTCAGAATCTTCACTCCAGTGGGTGGATTTCTGTGCTATAAGTGTTCTCCAGTTTGTGAGTCACCCACCCAGCGGTTATGGGATTTGATTTTATTGTGATTGTGCCCCTCCTGCTGTCTCATTGCAGCTTCTCGTTTGTCTTTGGATGTTGGGTATCTTTTTTTGGTGAGTTCCAGTGTCTTCCTGTCAATGATTGTTCAGCATCTAGTTGTGATTCCAGTGCTCTAACATGGCACTGCTTCTGATCAAAGAAATAATTTCACATTCCAGAGGCTGGGAAGTCCAAGATCAAGTTTCCAATAGGATTTGGTTTCTGGTGAGAGCTCTTTTCCTGGCTTGCAGATAGCCACCTTCTCACTGTGTCCTCACATAGTGGAGAGAAAGATATCTAATGTCTCTTCCTGTTTTATAAGGATAACAGTTTTAGCAGATTACTTAGCTTATTCAAGTAAAAATTTTAAAAAAATGTTTGTTCCTCCAGTGATTGAATTTACAAAATGGAGTGGACAGTTGCCACCTTAAATCATTGTAGAAATAAACACGGTATGATAAGTAGGGAAAATTTTGTTAAAAAATTCTACTGCAAAGGTAATGCTGGCACTCTTTCCTAATCAACAACCATAACTTATTCAGATTTCCTATACTAAACACTTGGGTGAAGAAATGAAGGACCAAGGAAGCCTTCAAGAAGAAAGCAAAGGTCAAAGCATTTTCAGGCTAAAAGGAAACAATCACTCTGAGTTTTCAAAGGCTTGCTTATAGGGACACATTACAAGTGTTAATTCTTTGGGTAAGATTCACATTTACCAGACTGAATGTTTATAGTCACTGCCATTTGAAGTTTTGATCCTCAACTCATTAGAAAATTACCCAACACTGTATGTATGACCTCTTGTATTTGTCTTGTACTGCTTTTAAGCTCTTGAAATACTGAACTCTTAAACGTTTCATCCCCCTAAGACTGTAAAGCTTTTGGAGGGAAAGAGCTTTATTATGTCCCTACCCCTGTTAATCACCAAGAGGGTCACAATGAGCTCAATTAATCTACTGAATCTTTTAACTCTTTCATTTTTTTTGGAATGCCCTTGGGATATGCATTCTGTAAATGGACACTCAACATGTTTATAGTGAAAATATAATGGCTGAGAGCCTGGCCAGTGTAAACACATTCTTTCTATGTCTTAATGACAAAGGATTGCTTAGATTTAGAGAAGAAAAAGGGTGATTTCTTTTACAGTGTGTTAAAGTATTAAAAAGAAGCAACTGAAAGTTCTTTGGATTTTATGCTCTACCACAGTGCAAAGCCCTGGGTAATCTGGCCTCCTGTTTCTTCGTGCAAAGCAGAAAATCAGACTCAGGGTAATGAATTCTACCCAGCCTTGGGCACTTGAAGCTGAGCGCTGCGATCGTACATCATCTTCCACACTGCCACCTTATAAACGAAATGCAAACTCTGGGCTTCTCAGTGGGACAGGCACACAACGAGAGGAGAGGGGCCGCACGCAGAGGGGTCAAGCCCAGGAAGCAGAGACCTCTACCCCAGACCTCCCCTTCCGCAGACAACCGAAGTAGAAGGGCAGATGTACGTGGGCAGAGATGTGTGCCCAAGAGACGGGCACAGATGGACCGGGGACATTCGTAGCAAGGGAGCTGGGACACAAACCACGAAGGGTGATGAGAATCCACCTCGTGGACGGTATTTTGTGCCAATGAGTGTGTGAACGTGTGAACTCTACTCCGGAACGGGTGGCCGCGGAGCCCGGCCTGGCGCGGCCTCCAGGGCGAAAAGAAAGAGGTGGCTTTGTTCCCGGGATGTGAATAAGAGAGCCGAGGCCGAGCTTACAAAAGGCAGCGTTCCGCGGCGAGAACACTTGTCTCGGTAGGGGCTTGGACAGCGCGCGAAACTCGCAATCAGGCTCCCAGCCGGAGCGGCCGGCTGCACAAGTGCCCGCAGTGGGGACAGCCTTGTTGGCCCCTGAGCTTCGCTCGTAGAGGCCGTGGCGCGGGCCCCGCCGCGTCCCCCAGCCGGCGCGGGCGGCCCCACGCGCCCGCCACTCCGCTGAGCTGCCAGCACAACATTCCGTTTAAAAATAACACCCACGTGCGCTGGTAAACAAGCGCGCGCTGCTGCTGGTGCCGCGCGCCCAGGGCGAGCCTGTGAGGCGCGCCCGCGCGCGCGCGCCCGCCCTCCTCCCGCACGTGTCTGCCGGCTCCGCCCGAGTTGCGCTAGCGCGGCCCAGTCTCCGCCCCTTCGGCGGGCCGCTCACCGCCCAGGAGCCCCGAGACCAGCCGCTGCCGGGCCCTAGCGCCCCCCCGTATTACCAGGCGTGCCCCGCAGAATGCTCTCCAACTTTCCTCCCCTGATGCCACCTCATCGCGGCTGGACACATCGTCTCAGGTCTGCTCCTTCCCTCCCCTCCCCGGTCTTCTCACGTCCCTCTCCTTTTAACTCTCCCTCCCATCAGCGTGCGGAGGATTGCCTTCTGGTTCGCCCTCTCTCTATCCTCTCCTCCTTCCTTCCTTCGAATTTTACTCGATTGTTTATTATTTGTTGGGGGGCGGAGGCGGGGGGCGGAGAGGGGCGTCTGGGGCCTGGTGACGGGTGGCCGCGGCCAGTCAGCGCGCGGCGTGGCTTGACGAGTAAGCGGCGCGGCTTGACGAGTAAGCGGCGCAGCGAATGGCGACGCGGCGCAGAGATCCCGGGTCACGCGCTTGTGGATACAATGACATCATCTGTTTGTACGCGTCGAACTAGCTTGGTGCAGGGGCGGGGCCTCGCGTCACTTGAGTGACGGGTCCTACGCAAAGCCCGGAGCCTGGATTCGGCCGGGTGGGCGGATTCCTGGGTACGCTGGGTTGGACCTTTTTGTGTACAGGGTTGTTGCGGAGTCCGCTTTGGACTCCAAGATATTTCTAGTGACTTGGAAGGATTTGGGGGGTGGGGGCGGGGAAAGATATTTATAAACCAAAGCGGATAGAATTTTGGTGTGCGTGTCGCATGTCTTGCATTCTTAGTGCACAAATGAACGACTTTGGGTACTGATCGTAGGATAAGGACTTGTGAAGATATTTTTCTAAACCTAAAGGAGTAGCTTTCTTTTAAAAAGTAAAAAATGCACAATTAGGTGTTTCGCCGTCATTTTAAAATTAGACTCATTATTTCCCATTCACAGTTGTTCAGAATTTGTTCTTGCATTTAGGAATGTGGAATAATCTGCTTTTCTCCCGAGTTACACTTCTCCCCTCGTTTGCCGTGAAATTCACGAAAAGTGAAACACGATTGCGGTCAAGCGTCCTAGGTTAGTGCAAACCTCTTGGTGCCTGATCAAATCTGAGGGCATCGGTTTATCGAAGTCCTGAGGGCACCAACATCTTCGCTTGCCAGTATTTTCACGCTGAGGTAACCCTTGCCATCTACGGTCAGCATCTTATCTCGGGTGTTACCTGGGTGTCGGGTTCTAATGGGGAACCGGACACCAGGGCGGGCGCAGAGCCTGGCGAAGCGACGCGCTAGCTGGGGACCCCCGGTGCCAGGCGCCCTGCTCCGAGTCAGGGAGGCCACGCGACTGCGCTGGTGGAGGGTTTGGGGCTCTGCGGCCCCCCCACCTTCTCCTGGGCCAGCGCCGCCCTTTGTTGTTGAGGCTCGCGGGAGAGAGGAGGAGCCCGGCGGGGACCGCGGCTGGAGCCTGCGGAGTCCCGGCCCCCGGCGCGCGGCCTCACACCCAAGCCAGCGGCTCCGCGGGGCCGGGTCGCGCAGGCGCGCGCGCGCACACACACACACGCGCGCACACACACGCACACCAGCACACCCGGGCCCGCCGCCCAGCCCTCCCCCTGGGCGGGGACCCGCCCGCCCGCCGTCAGCTTAGGTTGAGGCACCCTGCGTGTGTCTATAACTTTGTGCTGCTGCCGCGGCCGCCCTGCTCGTGGAAGGGAGGAGGAGGAATGTGGAAGGCAGCAGCGCGCAGGCTGACAGGCGGTTCTTCAGGCGGGCTGCGGCGGCTGCTGGAGCGCCTCTTCTTGGCCGAGGTTGCGCGCCCCCTCCTCGCCCTGCCCCGGCCCCGCGCGGGATTGTGAGTCCTCCCCCCTCGTTCCTGAAGAGAAGGAACCCAGGTAGGCGCCGGAGCTGTGCAGCGGGTCGGCCGCCTTCCCGGTGACTCCGGATCTGCTTCTGAGCTGGGCCAGGCGCTTCCCTTTTCCCTCCCCGTGACTCGGTGTGCGCGCCGCTCTTCTCTCCCGCTAGTGTTTTTAAAGGACTTGAGTGAAGGGGGAAACTGTCAAGATGGCAGCAGCGGGAGCCAGGAGGTGATGAACGTGCTGGTCCGGGTTTTCTGGCGGCCCGGGAGACTTGGTGCTTCCCGACCTGTTGGAAGATTGACGTTCCGACTTGCCCCCTCCTCTCGCTCTTACAGGGAAGGGGGTGGAGTACACGACGCCCGCGGGAAAATAAACCACACAAACCCCCAAAGTGGCCGTTGCTGCTCGGCTCGACCCTTTGCAAATACCCGCTGAGCTGCTTGCCCCCCTTCTTCCCTCTTTCCTTTTTTTCTGGAAGTGACAAGAGCCCGTTTGCTCTCGGACCCACGTTCACCCTCTCAGCCCGCGGGCGAAGAGGGGAGAGGGGAGCTGCCCGCGCCTTCCCCGGGCTTGGGCCCTCCGTTAGGAGGGGGGGTGGCAGGGGGGCGCGGAGGCGGCAGGGCCAGGGACTGGGAGAAAAGCCGAAGACGCCACAGACTTTGGCGGCGTCGCCGCGGGAAGCACTTGAGCGGGCTGGAGCGAAACATAAACAAACGCACGCCCGCCCAGACTCGGGCTCCGACCACGGCTGGGCTGCGCCAGCTCGGGCTGCTGCCCGCTTTAAAGGCGCGGCCCGCGCCCCTCCCCCTTCTTCCCCGCCCCTCCCCCTTCTTCCCCGCCCCGCCACCTAGCCCAGGAGAGACCTGCAGCTTCCGCGGCGGCGGCGGGGGGAGTGGGGAGTGCCCCGTGAGAGCCCGTCCATTCGCTCCAGTCTCCCCAGCGGCCTGGTAGGGGGGCCGCGTCTGCTGCGCCAGGTCCGCGGGACGCACGTCTCCAGGTCTGCCTGCTCCTGGGAGGCGGGCGCGGTGCGATCGGGAAGCGGTGGCCGCGGCGGCGGCGGGCGAGGACTGGGCTGCAGCCCGGGATAACCAACTCTCCTTCTCTCTTCTCTCGTGCTTCCCCAGGCGGCGGCAGTAGCGGCGACGGCGGCGCCCGGGATCCCGAGTCTTCGCGGCGCCCCCATCCCTCCCCCGCCGCACCCCGCCCCGGCGCGAGAGGAGAGCGCGAGAGCCCGAGCCGCGGGCGGGCGGGCGGCGAAGATGGCAGAGGCGCCGGCCTCCCCGGCCCCGCTCTCTCCGCTCGAAGTGGAGCTGGACCCGGAGTTCGAGCCCCAAAGCCGGCCGCGCTCCTGTACGTGGCCCCTGCAGAGGCCGGAGCTCCAGGGGAGCCCGGCCAAGCCCTCGGGGGAGGCGGCCGCTGACTCCATGATCCCCGAGGAGGAGGACGATGAAGACGACGAGGACGGCGGCGGTAGGGCCGGCTCGGCCATGGCGATCGGCGGCGGCGCGGGCGGCCCGCTGGGCTCAGGGCTGCTCCTGGAGGACTCGGCTCGGCTGCTAGCTCCGGGAGGGCAGGACCCCGGGTCCGGGCCAGCCCCCGCGGCGGGCGCGCTGAGCGGGGGGACGCAGACGCCGCTGCAGCCTCAGCAGACACTGCCACCGCCGCAGCCGGGGGCGGCTGGGGGCTCCGGGCAGCCGAGGAAATGCTCGTCGCGACGGAACGCCTGGGGGAACCTGTCATACGCTGACCTGATCACTCGCGCCATCGAGAGCTCCCCGGACAAACGTCTCACTCTGTCCCAGATCTACGAGTGGATGGTGCGCTGCGTGCCCTACTTCAAGGATAAGGGCGACAGCAACAGCTCTGCCGGCTGGAAGGTGCGTACTCACCTGGGGCGGGCGGCCAGACCCGCCGGGCCTCCTGCGCATTGCGAGATGTGCCTTCGATTCGTCGGAGCGCGCCTACGGGCGCCGGGGAAAGGGGTTGGCAGGGAGAGCCTCCGCTGTGAGGCTTTGGGGGTTCTGTGTGACCCGGGAGGAGGGGAACCTGGGGATGGCTGCGCAGGCGGCGGGAGGGGGAGAGGAGGCTCCTGGGGAAGCCTCGGGCATGGCCAGGTGAGGAGAGGGCGCGAGGGATGCTGGCGAGGGAAGGACAGACGAACAGGAGTGCATTTGCCGGATTCCTGGGTCATCGCAGAGGAGGTAGGTCCTCGGCCAACTTTGGAGTCGATTTCCCGGTAGTGGGTGCACGCGAGGCCGCTGCGGGTGGAGTGAGGGGACGTGTTTGGGAATCGGTGCCCGGAGGTGAGGTTGGATGTGTGGTTTCCAGTAGGTCGCAGGAGCATGGTGTGTTGTGACTAGCTGGATGAGAACCCTTGTGTCCAAGTTTCGGGGTTGTGGGTGTTAATTAATTCCCACAGGCACATCGATCCCATGACAAAAAGCAGTGGTTGTAAACCTTTTCTTGGCCGGTTCTCTTTCCTTGCCTGTGTTGACACCTTTATTCCTCAGAGATGTCTCAACAGCAAACCTGCCTCGGAGTAGCCTCTGAGATGATTTGGGACCTGGAACGGGCCAGCCCTGCCACCTCGACAGGGACTAGCTGCACCTGCTGCTTCCCCTCTGAGGCCTGGACTCTGGCCCTGTCTGAGGCAGGGGATCCAGGTGTGGAGGACCGGGGCCTGGTGCTTCACTTAAGCCTTTGGGAGGGAGGTTTGCTGGCAGGGCTGGACTGTAATGGCTTCTACCTATTATTATAAGTGAACCCGAAGAGAGGCTCTCTACTGCTCCTTTTCTGCCTCTTGGGGCACTGGACACGTGGTAGGGAGAGAGGTGTGGAAAGGCCTATGATGTAATGACTTCCTGCAGTTGGGCATCCAAAGATATTAACTCCTGTCCCCCTGCGGGGCTGCTGATACCCAGCTGCTTTGCTCTTGCACCTCATCCTCCTGGTCCCGTCTGCTAAGATATGAATGTGTACCAGGCAAAAGAGAGCCCTGTGCCTTGTGCAGTTGGAGATACATATATCTTTTGTCAGTTGCTTCTATTAACAAGTTAGCTTTTTTTAAATTTTATTTTAATTAAAGAGGTAGTTGCTTTCTCCTTCTGTCCTTTCCTTCGTTGTCTTTGGGGAGCCCTGTACTTCCTGGGTTCCAGTGGGTGTGTAAAATAAGAATAACTTGACCTTAGGCGGAGAACTGAAACACTGAAGAAGACTCATTGTATGAAAAAGCTAAAGAATTTAGTGTTATTAACTTTTAATTTGCTTTAAAAAAATCTTGCAAAGTGCCTTTAAAAATTATTTTTATGGCTAGTATTGGGAAGGGCTTGTTTAGATACTTTAAAAGCAAAATGTGTGCTTTGATATTATTCCACAGATGTAGCTCATCCTTGAACAAATGCTGATATTATGAATCTTACATTTGATTTAATTTTATTGCTTTGCCAAGGGATATGAGTTGTGTGATATGAGAGATATTTATGAAACAGATGAGAGTTCTGTTTCAAAACAGTGCTAATGTGATACCTTTAAAAATTGAGTTTCCAAGTGGATGGTGAGGGTTAATCTCAAGGTTCAGTGTTAGGAAAGGGTGAATTTATGGGATCTAAGAAGATGGATTTTGGGGGGTGGTGGGATATTTTCCAAATTTCTCACACTTGAAATTTAGTTCTGCATATTTTGAATTTGGCAGAAAATCTGTTAGTTAAAAGTTAGCTTTAAGTTAGTTTAAAAGTTAACATAGGAAGGGTTTTTACCTTTCTTATTATTTTTAAGATTATGAAAGTAATTTAAACTCCACAAATAATGTTTCTTGCATTGTGTTTATAGTTGAAGATAATACCAGTTTATAGTATTTGAATTTTTTATAGTATCTGAATTTAAGATTTATGTGAGAAAGTGGTATTACCAAAAGTAGCCATAAGTTGAGACTGGATTAATTATGTTTTCATGTAGCTTGCAGGATTTGCAATAGAGATTTTGGGCCTAGTCATAAACTTTGTGGTTTTCTGTCCTATTTTTGGTCTCATGGTTTCTTTTTTCCTTCTCTGTTATCTCATCTTTCTTTAACTAAAATTCTATTAAATATTGTGAATTGAAACTGCCCAGCCCTAATATGTTTAATACAGGGCACATATTCTATGAGTATTTTTACTTGAAAATTTTACACCAATTCTGTTTCTGAGTATCACACAAAAACTAATCCTTGAAGACTATAGGGATATAATTTAGTTGAAGAATTTTTGTAAGATGACCTTTATCAAAAGATGCAGCCATGCAGGAACTTCCAAATCTTTGATGATGGAGAATGCCCTTTGAAACTGGGGCTGCTGGTTTCACATTCCGATTATGACTAATAGCCAAGCTTTTTTGTGCTTGTGGTTTAGTGGGGGGTGGAAGAAGAGGGACAAGGGAGAAGTCAGGAGCTAATTGTGACCCATTTCCATGCATCCGAGTTTCAGGAGTTGATTTCTATCATGATTATTCATTTTGGAAGCATGCATGTGCATTTAAACCACACTACTTTCATTCTGAGTTATGCATGCAGGTTTCTAACTTCTAAAAATGTCTAGAATTCAGGTTAACCTCTCCTAGTCATGTGTGCACATAGGCATAATATGCAGGGTCTAGGCCTTACTTCTTTTGTAGCTTTTTGGGCTATTGTATTATGAGATCTTTTATCCAGAATTATCACTCTTAAGATCGTAGACTGAATTAGAAAAGAGGCCTTAGCGATCAGAATTGAGACCAGTGGCTCAAAATCCTGGTTGCATGTTAGAATTACCTGGGAGCTTTTAAAAAATACCAGTGCCCAGAGAACCTGATTTAACTGGGCTGATGTGTGGGCATTGGTTGGTGGGGTTGTTTTAGTTTTATTTTGAAGTTTCTCAGGTGATTTTAATGTACAGCCAGGATGAGGTTTGCAGATCTCCTTCAACCCCCTTATTTTATAGGTGAAGAACTTGATTCTTCAAGTTAACGACTTTTCTAAGGTCACACAGCTAGTTAGTACAGAGGTAGTTAGTAGCCGTGGTTCTAGAGATCTTTTTCACACTGTTTTTCTCTTTAAATTGATCCTTTTTAAAGGTTATTTATTAAATACTGAGTAGTCTTATGTAATTAGAAGTTGTTTTCCTGAAAAGCATATTTGCCTCTCAATCTAAAAAATCTTGGTTATTGTTTCAACATCGGAAGATGGCTGATTATTGATGGAGGCTGAGTGAGTGCACAGTGTTTTGAAAGCTGTCTGGTGCCTATCAGGATGGGTACTTAGGAACTATGAAGTGACAAAGGAGGCAAAAAAGAGAGCATTTTAACAAAAGGAGGAAGCTCTTGGTTAACTGAAGTTTGTCGGATGCAAACTGTGCCAGGGAGAAAGGTGATGGCTATCTTGCAGGTTCCCTTACTTCGGGCATGAAAGTAGAAATGAATAATCAGATGTGGTTAAGAGGGGAAAAGGTTACCTTTCCTTTAATTCAGATTCAGCTTACTTGCATGGCACCTGTAATTGAGCTGGTGAGTTATCTGTTTCCACCTGTCTCAGGCAGACCTCTAGGACTCCAGGGTTTACCTGGTAAGGCCCATTTATTACTGATTCTCCTACACAGGTCCACACATCTGTGGTTCCCGTGGGTCAGGGCACAGTCACGTTAGGCAGCAATGAGTTTCTGTGGTGGTTCCTACAATTTCATAAATGTAAGATACTGTGTGAGGACTTCGGCTGCTGCTGCAGAGGATGGTTCTTCAAGAGACCGAGTCTTCCTTCATGTGAGAATGTGTCCTCTCACCAATACTTCCCAAGGTTGAAAGATGAGGGCTGACCTGCCGCATAAAGCTTGCTCACGTCCTCACTGTTCTAGCTTTTTAGATGAACGCACCCAGTTCCTTTTCAACATACTGTGTTTAAAAAATGTTATTTTAACTGCAACTTTGACGTTTAAAAATATTTTTAACAATTTCAAAATGACAGACTCATAATAATTCCATTTTGGCCTCTAATTTTGACCTCAGTCACCTTTTGGAGTAAAGGGCCAGTTATGATCATGCCATGTATGAGGAATCTGTCTTCAGCTTGGCCCCTGTTGCTAAAATGCTGTTTTGTAATTTCCTTTGGCAGTACTGTCTTCGTCAGTGATTCTCAACTAACATACTTCCTCTTTCTACAGCAGCAGTACACCAGGGGGACTGTTTTTCTTCTTTTTCAAAGCTGTGTCATCGACCTGTGAGGTGAAGAAATTGGCCCTTTTAGACTTTGATCGGTGAGCCCCGTGTAGCAGAGAGACTCTTTTAAAAAGAAGCTGTTTGTTTTGATATGTTTATCTCCTTCTTCGAAAATGAAATGAAACTATGCAGACTTATTTTTAGGAGTTTTTAGGAGGGTTCTATTTTAAGAGAATGACACCATAGAAGAACATCTTGTAGTTAAACTTTTTAATACTCGTGATGCTTACTTAAAACCTGCAAGGTACTTTTATTTGGAAAATTAATGAAGAAGCCTTGTCCCACTAAAAAGTCATTTACTTGGTTTGCAAAAAGTTTAGCAGATACCATTCATCCAAGGATCTTTATAAAAATGCAAAGATAAGACTTTCTAGGCCAGTGCCTTCTGGGGAGGTACCCAAATTACCCATTGCTGATCAGATTCCAGATTCCCTGGGCTGGAGAGAATATGGGAATTTGTTTTGTTTTCGTGCTCATTCATCTTGTCTGTGAGGAACAGACTTGCTCCTATTTTTGACTCCTCATTTTTCTCCTCACCGTTTCCTGTATCACAAATGGAGGAGCCCTGAAGACCACTTTGGCTTTTTGCTGCTATAGAAGGAGCTGGCGATGACACATATGTAGGTGGGTTAGTATCAGTGGATGATACAGCTGGCATACAGTAAGCGAGTGAAAGATTGGAAAGAGAAAACCTTTTTACCCGTTTGCATTTCATGCCGTTTGATTCATTCAGCAAGTATGTATCAAAGGCATACAGTGTGCAGGGCGTTCTGCCCGGCCCAGGGATGTAGTGGTAGCACAAGGCAGATAAGGTTCCAGTTCATAGGAGTTTGTGTTCTCTTGGGGGAAGACAGAAAATAAACATGCAAATCTGTGCTCTGTAGACTTGTCCCTTCTCTTTGCCTTTTTTCCCCTCTGTACTTCTACTTTCCTTAGTGCTTCGGCTCTCTGCAGAGAAGTTACCAGCAAACAGAAAAGTTGAAGTTGAGATCTGGCTTGGAGCTGGCTTTTAGCTCTCTGCAGATCATCTTCAGCTTGCTTTGGAGGTGCAAGACCGCTGTCATGTGGCTCCTGCAGTTTGGGTCTGTTTGGGAGAAGCTGGGGCCTTCCCAGGCCCACCCGGATTAGAGCATGCCTGTGGCCCTGGACTAATCTGGGGTCCCCAGTTCTGTCTCGTGGGGCTGTGGTATAGGACCGGCCTCTCGGAGTGGATGTGGAGCCTTGATGTAGTCGAATCATCTGTATTGCTTCTTGCCTCCAATTCAGAACTAAACGAAGTCTTAAAAATCATGTAACTACTTCATTTTGCAAGTGAGGAAACAGGCCAGGAGCATGTGAGGGACTGCCTCAGGGACCCACAGCTAGCAGGGGTGGAGTTAAGAGTGTCTGTGTGAGCTGAACCCAGGGCACTAGTGTTCTGTAATATCTGTTACTAACCATTGTGGTTTCACAGCTGTTCTAGTCATCTCCATTTCTGCAAACTCTTACTTCATTTTCTCTCGTCTGCTTCCCCTCCCCCATCCTCTAGGCTGGCTGGCAGGACAGTAGCTGTGTTTCTCTTTTTGCATTCTGCATCAGCACTCTCCGCTCACCTTTCTGGAAAAACCTACTCTCTCAACCCCACCCTACCCTGCCCACCCTCTGACTCCTGTCTGTTCCTTTTGCCATTTTTCTGTGACTCCTGTGTATTCTCAACTACAGTGTAAAAGCCTTGAAAGCAAGGAAGGTGTCTAACAGACAAAAGCATTTCTGATGCTGGGATCTGCTCTTGGGATCATTATGCCCTCAGCCCATGAGCCTAGCCTTGTTCTGGGATAGTAACATTGAAAGGGGATGATGTGACTCAGGAGTGGGGTGACGTCATGTGTAGAATCTTTTGGATACTTGTAGCTATGAAGGTGGCCCAGACCTCCTAGCGTTGGTGTCGATATGATGTAGTGTAATTATGAAATGATGCTCTGCTATCTAAGGCATTTCTTGTAGTGTCTTATTTCTGCAGTTCTAGCGTAGAGGTCCTTGAAAACTTCATCAGTGGCAGTCACTACCCATCACAGAAACTGAGGGAAACCTGATCTTCGGATGACTTTTCCTTAAGAGAAGGTTGAAATCAAGTCTTCCTTCTGTGTGTGGACCCCGCTTTATGCAGCATCAATATGACTGTCTAGAAAGAGTCACCATGGCATTGTTCAGCCTAAAATGTACATACTTGCCCACTACAGGAGCAGAACTGTGGTGTAAAACTAAGTTGTCCATAATGTTCTGCATTTGGGGGTATAAATCCTAGATGTACTTGAAGTTTTTTATTTATGGATTGGAAAACAGAAGTCACATATGAAGGAAGAAGAGATACCGAGCAGTCTGAGCTGGACCTTTCCAGGGCTAGTCTGCAGCTCTTCCGAAGTAGTTTTCTGAATAGGTGGTTCAGATAGTGATTATCATAGAAGATCCCAATTCTGATCGCATCACTGCCCAGACAGGCTCAGCATCTAACCATTTTATTCTTGACTGAACAACTTTCATTTCTCAGTATTGCAGTTTCCCCAGTTGGAAAAAGAAGTATAATAGCAAGCATCTGTAGAATATTGTGTTGTATCACTCCTTCCTGGTAAAACACAAATGTATAATTAGAGTATGTTTCAAGCTGGGCCTTTTTCTTTTCACCCAAGAGTGTGCATTTTCACTTGGACCTTTTTTTTTGTGGTTTTAATCTTGAGGCTTTTTCTCTGGAGCGTGTTAGTCCCTACTATGGGATAACATTGCAAAGTGAAGTAGGCTAAGTTCTCTGGTGGCCTGTGGTACCTGCACTCATTTGCTACTTCTATAATTGTCTGTGGTGAAGAAGCCAGGTTATCTTCTGGGGGCTCACTACGCCGGGGTGTCCAGATGCACCCCTGGCCTGCAGTGGAGAGGTGAGCTTAGAGCAAGGCAAGCTGTGGCGTGCTTGTGGGGCAAAGCCAAGGTCGGAGGTGGCCCCTGCCACACGCAGATAAGCGACTGCCTTAGCTTTCCTCTGGAGTGAACCCGTAATAAACCCAACAGATGCCTTTGGCAGTTTTCAGTATGTGTTTTGTAATTTCTTATTTATTTCTTTGAAGACTTCTGTGTGTGTATGTGTGGGAGAATCCACATCATATTTTTCCTTGTGTTTGGATGTCTAGTGAAATTAATAACTTGGCTCCTGAAACCATTGAGAATTTTCTTTAAATTTAGAGCCAGCAGAGGGAGTACCCAAGTCTTCAAACTGATCTCAAGGTTTTTTCCCCCCACATAGCTAAAATAATACCTTGGTTAAAAACAACAAAAAAAAGAACTCTAAAGTGCTTCCGTGTAGGCTTATGTCATTGTTAGAAAAGGATAATTTGGAGGAGGGAGTGTTTAAAAACCCAAGGTAACTTTTTTAAAAGGAAACTTTGGTCTTCTAAGACCCATGGTCCAATTCTCATCCCCAAATAGTTAAATGAAAGCGTTTTTAACTGAAAAATGTCTTCCCCTGGCTTACATCTTTTTGCTGCTCCATTCTTCATAATATATGTGAATGTTCATCTGTACCTGATACCAAACTTCCCAGTATGTCAAGTGTCTGGGTCAGTGGATGGTTCTGTGTTTTAGTGCTCTTTTGATTGAGACTTTTGATATTTTCCGAGATTTCATTTTCCTGTGGGTGAGAGAAAGGCAAAAGCTACATTATTCCCAGTTCATATTTAGTAGTTATGGATCCACTGGAGATGATAACTTTGACATTTTTATCATCTAAAGTTCTGTAGTTCTGTGAAGCTGTAATTTGTCATCTCCCTCCACTTTGCCCCATATTTTGGTGGTGGTGGTTTATTTTCATTTGGCAGCTGTACTGGGTTGAATAATATCCGCCCCCCCCAATTCATGTCCACCTGGAACCTCAGAATGTAACCTTGTTTGGAAATAGCGTCTTTCCGGGGGTAGTTAGTTAAATTAAGATGAGGTCATATTGGATTAGTGTGGGTCCTAAATCCAATGACTTGTATCCTTATGAGGAGAAGAGAGGACATGGTAGATGCAGAGAAGGCTGCACGAAGGCTGAGGCAAAGGTTGGAGCAATGCAGTTACAAGCCAGGGAGCATCAGACTGCTGGGAGATACCAGAAGCTAGGCAGAGGCCAGGAGGGATCCTCGCCTGGAGTCTTCAGAGGGAGCATGGTGCCCATACCTTGATTTTGGACTTCTAACCTCCAGCACTGTGAGAGAATAAATTTTTGTTGTTTGAAGCTGCTCGCTCTAGGAAACAAACATAGGAGCACAGGGGTGGAAGAGAGGGACAGGAAGGGTTGTAGATAGAAGAGAAGAGTAAAAACGTTTTATTTTATTTTTTTAAATTGAGATGTAACTGACATACAATATTATTAGGGTCAGGTGTACAACATAACGATTTGGTATTTATATGTGTTGCAAAATGATCATCACCGTAAGTCTAGTTAACATTTCTTTTTCTTGTAATGAAAACTTTTAAGATTTACTATCTTAGCAACTTTCAGATATACAAATATTAACTACAGTCACCTTGCTGTATATTAAATCCCCAGGACTTACTTATTTTATAACTGGAAATTTGTATCTTTTGACCCCCTTCACATATTTTGCCCACCCCCCCCAAAAAAAAGGTTTTATTGAGATTAAAATTA
Source organism: Aethalodelphis obliquidens (assembly GCF_003676395.1). Classification (NCBI taxonomy): domain Eukaryota; kingdom Metazoa; phylum Chordata; class Mammalia; order Artiodactyla; family Delphinidae; genus Aethalodelphis; species Aethalodelphis obliquidens. The sequence goes on along the minus strand of NW_020837947.1, from coordinate 50,001,853 downwards.
AAATGTTAATCATTGATAGGCTACTTTCTGGTAATTTAAATTTCTGCTTTCTTCATCCTGCTTTGAGGCACAGAAGGGAGGCATGAATTCCCCTGATTTTCCAGTGAGAACTGCTACAACTCGTCCCTCCCTCCCTCCCGCTTAGCCTGTACTCTGGGCTCCCTCCCTAACCCTCCCACTCTCCTTACTCAATTTCTACTTTTTGGCCTCTTTTGTGAAGCTGGTGGAATGGCTGTGCTTGTGGAGTATGGACTTGAGGTTTACTCTAAGGCCCTGAGGTCTGGCTGAGCCATTTGGTCTAGGACCGTCAGTCTTTAAGGGCAGGGAGCAGCCTGGGTCCTCAGCGAAAGGAGAGTGAGTTTTGAAGAATTCTCTCTTCCCTGTCCCAGTCAGACTTGAGAAGATGGAGCCCCATCAGTTTCACTGCCATCCATGGTGGCAGTAAGGCCAATCCAGAATCCCTCTGGAGTCCCCTCAGCTCCTCCTATGCTTGGTTCAAGGCCTTTCAGAGTCTCAACACACTTGAGCCTTAAGGCTCCCGTCCCCTCTGTATACATTTATGTCCACAAAACCCAACAATTCCGGTGGAGCATAGAACATAGAGTGGTTGTCCTCATCCAAGTAGCAGCAGGTATTTTCTAGGTACCTCGTAGGTGTTTGGGCTGAATCATTCAGAAGTATTTAAGAATCAGAATTGCATCTGTTTTTTTCTCATATTTCAAAATGATAATTTTGGGAAAGGGAGCCAGGGTTATAAGTCAACTGGAAGCACAGTTTTGTTTTTACAGTAAAAAGAGGAGTTGACACAAGATATTCTGAAGGCTAGTTATAATAATAATAGTAGTAGTAACTGTGATTTATTGAACACTTACTATGTGCCAATCAGCTAGGTTTTTTACATTGAATATTGATCCTACGTGATAGTCATTTAAATATAAATCCCAATTTAAAGGCAAGAAAATGGTTCAGAGAGGTTTCAGTAAATTGCTTGGGATTCAAACCCAGGTTTCTTTGAACTTTTGCCTTTTCTAGTATGTTCTGCTGCCTCCTGAGTGCGGGTGGGACTTTCGGTAGGGGTGAGACAGCAGTAAAATTAAATAGCTCCCATTTTGTAAGTTGCTACTGTGTGCCACATTCTTTATATATATTACCGTCAATCCCATTATTAATCTTTCAGAATACTGTCTTGAATGTTTATCTTCCGAACTGTGGCTGACTCAGGGTAACTAGCACGTCTCTGTGTTGTTGGGGGAGTGGACCGAGACCCATGATTTAGGCTCCTGCCTCTGATTTTGCATGAGCTAATAATTTTAAGAATCCAGACAGTGCCTGGGCTTTTAGTGGGGGAGTTTGATTTGGGGATTCTCATTTCTGTTTGGACACTGCCTTGTGTAACCATGGTTTACTGTGGGTCAGATAAATAGTGTATTAGTATTGAGAACTAACAGAGTGATACATGGTGTGTGGAAATCCTTTGGGTTGGGCTTTTGTCTCTGAGAAATTTCTGCCTTGGTAGAACAGAATATCTCTGTTTCTGTAGGCTTTGGGTAGGTAGGTGGATGGAGGTAATACCACCAAGAAAAACGGATTTCAGGAGAAAAAAATAAAACATTTATAAGAAGTTTCTGGCGGAAGTGTGGTTGCTGAGTCAGATCTCATAATTAAAGGTATTAAGCATATTTTGTGAGGTGGTCGACCCTTTGCAATGCAGTTGCTAACGGGTTTAAAGGCAGGTACTAAGACAGAAACAGAAAATGCTGCATAATGCAAGTGGCTGGCCAGGTTAAAGCGTTTATCTTATTAAGGAGCTTACTGCTTTTGTCTTCAAGGTAAAGTATGTATGAGTAGGACCTAAAATGATGCTTTTAATTGGCCGTAGGAATGTAGCACCCATGCCCCCTGAGATAAAATATGGCTTGCAGAACACTAATCCCATGTGTGTGTTGGAAAAAATTTTAGAACTCTCAGTTTCACAGTAAAGATAGGTGAGTAGTGTCTGGACAGTGTCCAGAAGATAGACTGAAAACCCGTGATAAACGTGGAGCAGGCAGAATGGCTCTGCCTGATAGCTGAGCACAGCCAGGGTGTGGGGGAGGTGACGGGGCCAGAGGCAGCTGCGCAGAAGGCGGCCTTGGCCTCTGTGGACTTTTAAAGGCACAACTCTGGGTATAGGCCTGAAGTTGAAGCAGGGCATAAAATTATATCCAGTACAACTTGTTAGATGTCTCCTTGAAAATTGGTACTACATTAAAAAGATCAAGTGGAGAGTTAAGCCATTGATTCGCATAAATCAGATCTCAAAACTGCCTTTTTTCTAAAGTGTCCTAATAATTAATTTCAAAAATGATAGTTCTTTCATCATAAATTATCTAGATAATTGCCTTGGTTCCATATTTCACATTAAGCTTGTCTGAGTGATGTTTAAGGCCTCCTGCTCACCTTCCTGTCCTTTCTCTTTTCATGTTTAGTTTACTTAATATTTTTTAAAAAAACTCAGTATAGTTTTTCTTCTAATGCTGTAAGGTTTTCATAAAGTAAAAACACTTTCTCTAGATCTCTCCATTAGAACTTCTTGTTGGTAAATTCCTTAAAAAAATTCTACTTATGGGGATATATGTATTTTGCTTCGTTATAAAGCAGAAACTAACACACCAGTGTAAAGCAATTATACTCCAATAAAGATGTTAAAAAAATTCTACCTAATTTAAAACTCCGTTTTGCTGCATATTTCTTCTAGAATTTTTACCTTATATGATCGCTGTTCTGGGGCTTCGTGGCAGCCTTTATTTCCAAATCAAGGACTTGTTAATCGCACCCTTCATACTTTTTGTTTTTTTCTTCTTTCCCCAGGCGGTAGGATGAGAAAGGACATACCATTATTCACTAGTTATTTGTCAGAATAGTCCCATTAACAGCATCAATTTGCCATTTATGAATATACCTATCATGTAAATGAACAGTGGCCTATAGAGTACACTTTAAGCAAGGTAATTTTTTTTAAAAAGTAAAAAATTGAAACTCTGAGTCCAAGCATTCTCCTGAATTTCTTTAAAAGAACAGTGATCATATATATACACTACTATGTATAAAATAGCTAACTAATGAGAACCTGTTGTATAGCACAGGGAATTGTACTCAATGCTCTGTGGTGACCTAAATGGGAAGGAAATCCAAAAAAGAGGGGATATATGTATACATATAGCTGATTCACTTTGCTGTGCAGCAGAAACCAACACAACATTGTAAAGCAACTATACTCCAATAGAAATTAATTAATTAAAAAAAAAGAACAATGATCAGTTACTTGGGGTGCATCATTTGTGTAACCCTGAGAAACCCGGAGTGTGCCTTGGAAATGTTGTGGGCCTGATTCTTTTAAAGTTGTCTTCCAGCTGACATGGGTGTGAGCGTGCTTGCTGTAGCACACTCGGGCTCTTGAGCTCCTGATAGATAGCTTCCTAGGTGAGCTAGTATACTGTTTCTTGAAATTAGTGACCTCGATCAGGCCTTCTATCTACAACCCTGTCCAATACAGATAAGCTTACAGCCTTCTGTTTGAATAGATGCATGTCCTCTGCTGAACTGAATTATCTAAATCAGTCCTATTTAGTGCCCTTCCTTTCCAAGAAAGATCCTTTTTTTTCAGGCTGAGAGTCTAGGTGATCTGGGCCATATGTTAGGCTTTACCACATTCAACCTTCATGTTAGTTGCCAAGGTGAAATTTAGCATCCGATATATTTTGGCCGCGCTGCATGGCTTGCTGGGTCTTAGTTCCCCAACCAGGGATTGAACCCGGGCCCTCGGCAGTGAAAGTGTGGAGTCCTAACCATTGGACTGCCAGGGGAATTCCCTGGCATCCGATTGTAGGCATCTTTTAGTAGGTGTTCTTTGGGAGAAGGGAGAGGTTTATTCTGATAGTCTCATAAAATCAGGGAAAGCTTCAAGTTAATTTGTGGGCAGTCAGTACTGAATTAAGTGAAGTACCATGTGTCAAATTAGGAAAGTTAACTTAAGGTGTTAGTGAAAGCTACCATCTTCCAAATTGATTTTAACAAGTGAATGTTTTTATCAAAAATTACTATTCTCATTTTTAGGATGCAGATTTTCCCACATCTTGGTTTTCTAATCACATCAAAGTCTTTAAATTGATGGATAGTTTTAACTGCTAGCGCAGTGGGATAACATCTGGTTTTTCTCTCTGGGCTCCCAGTGTTTGTCCTGTTGTGAGCAAAGATAATTGTCACCTGACGTCTGTCTGCGTTACCTGCGCTGAGATTCCCTGCTCTGTCCGCTGACCACCAACACTGCGTTCTTCTACTGTCTGTTTTGTGTTCATCATTCTGCCCTAAAAAGGATCATAAAGCTTTCAGCTATCTTTTCCGGCTTGTTACCTCATGCATCTGTGCTTAGTCAAGAAGGAAGAGAAGAAAATAACTCTATCTTGGTTTTATCATCTGCATCACATGATTTTACAACTTTGAAAACTCACTTGTCAGTGTGGTTACTGGGGAGATAAGTTCAATTACCAAGGGCTCTGAGAGTTCCTGCTGCAGTCTCTTCCCTCTTGCCTTCCCTTTGGAAAAGAAAAACATGTAACTTTGCTCAAGGATACATTTTATTGTTTTTCCGGAGCATGATTTCAAAGTTGAACGTTTAGAGGATTTGTTTGTGAGACATTAAAAGCTCTTTGCCTCAAGTTCCTAGTTATTAACTCTTCTGAAAAAAATAGTACCGTTTTAGAAAAGGTTTCCTGATATGTCCTTTGGACTGTGGCCATGTCTTTGGCAGTTGAGGGTACTTCCTTGATTATCTAGCTGTTTCTGATTTTTGAACCTAAGACTGCCAGTGTTGGGTTGATCCTTAGGTAGTCTCAGAATCTAAGAGCCTCAGTTTTACTTGTCCTAGTCGTTCCCAGCCACTTTCCCATTCTTTCTTGTTTTGTCTCATTAGACATTATCTAAAGAGGTCTTACTGCCCTTCTTCTCTCTTTCCCATCACCCATTATTTCTCTGTGAACTTCCTCCTGCATCAGTGGTTTTCAATCTTGGCCGTATTTGAGAATCACAGGGAAGCTTTGGAAAACATCAGTGTCGAGGTCCCGTCCAAAACCAATTAGGTCAGAACCTCTAGGTATGGAGCCTGGGCTTCTATATTTTTTAAAGCTGCCACGTAGTTACAATGTAGTTAGGGTTGAGAACACTGTCTTAGAAAAGCGAGAGATTTTGGCTGTGGAAGTTATCAGCCAATTTAGTAATGACTTTTAGGCCTATTTCCACCCTATTCTCCATAGGGAGATTACAAGGTAGACTTTGCTCCCTGGAAGCTCCATATAAAAAGGAAGGAGCACTATGAAATTGGGATCTAAGAGAACAGTTGGCTTCTAAGACACGGGCATCGTTATTTAATAAACTGTGTTTAACTAGGATTTCCTTTCTGCTTTCTTTTGTGTAAATGAATGTGGTATCTTTAAAATTTTCCAGCCCCCACTCATTTTTCTAGTCTCCACTGGACCTTAGTTAACTAATTTTGAAGTTTTCAGGCATTCCTAAGAAGAGACAGTGCTATTTCGAGTCATTGTACGTTTCTTGAAATCTGAGACACAGAAACTCACTCTTTTGTGCAACCTGATCTGATATAATAGAGGGTTCTACCATGTTCTGATCCATTAAGCTAGTGCTTCTCAAAGCATGGTCTCCACACCAGCAGCATCACCTAGGAACCTGTTGGAAATTCAGATTCTTGGGCTCACCCCAAACATATTGAATCAGAAAGTCTGGACCCAGCAATCCGTACTGTCACAAGGTCTCCGGGTAATTCTGCCGCAAGCTGAAGTTTGAGAACCACTGCTTTTAGTCATTTGCTAAGTCCAGAATTCTGCTGGGTGCAGATTAGCAGTCAAAAATCAAATTTTTCGTGCCATCTTGACTTCAGAGGCCTGATAAGAGTAGGAAGAGATGAACAGAGAGCTTGCAGTGGTATCTGTGGAGATGTAACAGAGTTCTCAGCCCTAGAATAGACTTTGCACAGATCCTTGTTGCTGTGTAGCTTTCTGTGCAGTCAAGGGCACCGACCTCCCCCCTCCCCCAGACAACAATAATAGACGATGCACTCAGGTGCACAGAGGAAGCCACGTGTTCATCCTGGTGTGTGTACTGTGTTCAGAGGACTCGTGTTTAGGTTGGATTCTTATTGTTTTGTGATCTTTTCCCCGTACTTGTTTGTTTTGGTCTTTGGGGAATGTTCCTAGTTTAAGACCAGCGTCGGACAGGGGGAGTAGTCAGTCGCCTGACTCACCCACAGACAGACGTGGGACATGTGGGAGAGAGATAAGATTAAAATGTGCCGGGTGTAATCAGTGTGAGAGGGCGAGTGAAGTGAAGGGGAAGGTGATGCTGCTTTCGTGCCGAGGTCGAGGCGAGGCACTGGTGAGGAGGTGCCAGAGTCTTGGCCCAGAGTCCTGCAGGACACACGGCCTCTCCCACCACGAGGTGAAGCCAGTAAAGAGCAAAAAACAACTTACTGTAGCTTGTCAGTATCCCCGGATTCTGGAGTCCATTAAACAGGGCCTCATGATCACCCATATCAAACACAGCTAATGGCTTTAGGAATATAAATAGTGCGAAGAACAGTTGGTTGGCCGGGTCTTGGAAGTTCACTTCAGGACCTCCTAGCAGCTGCTTCAGAATGTTGCCTGAGATTCATAAATGCTCTTATATCTGACACTTAAGTTTGGATTACGAATTCTTCTGCTGTTAGCAATACCTTTTCCTCCATGAAGCTCTATCCGAGATGACGTAGCTTGGGTGCTGAACTTCAGAGGGACAGGAATCTGGGTTTTCTTCTTGGGAATGGGGAGGGCAGGCAAGTTAGTCTCCTCAGATTCACCAAGAGTCTTGGGAAGGAGCAAGAAGGCAGGCCCAGGTGCTGGAACATCAGAAGGTTCGCGCAGTGGTGGGGAAAGCTGCATTGGGAGACTTCACGTCTGGAGCCAGAGTTTGGAGGAGAGTCCGAAATACGGTGACCTTAACGCTGTGAGCAGAATTCGAAACTGGGCTCCGGGAGGGCGCAGGCCTTTCAAAGAAGTCAGAGATCAGTCAGCTGGTGGGAACTTCAGCGCTTGCGACGGTGGGATGCTTCCCAAAGCAGCCACTGCTCACAGAGGAAATGCACACATGTTAGTTCACTTCCATTTTGGTTTTCCTAAAGGATGGGCTGCTGCTTGCATGTTTGGGGGATGGGGTGGTGGTGGTGTATGTTGGAAAAAATTCTGCCATTAAGGATGCATTTACAGAGGAGTAAAGGGCCTTAAGGAACAATCTGGCTCATAAGAAAAAGCTTGCCTGGCAGCCGTGTAGAAGGCTTGGCTCCCAGCCCAAGGATCAGAGGGATCTGAGTCCTCAGCTCCTATGGTCCAGAACTGAAGATGGAAATCAGGGACATCAATCTGCTCGACCTCTCTTCAGAAATCCCCTCTGGGAGGCTGTAGAGGAGGCCTTTGGTTTTGAGGATGAGGTCCCCGAGCCCTGACTTCTACGGGGAAAGTTGTAGTTGAAGTTAGAAAGCTTTTATCCCCTCCCCACAAAAAGGGCAAAAACAGTTGTACGTTAAAGCTGCATTGGTGCGAATGGGTGTGCTGTGTGCAGTCACAACCTTAGGTTGACCTATCATTTTCATGGCTGTAACTAAAAGCTACTGTTAATTGAACAGTTATTATGAGCCACGCACTGCTGTGGGCTTTATGCTTAATCAGCTCTTCTTTACAGATGGGGAGACTGAGGTACGGGGTGGCTTTGTAACTTAGCCAAGGCCATACACTTGGAAAGTGATAGAGGTGGGATACCTCTATCAGCATGCCTCTACTTTGACTAAATAAACTCCAAAATCAATAATTAATCCCAGCTTTAGGGATTTTGATTTCATAAAACTGCCTGAGACCTCACCGGGCTCTTCTTTCCTACCATATCTCTTATTTTGGTTTAAGAGAGGAAGGAGGGGAGTTTGCATGATCTCTGATAAAGATGAGGCAGTTGCGTTATACCTGGCTGGTCGCTCTTTCGGAACCCAGGAAGAACAGACTTGAGTGTGTGGTTGTAGACAAGCACCCACAGTGAATGCAGAAGCCTTTTAAGACTTGCACTCCTGTGAAGTGTAATTATTCTTCGGGATGGGACTCTCTGAACTGCCTGTTCTCTCCAGGCTGCAAAGCAGACGTAAGTGATGTTCCTTGCACTCTTCACTCCCGGAGGAAAAAGGAGATACCGCCTTTCTTTCTTTCTTTGTTGGTTTGGCGTACGCCGTTTATTCCCTAGCCACGGAAGCGAGTGCCTACCAGCTTCATTTAGGTTAAATATAGGGCTCATCCTAAACACCTTGTTTTCCAGATGTGAGGGGCAGGCCCAGCAGGCTGTGACGTGTCCTGGTGAGTGGAAGTGATGGAGAAGCATGTGCTAAGAAGGCCACAGCACCCAGCCCCGTGTGCTGGTGGGAGATGCTTTTTCATCCCAGAAGTCATGTGGAAGTCTTTGTATCTAGTTGGAAGAACTCAGAAACATCTCTTTTCTTAGTCGTTTGACTAGTAATATTTTTGAAAGAGGTTGGAATTTTTAAAAACGAAAATTTTGCATTCTGCATGTAAACAGAGATGTCCTAAGAGACCTAAAAGAAAATACATGAGGTGTTCGTGAGATAATGCATTTATCCTATTTAACTTCATACCTTCCAGTTAGGTTTTTGTTGTGCAGATGATGAGTGACTCCTTCAGAAGATGTTAAGGAGTGGGGTTATTTCTTTTCTGAAGAGACAGTTTTCAGGGCAGACTTTTGATATTCTCTTTTTCCCTTCTTCCTGGATGTTAAGATAGGAAAGCCACGTCTGATCCCCAAAAAGCAGTGCAGTAGATCAAACCACCCCTCGAACTGTTACTCACCACCTGTGTGAGGTGTATCTGCCAGCCCAGTACTCCTGACTCTTAGTAGCGAGCCCACCCTTCTTGGCAGCCCCACTGTAGGTACCTAACATTCCCCCGTTCATCTCACCCGGGCCCTGTTTCCTTAGGGATTTTCTAGGGGAGGACTAATCCGAGAAGCAAATTAATGCTGAATTGATGACGGCACCTCTGAGTTCCGGAACTGAATGCCTTGGATGTCGTCTGACTTATCCCTTTATTTTCTGGGTGAGGAAATTGAGGATGAGAGATGTGAAGCACACAGGGAGGCTACCCTTAGTCGTGCGCTGCCTCAGTAGTCACCACAGTCACTTTTCCAGAGGACAGCCCTCTGCACCGTCTCACGAGGGTCTGTGCACCTGCCGGTACCTGCCTGGACAGGTTCCTCAGTTCAGACAGCCCTGCATTACTCTCTAGGGAGGAACAAGGTGTTTTATTTCACTGTGGCCAGTGTGAAGGCATTCTGTGGAAATGCACCTGTGGGAGACCTGCAGGCAGCCCAAATGCTGCCTTATAAACCTCCGGACCTTGAAGAATGACTGCCTGGTGGCAGCCCTATAATCAGGAGTTACGGGGCCTGAGTTTTCTTAAGCGGTTGTAACTTGGAGGCCTGTGACTTTGGGAGAGAGTTCCACTGCATGCAGTGTTTCCAAGAATTCGTTACTTTGTGCCAGAGGAGTGGGCACAGTTAGCTGGAACAGTGGCTTTAACTGGCAGCGGTTTGCTGCAAGGGAAGCTCACGGTTCCATCAGTCTTAATGCTGAGCGGCCCATACGTTGCATGCTACTGAGTAGACTTGTATATCTTTTATTGAGAATTAAGCCCCCAAAGCAGCTTTCTGTAACTATTAAAGTCTGATGGATAATGTTAAGCTCCATTGTAGGCATTGGAGAAATTTGGTAGTCTTTGGAACAAGCAGTTTCTTTGGCTTTGGCCTTGAGAGCAAAAGTGCCACTTCTAGTCACTTTTAATGTTACCAGGAACTTTCAGACTCAGTACTGATTATTGACAGGTTTGTAGCAAATGGGATTTCTAATGTGGTGGTGAATTAATCTACATGTGCCTTAAAGGTGAACTAAAAATACAGCGAATTATCTGAATAAAACTTACGTGAACATAATTTTTTTTAGTCACACAAATTGTTGGAAGCTCTGGTCCCTCCCCAGCAGGTTGCTGGCAGTGGTGCTAGCTTCTATAGCTTGGGCCAGGGTCTGGGTCTTACCCCAGGGCTCACGTGACATGGTCATTTAGGGACAGGACAATGGGAATGTGCTGCCTGGGTCACAGCCACGATTATTCATCTGCTTTCACTCAGCCAACGTGGTGATGCGTGGAAGACCAAGAAGTGGGCATTGCCTTTATGAGTATACAGTGTACTGAATGATAGGGATGTGCACAGAATGTTGCCCCTTTTCTTCGGAGGCTGCACTGAGGAAGCCCGCTGTGGGCCCAGCGTCTATCTTGCCTGGAAAGAAGGGAAGTCTTGCTGAGCTGTGCATCCTGGCATGTATTTCTGCCCATCCTTCATTATTTTCACCTCTGATAATGACACTTCTGACAGTACAGTGTGTTGCTGGAGTTCACTATCTTTTGTTGATGAAAGTATTACAGTAATCAAAGAATTCCTTGCACAACTTTTGCAACCCTCAAGGAGAAGTGATAAAACACAGACCCCGCTTGATAGATTGCAGGGTACGGGGAGGAGGGAGTTGTCCTTCCTTTCATTTTGGCTTGGCTGTTTGTGTAGCTGTGAAAAAACACTGAGTCTGCTTTTTGTAAAGGAGATAGCTTGGCTCATCCCTACCATGCAGAGTGTCGGGTGAATTAATGAGTGGAAGGCACATAATAATATGTGGCACTTATGTAGTCTTTTGATGATTTCACCTAGAATCTTGCCATCTGGAAACTTGCATTTACTAGGACGCAGAGCCAATTTTGGCTGATACTGAGTCCAATGTGTACTTAAAAGTGGTTTAGATTTTCATTTGGCTAAAACCTAGGAGGCTGTAGACTAATAGAATAATAATAATGATAGCTTTTCCTAAGAAGCCCTGAATAGCCTCAGAAGCACTCTAATGGGAGGTAAAAGGCAGGAATCTTACTCTGTTTCATAGCAATGAAATAGAAACTTGGTAGCCTGCACAGGGTCATAGAGCTGTCCCTTTTGAAATGAGACGTTGAATTCACGATCCCGATGGCTTTGACTCTTGGCTTTGCCCCCAAGCATTGCTGTCTCCAGTTTCCAGACCATGAAGAATCTTTGCCGTTTTATTTTCCCAGTCCTCTGGAGTGAAGGTTTCCCACCTGGAGTTTGAATTCTGCTGAAGGTGCCTACATCCAAGCCCGATAGATCTCACAGTGGGTCGGGGTTCACGGGTCACTTGGCCTGGGGACCGGCTGCTGACTGTTGAGTTTGGAGCCCAGCTGGCAGTGCATCCATGACTCCCTCACTCTCCGGGAGGGCCCTCTGCACTTCTCAGCACTTCAGCAGGGTATGGCTGTGCTCTTTTTCCCAAGTCAGCTGAGAGCCTCTGCAAGGTGTGCCACCTGTTCTCCCCCGATTTAGAGATGCCTTTCACCTCCCATTAGAGTGCTTCTAAGGGCGACTTAGGAAAAGCTGTCGTTATTGTTTATTATTCTGTTAGTCTACAGTCTCCTTGGTTTTAGCCAAATGAAAATCTAAACTGCTTTAAATACGCATTGGATTTGGTATCATCCCGAGTAGGCTTGCACAGAGTGATGGAGTGTGCTGCCCCAGGCATCCATGTCCCTTATTCTGGCCGCTGCCCTCATGCATCCTTTAGGGGTACATGGGAGAGAACTGAGGGGCACAGGCCTAAGTTTGCTTCCACCTCATTCCCATCCCACATTCTCAGCAGGCTCCTTGCCTTATTATTGTCAGTCTAAAAACCAACATAGATCTGCCATTTCCCGGGTGGACTCAAGCCTACGGAAAAGCAAAGACCACGTTTCCCTAAAGGTGTTAATTTCAAATTTAAGTTTGTTTATGCTCCTCTTATACCACAGTGGCAACTTAGAAAGACATATGCAGTGTGAAAGGCTGAAACCTGAGGGCAAAGGACGAGATAGTAGTTGACAGGTGCCGAAGTTAGGCCACACATGTGGCTCTTGAGTTTCACAGCAGCTGAAAGAAAAGGGACTTAAGATCAGCTTCCAAATTTGTAATTGCCTTTAAATAAAAACAGATCCGTTTCACAGAAGAAGCATGGCTTTTTCTGTTACTGAGGAACTTTTTTCCCTAAGGACGTCATAAAGAGAACACTGATCTAATAGGTGACATTCTCCTACTTGAAACTTAGTTATCAAAGGTTATGAGCCAGTCTGTTTGTTTTGAGTGTTCTCTCCTCACTGGTGTATTTGTGTGTCTGTCTGTCTAGCCTGGTAAATCCGTTTCTGACATACCAGGAGTTTGGTTGGGTGTGTGTGGATCCAGACTTCGGGAGTGACTAGGACTTACAGACGAAGCCGTATGGTTCAGGTTCTTTGGGAAAGTCCTTGGAGTAGCCCAGGACGGGAAACTGAGGCTGGTGGGAAGACTGAGGAGTGAGAAGAGGCGGGCTGAAGGCAGATGTCTCAGTATAGGGGATTGCATCGACCAAGAAGAAGTCCAGGGACTTAGCAGAAGGGGAATGCCGGGGAACAGTTGGTGGAGTCTAGCCTCTGGCAGGACCTGGGCTGTGAGACCAGCCTGGTTGTCAGGACGCAGGCCTCAGGGAAGGGACCAGGGAATCGGCAAGGAAAGCATGTTCAAGTTCATTGAGGACTGTCCTCGTGATGAACCTGAAGAGAAGATGATTCCTTTTTTAGTTGCTGAAGAAACTGAAGCTCAGAGCTGGGTCTGGCCCCAGATTTGTTCAGTGTGCGTTTGGTGCACCCAGTCTGGCTCCTGAGCGGCAGTGAGTGCAGGCCCAGTCTGCCCCCTCCGCCTCCTGGCTCTCCCTTCTCTGTCAGAGGTCCCTGTTATTTAGAACAGTTGCTCAGGGCTGGAATAAGCCTCCGGGTGACAGATGAAGGGATCCTGAGACTGCTTCTCTCTGGGCAAAGTTGGTCCCAGAACTGCTCCAGGGAGTGAGGTAGTTCCAGGGAAAGGCGGCAGATACAGGGGTTGAGGGGGGTGGGGCGCCAGGCGGCACCCGGGGCTTTGTGTGCCCACTGGTGGTGCACGTATCATGCTGATTCTTACAAAAATGTATACGTGTGTACACACAGACACACACACACACAAGTTCCGCAGCTTGCCTTTGAAGTGAAAGCTGGGGCTCGGTGCTGTCCTTGTTTTTCCTCCCCTCCATTTTGGGCCAATCCATGTTCCTGCGAACAGACAAGGCATTGTTGAAAGTACAGTGTGCTGTCCTGCTTTTGCATTGTCATCAGAAACCCTTGACGAAACGTTTAATTTCTCTCTGAGGTTATCTGAACTTAGTCGACTTGCCTGATGGTACATTGGGTTCTGGAACCTGGAACTTTCTTTTTGCCCACCCCTGTTTCGTTCAGTCATAGAACACAGAGATATTTTTATAGAAAACTTAAGGATTCCTGCACTAGGAGATGACTCAGACCAGTGTTTCCAAACTAGTAATACTAACTGGGATACAGGCTGGAGAAGGGCTTCGCCTTCTCTTCCCTGCTCTAGCTTTTCACCGGTCTAGCTGTCTGTCCTGTTACCCTGTTTGCAGTAGGGCCAAAGGGACCTGTCTCCTAAGTGTAAGGTTCCATTTAAAAGTGAAGATACTTTTTAAGGCTACTTTAACAGAGTTAAAAGCTTTTAAGTTCTTGTGACAATCTGCTAACCAGCTGCATTGCCTGTGACCTCATTTAAGAACGTTTTCTGTCATCATCTTTTGATAAATTCAACAAAGGTAGAGATGATAGGTGTGAGTTAAGTAGTTAAATTGCTTTTGAACTGTACATTTAAAAAAAATTCCATTCACTTTTTCCCCTCGTTTGGGCTTACTCTTTTTGCAAGTGTGCTGATTCATCGGCATGGACCATGGACTGGATATCATAGTATTTTTTTAAGCTGGACTGTATGAAAACTTAAGATTTACAAAAAAAAAAAATTAAAACCCCACATAACTGAGGTTGTTGTACAATTACATTTATTTAATCAGCTGTTACATTAAAAAAAATCAGATTTCAGAAATGCAGTTAGAGTCAACTTTACAAGAATGCATTTGTTATACAAAATGAGATGTGCATGCACAGACCCAGACCCAGTTTTCCCTTCTTGCCTGTGGTCAGCACTGCTGCTGCTTTATACCCCCCGGCCTCCCGCTTTCCCCCGCCCTAAGAGGCAGAGGCGAAGAAGAGACTAGAACGTCAGGGCACACGGAGACTGTCCTTGTGGTGGGTGGAGATGAAGCGTCCTGCTGGCGGGGAGGCAGCGGTCTGGGCTGGGGAAACAAGCCAGCTCCATGGCGCCTTATGCTTGCGCTCGAAGCCTCCGCGGGGTGCTTTCTGCCTGGCTGGGGTGATTTTCTGCGCCTAGGTGGAAGAAAGAAAGAGAGTTTGCTCTGGTGTGACTGGAAAATGAAAAAGCTTGAAGGGATGCTGACAGTTTTTGATGGGAAGTCATGACAGTATCTTAGTTCCTTAACATTTTTTAGGTAAACATAGTGTTGTAGGTTCCGCAGTAGAATAGTTAAAACTTGAAATCCCTGAGGATCATTCCTAAGACAAAAGAGCCAACAATGTTTTTGGTCCCGTGGGGTGGGGTGGTTTGATCGGGGCGCGTTTTGAGGAGAAGGAGGGGGTGGCACCGTGCGCAGTGCCTGGCACCATTCCTGTGGGCCACTCCACATGTAGCCGCTTGCCATGTTCCCGCTTTGCTGAACTTCTTCAGAAAATTACTGTTTCTGAAGAAAGAAAATCTGAGTGGTGGAGAGAAATATAGGCTGTATTTAAGCTGGCCTTTGTAATTTTTCCTGGGCACACACAGCCCATATTTTGGAGCTCCGTGACGTCAGCGCCCCTGCCTGAGGGTCGGGAGTCTTGACCAGTCAGGCCTTGGCCGCCCTGGGCCACACAGACGCATGCCTGAACCAGGTGCTTGTTTACTTCCTCTTGGTGCTGGGACATGGAGTACTAAGAAGGACCGCACGCCTGCACAAAAGCTCCTGCCAGCACGCTCAGCCCTGCCATTCCTGACTGTCTTGGAAAGCGCTCCATCCTCGAGGCAGGCTTTTGTTCTTCGAGTGCAGGCTTTTTTCCCCAGCTACATACCCTTTTCCAGATTCCAGAGCAGACCCCACGCCCACTCCCCTGCAGTCTAGCCCCCGCGCAGGCTCCTCAGCGTCAGCGGCTGTGAACTTTCAGAGCAGGAGGAGGACAGGGTAATAACTTTCTCAGTGCTCTGTGGTGACCTGAATGGGAAGGAAATCCAAAAAAGAGGGGATACATGTATACGTATAACTGAGTCACTTTGCTGTACAGTAGAAACTAACACAACATTGTAAAGCAGCTATACTCCAATAAAGATTTTAAAAAAAATACTTTAATTAGAGGAAAGGAAAGAGGTAATGGATAGACAAAATAAAAGTACTTATTTACAGACTATATTGGCCAAGGATTATGGATAGAGAATTGAGGCTGATGTTTCTGTCAAAATTTTGGATGCCATGTGCACAAATTCTATCATGGTTCAAAAAATGTGCAGCCTTTTCTCATTTTACTCTTGGCATTAGTTTGGCTTTTTTATGAGACTCACATTACTGCTTTCAGACTGGAGAGAGTATTAGCGCTCATTCTAGGCCGGCCTCCTCATTCGATAGAATAAACTGAGGCCTGCGACTTGGGGTGGGCACAGAGCACCCAGCTAGTGGGTTAGGCAGAGCCAGCGGGAAACTGAATTCTCACTCCAGGCCTTTCCTTTAGAATAAGTTGCTGCTTGCCTTTGTGACTGTTATAAAGACCTGCCTGGGGCATGGGTGGGGCCTGGGGCCTGGGGGCAGGAGAGTTCCTTTTGCCTCTGGAGCATTTAGAGTTTCCCATCACAGCCCAGGTGTAGCTGGGACTCACTGGGAGCTCTTTCAGAACCTCTGTTTTTCTATTTAACTTTGCACCCAGTAGTGAGGGGCAAAGGGTGGTCCATTTACATTCAGGATAACCATACCCATGACAGCTGGGCAGCCCTCCTGAAGCTAAGTACCACGTGAGGGATGTTCTTTATATCTGTTAGAACAGTGTTTCCCAAACTGTATTCCCCTGAAAATAGTAGTAGGCTTCATGATTTGGGCAGTTAGGTTGAACAAAATTTAAGTGATATATTTTCTTTTCTTTTCCTCATAGGACTTCTTGAGGCAGTCTC
Source organism: Aethalodelphis obliquidens (assembly GCF_003676395.1). NCBI lineage: Eukaryota > Metazoa > Chordata > Mammalia > Artiodactyla > Delphinidae > Aethalodelphis > Aethalodelphis obliquidens. The sequence continues at coordinate 49,985,581 of NW_020837947.1, read as the reverse complement.
ATCACACCCTTTTGGTGGTAAAGTCACTCGGGAGTCAGCTTGAAACCCCAAATTCTGAGTAATCAGAAGGATGAGAACCAAATATAACGTAGCCCTGAAGTTCACTTTTGGGTCAGGCATTCAGGAAGCAGCACATAAAAATTTGCTTGGATACAGTTTCCTCATAGTTCTTTCCTCATAGTTCTTCAGCAGCTTGAAATAACATCTCGAGGTGGCAGTAAACAAAAATCTCAGGTTATCATTTTTCTTTCCATCTGATTGAACAAGTTATTGTCGTAGGGAGGTGAAACAAAACAAAACTTTGTGTTCCTGAAGCCGAGATCTGCATTTCAGTTACTTGTACGTTCCAGTTACTTTGAAAGAAAGAAATAGTGGTATTCTTAAAGAGTTTTATGTACATGTTTTAAAGTTCACCATTGCTGCCTTTTTATTTAGAAAAAAGTTTGGAAAATTGTGGTATCTTGATTCAAAGGAAATACTGCTCAGCAATAAAAAGGAACAGCCGCTGATACAAAACATGGATGACTGTCAAACATGCAGAAGGACATGCTGTTTGATTTCATTTATATGAAGTTCTAGAAAAGGCAAAACTAGCCCATGGCGACAAAAAGCAGATCAGTGATTACCAGGGGCCATGGGGGTAGAGGACTGACTGCAAAAAGGGCATAAAGGAACTTTCTAGGGACATGAAAATGTTCTGTATAGTTACGGTGGTGGTCACATTGGTGTATACATTTGCCACAATTCATCTATCTAGCTGTGTGCTGAAAATGGGTGCATCTTTTGGTGTGTAGATTATATGTCAGTAAAGTTGATTTAAAAAGAAGAGAAAGTTTAGAAAGACTATGATTGGAATTTGTGTAGCTCGAAGAACAAATCGTGCATTTCAGCCAGTTTTTCAGCACTGTAATGTAAGCCTGGCCCTTTGCTTTCACATGTCTTCAGTTATTCCTGTGTTCACGAGGCTGCCCATCTCTTCTGCTTTCCCACTCTTTTTGTGATTTGAGCTTTAGAAATTCTTTCCTTTCAGGAACTTACAGTCCTTGTTAGTAGTCAGCAAAAATGCGTTTTAAATTCACCTGAAATTATTTTTCACCTAGGAGGTCGTGTAAGCATTAGTGGTTTTCTGGAATGGAGGTGTGGTGGAAGCATGAGTGTTTGCGTGTGGGAAGAGGGTATGTGTCCTTAGATAATTGTGCCACGGTTCCTCACACCTGTCTAAGCTTCTGTGTGAATAGTAAAAGAAGGTGTCATGAACTTTGCTTCTGGCATTTGTCTGCCACAGCTGGGGCCTAGGGTTGCACATTTGTTGTGGTTTCTGAGTCTCTGAGAAGCCATTTGTTGAGAATGGTCATGCGGCTGGTAATTCAGCGGGTGAGGGGCGAAGGATGGTTCTCAGCGCTTTCCCCATTCTCCAGTCTTGAATCTCAATCCCATTAGAAATGAGGGCGTTTTCCTAGTGTGTTCACAGAGGAGTGGATGCATGCCTAGGAATGTATGATTTAGTGGGTAGTTTGAACATCTAGGTATCAGGAATACTGTTGAGTGTTTTTAAAGTTCAAGTCCTCCATGTATCATCAAACCGGGCTCTAAGAAAGAATGAACTTGTTCTTAATGGATCATGTTAGCTGGATTTGGTTCAAGTGTTTTTTCTTAGAAGGGAGGATTACGCATTATAGTAACAAGATGTTCTTTTATTTCCTAGTTTATCAAAAGGTGTTGATTGTGAAATAGGGTGTGCAGATATTTTAGATCTTACTGTTTTTAAATAGATGAGTTCAAAAGAGCGAGAAAATGTTGTGTCAGAAGGTGAACTGTGCCAGAGGAGAACTAAATAATTGGGGTTGGGGGAGGGAAAAGTAAATATTCTTTTCCCTTGTTGTGTCTTTCTCTTGGACATCTATTGGTTGTGTGCTTGTGTTGTGTTTTTGTTTACTGGCTTTCTTAAGACTGCGAGGGCAGCGTGGAGAGGTGGTGCAGAGCTGTATGCAGATGTTCTTCCCTCTTTCTGGTTTTTCCCTCCCCAAAAAGTTGTTGGCAAATTAATTTCAAGCGAGCGGGGAGGGAAATGGGCCACTTGAGCTTTTTAGATTGGTGTGAGCTGTGTATTTGTTTACGAAATGAAAGCAGGTGAAGTTTGTGCAACTTTAGAGAAGAAAGGAGAGTCCCCTTTCTCCTCCTTCCCCTTCTCAGGAGAGTTGTTAGAAAATCGAAAGCTTATTTTATGCCCCTGTGGTTTAGAAGCCAAATAGAGAAAACTGCAGGCGAATGAGTGGAGTTTTGGCTTCTTATTAATAGAATCAAGATGTGAACCGGCCTCCTGACCCCTGGCAGCGCCGTGCAGGTTCCTGGGGCTCCTGTAAGGTGAGCGGCCTCAGCCCCATTTCCCTCCGTGGGCTCGCCTCCCTCTCACGGCCCTTCTTCCCTGGGCTTGGCCCGGCTGATTTTGTACTCCTGCCCCAGACTCTAAGAATGTGCATGGGAGACCGGGGCTCTGCGTCCCTGGTGGTGGCCCCGGGAGCCTCAGGGCCTGGCTGTCCTGTCGCAGTGACCGGGTGGGGGTAGTTCAGCACAGCCAGGCCCTGTCCCAAATCTGGCTTTGTTGGCGCTGGCAGAGACCCAGCTCTTTCCCAACCGCCTCCTGCCTCCCTTGTGCTGCGAGATAAGAACTAAGAACGGGCTTCACCTGAGCGGTTTTGTGCTTGTAGAAACCATTTCGGAACGTGGGTTAGTGGTCTGCACTGTCAGGGAAAGTGTGTGATTTGGTGGAGACGTTTGTGATCCAGAGTATTTTCATGGTGGTTTCCCAAACAACACTAGCAAGAACTAAGAGTTCAGTTTATCCTCTTGGTAATTTAATGTTGTTCTCAAGGAGAATTTTTTTTTTTTTTTTTGAGGCGTGACTTCCATTCCTCCCCCTCCCCTCTGCCCCAAGCAGCTGGGTTTTGCAAACCTTTGTTAAGCCACACATTGTTGAGGTCAAAAGCCTGCTGCTTATTTTTGCTGAATTTATGAGAGGTGTGAGCATGTAGTGTTTTTAGGTAGTGCTGTGGAATGCAAATTGAGTTGTCAAGAATACTGGAAGTATTTCTGAAGAAGGAGATAGGGTGAAAATACTTTTCATTATAACCGTCACCTCTCTAACTCTTCAACTTGAGCTGAATTTAACAATATAGAAAAACTTTGGTCCTTATTATATTGAATTCATTTCCTAAGCACTGTTATTGTTTTATATGAAATACAGCGTAAGTTTCGTTATTAAAAAACTCAACAAATGCTGTTGGGTACGGGGGACGCTTTTGCCCTTTCATTATTTGATGTTTTCTCCGTCTCAGAAACATGTCTTTCTAGAGGGGAGGGCAAGTTTGTTAATGCAATTCCCAAAGATTGGCTATTTACTCTAGGACAGAAAGGCATAGTGAGAGCAGAAACGTCATAGAAATCAGCCTTCTTATGTTCTCCATTCCTAGGACTTCAGGATAAAACCTGCTTTTATGTTTACAGTAACTGCTGTCTAAGGGAGTTTTTGTACACATGTGAAATCATAATGACCTCTGTAAGACCACATGTTATGAGTGCCTTGCTGGTGTTACCATGCCAAGCTGCCATTTTATCTTGTTAGTGATAAGCTTCATAGTTCTGCTGGAAATAGATTTTGTGTTAAGGCAAAATATAGGGTCAAGTATAGGATATTTCAAGATTCCAGTAAAATAAATATTTTATTTTACTTTTTAAATTTTTATTTATTTTTTGCCTGTGCTGCGTGGCTTGCGGGATCTTCGTTCCCCAACCAGGGCTTGAACCTGGGACACAGCAGTGGAAGCGCCAAGTCCTAACCACTGGACCGCCAGGACACTCCCTAAAATAAAAATTTTAATGGTGGCAGCCTGGTTCTCTGTCATTCTGTCAGACTCTGCCGAGACCCTGGTTCCTTCCTCCTGTCCTTTTTGTTTAAGCTAACCTTTTTGGTTTTTTTCCCCTGCAATGTTCTCTTTTTTTAGAATGCTCCCCAAACTTATAATCTGTCAGTATGTATTATTTTACCGTAAAGGTCAAATGCTTTATTTTCTACATGTCTCCTCTCCATTCCATTATCCCATAGCATTGAAAACATTTTTATAATACCATTTTTGCTATTTTTTATGTATTATTAACAGAACCCTTTGAGAAAGTTGTACTGCCTACTCCAGAAAAATGTGGTTACATAAGACATTTTGCATGCAATTTGCATATAATTTCAGGGGTTTATGAATGCTCTAAGTCCCATCCATGGACTTCTGGTTAATACCCTAATTTAAAAAAATACATTGCTCAAAGTAAAAGTAGGAATGTGGACTTGGAGATATAGGGGAAGAAAACCATGTCCAGATTACTTGAGAGTTATGGGTTGATGAACGATGAACATCTCAAGTATGTTTTGTAAGCAGGGAAGCAAAATGTTTGTTTGTGAAGGGGTGGGAAAATTTAAGCAGGAAATGGAAATCTCAGATAGGAGCACTGAGCAGGGCCATTCAGGGGAAAGAGGAGGTCACTGTGCACCTATCTAGAGGCAAAATTATAGGGTGTTTGGGAGAATCTAGAACCCTAGCCTAATCACACATTTTATTTTTTAAAAGATTTGTGGTTAGGTGAGTTTGGAATATAATACACTATCACCCTTCAGGATCTTCAAGATGCATACATATCAGCAGGTTGAAGTCCCGGAGGACTCCTGCAGTAAAGAACTCTGTTCTACATGGTTTAATCCACCATCTCCCAGACAGTCTTAGGTCCACGGGATGCTTTCTGCAGAAAACAGTTATCAGCAGAACACATGTTGGAAAGTGAAATACCGGACTAGATAAACGTGTCCTTTCTAAGTTTTAGAGTCTGAGGTGTGGACGGTATCCCGAACCACAATAAGCAGAGAAAATCCCAAAAGATTAGAGAGAAAGTGTCACTGTGGAGGTGGCAGCAGCTAAGTGAGAACATAACTAGGCCGTGCAGTTGTCTCTTCACGTTGGCCCAAAGGGGACGTGCTAGAATGTGGGTGATGCCGTCGGACTGTGTTGAGAGGCACACAGCCCAGAGGTTGTGCGAGTTCCCACCATAGCTCCCTGAGAAAGGGAGAGCAGACCTGAGAGTGTCCAGTTCCTTTAGAAACGATGTCACCCATTAAATCCAGAGTCCACCAGGCTGAGACTAGGTAACACACTTAGGTAGAAGAAAATTGCTTGTGACTCTGAGTGTAAAAGGCATTTTTCTTTTCAGCTGTGTGGATGCTCACGTAAGAGAAACTGCTTTCTTATTAAACAGAATGATTGTGCTGTGTTTAATGGGATCAGACATCTCCGTGCTGCCTTGTGGTGTTCATACTATTCTGGATAATGATTATGTGAAATTATGGATTCCATGGGCTAAATTTAAGCCAAGCAGTACAGGACAAAGGGGTGCTTTGATTCTACTGTGCCTTGTTATCAGTCTCCTGGTTAGGTAACCCACGTTTTAATATGTTTCAAGGATTTTTTTTTTTTAACACAGATATTCTGCAGTATTAATAGGCTTTGGTGGCTCATACTGTACACCTGTATGTGGCTGAGTTCAGCCGTACCATGGGTGGTAGCTGGAGAGCTTTTTTGGGAACAAACCTCATGTTTCCTCTAATTTTTAATAAGCACATAGGTCTGCCTGGCTCTTGAGATGTGTCACAGAGTCCATCACATGCCACCTACTACAGTTCTAAAGAGGTACTAAAATTAGAATTCATGCTTTTTTTTTTTTTTTTAAGTTAGTGATTCTTCTTCCTTTGCTGAAACTACTCCTGGTCAGCAATATTTGTTAAATAACCTCTTCTAAACCCATAAATTCCGAGCTAGAGTTTGTGAACCTTCAACCGAAAGCAAGAAAGAAAAAACTTAATATAAACAATAGAAACATAATTCCTCTCATAGAGTTTTGAGGTTCCCAATTATTTGGTGAGGCTTGTATTTTCCTTTAAGGATCTGGTTCCCAAGCAGTTGATAATAATTCAGTATTGTGGGTTCTCTCTGCTTTAATTCTTGCCTTCCTCTGGATCCTCCTTTCTTCTATCTCCCCCAATTTAGTGAGGGACCCCGCCACCACCTTGCTTCTCTCAGTTTGAAGCAGTCTTTTCGCCCCAGAATTGTGTTCTTCAGTGGATTCTTCATCTTCACTTGATGTGACTCTAATCTTAGTCCAGAGGAGGAAGGGATTGGCTGAATTCTGCTGACTCTTTGCTCCCCAACTCTGTTGATACGGACACTCGTAGGGTGGGGATGACAGGGGATTACCAAGCAGTTGCTGAGTGATAAACTGAAACTGAGGCAACCACAAGCAGGATGTGCAAAAAAGAGCCCCTGAGACACACTGATCCATTGCTCTGAACCAGCTCTCTGTGCTGGGCCTGCTGGGAAACAGGAGGAAAAATCTAGAGCTTTCTCTTGAGCAAAGTTGTTAAGTACAACATGAGTCAGAAGCGTAATTCCAAAAGGTTTGGGGCCATCCGGATTTGGGGGTGGGGTGGGGGAGGAGTGTTACACATTTTCTGGCGACTGACTTACTGGAAATTCACCATCATGGAAACAGAAATTTAGGGAAGGAATTCTGAATATTTTCTGGGAAGGCTCCCATTCATGGAATTGGTTTGGCAGGCAAATGGCTTCCAGGAATGCCAACCAGATTTATATAGCAAGATGAAGATGGTTGATAGTATCTTTTCCTTTTATTGCAAACTGGTGGTAGCTGGAAACCTCCAGCCTAGGACAAGGGCCCTCTCTCTCCATCCATGAACCTCCACTTCTTTATTCTTGGCTTTTCACTATGGCCAGGGAGAGATTTCTCAGAGTCTCATCTGTGCACATTCTTTTTCTCTCCCTTTTCTTTTTAGATGCAATTAATAGAAAGATTAGTAACAGTTATTATATAAGAAACTTGAGATGTAAACTCGAGATGTAATAAACTCTAATAAATTTGAGTTTATTAGAAAAATTGAATGAGACCTGTTTGCATATTCCTAGATCAGAATAACTTTGCAAGAGTAGGTTGTTTTTTATTTCCTGTCCACCATCTTCCTTTTACCCTGATATTATTCCAGTTAATAAGTAAATGACCCTTCTGAATTGCAACAGGTTTGGGAATGTTCTTTAAAAGCATAACCTTTTTAAATGGGGATTTTCTTTTAAACAGGGCAGTTTTATATAAAAAGTATAATCCTGCTAGGTACTAACTTTATTGCTTATTTTAGGACCCCCAAATATTTAATTTGTATATATCTGTATGCTCTCAGCTATGTCTAGAATTGTGTGTGTGTGTGTGTGTTCTAGAATTTGTGTGTGTGTGTAGATATCACAACTAGAGTTTGTGGATTTAAGTTTTGAATTCAGTTATTTTTCCTTTTTTGAATGGTGTTTACTATTTTGTTTAGGAAGTAGCATAAATATTTTAAGATTATAGGCTTTTCATAATGCTTCTCATAATAATCTTTTATGCAGTATGTGCCTTGCCCTGGAACTCGATGGGAATTTTGTGTTTCTACAAAGATGCTTCTGGTCTTTTCTCTTGGTGATCTGGAACAGAAGCCTTTCCCAAGTTTAATACATTTTTGACTGTATTTCAGTGGGTTTAGTTTTGTAAAACCCTTCTCCCACCCTCGAAAAATAAGTATCTGGGAAGCAAGCTCGCTCCACATCCACCATATGAATTGTTTCTGTTAAGGGCTGTCCCATTTCTTCAGACAGATTCCATCCTCTTCTTTCATCCCATTTATTCTTGACTGTGGTTGTGGATTGTCCCATTTCAAGTTTCCTTTCAGAGTGTAGCCACATTCCAGCAAGATGTTGGGTAGCTGGTTCTTTCCTAAAAGACCCACCTGGCTATACCAGCCCTCTGTTTGGGCAAAAGATTGAGTTGCTGCCTAGCACCACTTGCCCCTAGATATAGCTGTCTTTCCAGGCTTGTGAGGGGTAAGCCATTTACTTATTTACTTAATTTTTTTCTTTCTTTCTTTCTTATTGAGATATAATGGACATATAACATTGTAGTTTTAGGTGTACAACATATTGATCTGATATATGTATATCATTTTGAAGTACTACCACAATAAGTTTAGTTAACTTCCATCACCATACATAGTTGCACTTGTTTTTTAAAGCCATTCACTTATTTAAGAGACTACTGACAAAACCTTATTACCTGGGAGGATTAGCTTAACACAAATTGGTACTGCAAAGATGTAAGCCTTTTAAAAGTTTATTCTCTTTCATTATTAAAATATATGTGTTCGTTGAAGAAAATGTGAAAGCCATAGATTGCAAAAATGAAGAAAATAAAAATCACCTGTAATACTGCAGTTTATTGTTAGCATTTTAGTGTACTTATTTTCTGGTTGTTTGGTTGGCTAGTATTACGTATTATACCTATGGCCTTGAAACCTGGTTTTTCCTGGAAGCCTCAGGGACTTCGTGGTTTGATGTCTTGGTTAATTTTCATAAAAGGGGTGGAATTATTGATACTTTTCCGTGTCATTAACAATCGTTAATGACTTCATTTAAAAAATTAAACATCTTATTTTGAGATAATTGTAGACTCACATGCAGTTGTAAGAAATAATACAGAGAGATCCCATGTGCCATTCCTGGATTCCCCAATGGCAATGTCTTGCAAAACTGTAGTGCACACAGCCAAGTTAGTGACAGTGATAAGTCAAGCTATAGAACATTTCTATCACAAGGATTCCTCCTGTTACTCTTTCTTTTATAGCCATACCCACCTACTTTTATCGTCTCCACCCTGACCCCTGGCAACCACTCATCTGTTCTCCCTTTTTATAATTTAGTCATTTCAAGAATGTTATATTAGTGTATATAAGAACATATGTGTGAACATAAATTTTCATTTTACTGGGCTAACTGTCCAATGACTTCATTTTAATGATGGCATAATATTTCATTATCTCACATTGTTTTTCATCGTATGTTTTCACTTAGCGTAATGCCCTCCAAATCTATCCATGTTGCTGCAAATGGCAAAATTTCGTTCTTTTTTTTAATGGCTGAGTAGTATTCCATTGTGTATATATACCACATCTTCTTTATCCACTCATCTGTGATGGACACTTAGGTTATTTCCATATCTTGGAAATTGTAAATAATGCTGCTGTTAACATTGGGGTGCAAGTATCTTTTAGAGTTATAGTTAAGTCTTTATGCACATCTCCTTTTATTTCTAAAAGTGGGATTGATGCATCAGACTATGCATAATTTTAAAGCTTTGCTTTTCTTCCTAGTATCTCTCTTTTTTTCTTTCATAAAAACCTGCTAGACTGTTACCAGCAATGCCCATTTCTCATGCCCTTGCCAACACAGAGCATTATTACTTTAAAAAAGTCTTTGTAAATTTCTACCTTACCCCGATAGCAGCGTAAACACAGCTTGACTGTTGGCTTTCCAGTCCCACTTGCCTAAGAAAGTTTTTTAGAATAACCAAGTCGCCACCAAGACCTTGTTCTGTGTGAGGTCTGGGAATCGGCTAAAGTGGTTTTGGAGAGCCTCAGAAGACTTGGTCTAAGATAGGTACAAAGAATTATAAGAAATCACTCTGAATCCACCTGTTTCTATATGTTGTCTTCTGTTGTACCTCATATTCACCCAGAAGAACTAGACAGGACCTTAAGAAAAGAAAAACCTTTGAGATGTGAAGCACTGTTTATAAAAGCTGATAAACAATATAGGAGTATGTGTGTGTGTCTATGTGTGTTATGCCCATTTGAAGCTCTTAGAGATGAGATGAGATTTAAGTATAGACTTAAGGGAGCTGTTAAGTATATAGAGAGGTGAGATGCTTTTCTTTCTCCTTCTTACACTAAAGTATTCTTGTGTTTCTCTCAGTGTGACTAGGCGGTGATTTTCAGGGAATAAGATAAGGTTAAGGATATATATCTACTAAAACCCAGGAAATGTATTTGTGTCTTCTGAGATAAATGACATCTTTGGTTTGAAGATTACTTTCTGGTTGGAATGTGGCAAACTGACGTTCCTTCCAGTGTAAGACTTTTTTCCTTTTTGTGTTTCAAGCTCTATAGTTATTTGTTTTCTTCTTTACCGGTGGTACCGTATATAAGATGAATCAGACTGATTTCAGTAAAAATTGTTTTACTCTTAGAATGGCAGATCACTCTTACAGAAGGTTGGGTGATTTCAGAAGAGATTGTGCCCACTAACTCACTTGGTGCTAAATTAATGTGACGAAGACAGACCCCATTCTTACAAATGAATAAAGGAGGCTGGCAGAATCTGCCATTTCTCTTTTTAAAGTTATAAGAAGTTACTCATTTTGCCATTTAAATACCTTATACAGATTCATAGCTGAAGACTAGTAACGAGTGTAACAAAATGAGTAGATCAAGTAAAGTGACATCCATGAAAACTATTCACTTTTTCAGGGATGATAAAGAAAATGTTCTCTTTCCTTGTCATATTTTTCCAATTTATCATGATTCTTAACAGCATTGGTGATCTTAAAATTAAGTACCTAGAACATTCACATGCACTGTGGCCTAGGAAAGAAAATAGAGTATTAAACATCACGTGGTTTGTTCTTATCTCTAGGTATATATAACCTGAGAATGCAGGAAGGGGGCTCTGCTTAATGGGGGAGAGAGGGGTGATCCCTTGGGGAGTTTTGGGTAAAGTACAGCCTTTCCCAAATTGAGTGTGTATCGTCATTTTCCTTCACGGCAGTAGGAGGAATCTGGAATCTATCAACTTAATTGAAGCTCAGAGCTTAGTTCTATTTTTGAAATTAAAATTTTTCTCTACATGGTACATTATAGGCAGTTTAAAAATTTTAACAGAATGTTTTGTAATGATCATGAAAATATCTACAGGTCTGAGAACTCCTAGAAGAATCTTTGACTATGAAATTGACTAGGAATGGTGACTTAAGCTACCCTGAAAGAGTATGATTTGCTTTTGATCAAATGCAAACAGCAGTATCAGACTCTCAGACCATTTTGACTAAAATGATGATGTTTGATTCTAATCTGAGTGGTTATTAGGAGATGATTCAGCGTCATGCAGAATTAGTTTATTGAGGAGGTCAGAAGGTGCTAGAGGAGATGTATTATATAGATATTTCAGGAAAGTTTTGCTTATGAAAATCTAGAATTATGGTGGATGTAATAAGTAATAAAGAGGAATGGAAAGACAGCAGTACATATCTTGGTGACTAAATGAGGTGAAAATTTTTGGTTTCCTTTGACCTCTCCAGTGAGAGGTTAAATTGTTGTGGATTTTTGTACCTTTGGATGACTATGTGGAAGACTTCCTGACATATTTTTTTGTTCTTGAATTTAGGTAGCATTTAACAGCATCGTGCCTTTGCCTGAAGTGAGTGAATGAATAGTCCTGTTTTAAACTGTATTGGAGTGTGGAGGTTTCCATGATTTATTAGTACATCATGTTTGACATTGACCTATTTGTGAACAAGGAATATTCAGTTCACATTCATTGTTCATTATTGTGTTCGAACAACAAATAAATGTTACAGTTTTAGGGTCTGTGCTTGAACTGAAGTTGAACAACAGCCTGCGACTTCAGCCAGAGAAAACAGTATGTAGTATGAGGTTGAGGTAGGACAGAAAATTATGTTCAAAGGAGAAGTCACAAGATGCAATTATTTTGTAAAATGTGGTACTTTCATATCACTCAAAAGACCGGAGGACTTCCCTGGTGGCGCAGTGGCTAAGAATCCACCTGCCAATGCAGGGGACATGGGTTCGAGCCCTGGTCCGGGAAGATCCCACGTGCCACGGAGCAGCTAAGCCCGTGCGCCACAACTACTGAGCCTGCGCTCTAGAGCCCGCGAGCCACAACTACTGAGCCCACGTGCCACAACTACTGAAGCCCGCACGCCTAGAGCCCGTGCTCTGTAACAAGAGAAGCCACCGCAATGAGAAGCCCACGCACCGCAACAGAGTAGCCCCCGCTCTCCGCAACTAGAGACAAGTCCGTGCGCAGCAACAAAGACCCAATGCAGTCCAAAAAAAAGACCAGAAAAAAAGTTTTTTTAAATCTTATAATGTGAACATGTGATGCTTGACAATTAATTTGCTTTGCAGATTGTCTTTGGTAAAATGTTTTGGATTTTTTAAATATAAGAATTACAAGTAAATTAAGACAGTTTGTGTCTTAACAAACTTTGGTCCAGGCAAGTTTGGTCTGAAACGGAACAATATAAATTTAAGAGAGGTGGGGCAGGATGGGAAGACAGCTAATTTGGTATTAAGGATTTGAGGACCAGAATTCTGTGATCAAAGCCTCTTTCTTGGTTGTCAATGATGTTCTTCTCAGTTAATGACTAATTGCTGCTCTTGCCTGGAAATCCAGAAACTCTGGAGATGAGGAATTCTTTCTGAAACTAATTCCACAGTACATCACCCCTTTTGTTCACTGCCACGGACTGTACCCTGGCTTCTCTTCCCAAGGGCAGTTTGTTGTTGGCACGTCTGTCTGGGAGGGTGGTGTTTTCTGCATAGTAATCAGGCTTCTGCAATTGTGACCTTCCTCCCCCTCGCCTTAAACTCTTTGGGTTCTTGACACACACCTTATAAACTCTTCTGTTCTTGCCACGGGTAGAACAAAAATCAAAAGGAGAACAGGAGAAAAAAAGTTTTCTCAGATTTGATGTGTCTGCATAGTTCTGCCATGCTGTGATTAAGGAAACCCCATTAAAAACTTTCTTCTTCTTCTTCCCAGGAAGCAGCCTTGTGAACAGGCAGGTTCAGAAAGCCAGGGAGCCACAACTTTTTCCAGTGCTTTTACCAGCCAGTCCTACTTCTACCAAGGGTTTAGTGATCGTTCTGCATGTTTTAAGTAGTTAAAATGTGTATTTTGATCACCGTTAGCACCTGCTGATTTGCACAGCTGGCTACTTGGCCACTGTTGTGTGTGATTTTCATTTTTGTTACCCTCTGTGACAGCAGGGGGTCAGGATGAGGGTCCCATAAAGATAGCTCAACAGGAGTATATTGAAGAGGCAATGGTAATTCAACCAGCAAGTGTTCATGTTGGGCTTTGTTTTTTGTTTTGCTATGTTTAAAAAACAAATGAACCCCCACAAGGTACTAGAATATTGAGGGGCAAGGTATTGTCATCGGTTTTCAGACTCATGGAATTTAGAACTGGACTTTTTTTTTTATAATTTTTTTTTTTTTTAAAGAAGATGTTGGGGGTAGGAGTTAATTAATTAATTAATTTATTTTTGCTGTGTTGGGTCTTTGTTTCTGTGCGAGGGCTTCCTCTAGGTGTGGCAAGCGGGGGCCACTCTTCATCGCGGTGCGCGGGCCTCTCACTATCGCGGCCTCTCCTGTTGCGGAGCACAGGCTCCAGATGCGCAGGCTCAGCAGCTGTGGCTCACGGGCCCAGTTGCTCCACGGCATGTGGGATCTTCCCAGACCAGGGCTCGAACCCATGTCCCCTGCATTAGCAGGTAGATTCTCAACCGCTGCGCCACCAGGGAAGCCCTAGAACTGGACTTTAATTTATAGTATGTTTTGTCTTTCCTACCGAAAAGGACATACTTAGGAGATGAAAGGATTGTTGTTTGTTTTTTTTTTTTAAATCACTAGTTGAAATACTGTAGAAGAATAATATTTCCTACATTCCTTTATCAGAAACTTGTTTCGCTAATACCGTGTTTTCTGATCCTGGTAAGGTTTTATGTCTTGAAGATTGGATTGTAAGATGCTTTTGTTTCAAACCCTGTTTGTCTTGCTCTATTCAGATGCCCAGGTGACTGTGGATGAATTCTGCTCAGTCTCCAAAGCCTAAGGGAGGCTCCATATTCTTGTTTGTCTGCCATCCTGACATGTAGTAACATATAAGCATCCTTTAACGGCTCACAGATTAAGTTCTCTGGATGCTTTACTTCAGATGTTAAGGGAGAAATTTATTCATTCACTCAATAAATGTTTATTGATGCCTACTATGTGTCAGGCACTGAAATGTGTATTCTCTGACAGTGGGTTATCCTGGAAGAACTAATCTTGATCATTGCCAGTGTCTTGGTTCATGACAACAGCAGTTTGAGAGTTGATGGCAGGTCTGGCCTTCAGTACTGTTTATCCTATTTGCTGCCATTTTCCAAGGACCTTAGTATCATAGAATGTCAGAGTTGAAAGATATGTAGAAATTCTAATCTAGTTCCCTCATTTTATTCATCAGGGGTAATGTAGAATTTCATATGCGTGGTCCCAGTTGGCCTCAAGATCACCTTAAGTTTCACTGTTTTCAGCATGTCTCTTTTATACTCAGAATCATCCTTAAAATGCTTCAGTTGAGTGAAATCTCTAGTTCAGCCTCTTGGAAAACTTGATGCGTGGATAAATGGGCACTCCTACTTAAACATGATTTAGTATTGGCTATCACAGACCTATTTTCTAGTATTACAAGTAGTTCTACCAAAGAGGCTTATTCTAACTGGGAATTATCTTTTTTCCTCCAGAGGGAAATGGAACATGGACTGGATTAGGAACACAGTCTGAACAAAGTAGGAGGCTACTCAAAGAACTTTTCAGAACTTGGGTAAAGAAAAGAAAAGCCAGCCATTTTCTGATGCTCCTGCAGTTCTCCATCAAAAACACAATCCAGAAACAAAAATACCCTGACAGAAATCAGGAAACCAAATATCCTACCTGCTAGCCAACTCTAGAGGTTCTGAACAGAGTGTACCATTGAGGATCCCTTTTAGCTGTCTTTGGGTTTATTTGAAAACCACTCCAGTGTGTGTTTATAAGAGGAAAACAATTTAAAAGCTCTTCTTTTGGCCTTGATACTTTTATAGGGTTTAGCATTGCTAATCGTCAGTTCTTCAACGTTTGAAGAGAAGCATGCTATTCTCAGAGCAAAAAAAATAAGAAGCTTAACTTTTCCTTTACTTCTATCCTCCCAGGGTCAGAAAACTGGCCCTGAATTCCCTGGACAGATTTGTTTCAACCTCAGGATAGTAGCTTCAGCAGTTAATGCTCAGCAGTATAGTGTGTTTCCTTTTGTTAACACTGAAGTAGCCAGAGTGCTTCCTCCAGCTGTGAGTGTCTGTTCGCTGGACCTCAAGATTTTGTCTTAATCCAAATGGACAGTTACCAGAGGACATGATGCAGAAGAGGTTATTGCAGGTTTGTTCTTAAATGTCTTTAAGATCAGCCTACCGTAATTCATATTCAGTAAAGCGGTGGTAAGCTGAGTAAATGGATTATCTCTGAGCCTTATTATTTTTAGCTTTTCCCCCGAAATGAATTGTGACTCATCATGTCACTTCCAAAAGGTTTTGTTTCAGTGAGGGCTTAGAGACAAGACAGGTCCCTGGAGTTGTTCTGGAAGAAGGCGATGGGTAGGATTGGTTGTGCTGACTGGGGGTAGTGTCCACCATTCATGGAGAGTACCCCGGTGTCCACAGGGCTGGGTTCTAGGCCAGGCACAGCTGCTTGGTAGCTGCATCATCTCGGGCAGAGTTGTAAAGCGCTGGGTCTTGATCTCTTTAGGGTTTTTTTAGGGGTTTTTTTTTGGTAATTTTATTTATTTATTTATTTATTGGTTGCATTGGGTCTTTGTTGCTGCGCGCAGCTTTCTCTCTAGTTGCACCGAGCGGGGGCTGCTCTTGGTTGCAGTGCGTGGGCTTCTCATTGCAGTGGCTTCTCTTGTTGCGGAGCATGGGCTCTAGGCACACGGGCTTCAGTAGTTGCAGCACGCAGGCTCAGTAGTTGTGGCTCACAGGCTCTAGAGCGCAGGCTCAGTAGTTGTGGCGCACAGGCTTAGTTGCTCCATGGCATGTGGGATCTTCCTGGACCAGGGATCAAACCCATGTCCCCTGCACTGGCAGGCGGATTCTTAACCACTGTGCCACCAGGGAAGTCCGTCTTTAGTTTTAACATTAGTCCAAACACTGTCCTTTCTACTTCTTTCAAGGTGGTGATGAGCATAGAGTATTGAGATTGAAGGTGGTTTTGTTAAGAAGGGAAGCAGAGGTACCAGATAGGCAAGTGAATTTGTTCTCACTGTATCTCTCTCTAAATAACTTTATGGATCACTTTTAGGGTGGAGGTATTTGTGTTTCTGGGTCAGCCACATGGACCAACAAAGTGACCTCTTAATTTGGAAGCAGTGTTGTTCTCACCTGTTTCTTCATGTCAAACCCCTTTAGCAGTACACATCATCGCAGGTCCTTCAGTTGTAGCTTAGGGCTGACAACATACGTACGTGCCGGTAACATGCCTAGAGGACTTGACTGTTGACCACAGGGATGCTTGTTGCCTAGGCTAGAGTCCTTTCGTTAAGCTCAGGAAACGTGCACCTTGGATTTAAAAAATATACGCACAGTCAGACAAAGACAAATACTGTATGATGTAATACATGGAATCTAAAAAATAAAACAAACTAGTGAATATAACAAAAAGGAAACAGATTCACAGATATAGAGAACAAACTAGTGGTCACCAGTGGAGAGAGGGATGGGGACCTGATGGGGGGAGGGGATTAAGAGGTACAAACTACTATGTATAAAAAAAATATATATATATACACACACATATGTACTGTACACTTTTGAGAAGAAAGATGTTGGGGTGGGGAACCTTTTATAACCCTCCTATTTTATGTGAGTTCCTTGCAGATTCGATCATATGCATATTAAATATTTACTTAGCTACATTAAGAGAGTTTGTTCTTTGTTTTATGTGTTTTGTTTTTATCCGTACGTGGGCATCATAATGACTTTTTTTTTTTTTGCGGTAAGCGGGCCTCTCACCATTGTGGCCTCTCCTGTTGCGGAGCACAGGCTCCGGATGCGCAGGCTCAGCGGCCATGGCTCACGGGCCCAGCCGCTCCGCGGCATGTGGGATCTTCCCGGACCGGGGCACGAACCCATGTCCCCTGCATCGGCAGGCGGACTCTCAACCACTGCGCCACCAGGGAAGCCGTTGACTATTTTAAATTATTACTTTAAGAGGACAAGGATTGGATGGATTTATAATGTTTTTTAACTGTTTCCCTGTTGGAGAGCCCTTGTTTTTTCCCCCCTTTATTTTAGTATTCGTTAATATTATAGTTACTGTTTTTTGTAATTTTAAAATAAAAGGACTGCATCTAAGAGTCTTGTAAATTGCTAAGTTTCTAATTGGGGACTCCTGATCAGGAAATTAGCTGCAGGGCAATTTGCCCCACAAGAAATGCAGTAGAATTAAGAGAGGAGAATTCAGTGTTAAGTCTGTACAGATGAGAGTCATGAGACTGGACCTCTCAGCCTAAGAGGCTGAGTCTCTTCACCTTTGTGCTCTGAGTCAAAGAGGAAAAGAGAATAGATAAAGGACTGGGGTGGGGGGACAGGGGGCGGGGGTTGATTTTTGAAAGAGAAATACCTTCCCGTTCTGTGTCCTTTACAAGTAGATATAAGGGATGGGGGTAGGGGGTGGGCATATAAGAGCAGTTCAAACAATTCAGAGAACAAGCCCCACATTTTTCTCGCATTCATGTTTTTTGTTCCTGTTCCCTAACGCCACTCCCCACCCGCACCTACACCAATTTGTGACCCAAGGAGGATAAAGATTTTTTTCCCTACCATCCTGCTGTTTGAAGTATTTGTATAATTTTACACTGAAATAAAATTCTCTCTTAAAAAACAAAAACAAAAACCTATGGTGATTTATTTTGAAATTCACCCATGGAAAAAATTCTTCAAATGTATTGAATTGTATAATTTGAATACATTAAAACTTTAACAATTTAAGTGTAAAATTTGAGTTTTAATAAATGTGTACAGTTGTGTAACTAACATCACAATCGTGATGTAAAACATTTCAAACATTTTTATCAACCCCCAAAAGTCCCCTCATGCTCCTCCTTTTCATTGAGTCCCCTGCCCCTACTCCTGGCCCCTAGCAACATCTGAGCCTGCTTTTTGCTTTTTCTAGAATTTTATATAAACAGTCATACTGTATACAGCCTTTTGTGTTAGCTCCTTTCACTTAGCATAGTGCATTTGAGATTCATTCCTGTCTTTCTTTTATCAGTGGTTCATTCCTTTTCATTGCTAAGAAGTATTCCATTGTGCGAATATTCCATTGTATAAATATAGCATAATATTTTATCCATTTACCAGTAGATGGACATTGGACATTTGAGTTGTTTCCAGTGTTTTTTGTTTTTTTTTACTATTATGAATAAAGCTGCTAGGAATATTCATGTTCAAGTCTTTTTGAGGTACATGTTTTCATTTATTTGGGGTAAATAGCTAGGGAATAGGATCATGTATAGCGTATGCACCTTTATGAGAAACTGCCAAACTGCCAGACCACCAAACCAGCCAAGTTTGAGAATTCTAGTTATTCCCCATCCTTTCCATCATTTGTAATTGTCAGTTATTTTACTTGTATCCATTGTAGAATGTACTAAGTGTGTAATGGTAGATATCCCATAGTTTTAATTTGCATAATTAATAATGTTAAGCATCTTTTCATGTGTTTATTTGTATTTCTTCTTTGCTCAAGTGTCTGTTGAGATCTTTGGCCGTTTTTAGAACTAGGAATATTTGTGTTCATACTATTCAGTTACAAGAGTTCCTTATATTTTTTAATACAATTTTTTTTTTCAGAAATAAAATTTGCAGTTTTTTTCCTGTCTCTGATTGCTTGCTCATTTTCTTAACAGTGTCTTTTGAAGAACAAGTTTTTAATTTTGGGCAAGTCCAGTTTGTGCATTTTCTGTTGTAAGAAATTTTTGTCTAATCATGATGGTTTTTCTCTCTGTGTTTTTTTCAACAAGCTACATAGTTTTAGCTGTTAATTTTAAGTCTCTGATCCATTTGGAGTTAGTTTTAATGTATTGTTAATTTATCCATTGAGCTACCACCTTAGTGTATTTCTGGACTCTTTTTTTCTGTTTTATTGATGTACATATCTTATACCAATACCATACTGTCTTTATTACTGTGGCTTTATAATAAGTCTTGAAATCAGACAGTATAAGCCTTCCAAATTAGTTCTTTTTCAGAATTGTTTGGCTTTTTACTATTTTTTTGAGTTTTTTTTTTTTCTTTTTTAAAATCATGATTGGATATTGAATTTTATCTGATGCTTTTCCCACATTTATTGAGATGATTTTATGGTTTTTCTTTTTTAGTCTTTTAATATGATGCAATACATTGATTTTCAATGTTAAACCAACCTTGCATTCCTGAGGTAAATCCCACTTGGTCATGATATGTTATCTTTGTTGCTAGAGTCTCTAGCAACACAAATTGCTAAAGTTTTGTTAAGAATTTTTGTCTCTGTTATGATGAGAGATATTGATCTGTAAGTTTCTTATACTATCTTTGTCTGATTTTGGTATCAGGGTAATGGTAATCTTGTAAAATGAGTTGGAAATTGTTCCCTCTTCTGCTTTCTGGTAGAATTTGTATTATCTTTTCCTAAAATGTTTGGTGGAATTCACCAGTGAATCCTTCAGAGCCTGGAGTTTTCTTTGTGAGGTTTTTAACTACTAATTTAATTTATCTAATAGACAGAGTTGCTATTATTGGCTTTTCTCTTTTTTCTTGAGTGAGTTTTGATAGTTTGTGTCTTTTCATAAATTTGTCCATTTCATCTGACTTGTCAAATTTTTGAGCATAAAGGTGTTTATATTATTCCATTATTATCCTTTTAATACATGTATGATCTGTAGTGTTTTTGTTTTCATTCCTGGTGTTGACAATTTGTCTCATCTTTCTCTTTTTATTAGTCTGGGCAGAGTCATATGATATTATTGCTCTTCTCAAAGAATCAGCATTTGGTATCACTGATTTTTCTCTCTTGCTTTTATGTTTTTAGTTCCATACTTTCTGCTCTTTATTATTTCCTTTTGCTTGTAGGTTTAATTTGCTCTTTTTCTGATAACTTAAGATGGAAGCTTAGATCATTTATTTGAGACTTTTCTTCTTTCCTAATATAAACATTAAAAGATAATAAATTTCCTGCTAACACCTGCTTTAGCTGTATCTAACAATGTCTGTTTTTACACTTGGTTCAAACTATATTCTAATTTACCTTGTGATTTCTTCTTTGACCTATATAGTTTATTTAGAAGTGAATTTTTAAATTTCCAAGTGTTTGGAGGATTTTCCAGGAATCGTTCTATTATTGTTTTCTTAATCCTTTTGTGGTCAGAGAAACTACTTGGTATGATTTCAGTCCTTTTAAAATTTATTGCGAGTTGTTTCATGGCCTAGAATACGATCTCTCTTGGTGAATGTTTAATGTGTGCTTGAAAAGAATGTTATATGCTATTTTGGCTGGTGTGTTCTATAATTGCCAATTAGATCAAGATGGTCAGCTTCATTTTGGACCTCTTGTTCTGTCAATTGCTGTGAAAAAATTTTGAAATATCCAGCTGTAGTTGTGGGCTTGTCTCCTCTTTTCAGGTCTATCTGTTTTTGCTTCAAGTATTTTGAAATTCTATTACTGGCAAATAAACATTTAAGGTTATTATATCCTCTTGAAACGTTGACTCCTTTGTTATTATGGAATGTCCCTCTTCATCCTCTCTCTCTCCCTCTCCCTCTCTCTCTCTCTCTCTCTCCCTCTCT